>NC_092716.1:197635208-198241458 GCF_047496885.1 Scyliorhinus torazame | reverse complement strand
ACCGAACAAGCATGTCTTTTGGGACTTGTGGGAGGAAACCCGGACCATCTGGAGGAACCCCACGCAGACACGGGGAGAACGTGCAGACCCTGCATAGACAGTGACCCAAGAGGGGAATCGAACCTGGAACACTGGTGCTGTGAAGAATCAGTGCTAACCACTGTGCTACTGTGCCGCCCCAACATGACTACTATGCTGTCCTTTGAATCTTCTGTGTCCACCTGAGAAGGCAGAATGACCTCAGTTTGAAGTCTCTTCTGAAAGATTGCTCCTCTGACAATGCAGCACCCTCTCCGTATTGCATTGAAAACATTGGCCTAGATTATGGGCTCAAGTCTGTGGAGTAAACGAGAATGCTACCGCTGATTCACAGCTGACGCTTAAGTGAAAATGCGGTATGTAATCATAACATGGATGGCATCTGCCACCAGAGTTTAAATGATTGGTTCTTAGGGTTGACTCCACTAACTAAGCATGCTCACTGTAGTTGGGAATATATTGCAGGAGTTATTGCAGGCTGCATTTGTTTCAATTATTGTGGAGTGTCTCATCTCCAAGGAGGGAGTGAGGAGGATGGATTAATCTGGCCAGCCTAGTGTACGGTCGTTTTCATTTTGCCTAAGGCATGGAGCAGCAGTTTGTGTGCAGAGCTCTCGAGACCAGTCTCACAACCGAAGGGAGCTTTTGGTTAGGAAGTGGCTCCTTTGGTGGAGATAAGACAAAAAAGTGGTGGAAAAATAGCAGATAAATTATGGAATTGCAGAATGATACAGTACAGGATATGGCTATTAAACCTGTGCATCCTGTGCTGTCTCTTTGCAAGAAATGTCCAATTAGCCAGGAACAAAAATTTGCATTTATATAATGTCTATTAATAATATCCTGATGTGCTTCATAAGAGTGCCACCAAGCCCCAGAAACATATATTAAGAAGGTGGCCAAAAGGCTAGTCAACGAGTTGGGATGTAAGGAGCATCTTAAAGGAGGGGAGCAATGTGGAGCGGGTCAGGGAGGGAATTTCAGAGCTTAGGGCCGAGGCAACTGAAGGCACAGTTAATTGTAGATTTCTTGATATTCTTTCACAAGATGTGGGCGTCGTTGGCCAGGACAGCATTTGTTGCCCAATCCCTAATGCATTTGATTGTACGGCTGCATCCACCTGATGTAGGTACCCTCACAGTGCTGATAGGAATTCAGGGCCTTTGACCCAGCGACAGTGAAAGAACGCTGATAAAGTTCCGAGCCAGGATGGTGGGTGGCTTGAAGGAGAACTTGCAGGTGATGGCGTTCCAATGCATCTGCTGCCCTTGTTCTTCCATGTGGTAGAAGTCACAGATTTGGAAGGTGCTGTGGAAGAAGTCTTGGTGAGTTGCTTTAGGAGATTGCACATAATGTTGTCACTGTGCGTCAGTGGTAGAGGGAGTCAGTGTTAAAACTGGGGATGCTCAAGAGATCGGAATTGTAGGATGACAGAGATTCCAGAGGTTTGTAGAGCTGGTAAATGTTACATAGATAAGGAGTAAATAAGGATGAGGCCATAGTGGAAATTGAAAACAAAAAAGAGGACTTAAAAACTGAGGCATTATCCGGGTGCCAATGCAGGACAATGAACACAAGGGTAATGTGTCAATAGGGATTGGTGTGAATTAGGACATGGAAGTCAAGGTTTTGGATGAACTCAAGTTCATATAGGGAAGAAGATGGGAGACTGGCTAGTCAAATCTAGAGGTTGCAAAAGTATAGATGAGCTGCAGATCAGCTGAAGCAACAGCGTAGATGGGCAGTTCTGTAGGGGTAGACGGTGACAGTCTTGGTGATGGAGTAGGTATGTGATCTGAAGCAGATCCCGAGGCAAAATATGACGCCAAGGTTTGAAACCAACCGGTCCAGCTTCAGCTAGTTGCCTGGGGCTGGTAGCTGGGGAACAGAATCTGGCAGGGAATGCAGTCAGTGGCTTCTTTCTTCCCATTGTTTAGTTGAAGAAAATCTTTACTCGTCCAGCATTAGGTGTTGTGCACGTAGTGGCAAATTGGAAGCACTCGGAGTTTGAGAGACTTGGGGCGCGATTCTCCCATACGCATGGGCGAATTGCCATTCGCGCCATTTTTTCCCGCGCTGAGGAAGTCCCCCACGCATTCGCGGGTTGGCGCGGCCCAACTGCGCATGTGCGGGTTGGCGCAGCCCCCCTTTGGTGCCGGGAAGGGAGGCTGGAGCAGCGTAAACCACTCCAGTGCAGTGCTGGCCCCCTGTGGGGGCCAGAATCGTAACTGCCCACGCCCGTTTCGCACTGTCGTGAAACGCGACGACAGCGCAAACGCTCTGTCTCCATTTCGGAGAACCGTGCCTTTGGTGTCTGGGTCTCGTCAATCAGCATCAATAAAACTAATTACCTGTTCATTATCTTACTGCTGTTTGCGGAACGTTGCTGTGCACAGATTGGCTGCCACGTTTCTGCAATTCAAAAGTGCTTAATTGGCTGTAACGTGCTTTGAGATGCCCTAAGGTCACAAAAGGTGCTACAGAAATGCAAGTATGTCTTTTACTGCTTTAAAATAGGAAGAATTCCATTATTCACCCCCTTTCCCCTAAGACCACAGAAAATAACAGTTCACGTATTATACAAATCAATGGATTTCTGCCAAGGTGTGGATTAATGTAGAACAAGGAACGGGGTATTTTCCTTCTCAGTATTGACTGGCCACCCTAATAGGGAAATTTTTAATGAAAGCCATAGGTGCCTCCATCATGGTGCATAACATTTTGCTATGTCCGATTCAATAATTTTCATCAGCTGGAGTCAGGTCTGTAGGGAATTTCATTATTTCCTGATTATGATTTCCATTATTGCAGTGCATTTGGATGTATTTGATCTGTAATAAAATTGGAAGCCAGCGGAGTGCTCCATTTATGCAGTTCCTATCAATCACTAAATCAGATGACAGTCCTGGAAACCTGCTACCATCATTGGGTAAGTTGCAAACAAATGACTTATGGTCTTCATCCCTGCCTAAATGGCCTTTGCCGATGAAGAAAACAGGAACCTGCATTTATATATTACCCTGAACATCCTTTAGCAATTCACAGGAGTGCCATCAGGCAAAAAGCTGATGGGGCTAAAAAAAGGAGACATCAGGATATATAATCGAATGTTAGCAATAGGCCGTTTTTAAACATCATCTTAAAAAGAGGACTGATAGTGGATTCCAGAGCCTAGAAAGCTGCGGGGACAGCGGCCAATGGTGGAGAGACGGCATGATGCCAGAATTGGGAGACCATGGAGATCATGGAGGGGCTAGAGGATGTTACAGAATTATGGAGGGACGACACCACTGAGGGGATTGAACACAAAGAATTGAATTTTAAATTTGAAGCTTCAGTAGTCCAGGAGCCAATATCCATCAGTGAGCACGGGAGTGATGGTGAACAGGATTTGGTGTAAGCTAGGAACCACGGTCGGCACAGTTTTGGATGAGCTCAAGTTTATGGGTGAGCAAATGAATATTTAAATATCAGTTTTTAAAAATTCATTTGGCTGGGGAAGAAATTGTCGTTCAATGTCAAGGTCAACAATATAAGACTGAGGAATGGTAGCTGTAGGCTATAAATCCAGACAACTGACATTTCCAGGCTACTACTTGCCCATCTCGGCTGTGCTCTGTTGTGGGGTCCACAGCTAAAACATTAACTTTTGCTTTTACTAGATGCCAAGAGGCTTGCTGTGTTTTATTATCAGGTTCCAGCCTTTGTGGCCACTTTTCTCGTCTCGCCTTGTTCCTGACGTCTACCTGTGTTTAGACTGTTTGCCTAGAGCACGGTAACCAATTGCCTTTTTGTAGCCTTTCCCCTTGATACTTACCGAAGATCTGCATTTGAGTAAGTTTAGAAGAGTTTTCAGAAGGAGACCACAGCCTGTGCTGCGATATCAGTTTACAATAGTGCAACACAACCCTTTGATATTATCCCATTAGACTGCGAAACAGCAGGGAAC
Organism: Scyliorhinus torazame; assembly: GCF_047496885.1. Classification (NCBI taxonomy): domain Eukaryota; kingdom Metazoa; phylum Chordata; class Chondrichthyes; order Carcharhiniformes; family Scyliorhinidae; genus Scyliorhinus; species Scyliorhinus torazame. The sequence goes on along the minus strand of NC_092716.1, from coordinate 198,237,470 downwards.
CCCAGCACCATCCTATGTTCTTTTACAAGCCACCATTTCAGCCCAAGTCTATAACATGGCTTTATCCTTTCCAATAAAATTAATAGTCTGAAGTCCTAGTTTTTAAGCAACTTCATTAATTTTTGATTACCAATTCCATTATTCCAGTTTGTTTCCACGCAAATTATTTCTGATATGATCATTGGGCAAACACTTAACTGGTTTACATCACAATCTTCGCCTGTTTTAGCAAAGAGAAGACAGTTCACGGGTTGAGAATATGGGGCGTCATTCTCCGACCCCCCCCGCCGGGTCGGAGAATCGCCGTGGGCTGGCATGAATCCCGCCCCCGCCGGTTGCCGAAGTGTCCGGCACCGGATATTCGGCGGGGGCGGGAATCGTGCCGCGCCGGTTGGCGGGCCCCCCCCCCGCTGGATTCTCCGGCCCGGATGGGCCGAAGTCCCGCCGATAAATTGCCTGTCCCGCCGGCGTGGATTAAACCACCTTTTGAACGGCAGGACAAGGCGGCGTGGGCGGGCTCCGGGGTCCTGGGGGGGGGGGCGCGGGGCAATCTGGCCCCGGGGGGTGCCCCCACGATGGCCTGGCCCGCGATCGGGGCCCACCGATCCGCGGGCGGGCTTGTGCATTGGGGGCACTCTTTCCCTTCCGCCTCCGCCACGGTCTCCACCATGGCGGAGGCGGAAGAGACTCCCTCCACTGCGCATGCGTGGGAAACTGTCAGCGGCCGCTGACCCTCCCGCGCATGCGCCGCCCGGAGATGTCATTTCCGCGCCAGCTGGCGGGGCAACAAAGGCTGTTTCCGCCAGCTGGCGGGGCGGAAATTCCTCCGGCGCCGGCCTAGCCCCTCAATGTTGGGGCTCGGCCCCCAAAGATGCGGAGCATTCCGCACCTTTGGGACGGCGCAATGCCCGTCTGATTGGCGCCGTTTTGGGCGCCAGTCGGCGGACATCGCGCCGTTTCGGGAGAATTTCGCCCATTGTACGTTCATGCGGCATGCCTCATTAAGTGTTTGTACACTAACGCTGCAAGCAAAAATCTATAGGATATGAGTTTTCAGAAGTCCGATCATTGCTTTGAGAGGCGTAGAGTACGAAAGCAAGGAAGTCATATGCTCAACCATTGGAAAACACTGGTTAGGCCTCAACTGGAGCATGGTGTTCAGTTTTTGGGGCCACACTTGAGGATGTCAGGTCTTGGAGAGGGTTCAAAAGGACATTTACTATCAGGGGTGAGGGACTTAACTTTTTTGGAGAGACTGGATACATTGCTTTTCTTTCTCCCTATAACAGGGAAGGTTAAATGAAGATATGATTGAGGTGTTCAAAATAATGAAGGGATCTGATACAGTGAATAAGGAGGATCCATTTTCATTGGCAGGCAGGCCGGTAACCAGAGGTCAGAGATCCAAGGACACTAGCAATAGGACTAGAGGGATGTAAAAAATATGTTTTTACCCAGTTAGTTGGTCACAACACAGGAGAGAAATCCTCTTCAAGTTAGTGCCATGGTTAATGTCTTATCTAAAAGACTCCACCTCTGACAGTGCGGCACCCTCTCCGTACCATACTGGGAAGTCAGCCATTGATTTTCCCTACAGGCTTCTGAATCTTGCCATCAGGCTGAAACATGGATCAGAAGCCCGCAGTATAGAGATTTTCTGCAAATTGCCTAATTAATTAATGGCCAGAGGGCAGTCCCGCCACATAATGCCAGTGGGTGGGCTTTCAAAACTTGGCGGCCACCTAGAGGCCTTCCAGCTTGTAAGGGGCAGCACGCTTTGATGGCTGGGACGCACAGTAATTAGCACTGTTGCATCACAGCGCCAGGAATCCGGGTTCGATTCCCAGCTTGGGTCACTGTCTGTGCAGACTCTGCATGTTCTCCCCATGTCTGTGTGGGTTTCCTCTGGGTGCTCCAGTTTCCTCCCGTAAGTCCCGAAAGACGTGCGTGTTAGGTAAATTGGACATTCAAATTCTCCCTCAGTGTATCCGAACAGGCGCTGGAGTTTGGCGACTAGGGGATTTTCACAGTAACTACATTGAAGTGTGAATGAAAGCCTACTTGTGACACTGATAAAGATTATTATTATTAAGGGAGAGGGTGCTTCAAAATACAGGCGCACTCCCTATGACATGAGTTCGAGATTGAAAAAAAGGCTTTTGCAACTGGGATATCGCTTTGGAGATGGGAAGCTCCAGGCAGTTGAACCGGCCCCCATTGCCTGCAGGAACCTGGAGGCAGACTGGAAAATCCCAGTTGCCCGTTTTAAAATTGGCCATGCTGTGCCAAGGACACAAGTGAGCAGGTTGTCTTGCCCCTGCCCCTTCCCAGCTCCTGGGGCAGGATGGAGCCAGGGAACTGGTACATCGGCCTGCAGCAAATGTGTTAGTGCCCTCCCACCTCTGCTTTTTACCCCAACTCTTTGGAGTGGGACCTGAACCCATGTTTTCTATCTTAAGAGCACTGCGCAAATGGCCACAGAATGAACATCAGGGGTGAAATTCTCCCGAAACGGCGCGATGTCCGCCGACTGGCGCCCAAAACGGTGCCAATCAGACGGGCATCGCACCACCCCAAAGGTGCGGAATGCTCCGCATCTTTGGGGGCCGAGCCCCAACATTGAGGGGCTAGGCCGACACCGGAGGAATTTCCGCCCCGCCAGCTGGCGGAAACGGCCTTTGTTGCCCCGCCAGCTGGCGCGGAAATGACATCTCGGGGCGGCGCATGCGCGTCAGCGTCAGCGGCCGCTGACAGTTTCCCACGCATGCGCAGTGGAGGGAGTCGCTTCCGCCTCCGCCATGGTGGAGACCGTGGCGGAGGCGGAAGGGAAAGAGTGCCCCCACGGCACAGGCCCGCCCGCGGATCGGTGGGCCCCGATCGCTGGCCAGGCCACCATAGGAGCACCCCCCGGGGCCCATCGCGGGCCAGAGAATCGCCGGGGGGGCTGCAGCCAACAGCCGCCGACCGGCGCATCGCGATTCCTGACCCCACCAAATCCCCGGCTCCGGAGAATTCAGCAGCCGGCGGGGGCGGGATTCACGCCGCCGACCCGGTGGGGGGTCGGAGAATCCCGCCCCTTATTTTGCTCTTGCAAATTTCTTTCAAAATGAGGCACATTAAACTGGGCAGACCAGGCTGTCAGGAATAGTTCAAGGAGCCTCCTCCTCTTTTGGGGAGAACTTAGCTTGCAAAGCTTAGGTTGATTGTCTGCACGCTCTCCCTGTGATTGCATGGTTTCCTCCAGGTGCTCCGGCTTCCTCCCACAAGTCCCGAAAGACGTGCTGTTAGGTGAATTGGACATTCTGAATTCTCCCTCGAACAGACGCCGGAATGAAGCGACTAGGGGCTTTTCACAGTAACTTCATTGCAAAGTTAATGTACTTGTGTCAACAAAGATTATTATTATTTGATTCTTTTTCCCTTTCTCAATGGAATTATATATTGTTTAGAATATATTTAGAATGAAATGTTTTGGACGGAATGCCATCCATCTTGCAGCTCCCAGGCCATTGTGGCACTGGTAATGGGTGGTCCTTCCACCTCAACAGTGATGGGATTTTCCTTTTTAAAGGAACCTTGGTTCAGACCATCTGGCATAGAAGCTAAGGCACCAATTGTCTTCCTGGAAACGATTTCAAAGATGGAAAGAAGAAGAAAGAACTTGCATCTCTGTAGCACGCTTCACAAGCTCGGGACTTCGCAAAGCACTGTACAGCCAATGAAATATTTTCAAGGTGCAATCACCATTGGAATGAGGAAAACATGTAGCCAATTTGTTTGCTGTAAGGCCCGTCAAACGGCACTCAATCAGATAAGCAGTTTTAGATTTTGTTTGAGGGATAACTATTGGCTAAAACACTGGGGAGAACTCCTGCTGTTTTTCAAAATAATATCCTGTACATTCACATGGGAGGGCAGATAGGGAACTCAATTTTAATTCGCACACAAGATGGTACCTCTGACAATGCAGCACTCCATCAATACTGCACTGGGGGTGTTAGCCACAACAATGGGATCACATTGCTGGCATATAATAATAATCTTTTATTGTCACAAGTATGAAGTTACTGTGAAAAGCCCATAGTCGCCACATTCCTTCGCCTGTGCGGGCAAGCTAGTACGGGAATTGAACCCGTGCTGCTGACCTTGGCATTGCAAAGCAGCTGTCTTGCCCATTGAGCTAAACCAGCTCTATGACTTGAACCCACAACCTTCTGTGGCAAGAGTGCTAGCACTACCAGAGGACGTGGAGCCTTTGGAGAGAATACAGAAAAGGTTTACCAGGATGTTGCCTGTTATGGAGGGTATTAGCTTTGAGGAGAGAATGAATAAAATGGAATTATTCTCCCTAGAGAGATGGAGGCTAAGGGGCGACCTGATAGAAGTTTATAAAATTATTAGGGATATAGATAGGGTGAACAGTTGGAGGCTTTTTCCCGGGGTGGAAATGACAATCTCAAGGGGGCACAAGTTCAAGGTGAGGGGGGAAAGGTTCAGTGGAGATGTGCGGGGGAAGTTTTTTACATAGAGGGTGCTGGTGGCCTGGAATGCACTGCCAAGTGAGGTGGTTGAGGCAGATACGTTAGCAACCTTTCAGACTTATCTGGATAGACACCTGAATTGAAGGGGTATAGGAGGATACAGGTGGTTGGTCTAGATAGTTCTCTTAATTTAATGTACTGTCACTTTAGCTATTTAAAACTAACAGCAATATCTATGGTTAGCTTCCTTTTTTAACCCTCGGACCAATTCGTCCAATTGTAGCTTCTTTCACTGCACCACCAGTGACCATTTCTTCAGCTGCCTGGGCCCTAACCGCTCTACCTTTCTATTTCTTTTTCACTTCCTTTACAATGTTTTTTTCCTTAAATTTAGAATACCCAATACATTTTTTCCAATTAAGGGGCAATTTAGCGTGCCCAGTCCGCCTAGACTGCACATCTTTGGGTTGTGGGGGCGAAACCCACGCAAACACAGGGACAATGTGCAAACTCCACATAGACAGTGACCCAGAGCCGGGATCGAATCTGGGACCTCAGCGCCGTGAGGCAGCAGTGTTAACCATTGCGCCAACAAATTGCCCTTTGCAATGTTAGAGGCGCTATATAAGTGCAAGTTGCTATTCCTGGTGATATGAACAGGCAGTTGACTAATGTGTTGGTGCAACTCTTCCCTTGTTCAACAGGTTAGTACAGACCTCCATCAACTCCTGGTCAGTGTTGCCCTGATTTTAAAATGTTCATCCACATTTTCAAATCCCTCCATGGCCTCACTGCTCCCTACCTCTGTAATCTCCTCCAGCCCCACAAACCCCCGAGATCCCTCTGCTCCTCTAATACTGGTTCCTTGAGCATCCCTGATGTTAATCATTCCACAATTGGGGGTTACACTTCCCTCCTTAAATCTCTCCGACTCTCCACCTTTCTTTCCTACTTTAAGTCACTTCTTATGGCTGCAATTTTCCAGCCTGCCTGTTGGCAGGATCTACCTGTCCCACCGATGGGAGTCCCCTCATCACTGTTGCATGTTCCCCTGTGGCTCAATGTGTGGGGCACGTGACCCCCATAGATATCGGCAGGACTGGAAGATTCTACCACTGGCCAATGGTGGGCTGCCTCCACTGCTGGAAAATACGCTGTGTGTGTGTGTGGGGGGGGGGGGGGGGGGGGGGGGGGGGGCAGGGCGGGGGGGGAGGGAGCTCCACCCTACATCTTTGACAAAGCTTTTAACTATCTGACCCAATAACTCCATACATTGCTGGGCGTCATATTTTGTTTTAAAATGCTCCCTGGGAGCACCTTGGTTGTATTATTAGATTAAAGGCGTTATATAAACATACGTTGTTAACGCTTGTGTTAAAACGGTGAACAAAAGAATGCCGTGCGAGTACTTGAATCATTTATTCGTTAACATTGGGAAACAAATTAGTCCCAGGCTACTGCCGGAGATGGGAATAATATTTCCCAATTAAATCAACAGAGCTGAATATTTGCCAGTTGCTGTAAGATGAAGTGATCTAGAAATCAGGCATTAATAGAAACAAGTGTGATTCAGATGTTTGATGTTGCACGAGATAAACTTGTGTTTCCTGGGAGCCTGGTTAGCTGAACATCTTCACATTCATCCCCAGCCTGAAAATGTATTCTGGCAGTGTCTGCTCTATCAGGTGACCTCAATATGTCAGGACTTGGTGTATTCACTGAGACGGGCAATTACTGTTAGGTTTAGTAAGGGCTGTCAGCCTGTGTAATTATGTAATTCAATACCTGCACTGCATTACAGTAATATCTAGTCACGTACAAGGAGAGCTTAGGCCATGACCAGCTTGGCTCATGTTTATTTACATTATTAACATCAGAGGCCCTCTCTTTTTTTTTTGCAATCCTGATTGAAACTCTGTTGGCTTCTGCACTAGAAATGCAATCTAAATCAATTTGAGCTTAACCCCTGAAGCCAGTTAGCTTTTTTTTTGTTGCAGACTTTGTAGGATTTAACTATAGTACTGCCCATCCTTACAATACAGGATTATTGTGCTTTATCTGTACATTTTACACACTATTCAATGAGAGGGAGGCTTTGATCTTGCATAGGCCCATTGCCATTCGATCGTGAACACACAGGTTATAACAGTGACCTATTAAAGGATTTGCTTGAATAAATGCTGGGAATGTGTTTCTACTTATTGGTGGAGAGGGGTGGGATGGGAGTGGTGGTGAGGAAATCAAAATTAAGAACCATAAAAATTAGATGGTCACTAATGGATCCATTTGGGAATTCAGGAGGAACCTGGGGCGGGATTCTCCGACCCCCCGCCGGGTCATCGAATTCCACCCCCGCCGGCCACCGAATTCTCTGGCAACGAAAATTCGGCAGAGGCGGGAACCACGCCAGTCGGCGGGCTCCCCCCCGCCGATTCTCCGGCCCACAATGGGCCGAAGTCCCGCTGCTGACATGCCAGTCCCGCCATCATGAATCAAACCACCTACCTTATCGGCAGGACTGGCGGCACGGGTGGGCTCCGGGGTCCTGGAGGGGGGGCGCGGGGCGATCTGGCCCCGGGGGGTGCGCCCACGGTGGCCTGGCCCACCAATCCGCGGGCGGGCCTGTGCCGTGGGGGCACTCTTTTCCTTCTGCCTCGGCCATAGCCTCCGCGATGGCCGATGTGGAAGTGACCCCCCCTGCGCATGCGCGGGGATGACGTCAGCAGCCGCTGACGCTCCCGTGCATGCGCGGACTGCCGCCGGCCGGCGCAGTCCGTTCGGCCCCGGTTGGCGTGGCGCCAAAGGCCTTTCTCGCCGGCGCGGGCTAGCCCCTCAAGGTGAGGGCTTGGCCCCTAAAGGTGCGGATCCGCACCTTTGGGGCGGCCCGACGCGGAGTGGCTCCCGCCACTACATCCCGCCGGGAACCCCCGCCCCGCCGGGTAGAGGAGAATCCCAGCCCTGGAGAGTGGGGTGATTGCAGAATTGGTTATCACGAGGTGTAGTTGAGGCAAATAGCATGAAAGCATTTAAAAGGAAGCTGGATAACACATGATGGAGAAAGCATACTTCTGCGCTATATTTAGCAATAGTAGAATTGGTTAATGGGGCTGGATGAAGTAGGAAGCATGTCTGTCGGAGCATAAGCATCAGCACAGAGCAGTTGGGCCGAATGGACTGTTTTTGTGCTTTTAAGGTGTGTGTAATTAGGGAGAGTGTGTATACGTTAACAATCTGGAAGAAGGAACTGAGGGCGCTGATGCTAAGTTTGCAGATGATATAATGATATGCATTGGGACAGGTCGTATTGAGGAAGTAGGAGGCTGCAGAAAGACTTGGGCAGGCTAGGAGACTGGGCAAAGAAGTGGCGAATGGAATACAATGTGGAAAAGTGAGGTTATGCACTTTGTTAGGAATATTGGAGACATAGACTATTTTCTAAATGGGAAAAGGTTTACGAAATCAGAAGCACAAAGGGACTTAAGAGTCCTTGTTCAAGACTCTCTTAAGGCTAACATGTAGGTTTAGTCGGCAGTTTGGAAGGCAAATGCAATGTTAGCATTCATGTTGAGAGGGTTAGAATACAAGAGCAGGGATGTACCTTTGATGCTATATAAGGCTCTGGTCAGACCCCACTTGTAGTATTGTGGGCAGTTTTGGGCCCCCTACATATGGAAGGATGTGCTGGCCTTGGAAAGGATCCAAAGGAGGTTGACAGGAATGATCCTTGGAATGAAGAGCTTGTCATATGAGGAGCAGTTGAGGACTCTGGGTTTGAACTCGTTGAAGTTTAGAAGGATAAGGGGGGGATCTTATTGAAATTTACAGGATACGGAGAAGCCTAGATAGAATGGATGTGGAGAGGATGTTTCCAGTAGTTGGAAAAACTAGAACCGGAGGCTACAGCCTCAGACTAAAAGGACGACCCTTTAACATTGAGTGAGGTGGAATTTCTTCAGCCAGAGGGTGGTGAATCTGTGGAACTCATTGCCGCAGAAGGCTGTGGAGCCAAATCACTGAGTGTATTTAAGACAGAGATAGATAGGTTCTTGATTGATAAGGGGATCAGGGGTTATGGGAAGAAGGCAGGAGAATGGGGATCAGAAACATATCAGTTATGATTGAATGGCAGAGCAGGCTCGATGGGCCGAATGGTCTAATTCTGCTCCTGTGTCGTATGATATGTGTGTGCAATGAGACAGTGTGTCTGTAATGCGTGTGTATGTAATGAGAGTAGTACAGTAAGAAGTCTTACAACACCAGGTTTAAGTCCCACAGGTATATTTGGAATCACGAGCTTTTGGAGCGCAGCTCCTTCATCAGGTAATGAAAGTGTGTGTGTAAAGAGAGTGCGTGTATGTGTAATGAGAGAGTGTGTTTATAATGTGCTCTGAAAGCTAGTGATTAGAAACAAACCTGTTGGACTTTAACCTGGTGTTGTTAGAAGTGGCAGATGGAATACAGTGTGGAAAAGTGAGGTTATGCACTTTGTTAGGAATATTGGAGATATAGACTATTTTCTAAATGGGAAAAGGTTTAGGAAATCAGAAGCACAAAGGGACTTAAGAGTCCTAGTTCAAGACTCTGACTGTGCCCACTCCAGTCCAATGCCGGCATTCCCACATCATTTATAATGAGAGAGTGTGTATGTGTGTGTGTGTTTAATGAGTGTGTGTGTGTGAGAAATGAGAGTGCGTGTTTGTGGTGGGGTGGTGGGGAGGTTAAGATGAGGTGGGGGAGGGGTTCTTAATTAGGCAAATAATGTTAGCCCAGACAGTAGGTACTTCCTGCTCCTCTTTAAAGATATAGGGCCAAATTCTCCGTTCGGAGGATCTGTGGTGTTTTACATGGAAAAATATCAGCGCCGCCCCCTCACCGATGCTGGGACCGGTGAGGGGCTAGCATCCGCGGCACGTAAAATTCCTGGTCTCCACAAAATAATCGGCCGGAGAATGGCCGGGTCCGTGGCCGCACATGTGCATGGCGATGACCTGCAGCGATTGCGCTGTAAAACATGGCACCGGCCATGCACGGACCCGACCTGCCAGATAGTGCCCCCTGGCCACCCCCCACCAGTCCCCCAGCCCTCGCGGATGCCCCCCCCCCCCACCCCCCCGGCCAGCAGCATGGCGCTCTGGGCACAGTCCGTAGCTGCCACGCCGGGTTCCCGCACAGCTGAGACCATGGGCGAGCTCCTTCGACCCCCCCGCCGGGTCGGAGAATCGCCGGGGGCTGACGTGAATCCCGCCCCCGCCGGTTGCCGTATACTCCGGCACCGGATATTCGGCGGGGGCGGGAATTGCTTCGCGCCGGTTGGCGGGCCCCTCCCCCGCGATTCTCCGGCCCGAATGGGCCGAAGTCCCGCCGCTAAAATGCCTGTCCCGCCGGCGTAGATTAAACCACCTACCTTACCGGCTGGACAAGGCGGCACGGGCGGGCTCTGGGGTCCTGGGGGGGGCGCGGGGCGATCCGGCCCCGGGGGGGGGCCCCCACGGGGGCCTGGCCCGCGATCGGGATCCGCGGGCGGGCCTGTGCCGTGGGGGCACTCTTTCCCTTCCGCCTTCGCCACGGTCTCCACCATGGCGGAGGCGGAAGAGACTCCCTCCACTGCGCATACGCGGGAATGCCATCAGCGGCCGCTAATGCTCCCGCGCATGCGCCGCCCGGTGATGTCATTTCCGCGCGGCAGCTGGCGGGGGCACCAAAGGCCTTTTACGCCAGCTGGCGGGGCGGAGATTCGTCCGGGGCAGGCCTAGCCCCCTTAAGGTTGGGGCTCGGGCCCCCCAAGATGCGGAGCATTCCGCACCTTTGGGGGCGGCGTGATGCCCCGACTGATTTGCGCCATTTTGGGCGCCAGTCGGCGGACATCGTGCCGATACCGGAGAATCTTGCCCCATAAAGTGAGCCACACTGTCTAGACCTCAGCCCATCGGGGGCAGAGGCATCGATTGGGGGCGACTCCAGGTGACACGCTGAGGCTGTCCCAATGGGCGCGTGCCACAATGATGCCGTTTCAGACGGGGCGGTGCATACGAAATCTGCATCAAACAGGCACCGCCCCCAATTTCGGCATCAAAGGGTATTCTCCGCCCGATTGCCGATTACGAAATCCTGCCCATAGGGTTGGTGCTTAATGTTTATCTAAAGTTAGGCATCGCCAACAATGTTACTCGCTTCAGTACTGCTCTGGAGTTTTATCCCAGAGTCACTGTCGCCTTGAGTCCTGGAGTGCACCATGTGATTATATGTGGAACAGATCAATGATTGCGTCTGCTTACCTTTGGGTGTGTTTATGCCGAGGATTTTAGGTGCAATAGATGAGGTGGAGGCCATTAAAGGAGCACAGAAATTTTTGAGGGTTGATGGAGATTAGAAGAAAATTGAACTCACATAGACCAGGCTAGGTAATGACCACAGGTTTCCTTCCATTTAGTGGATCAGCATTGTTAAAAATAACAAAATTCATAACTTTTTACCAATGACATCTATTCATTTCTATATTTTGTTAACGGAATTCAGATTCCAAAATCTCGGGCGAAATTCTCCCCCAACGGCGGGATGTCCGCCGACTGGGCGCCAAAGCCGGCGCCAATCAGACGGGCATCGCGCCGGCCCAAAGGTGCGGAAGGCTCCGCATCTTTGGCGGCCTAGCCCCAACATTGAGGGGCTAGGCCGACACCGGAGGGGACTTCCGCCCCGCCAGCTGACGGAAATGGCGTTTGTTTCCCCGCCAGCTGGCGCGGAAATGCGGCGCATGCGCGGGAGCGTCAGCGGCCGCTGTCAGTTTCCCGCGCATGCGCAGTGGGGAGAGTCTCTTCCGCCTCCGCCATGGTGGAGGGCCGTAGCGGAGGCGGAAGGGAAAGAGTGCCCCCCACGGCACAGGCCCCGCCCGCGGATCGGTGGGCCCCGATCGCGGGCCAGGCCACCGTGGGGGCACCCCCCCGGGGTCAGATCGCCCCGCGCCCCCCCCGCCCAGGACCCCGGAGCCCGCCCACGCCGCCTGGTCCCGCCGGTAAATACCAGGTTTGATTTACGTCGGCGGGACAGGCAATTCCTGGGCGGGACTTCGGGCCCATCCGGGCCGGAGAATCCAGCGGGGGGTCCCGCCAACTGGCGCGGTCGGTTTCCCGCCCCCGACCCAATCTCCAGGAGCGGAGACTTCGGCGGGGGCGAGATTCACGGCGGCCAACGGCCATTCTCCCACCCGACGGGGGGGTCGGAGAATGACGCCCCTCGAGTCATTCCGCCTTTCAGTTAGCTCACTCCTCACCTGTATGTTTTTTTTTTATTAAATATTTTATTGAAAATTTTTGGTCAACCAACACAGTACATTGTGCATCCTTTACACAATATTATAACAACACAAATAACAATGACCTATTTTATAAACAAAAAAAAAATGAATAAATAATAAATAACAAAAATGAAAACTAGCCCTAATTGGCAACTGCCTTGTCACAAGTAACACTCTCCAAAAATATAATTTAACAGTCCAATATATAATTATCTGTAGCAACAACCTATACATACTATACAGTATATATTAACAACCCTGAGAGTCCTTCTGGTTCCTCCTCCCCCCCCCCCCCACCCCTCCCCCCCCACCCCTCCCCTCTTCCCCCCCCCCCCCCCCCCCCCCCCCCCCCCCCGATCCTGGGCTGCTGCTGCTGCCTTCTTTTTCCCATTCCGTCTATCTTTCTGCGAGGTATTCGACGAACGGTTGCCACCGCCTGGTGAACCCTTGAGCCGACCCCCTCAGGACGAACTTAATCCGCTCTAGCTTTATAAACCCCGCCATGTCATTTATCCAGGTCTCCACCCCCGGGGGCTTGGCTTCTTTCCACATTAGCAATATCCTGCGCCGGGCTACTAGGGACTCAAAGGCCAAAACATCGGCCTCTCTCGCCTCCTGCACTCCCGGCTCTTGTGCAACCCCAAATATAGCCAACCCCCAGCTTGGTTCGACCCGGACTCCTACTACTTTTGAAAGCACCTTTGTCACCCCCATCCAAAACCTCTGTAGTGCCGGGCATGACCAAAACATATGGGTATGATTCGCTGGGCTTCTCGAGCACCTCGCACACCTATCCTCCACCCCAAAAAATTTACTGAGCCGTGCTCCAGTCATATGTGCCCTGTGTAATACCTTAAACTGAATCAGGCTTAGCCTGGCACACGAGGACGACGAGTTTACCCTGCTTAGGGCATCTGCCCACAGCCCCTCCTCGATCTCCTCCCCCAGCTCTTCTTCCCATTTCCCTTTTAGTTCATCTACCATAGTCTCCCCTTCATCCCTCATTTCCCTATATATATCTGACACCTTACCATCCCCCACCCATGTCTTTGAGATCACTCTGTCCTGCACCTCTTGTGTCGGGAGCTGCGGGAATTCCCTCACCTGTTGCCTCGCAAAAGCCCTCAGTTGCATATACCTGAATGCATTCCCTTGGGGCAACCCATATTTCTCGGTCAGCACTCCCAGACTCGCGAACTTCCCATCCACAAACAGATCTTTCAGTTGCGTTATTCCTGCTCTTTGCCACATTCCATATCCCCCATCCATTCCCCCCGGGGCAAACCTATGGTTGTTTCTTATCGGGGACCCCCCCAAGGCTCCAGTCTTTCCCCTATGCCGTCTCCACTGTCCCCAAATCTTCAGTGCAGCCACCACCACCGGGCTTGTGGTGTAGTTCCTCGGTGAGAACGGCAATGGGGCTGTCACCATAGCCTGTAGGCTAGTCCCCCTACAGGACGCCCTCTCTAATCTCTTCCACGCCGCTCCCTCCTCCTCTCCCATCCACTTACACACCATTGAAATATTAGCGGCCCAATAATACTCACTTAGGCTCGGTAGTGCCAGCCCCCCCCTATCCCTGCTACGCTGTAAGAATCCCTTCCTCACTCTCGGGGTCTTCCCGGCCCACACAAAACCCATGATGCTCTTTTCAATCCTTTTAAAAAAAGCCTTTGTGATCACCACCGGGAGGCACTGAAACACAAAGAGGAATCTCGGGAGGACCACCATCTTAACCGCCTGCACCCTCCCTGCCATTGACAGGGATACCATATCCCATCTCTTGAAATCCTCCTCCATCTGTTCCACCAACCGCGTTAAATTTAACCTATGCAATGTGCCCCAATTCTTAGCTATCTGGATCCCCAGGTAACGAAAGTCCCTTGTTACCTTCCTCAACGGTAGGTCCTCTATTTCTCTACTCTGCTCCCCTGGATGCACCACAAACAACTCACTTTTCCCCATGTTCAATTTATACCATGAAAAATCCCCAAACTCCCCAAGTATCCGCATTATTTCTGGCATCCCCTCCGCCGGGTCCGCCACGTATAGTAGCAAATCGTCCGCATACAAAGATACCCGGTGCTCTTCTCCTCCCCTAAGTACTCCCCTCCACTTCTTGGAACCCCTCAACGCTATCGCCAGGGGCTCAATCGCCAGTGCAAACAATAATGGGGACAGAGGGCATCCCTGCCTTGTCCCTCTATGGAGCCGAAAATATGCAGATCCCCATCCATTCGTGACCACGCTCGCCACTGGGACCCTATACAACAGCTGCACCCATCTAACATACCCCTCTCCAAAACCAAATCTCCTCAACACCTCCCACAAATAATCCCACTCCACTCTATCAAATGCTTTCTCGGCATCCATCGCCACTACTATCTCCGTTTCTCCCTCTGGTGGGGCCATCATCATTACCCCTAACAACCTCCGTATATTCGTGTTCAGCTGTCTCCCCTTCACAAACCCAGTTTGGTCCTCGTGGACCACCCCCCGGGACACATTCCTCTATTCTCATTGCCATTACCTTGGCCAGGACCTTGGCATCTACATTTAGGAGGGAAATAGGTCTATAGGACCCGCATTGTAGCGGGTCCTTTTCCTTCTTTAAGAGAAGCGATATCGTTGCTTCAGACATAGTCGGGGGCAGTTGTCCCCTTTCCTTTGCCTCATTAAAGGTCCTCGTCAGTACCCGGGGCGAGCAAGTCCACATATTTTCTATAGAATTCGACTGGGAATCCATCCGGTCCCGGGGCCTTTCCCGCCTGCATGCTCCTAATTCCTTTCACCACTTCTTCTACCTCGATCTGTGCTCCCAGTCCCATCCTTTCCTGCTCTTCCACCTTGGGAAATTCCAGCCGATCCAGGAAGCCCATCATTCTCTCCCTCCCATCCGGGGGTTGAGCTTCATATAATTTTTTATAAAATGTCTTGAACACTCCATTCACTCTCTCCGCTCCCCGCTCCATCTCTCCTTCCTCATCCCTCACTCCTCATCCCTCACTCCCCCTATTTCCCTCGCTGCTCCCCTTTTCCTCAATAGGTGTGCCAGCAACCTGCTCGCCTTCTCCCCATATTCGTACTGTACACCCTGTGCCTTCCTCTATTGCGCCTCTGCAGTGCCTGTAGTCAGCAAGTCAAATTCTACATGTAGCCTTTGCCTTTCCCTGTACAGTCCCTCCTCTGGTGCTTCCGCATATTGTCTGTCCACCCTCAAAAGTTCTTGCAGCAACCGCTCCCGTTCCTTACTCTCCTGCTTCCCTTTATGTGCCCTTATTGATATCAGCTCCCCTCTAACCACCGCCTTCAACGCCTCCCAGACCACTCCCACCTGGACCTCCCCATTATCATTGAGTTCCAAGTACTTTTCAATGCACCCCCTCACCCTTAGACACACCCCCTCATCTGCCATTAGTCCCATGTCCATTCTCCAGGGTGGGCGGCCTCCTGTTTCCTCCCCTATCTCCAAGTCCACCCAGTGTGGAGCGTGATCCGAAATGGCTATAGCCGTATACTCCGTTCCCCTCACCTTTGGGATCAATGCCCTACCCAGCACAAAAAAGTCTATTCGCGAGTAGACTTTATGGACATAGGAGAAAAACGAGAACTCCTTACTCCTAGGTCTGCTAAATCTCCACGGGTCTACACCTCCCATCTGCTCCATAAAATCTTTAAGCACCTTGGCTGCTGCCGGCCTCCTTCCAGTCCTGGACTTCGACCTATCCAGCCCTGGTTCCAACACCGTATTAAAATCTCCCCCCATTATCAGCTTTCCCATCTCTAGGTCCGGAATGCGTCCTAGCATCTGCCTCATAAAATTGGCATCATCCCAGTTCGGGGCATATACGTTTACCAAAACCACCGTCTCCCCCTGTAGTTTGCCACTCACCATCACGTATCTGCCCCCGTTATCCGCCACTATAGTCTTTGCCTCGAACATTACCCGCTTCCCCACTAATATAGCCACCCCCCTGTTTTTCGCATCTAGCCCCGAATGGAACACCTGCCCCACCCATCCTTTGCGTAGCCTAACCTGGTCTATCAGTTTCAGGTGCGTTTCCTGTAACATAACCACATCTGCCTTAAGTTTCTTAAGGTGTGCGAGTACCCGTGCCCTCTTTATCGGCCCGTTCAGCCCTCTCACGTTCCACGTGATCAGCCGAGTTGGGGGGCTTCCTACCCCCCCCCCCCCCCCTTGTCGATTAGCCATCACCTTTTTCCAGCTCCTCACCCAGTTCCCACGCAGCTGTATCTCCCCCAGGCGGTGCCCCCCCGCCCATCCTCTCCCATACCAGCTCCCCCCTCTCCCCAGCAGCAGCAACCCAGTAATTCCCCCCTCCCACCCCCCCCCCGCTAGATCCCCCGCTAGCGTAATTACTCCCCCCATGTTGCTCCCAGAAGTCAGCAAACTCTGGCTGACCTCGGCTTCCCCCCGTGATCTCGGCTCGCACCGTGCGACGCCCCCTCCTTCCTGCTTCTCTATTCCCGCCATGATTATCATAGCGCGGGAACCAAGCCCGCGCTTCTCCCTTGGCCCCGCCCCCAATGGCCAACGCCCCATCTCCTCTACCTCCCCTCCTCCCCCCATCACCACCTGTGGGAGAGAGAAAAGTTGCCACATCGCAGGATTAGTACATAAAACCCCTCTTTGCCCCCCACATTCGCCCCACCACTTTGTTCGAACGTTCTTTTTAATAACCCGCTCATTCCAGTTTTTCTTCCACAATAAAAGTCCACGCTTCATCCGCCGTCTCAAAGTAGTGGTGCCTCCCTCGATATGTGACCCACAGTCTTGCCGGTTGCAGCATTCCAAATTTTATTTTATTTATATGAAGCACCGCCTTGGCCCGATTAAAGCTCGCCCTCCTTCTCGCCACCTCCGCACTCCAGTCTTGATAAACGCGGATCACCGCGTTCTCCCATTTACTGCTCCGAGTTTTCTTCGCCCATCTAAGGACCATTTCTCTATCCTTAAAACGGAGGAATCTCACCACTATGGCTCTGGGAATTTCTCCTGCTCTCGGTCCTCGCGCCATCACTCGGTATGCTCCCTCCACCTCCAACGGACCCGCCGGGGCCTCCGCTCCCATTAACGAGTGCAGCATCGTGCTCACATATGCCCCGACGTCCGCTCCCTCCACACCTTCAGGAAGACCAAGAATCCTCAGGTTGTTCCTCCTTGCATTGTTTTCCAGTGCCTCCAACCTTTCCACACATCGTTTCTGATGTGCCTCCTGCGTCTCCGTCTTCACCACCAGGCCCTGTATATCGTCCTCATTCTCGGCTGCCTTTGCCTTCACGACCCGAAGCTCCCGCTCCTGCGTCTTTTGTTCCTCCTTTAGCCCTTCGATCGCCTGTAGTATCGGGGCCAACAGCTCTTTCTTCATTTCCTTTTTTATCTCTTCCACACAGCATTTCAAGAACTCTTGTTGTTCAGGGCCCCATGTTAAACTGCCACCTTCCGACGCCATCTTGGTTTTTGCTTGCCTTCCTTGCCGCTGTTCTAAAGGATTCACTGCAATCTGGCCACTCTCTCCTCCTTTTTTCCATCCGTATCCAGGGGGGATTCCCTTCTGGTTTACCGCTCAGTGTTTTTAGCCGTCAAAATTGCCGTTGGGGCTCCTATCAAGAGCCCAAAAGTCCGTTTCACAGGGAGCTGCCGAAACGTGCGACTCGACTGGTCATCGCCGCACCCGGAAGTCCCTCACCTGTATGTTAATCATAGAATCCCTGCAATGCAGTAGTAGGCCATTCGGCCCATCGGCCCATTCGGCCCATCTGCACCAACCCTCCGAAAGAGCACCTTACTTGGGCCCACTCCCTGTAACTCTGCCCTCTCCCCATAATCCCATCTAACCTTTGGAAGGGTCAATTTAGCATGGCCAATCCATCTAACCTGCACATCTTTGGACTGGAACACCCGGAGGAAACCCACGCAGACACGGGGAGAACATGTCCACCCAGAGAGTCACCCAAGGCCGGCATCGAACACTGGCCCCAGGCGCTGTGAGGCAGCAGTGTGAACTACTGTGCCACCCTGCCGTCCTTAACTCAAGTTAACTGCCATGGTTTCAGAAGCTTTAGTACCCCTGCCGAACAAACATCTTATCAACCAGAGTTTTGACATTTTCAGTTGATGCCCAGCCTCAGTAGCTTTTTGGAGAGAGAGTTTCAGATTTCCGCTACCTTTTGAATGAAGAAGTGCTTGCTGGCATCAACCCGGCCTGGCCTAAGGTTATGCCCCTTGATCGGGACTCCCCTACCAGTGAAAATATTTTTTCTGTATCTACTCTATCAAAACCTTCAATTATTTTAATTAAACACCTCCATAAGATCAACCGTTAATACTGACTTAAATATATGCCCAGTCCATGCAAACTGTCCTTGCTGTTCAATTTCAGCCAGCAGATCCCACATGCAATCTTCACACCTCAGTAATAATTAGATATTTTAGTGGATTTGCTTGTTTGACACTCCAGTATTGTTGGAGGTGTAAACCCATTAAATATAACCAGAATTAGCTCTCCATTCTTGCGGTCTGCAATATTAGTCATCGCCCCTGGCTTCTCCTGTTCAGAATTTGTTAATCTGTGAAGTGTATTTTTATTCATTTACGGCATTGGTCTTATTTAAGGAAAGATGTAAATGTTTTAGAAGCAGTTCAGAGAGGTTTAGTCAACTGATACCAGGAAAGGTTGAAGAGGTTAGGTGGTATTCACTGGAGTTTAGAAGAGTAAGAGGCAACTTGATTTAAACATATAAGATCCTGCAGGGTATTGATAGGGTTGATGTGGAGAGCATGTTTCTTCTTGTGGAAGAATCTAGAACTGAGGGTCACTGCTTAAAAATAAGGGACGGGATTCTCCGCTCGGCGACGCTGAAATCGTGTTTGGCGATCGGCCGGAGAATCACGTTTGCATTGAAGTCGGGGGTGGCGCCGCCTTTGCAATGTTCCGCCCCTGAGTACTGGTGGGGGGTGGTCCGGGGTTGGCGAGCTAGGTCAAAGGCGGGCAGTTGTTGACAGGCCGGGTCCGTGGGCAGCTGCCGCCATGTTGCACGCCGCAGCTGCTGCATGCCGCTGCCGTCCGCATGCACGGCCACGGACCTGGACGTTCTACGGCTGTATCCGCAGGTAAAGCCGGGGGCTTTACGCTGCGCGCCTGCTAGCCCCCACCAAATGGAGGATCGGTGCAGCTTTGGTGTCGTATTTTTGGACGTAAAACGCCACTGTTCCCATGGCGGAGTTAGCACTTAGTGAGAATCCAGCCCAAGGGGTCTCCCAATTACAACACAAATAAGGAGAAATCTTTTCTCTCAGAGGGCTGTGAGTCTTTGGAACTTTCTTCCTCAAAGGCAGTGAAGCAGAGTCTTTGAATATTTTTAATGCAGAGATAGATAGATTCTTGATAACCAGGTTGGGGTGAAAGGTTATCGGGGGGGGGAATAGGCACGAGTGTGGAGTTGAGGTTGCTATCTGAGCAGTCTTGATTTTATTCAATGGCAGAGCAGAATCGAGTGGCCGAGGGGCCCATTTCTGCTCCTAATTAATTTGTTCCTACTTCTGCATGTTTTAACTATTTATATTTTGCATCTGGGAGTTTAGAGTGTGAATCTCTTTGTCTCGCTGTCAATCTGACTAACTTATTGTTTAATGAACATGCACTTTAACAGTCAGGAAGAGTAATTGTTGGCAGCACTACACTGCTTTGCTGTCTAATTGATGCAGTTGAATATTGAACAATGTATGATCAAACAGAGATCAGACGAAGGAATGAAGCAATGCACGACAGGGAGGTTATTGTTTCTGATGAAAGGTCAACGAGCTGATGTCCACACATGCTGCCTGACCTGCTGCATAGTTTGCTTTTGTATTGAGGTTATTGGATCATTATATGTATTTTGTTAGATTATCCCACTGTCTGCGGCTGAACCAGGGTGTTTGCAAACACAGCATTCCATTTGACCCTGAGCTGAGCTCTGACATCATATCCCCCCCCGCCATCACCAAAACCACCTACTTCCAGTTTTGTAATATTGCCCCTCTCTGGCCCTGCCTTGGCTCATTTACTGTAGAAAACCTCATCCATGATATGCCATCAATGAACACACGACGAGTGGTGAACGTAACTGAGGCTTTAATACACTAAACAGAAAGCCTCCTGGCCTCTGATCCCAAACTGGATCAGAGGCGGAGACCAGCCACCTTTATACATGAGCCCGAGGGGAGGAACCGCAGGCGGAGCCAGCCGGGACAAGCCCAGGCATGTAAGAATACAGTACAATACAATACAGTGGTTTACCACATTCACCCCCTGTTAAAAAAAGAGTCCAGCGGGGGTGAAGTGGGCTTAAAGATCAAGTCTGTCGGGGGCCTTGACCTTCCGCCATGATCGCCTCAGTCCCGGCTGTGGTGTGGGCACCGGTGTTGAGACCTGTACGTCCGGGAGCGTGTTGTCCTCTTCTTCACCCAGTTGTTGAGTCGGTGGAGTGGGGGGCGGTGTATGGGCGGGGGTGGTGGTGATGGTCGCCGGTGGGCCTGCGGGTGCCAGTTCTTGAGGTAGGTGGGTAGTGGTGGGGGAAGACGGTGTAGGGTCGGGGGTGGTGGTGATGGTCGCTGGGGAACCTGCAGGTGCCAAATCCCGGAGGGAGACTGTGTCCTGTCGCCTGTCATGATGTGCCACGGAGGCATATTGTGGATTGGCATGGAGGAGCAGGACCTTCTCGACGAGGGGATCTGTGTTATGGCTCCTCGCATGCTTTCAGAGGAGGATGGGCCCTGGGACTGTCAGCCAGGACGGGAGCGAGACCCCGGAGGTGGACTTCCTGGGGAAGGCACGGTAGCATTGTGGTAGCACAATTGCTTCACAGCTCCAGGGTCCCAGGTTCGATTCCGGCTTGGGTCACTGTCTGTGCGGAGTCTGCACGTTCTCGCCGTGTGTGCGTGGGTTTCCTCCGGGTGCTCCGGTTTCCTCCCACAGTCCAAAGATGTGCAGGTTAGGTGGATTGGCCATGATAAATTGCCCTTAGTACCCAAAATTGCCCTTAGTGTTGGGTGGGGTTACTGAGTTATGGGGATAGGGTGGAGGTGTTGACCTTGGGTACGGTGCTTTTTCCAAGAGCCAGTGCAGACTTGATGGGCCGAATGGCCTCCTTCTGCACTGTAAATTCTATGATACGCTCGTGAGGGGTCTCGTTGGTGGCAGTGCACAGGAGCGACCGGATGGAGTGGAGCACATCAGAGAGGACCTCCTGCCAGCGGGAGACTGGGAGACTTCTAGACCACAGGGCCAGGAGGACGGCCTTCCAGACCGTCGCGTTCTTCCTCTCCGTTGCCCCGGCGGTTGTAGCTGGTCGTCCTGCTGGAGGCGATGCCCTTGCTAAGCAGGAACTGACGCAACTCGTCGCTCATGAAGGAGGAACCCCGATCGCTATGGATGTAGGTGGGGAACCCGAACAAGGTGAAAAGACTGTGCAGGGCCTTGATGATGGTGGCAGAGGTAATGTCAGGGCATGGGATGGCAAAGGGGAATCTTGAGTACTTGTCAACAATGTTGAGGAAGTACACGTTACGATCAGTGGAGGGGAGGGGGCCTTTGAAATCGACGCTGAGGCGCTCAAAGGGGCGAGAGGTCTTCACCAGGTGCGCTCTGGCCGATAGAAGTGCGGTTTACACTCCGCGCAGACCTGGCAGTCCCTGGTCACGGTCCTGACTTCCTCGATGGAGTAAGGCAGGATGCGAGCCTTGATGAAGTGGAAAAAACAGTTGACCTCCGGGTGACAGAGGTCATTGTGGAGGGCCCAGAGTCGGTCAACTTGTGCACATGTAGCGCGGGATAGAGCATCTGGGGGCTCATTGAGCTTCCCCGGTCGATACAAGATATTGTAGTTGTAGGTGGAGAGCTCGATCCTCCACCTCAGAATCTTGCCATTCTTGATCTTGCCCCGCTGTGTGTTATTGAACGTTGGTCAGTGAGGAGAGTGAATCGCCTGCCGGCCAGTTAATGCCTCCAATGTCGCACAGCTTCTACAATGGCTTGGGCTTCTTTTTGACGAAGGAGTGTCGATTTTCGGAGGCATGGAGGGTACGGGAGAAGAAAGCCACGGGCCTGCCCGCCTGGTGAGGGTAGCTGCCAGCGCAAAGTCCGACACATCGCTCTCCACCTGGAATGGAATGGACTCGTCCACAGCGTGCATCGCGGCTTTGGCAATATCTGCCTTGATGCGGTTGTAGGCCAGGCGGGCCTCAGCCGTCAGGGGAAAAATGGTGGATTTAATAAGCGGACGGGCCTTGTCCGCATAATGGGGGACCCACTGGGCATAGTAGGAGAAGAACCCCAGGCATCTCTTCAGGGTCTTGGGGCAGTGGGGGAGGGGAAGCTCCAGGAGGGGGCATATGCGGTCGGGGTCGGGCCCTAGGACTCCATTTTCCACAACGTAGCCAAGGATGGCTAGGCGGGTTGTGCGAAAAATGCATTTTTTCTTATTGTAAGTGAGGTTCAGGAGTTTGGCGGTGTGGAGGAAGTGCCGGATGTTTTGTCATGGTCCTGCTGGTCATGGCCGCAAATGGTGACATTATCTAAGTACGGGACTGTGGCCCGCAGCCCTTACTGGTCAACCATTCGGTCCATTTCCCGTTGGAAGACCGAGACCCCATTCGATGACGCCGAAGGGAACCCTGAGGAAGTGGTAGAGGCAGCCATCTGCCTCAGAGGCAGTGTATTGGCGGTCCTCCGGGCGGATAGGGAGCTGGTGGTTGACTTCAAGTCAACTGTGGAGAAGACTCGATACTGCGCAATCTGATTGACCATGTCAGATATGCGGGGAGGGGGTATGCATCGAGCTGCGTGTACCGGTTGATGGTCTGACTGTAGTCGATGACCATCCGGTGCTTCTCCCCAGTCTTGACGACACCACTTGGGTTCTCCAGAGGCTGTTACTAGCCTCAGTGATCCCCTCTCATAAGAGTCACTGCACCTCCGACCTGATAAAGGTCCTATCCCGGGCACTGTATCACCTGCTCCTAGTAGCGATGGGCTTACAGTCTGGGGAGAGGTTAGCGAAGAGCGAGGGTGGGGCGACCTTAAGGGTCGCGAGGCTACAAACGGTGAGGGGGGGCAGGGGTCCGCCGAACTTTAAAGTAAGGCTTTGGAGGTGTCACTGGAAGCCGAGCCCCAGTAATAGGGCAGCGCAAAGATGGGGAAGGACGTAGAGTTTAAGGTTAATGTACTCTATGCCTTGTACAGTAAGGGTCGCGACACAATACCCCCAGATTTCTACTGCATGTGATCTAGAAGCCAGGGAGACTTTCTGAGTCACAGGTAAGATTGGGAGGGAGCAGCGCCTTACCGTATCTGGGTGTAGGAAGCTGTCTGTGCTCCCGGAGTCGAAAAGGCAGGCCGTCTCGTGCCCGTTGATCCGGACGGTCATCGTCGATTTTGTGAGGTGACAAGGCCGGGACTGGTCGAGCGTGATGGAGGCAAGCTTCGGAAAGTGATGGGTAGGCCGGTCGGACGTAGTGGCGGCCAGCGTACGATCGGGTGAGCAGGGCTCCCGGGAGGCTGTGGAGTGGTCCCAAGATGGCGGCCCCCATGGGTCGCCGTGGCGGGTGGCATCGGAGATGACATCAAAGACGGCGGCCCCCGTGGGTCGCGCGTGGCGGGTGAAGTATAAGATGGCGTTAAAGATGGCGGCCCCCATGGATCACACGTGGCGGCCGTAATCGAAGATGGCAGCGCCCACGGGTCGCACATGGCGGGTGGCGCGGCATCTGGGGCGACCCCGACAGGCAGCAGGCAGCGCTGCTGGGCCTAGAGGCTTTAGGGTGAGATCGGGCCTGGCAGGCTTTCGCAAAGTGGTCCTTCCTCCCACACCCGTTGCAAGTCGCATTCCGTGTAGGGCAGCGATGTCGGGGATGATTACCCTGGCCCAAAGTAGCACTTGGGGCTTGCGCCGCACCTGGGTCGGATGATGGCGGCACCCACGAGGTCCACGAGGGTGCTGCGTGGTTGTAGGTGTAGGCCTCCATGTTCTGGTAGGCCACCTCCAGCGAGTTTGAGAGCTGCACTGTCTCTGGGAGGCCGAGTGTACCCCCTTCTAGCAATCGCTGGCGGATGTAGCTCGATTTCATGCCCGCGACATAAACATCCCTGACCAACAGCTCTGCGAGTTGGGTAGCCGATACCGCCTGGCAGTTACAGCTCCGGCAGAGTACCCTCAGGGCACACAGGAATTCTGCTAGTGACTCCCCAGGGCGTTGTCGTCTCGTGGCAAGAAGGTGCCGAGCGTACACCTTGTTCACAGACTTAACTTAGTGTCCCTTCAGCAGCATTATCGCCTCCGTATACGAGGGGGCGTCCCTGATGAGAAGAAAGACTTGCGGCTCACCCGTGCGTGGAGGATCTGCTTCTTTTGGAGGACGCTTCGAAGCAGCTTAGCCAGTGCTCGAATGTTGCAGTGGCGTCGGCTGCCTGTGGATCCAGCTCCAGGCGATCAGGCTTGAGTGATGAGTTCATATTAGATGTTTAGTGTATTAAATTGATATGCCATCAATGAACACACGACGAGTGGTGAATGTAACTGAGGCTTTAATACACTAAACAGAAAGCCTCCTGGCCTCTGATCCCAAACTGGATCAGAGGTGGAGAACAGCCACCTTTATACATGTGCCCGAGGGGAGGAGCCACAGGCGGAGCCAGCCGGGACAAGCCCAGGCATGTAACAGTACAATACAATACAATACAATACAATACAGTGGTTTACCACAATCCAGGACATTGTTATCTTCAGATTTGACTGCTCCAATGGACAGCTGGCCGGACTGCCACCTTGCACTCTCCGTCAACTTGAGATCATCCAAAACTCACCTACGCATATCTCAATTCATACAAAGATCCATTCACCATCAGCCCCGTGCTTGCTGACCTAAATTGGCTCTAGTTTGGCAGTAACTGCCATTTAGAAATTCTCATCCTTCTTTTCAGATCCCTTTATAGTCTCGCTCCTCCCTATCTCTGTATCTCCTCAAACAATCTGATCAACATGGGCGGCATGGTGGCACAGTGGTTAGCACAGCTGCCTCACAGCGCCAGGGACCTGGGTTCAGTTCCGGCCTTGGGTGGCTGTCTGTTGGAGTTTTCATGCTCTCCCCATGTCTGTGTGGGTTACGTCCGAGTGCTTTGGTTTCTTCCCATAGTCTAAGGATGTGCAGGTTAGGTGGATTAGCCATGCTAAACTGCTCCTTCATGTCCCAGGATGTGCAGGTTAGGTTATGGGGTTCCGGGGATAGGGCGTGGGGTGGGCATGGGTAGAATGCTCTTTTGAAGAGACGATGCATACTCGATGGGTTGAATGGCCTCCTCCTGCACTGTAGGAATTCTATGCTTCTATGATAACAACAATAACTTTTATTTACATTGCATCTTTAACCTTTAACGTAATAAAACATCCCAAGGGACTTCACAGGAGAGTGATCAAACTAAATAGGATACTGAGCCACATAAACCGATGTTAGGGCAAACGACTAAAAGCTTGGTCAAAGAGAAAGGTTTTAAGGAGTGTCCTAAACGAAGAAAGTGGGGCAGAAAGCCAGAGAAGTATAAGGAAGTCATTCGAGCACTTTGGGCCAAGGTAAGTAAAAACACAGCTATCAATGATGGAACAATTAAAATTGGAGATGCCCACGAGGCCAGAATTGGTGCAGGTATCTCAGAGGGTTCTAGGGCTGGAGGAGGTGACAGAGATATGGGGCGTCATTCTCCGCCGGCGGGAGTCTCCGTTTTGCCGGCGCCCGGGGGTTTCCCGACGGCGTGGGGCTGCCCCACAATGGGAAACCCCATTGACCGGTCGGTGTAACGGAGCATCCCGCCGGCGGGTCGGGGCAGAAATGTGGCGGGGCAGGATGGAGAATTTCGCTCATGGAGGGATTTGAAAACTTGGATGAGAATTTTTAAACCAATGTTGTTTGGCTGGGGTATCAGTGTAGGTCAGCAAGCACAGGGGTGATAGGGGAATAATAATAATCGCTTATTGTCACAAGTAGGCGTCAATGAAGTTACTGTGAAAAGCCCCTAGTCGCCACATTCCGGCGCCTGTTCGGGGAGGCCGGTACGGGAATTAAACCCAGGCTGCTGGCCTTGTTCTGGCATTGCAAGCCAGCTGTTTAGCCCACTGTGCTCAATGGGAGTTGCTCTGTGTTAAGACATGGGCAGAAGAGGTTTGAATGAGCTCATGTTTACAGAGGACAGAATGTGGGAGATCAGCAAAGAATGCTTTGTAATAGTCCAGTCTAGAAATAACAAAACTGCAGGAGCTGATGAGCTGGGGTAAGAGGTGGAGTTGGGCAATGTTGCAGAGGTGAAAATAAGCAGCTTTTGTGATTGCGCAATTATTTGGTCGGAAGCTCATCTTGGGGTCAAATGTGACACCCAAGGCATAAACAGACATAACCCTGTGGTGGCACTGCCAGGGTGCTAGGGGCACTTCCAGGGTGCCAGGCTGGTAATGCCAGGGTGTCCGGTTGCCAAGTTGGCACTGCCAGAGTTTTGACCCGGGGTGCACCATTGCCCATGGGATGGGGGTAGGGGCTGATGGGAGGTTTCCAGAGGCCTCGGGAAGGTTTTGGGGGGGGGGGGGGGGGTGAGGGTCCTGAAAGGGCAGGGAGGGGAAATATCAGGGCTGCTGGACAAAATGGCGACCCAGTTTGCGAACAGCCATTAATCAATATTGGCCAGCTAATCTTGCCAGCATGAAATCTCCTTAAGTGCAGCCTCGGTGGGGAGAAAGCAGCCCCCTTCCCCCCCAAAACAAAATAGCACGGTGCTGTTGAATTGTGGGGTGATTCTCGATGCTGAAGCCACCAAGAAACATCCCGGTAAACACGCCCGACAGTGAACTTTGTTTTAAGTCTGCTAAACCGTGCCCATGATATCCTTATTAAAGGAAAGATGTAAATGCGTTAGAAGCAGCTCAGAGCTGATTTACTAGACTAACCAGGAATGGAAGGGTTGTTTTATGATGAAAGGTTGGACATGTTATCCACTAGAAGTTAGAAGAAAAAGAGGCGATTTGGTCGAAACCTTTAAGATTCTGCGGGGTATTGGCAGGTTGGGTGTGGAGAGGATGTTTCCTCTTTTCAGAGAATCTAGCACGACAGGTCACTGTTTAAAAATAAGGGGCCACTAATTTAAGATGGAGATGACAAGATATGTTTCCTCCCAGAGGGTTGTGAGTCTCTGGAACTCTCTTCCTCAAAAGGCAGTGGAAGTAGTGTCTTGAATATTGGAAATTCTTCAAATTTTCACAATTATCCAGGGATCCTTCATGAAGTTAAGAGTTGGCAATCTAGAGAGCCCAGTAAACTGGTCGAGTAAAGAAAAAAAAAGAAAGATTTACATTTCTTTAGCACCTTTCATGCCTCAATGTTCCAAACTGCTTTCCAGCCAAAAAGGTTTTGAAGCGTAGTCACCGTTGTAATATAATTTGCAGACAGCAGTCAATTTGCACACAGCAAGCGCACGCAAACAGTAACGGGGCAATGACCCTGTGCGGGATTCTCCTACCCCCTGCCGGGCCGGAGAATCGGCGGGGGAGGCGGCGTGAATCCCGCCCCGACACCGGCTGACGGATTCTCCGGCGCTAGTTCTTCGGCGGGAATGACGTCGCGCCGGTCGGGGGCCGTTGGCAGCGCCCGCCCTGGTGATTCTCCGCCTTGCGATGGGCGAAATGGCCGCCCGTTTTCGGCCAGTCCCACCGGTGTATATTACACCAGGTCCATACCGGCGGGACCAGGCTCTGCGGGCGGCCTGCGGAGTCCTCGGGGGGGGGGGCGCGGGGGGATCTGGCCCAGGGGAGGGAGCCCCCATGGTGGCCTGGCCCGCAATCGGGGCCCACCAATCCGCGGGCGGGCCTGTGCCGTGGGGGCACTCTTTCCCTCCACACCGGCCGCTGTAACGGTCCACCATGGCAGGTGCGGAGAAGAACCCCCCTGAACATGCGCTGGGATCACGTCAGCACACGCTGGCGCTCCCGTGCATGTGCCAACTCGCGCTGGCCGGTGGAGGCCCTTCGGTGCCGGTTGGTGCAGCCCCAACTCCGCCGGCGCCGGCCTAGCCCCATCCTCCGGACCTTCTGGGGGCCCTGACACCGGAGTGGTTCACGTTAACTCTCGGCGCCGGTACGGCCCGCCCCGCCGGTTAGGGGAGAATCCCGGCCCAGATTATCTGGCTTGTATTTTAGTGCCATTTTTGAGGTACAAAATTGGCCAGCACACCGGGCAGAATTCCACCGCTCTTCCAAATGGCATTGTGGGATCTTTCACATCCACCTAATAGGATGCATGGGGGCCTGAATTTGATGTCTCATCCGAAAGACAGTGAAAGACCCTCCTTCAGTACTACACTGGGAATTGTCAGCTTAGGTTTTGCGCTCAGATCTCTGGAATATATGAACATACGAAATAGAAGCAGAGCTAGACCATTTGGCCCCTCCAGCCTGCTCCACCATGCATTATGAACATGGCTGATCTGTTTGTGTTTCTACATCCACAGTGGAACTGGCCTTGAGCTCTCAATGTTTCTGACTCAGATACAAGTGTGACAGAAATCTAAGTAAGTGCTCAGTCATGGGTATAGAACTATTCCATGTTACTGAACATCTTGAAAGTCGCTGAAGTTTATTGTACAATTAAAGGAATCTTACAACACCAGGTTAAAGTCCAACAGGTTTGTTTCAAACACTAGCTTTCGGAGCACTGCTCCTTCCTCAGGTGAATGAAGAGGTATGTAGTGCGCCGAAAGAGTGTTTGAAACAAACCTGTTGGACTTTACCCTGGTGTTGTAAGACTTCTTACTGTGCTCACCCAGTCCAACGCCGGCATCTCCACATCACAATTAAAGGAATGACGTCTTAGAAGAATTCTGAGATTATATATAGGGACCTTGTAATAGCACAGTGGGACTACAGCATTATCAGTCTGCTGTCCTTGGGAATCTCCTGGCATCTAACTGGTTAGGAGTAGAGGGCCAGAAGAAGGAAACCCATCCACATGGAAAAGGAGCATAGGAACAAAGAGAAGGGAGAGTGAGCCATACAAACAATGTTGAAATGGTCCTTTTTAATTTATTTGTTCTGAAGAATATAACAAGGTTGTGCTTCTCTCATCGTGCCGAGAAAGGAGCTGTGGAACTTGTTTAATTCAGACAGGCAGGGAAATCCAGGATATTCGTTCAGGAACAATGAAGGAACGGCAATAAATGTCCAGCTCTGGAGGGTGTGTGAATTGGTGGGGGATTTAGAGTTAATGGTGTTCTATTTATCCTGTTGCCCTTGTCTTTCTCGATGGTGGAGGTGTCAGGTTTGGGATTTGCAGTCTAGAAATGATTGTAACTAATCATCAAGAAACAGAATGAAGACATGTGGTGTTCATTGGGAATGCTGCTAATTAATAAAAAGTGAATCAATTAAAAATACTACGACACCATGGCTACAGAACAATTACATCCCTCTGACAATCGACTTTATTAAATGAGACATGGCTTGTGACCCCTAACCAGCCCTTGATCGTCTATATTCCTTTTGGCAAATTGAATACTGTCAGCTTGAACTGAGGCTATATTGACTATAAGAATTGGATGCCTTTTCTTCTTTGTAATGTTTCACGGTTAGATAAATCCAAAATTGTAGAGAGGTCTGTACATGCGCTGTTGTATCACACATGCCAGCGTATCATGTGCCATTTGAATTTATCAAGCCCCCTGCCAATGTAGATCTGTGATCCACACAGATTCAGACTGAGATTTTAGCTATGCCAGCAAATATGAAAAAGTGGGGGAAGATTTTCTCTGGTCACTAAACCCACCCTTTAATAATTTCTTCAGAAAA
Organism: Scyliorhinus torazame; assembly: GCF_047496885.1. Classification (NCBI taxonomy): domain Eukaryota; kingdom Metazoa; phylum Chordata; class Chondrichthyes; order Carcharhiniformes; family Scyliorhinidae; genus Scyliorhinus; species Scyliorhinus torazame. The sequence continues at coordinate 198,207,818 of NC_092716.1, read as the reverse complement.
AGCAAATGGGTGACGTGCTTATAATGTCACTGGCATGTTGCACAGGGAGAGAAACTTCTGTGTGCCGAGAGGGCCTATGTGTTATGTAGGTCTAAGAAGCAAAATAATAAAGGGCATTATTATTCCCTCATTTTAAATATCCTTAGGATACCCAACTCTGGTTGGATTGTATTCATGGAGGTGTCACATGACCTCCTGCCTCTCATCGCCCTGCACCACCCCCCGCCTCTCTGTCCAATAGAGGGCAGTCCCGGAGGTGTCGCAAGTGCCTGACTGGTCAGTCCTGCCAATTGGTCAATAATGTTGAAAGTGCCCACAACCCACTAGAGATTTCTATATTTCCTGTGGAAATTTCCATTTCCCTGCTTGGCAGGCACATCTGGGAAAATCATCTCTAAATCTTGGAAGATTCTAGAAGAATTGGCACGCTCAGATCCCCTTCTCCCTGCACTGAACTCCATTCCTCAGGTGTAGATACATAGAATATAGGAGCAGGAGGCATCCTTTTGGCCCTTCGGGTCTGCTCCGCCATTCATCACGATCATGGCTGATCATCCAACTCAATAGCCTAATCCTGCTTTCTCCCCCTAGCCTTTGATCCCATTCTCCCCAAGTGCTATATCCAGCCGCCTCTTGAATATATTCAAAGTTTTAGCATCAACTACTTCCTGTGGCAATGATTTCCACAGGCTCACCACTCTTTGTGTGAAGAGATGTCTCCTTACCTCTGTCCGAAATGGTTTACCCTGAATCCTCAGGCTGTGACCCCTGGTTCTGGACACACCCATCATTGGTAACATCTTTCCTGCACCTAGCCCTGTTAGAATTTTAAGGATCCCTGCATCCTCGTTACAATTCACCCTCCCACCTAATTTGGTATCATCTGCAAACTTTGACATTTTGTTCCCTCATCCAAATCATTAATACATTGTGAATAGCTGGGGTCCCAGCACCGATCCCTGTGGTACCCCACTGGTTACTGACTGCCAATTTGAAAAGGACCCATTAATCCCTACTCTTTGCTTCCTCTCGGCCAACCAGTTTTCTATCCACCTCAATACATTTCCCCAATCCCATGAGCTTTAATTTTGCACAATAATCTCTTATGCGGGACTTTGTCAAACGCCTTCTGAAAGTCCAAATATACCACATCAACTGGCTCCCCCTTGTCGACTGAGCTGGTTACCTCTTCAAAGAATTCCAACAGATTTGTCAAGCATGATTTTCCCTTCATAAATCCATGCTGACTCTGACTGATCCTGCCACTGCTTTCTAAATGTTCCGCTATAAATTCCTTGATAATGGATTCAAGCATTTTCCCCACTGCCGATGTTAGGCTTACTGGTCTATAATTCCCTGCTTTCTCTCTATCTCACTTTTTGAATATCAGAGTGACATGAGCTACCCTCCAATCTGCAGGGACAGTTCCAGAGTCTATAGAATTCCGGAAGATGACCACTAATGCATCCACTATTTCCAGAGCCACCTCCTTAAGCATTCTGGGATGCAAATTCTCAGGCCCTGGGGATTTATCTGCCTTCAATCCCATCAGTTTTCCCTGCAACATTTCTCTACTAATGTTGATCTCCCTCAGTTCTTCCCTCTCACTAAATTTCATTCTCCAACATTTCTGGGATCTGGGGCAGTGTTCTCCGACCCCCCGCCAGGTCGGAGTATCACCAGGGGGCGGCGTGAATCCCGCCCCCGCCGGCTGTCGAATTCTCCTGCGTCGGGGATTTGGTGGGGGGGAACCTTGCCGTGCCAGTCGGGGGCCATTGTCAGCGGCCCCCCCCCCCCCCCCGGCGATTCTCCGGCCCGCGATGGGCCGAGTGGCCGCCCGTTTTCGGCTGGTCCCACCGGCGTAAATTACAACAGCTACTTACCGATGGGACCTGGCTCCACGGGCCGCCTCCGGGGTCCTCGGGGGAGCGCGCGGGCGCGGGGGTCTGGCCCCGGGAGGTGCCCCCCCAGTGGCCTGGCCTGCGATCGGGGCCCACCGATCCGCGGACGGGCCTGTGGCGTGGGGGCACTCTATTCCTCCGCGTCGGCTGCTGTCAGCCTCCGCGATGGCCGACGTGGAGATGAAACCCCCTGCGCATGCGCTGGGATGACGCCAGCACAGGCTGCGCTCCCGCGCATGCGCCAACTCGCGCCGGCTGGCGGAGGTCCTTCGGCGCTGGTTGGCGTGGCGCCAAGCTGCTCGGCGCGGCGCAAACCACTCCCGCGCCGGCCTAGCCCCTCTCCGCAGCTTTGGCGGCCTGACGCTGGAGTGGTTGACGCCACTCCTTTGCGCCCGCGTTGCCCACCCCGCTGAATCCTGCAGAATCCCGCCACTGATTTGTGTTCTCATTTGTGAAGACAAAACCGAAGTATGTATTCAATTGCTCAGCCATTTCTTTGTCCCTTATTATGCATTCTTTGTCCCTTATTATGCATAAACTGTGTGGTGAACAGTTTATCTGCTCCCCCAGATACCCCTCTGCTGCTGGTCAGGAGGCATGACAGAGTAGTGTGAGGTCGGCTGACTGCTCACTTTCCCTCTTGCCCTATGATTCTCGTCATTGCTTGGTCCATTGATTACCTACTCACCATATTGTGGCACATGTACTAGCCTTGGCCACTTCCACCTTCTTCTCACTGTAGATTTCAGGAAGGCTTCAAGGAAAGGATAGTTTTGAAATCTAGGCATAGTTACAGATCCAAATTTATAAATAGGGAAATGGTGGGCGTAGTTCGATTGTCACTGGACTAATAATCCAGTGGCTCGGGCTAATGCTCTGGGGACATGGGTTCAAATCCTACTTTGACAGTTGGTGGAATTTGAGCTCAATTAATAAAACCTGGAATATAAAGCAAATCTCAGTAATGGTGACTGTGAAACTACTGTCAATTGTTGTAAAAACATATTTGGTTCACTATTGTCCCTTACGGAAGGAAATCTGCCATCCTTATCTGGTCTGACCTACATGTGAATCCCGATCCACGGCTTTGGACTATCCTTTGAAAACTATCCTCTGAAATGGCCAAGAATGGTTAGCAGATGCTGGCCTAGCCAGTGATGCCCACATCCCATGAAAGAATAACACAAAACTCCTAATGTACTGGGGCCGAAGATATTTTCAGGATGAATTTTTGATCATAATTTTGCTGTTCAGGCTAAGTAGAATTTTGAAGGGAAAATTTGAAAGTTTATATTTTTTGCGTTCACGAAGGGAGTGCTTATTTTTAAATAAAATTCACATTTCTGCAGTGCCTTCCATTGCCTCTGAATAACTCAATGCTTATTCCCACTGCAGGTTTGATAGAGACATTCAAAATCAATAGGGATATTGACAGTCACTAGAGAGAGAACTGTTCCTCTAGGTGGAAGGGTAGAGAACCAGGCGACACTGATTTAAGGCGATTGGAAAAAGAACCCACAGCGACTTGAGGAGACACTTGCTTTTCGCAGCGAGTGGATAGGGTCCTGAATGAACTGCCTGAGAATGTGGTGGAGGCAGATGCAGTCATGATTTTGAAATTGGACAAACACACTTGAAGAGAAAACATTTGCATGGCTAAAGGAAAAAGATGCAGGAATGGGACTGGCTGAGTTGCTTTTCAGAGAGCTGCGAAAGTCACAATAGAATGGCCTCCTTCTGTGCAGTAACCATTCTATAGCTCTTCCCTGGTTTCAAATCCTTCAGTGGCTACACTGTTCCCTATCTCTGTGATTTCCTCCAGCCCCACAACCCTCCAAGATCTCCGCATCCTCCAATCCTGACCTGTTACGCGTCCCCAATTTTCATTGCTGCAGCATAAGGCGGCCATGCCTTCAGCTGCTTTGGCCCGAAGCCAGTTCTTCCCTACACCTCTCTCCCTCTCTACCTCTCTCCTCTCAGACACTCCTTAAAACTTACCCCATAGCTTCCATTATCTCCTGATGTGGCTTCGTGTCAAATTTTGTTTGATAATTTTCCTGTGAAAGCCTTGGAATGCTTTTATATCTATGTTAAATATATAAATGCAAGTTGTTGCTGTTGAAGATTTCTTAGATTGGTCTTTGATTTCATGCTGCAAATGAGCACTTGGCAACAGAAAGGCCCAAAGCAGCTGCCATATGTGTGTGTACAGCTCTTATTACGACAAGGGTGGTGGGTGTTTTATAAAACGCTGTGTTTGAACTTTCACTTTACTATTTCACAGAATAGCCTATGCGGTTGTTTTTCTTCCCGAGGTCTTTTTGCACACTTCGCTCTGAGAATATTGCACCATGCGATTGTTAATTTACTGTTCATCAACTAGAGGTGAGGAAGGTTAGGTTCGGCCAATAAGTGGGAAATAGCGCTTTGCTGGATGTTTGTTTTTAAACAGCAGCGTAAAGCAGAGAATTTCAAACTGGTGCCCCTTAGACCCCAGGGATTTGGTGACTGGAAAATCTCAGCAAGGGGGAGGGGTAAACGGTGATGCCATTTTTTCTTTCTAGATTTTTGATTGACTCACCATTATTCTGGTATCCGTAGTCTTTTCAGCGAAGAGCGAAGCGTTTATCTTTGAGGTGGTTGATAGTCTCTGTCAGAAGAGTACAGAATGGGGGGGTTGAGAGTTAATATTTGCAGGGTGTACCCAGGTGGTTTGCCAGTGTGTTTGTAGAAGGCTGCCCTGGGAACGTGTGAACATTATCAGGAGGTCCTGAGGGCCACGTTGGAATTGCAGGGGTCTCTGAGAGGTCTTGTTCATATTTTTCAGGGATTGCTAGGACTGTATTGCTCTCTGCCGGAGTGAGGAGGGAATCGGTGCAGGTGGATTGAGGGGGGTGGGGGGCGGGGGGGGTGGGAGGCGGTGGTCAAGGGGAATGAAGAATATGAGGAGGAAGGGGGTGGAATAATCCTTGCCATTCCTGCCGGAGCTCAGGGTCCATGGGTATCAGATGAACCCCTCATTCCCTCCCGCCCCTTACCATGTACCCGCCGTCCCCTTGCCACGCACCCTCCTGCCCCAATGACTTCATCCACCACAGGTTAATTTGTTTTGTGCTGTAAGTTCAGATGCCAGGTGACCCCAGTTGTTTGACTATGAGGAATCTTTTGAGAGCGAGCTCCACGTTCTCATCACCCTGCAAGTAAAAAAGTTTCTCTTGAATTTCCCGGTTTGCGTTATTGATAACCATCTGGGGCGGGATTCACCGACCCCCCCGCCGGGTCGGAGAATCGCCGGTGGGAGGGGGGGGGCGTGAATCCAGCCCCGCTGGCCGCCGAATTCTCCGGCACCTAAGATTCGGCGGGGGCAGGAATCGCGCCGGTCGGCGCCCCCCCCCCCCCCCCCCGGCGATTCTCCGGCCCGCGATGGGCCGAAGTCCCGCTGCTGTCATGCCAGTCCCACCGCAGTGAATCAAACCACCTACCTTACCGGCGGGACTAGCGGCGCGGGCGGGCTGCGGGGTCCTGGGGGGGGGGCGCGGGCCGATCTGGCCCCGGAGGGTGCCCCCACGGTGGTCTGGCCCGCGATCATGGCCCACCGATCCGCGGGCAGGCCTGTGCCGTGGGGGCACTCTTTTCCTTCCGCCTCGGCCATAGCCTTCGCGATGGCCAATGCGGAAGTGACCTCCCACTGCGTATGCGCGGGGATGACGTCAGCACCCACTGATGCTCCCGCACATGTGCGGACTTCCGTCGACCGGCAGAGTCCCTTCGGCCCCGACTGGCGTGGCGCCCATGGCCTTTCCCGACGGCCGGTGGCGCGCCAACAGCTCCGGCGCGGGCCTAGCCCCTCAAGGTAAGGGCTTGGCCCCTAAAGGTGCGGAGAAATCCGCCCCTTTGGGGCGACCCGACGCCGGAGTGGTTCAGGCCACTCCCTCCCGCCGGGACCCCCTGCCCCGCCGGGTAGGGGAGAATCCCGGCCCTGGTGTTTATGACCCCTCGTTTTGCATTCTCCCACAAGTCGAAACATTTTTACAGCATTCCCTGGTCACTAAAAGCTCTCAGTATTGATTTGTGCTGCTACCTCACCATGATCCATGACCCTAGGCATTACAGGTACCTCTTGCTCTTCCAGTCCCTATAAAATATTCCCATTTAAGTTCTATTTTGTTTAGCTAGTGCTGCATCAATCTTGCCCCATTGGATTGGTGAACGTAGAGTTCCGTTCCTCAGGAACTTTACTGAATTGGAGATTATAACTGGAAACACCCGTCAATACTGCTGTTAGATAGTACAGGAGTGTACTATGTAGTGCACCGCCCTGAATTTATTTTACAGTGGGTTTATGGTTTCTTTCCCAGGCAGAACCTAATGATCAAAAAGCTGCTATTTTCCCCATTCTGACCCGTGATATGACCTTGTGAGTTCCAGAGAGCCATAAAGTTTCACCACTTATTATGCGGCCTTGCGCTTGATACAAGCCAGACATTAAAAGGTTGCATTCCCAGTCTCCAAACCTGATTGGAATGCGCCAGATTTAGAAAAAGATGTGCAAAAGACTTTTCAAGGATGCCAGAAATATTTGCTGACCTCCCATTCCAGGAGTCTCTTTCCTTACCCACTAGCTGGCCAAAACCTTGATTGGCACAATGCAGGAAGGTGACTTGTACCAGTGTCAGGTGGGGGGAATCTATAACTGGAGAAGTGTTTTAGTGCCCTCTTGGTGCTCGATGGCCCCCAGGCTACTCCATGGGATGGAGGAGAGACCGGAATGAGCTCTGGAGCCCTCACTGTAACCTGGCCCTGCCAGTCCTGGAGGCCCACCCTCGTCTCAACCATGGTCTCACTGCCATCAGCCATGGAGCTCTGTGACTGAGACACGTCCCTCAGCAAGTGAGCAAGTAAGCCATGCCCCTCATTGCCTCGGTCACGTTCCTCTGTGACATGTCCCTCTGTGACAGGCTATGGTTAGTCAGCGCCCGGCCAATACTCTTGATTCCCTCAGCCATGACCCTTTGTGAATGGCCCAAGCTCTGAATCACTGCATCAATGTCCATCTGTGCCCAGGACATGTCCGCCTGTGGGTGCATCTCCTGTCCTGTGCCTCAGCCATGGACAACACAGTGTGATCCACTGTGGACGTCCTGTCACATGGCTCTGACTTCTTGCCCCTGGCTATCTATCGTGGTTGTCACCCTTTCAGTGTTGGCCTAGGTGCGTGCAATGTAGGCACCATCTCCTGTGCCTGAAGATGCTTGGACCCCTCCAGTTGTTCTTGCAGGTGCTGGAAAGTTGCTGACCTTCCTGTAAATTCTGACTCTGAATCTGCATCTGGAACAGTGACGGGATCATCTTTTCTAGAGGCACGACATCTGTCTTGGGGGCAGCTGTTCCTTGGGCTCAGACAGCCGTCCGAGCGTCTGCTCCCTCAAGAGTCTCTGCCTCCACCTGATGTGCTGCAGCATGTGTGTGGTGCTCACCAGACGGTGACCCAAGAGCCTGCTCACTAATAAGTCCCACCAAGACGATAGTCTCTGCAACGGTGAAAGGATGGTGCGGGTGAAAGCAGTGCCGAGGAGTCGATGTCTTCCCCAAAGTTGTTCTCCAGAGTGATCCGAGGGGCTGCATGCGGGTCTGCGACCTCTGAATGGTCCGGCCCCATTTGATGGGGATCCTGGACGACAAAAGACACAGGGTCAGATCATAAGAAGGACAGGTCTGTGGGAAAGGGTGGACTGACTTGAGATGGGGACATCTGAATTGCATTGGACTCTCATTTCCTCAGCGCATGCCAAACACCTTGTCAGCCACTCCCCTCTCCTCGGCCTCCCCGGTGGACTCCAAGGCCCTTTCTTCAAAGGGAGTATGGTCCTGAATTTCTAGAATGCCCCTGCCTGTCTTCTGACGCTCCCTGCGATTCTGGCCAGCTTTATCCTTGGGGACAGTTTTATGGGGGAGCTTTCCCCCTCCGAAAAACAATTCTGCCCCCCTGACCCTCCCACAATGGGAATTGCAGGGTCACCCCACCCCACCCACCAAACTCCCCCCATGATAGAGACCCCTCATAACAGAGTTAACAGAGACCCCCACCACAGTTATGTTATGGGAGGTCTCTGTTATGGGATGTCTCAAGTGGAGGGGCTCTGTTATGGGGGAGTCTTTGGTCTTTGGTGAGGGAGCTCTGTTATGGAGTCTGGTGTGGGGGCTCTGTTATGGTGGATCTCTGGCGAGGGTCACTGATGGGGTCTGGTGGGAGGTGGGGTGGGCAGGATTTGCATTGTGGGGGGAAGGGGGCCCTCCGCTGAACTTTGGGTGCATCCACCTTAAGGACTTACCCTCTTGGTCCACCACGAGCTCAAAACACCTGCACCAATCCAAACGCCCACGTGAATTACGGCCCACAGGACCAGAGGAGCTTGGAGAATCATTGGCGGGATTATCTCAGGCCGGGCCGGAGAATCGCCGCGACCTGCGCGAAACGCGTCATGACGCCGGGACGCGATTCCCCGCAGAGCGGAGAATGAATGCCATTGGTGTCGGCGCGGCGCCGGTCGGGCGGCCCCCCCGCCGATTCTCGGCCCAAGATGGGCCGAGCGGCCGGAACAAAAATCCCGAGCCCCGCCGGCGCCATTCTAACCTGCTCCTAGCTGGCGGGACATCGGCGTGGAAGGCCCCGGGGGGGGGGGGGGGAGTCCGACCCTGGGGGATGGGGGGGCCTCTGTTGTAGTGGGCCGGCCTCTTGGGCTGGGGGCCTCCTTTCTTTTGTGCCAGCCCCTGCAGCCCTTCGCCATGTTGCGTCGGGGCCGGTGCGGAGAAGGGAGCCACTGCGCCTGCGCATTGCCGCCGGTGCCACTGCGCAAGCGCGGACCCCGCGGTGCCCTGTTGATGTCGGGATCAGCAGCTGGAGCGGCGTGGGTCGCTCCAGTGCCGTGCTGGCACCCTGTAGGGGCCAGAATTGCTGATCCTGAGGCCATGGTGACGCCGTCGGGAAATGCGATGGCGTTTCCGACGGCGTCAACACTTAGCCTCAGGATCAGAGAATCCCGCCCCATCTGCCCAGCCTATTAATAGGATGCGAATGGATCAATTTGACCTGTTTGCACACTGGTGCGGGGTGCAAACCTCAATACCACCGGCAGCAGGAGAATACAGCCCCATGAACACCTAGCCGGCGCTCCTAGCAGCAGCGGGAACTTGTTGCCATTCTCCGCTGGCGGGAACACTTAGACGCCAGAACAGAGAATCCTGCCCAGTGAAACATGTCGAAGTCAGCATGCATGGTGTGTGACTTGAAGGAAAACTTGGGAGCTGGTGTTGTTTAAATGATGAGCTATTGGGAGTGGACTGCAATTGAAAAAATATTGTTTTATATTGTACAGATACATTTTATGTCATACTAAACCATGTCCCATAGTTTTTAATCTATGGAAAGACAGCAGATTTCAGCAGTGGTCCCTGTTCATTAGCATTCTTTTAAAATGGATTTCAGTGTAGGCAAATGTGAGATCCTCCACTTTGGAACTAAACTGGATGGACCAAAGCACTTTCTAAATGATGAAAAGTGGAAACAGCAAAATGTCAAAGCGATTTCGAGGTCCATGTACGTAGATTATTATAATGCCATGGGCAGGTGCAGAAAGTAATTTAAAAAGCTAATGAAATATCCAGAGGACTAGAATACGAGGGATTAGAAGCTACACAAAGCCCTGATTAGATCACATGTTGAGTACTGTGAGCAGTTCAGGGCATCACACCTTAGGAAGGATACATTAGTCTTGAAGGAAGTGCAGTATTGATACACCAGGATGCTGCCTGGGCTCCAAGGGTTAAATTCCAAGGGGGAATTGCACATGCTAGGTTTGTATTCCCTGGAAATTAGAAGCTTAAGGAGTGATTTGCGAGAGGTTTCCAAGATTTTAAGGGGAGCTGAGAGTCATTACAGAACAGAAGGCCATTCAGTCCCTTGTGCTCCCTGTAGAATAATCCAATCAGTCTCATCCCTCTGCTGTATCACCATAGCTTTGTAAATTTATTTTGCTTGGTCATCACAACCCTCAGGCAGCAAGTTCCAGGTTATTACCGTGTGGTGTGTAAAACGCGTTCTTTCTCACATCCCCTTATATCTTGCTCAGAAATGTGAAACTCTGTCCCCTAATCCTTGTGCCATCAGCCAATGGGAAAAGCTTTTCCTGTCACCTTCAATGACCAATACCCAATGAATGCCCAGGTCTCTCTGTCCTTGCACACTTGTTTGAACTGTGCCACTTAGACAATACCTCTCCCTATTGCATCTGCCACTTGTCTGCTCATTCTGCTAGCCTATCTGTGTCCCGTTGCAATCGATTGGCATCATCCTCACTATCGGACACACCTCCAAATTTGGAATTGACATATATAGATATTATATATATATATTCTATACATCAAGGAAAACAATGGCCCGAGCACTGAGCCTTGGGGAACATCACTGTCAACCAGCCTCCAGGATGAAAACTGATCACCTACCACGACTTGATGTTTTCGGTCCCTCAACTATTTTTTAAAACTCCATACTGACACTGGCCTTATTTCATGAACCTCAATTTTGTTCAATCATCTTTTATGCGGGTACTTTGTCAAAGGCTTTAATAAAGTCCCAATGTACAAAATCCATTGCCTTGCCACCTTCAACCTTCTTCTGTGTTAGTTCATCAAAATTTTCATTTGGATTAGTCAAGCATGATCTGCCTCTTATAAATTGGGGCTGGCTTTCCTTAATTAAGCCAAACCTCTCGAAGCGCTTGTTGATTTTTTTTACCCCCGATTATTGTTTGTGAAACCTTACACACCACTGATGTTAAACTAATCGGCCTGCAGTAATTAGGAATGTCCTTGCACCTTTCCCTGAATAACCGTGTCACATTCGCCGTGCTCCGATCCCCTATCTAGCATCCCTGTATCTAGGTAATTGGGAAATTATGGAAAGCTTTTCTGTTATCTCCTTTCCCATTTTCTTTAGCAATTTGGGATGCAAGCAAACCAGCCAACGTATCCCCCTTGAGTACAGTAAGACTTTCCAGTAGGCCTCTCAATTTTTAGGTGGCTTCTGGGGATATTTTGGCTGACTCTTCTTCCTTAGTAGAAGTAATTGTTAAGTATTTTAGCCTAACCCAGCGCCTCTAGCCACATATCACCCTCCTTGCCCTTAATAGGACCCACTCCACCTCTGTTGGGTTTTCTTTTATGCTAACGGCCATTCTTTTCTCATTCTTTCTCAGTCGTATTTTCCTCTTCACTTCCCCCTCTGCTTATAATTGGTCTGGTTCTCGCTTGAAGAATTCACCTCAGCTAGATGGAATATTTCCGTGGTTTGGAGAATCCGGGACTCGGGATCGTTATCTAAAAATTAGAGGTAGACTTTTCAAGAATGAAATTGGGAAACTCTTCTCAACCAAAAGAGAGTAAAAATCTGGAACTCTCTTCTGAAAACTGCAATCAATGTTAGATCCATTGTTAGTCTGAAATCTGGGATTGATAGATTTTTATTAAGTGAAGGCATCAGGGGATATGGGGCTATAGGAGTTAGGTCACAGATAAGCTATGATTTCATTGAATGGCAGAATAGATCTGAGGGGCTAAATGGTCAGCTCCTTTCCCTCTATTCCAGAAGGTACCTAGTACAATGACAGGCCACTTCAAGCCTTTCTCCAAGGCGAGGTGTTTCTGACAGTCAGAGGGGGCTACACTGGGCTATACTTACATGCAAAGATAAAAATTGAGAGCAGGAGTAGGCCATTCAGCCCCTTGAGCACGATCTGCCGTTTAATGAGATCATGACAGATCTCAGCATGGCCTCAACTCCACATTCCAACCTACCTCCAATAACCTTTGACTCCATTGTTTGTCGAGAATTTATCTGTCTACTACTATCTTGAAATGATTCACTCACCCTGCCTCCAACACCCACTGGGGAACAGAGTTCCAAAGATTCAATGACCCTCCGAGAGATTTTTTTTTTCTCATCTCCGTCTTAAATGGTAAACCCCTTGGGTAGGATTCTCTCAGCCCGGGGCCGGGCCGGAGAATCCCCGCGACCGGCGTGAATCGCGCCACGCCACCCCGACACCGTTGGCGCGGCGCCGGTCAGGGGCCGCTCTACGCGGCCGGCCCACCGATTCTCGGCCCACGATGGGCCGAGCGGCCACCGTAAAACGGCGAGTCCCGCTGGCGCCTTCCACACCTGCTCTCAGCCAGCAGGAACTCGGCGTGGAAGTGTCGGGGGGGGCGGCCTGTGGAGGGGGGGAGGGGGGTCCGACCCCGGGGGGGGGGGGGGGGGGGGGGGGCCTCTGACGTGGCCTGGCCCGTGATCGGGGCCCACCGATTGGTGGGCTGGCCTCTCTCTGGCTGGGAGCCTCGTGACGGTGTTTACAACGGCGTGGGCACTCTGCCGCGGGATTAGAGAATCCCACCCGTTATTTTTAAACTGTGCCCCCTAGTTCTAGTCTAGTCGAACAAAGGGGGACATCCTTTCAGCATCCACCTTGTCAAGACTCCTCATGATCTTATATGTTTCAATAAGATCATCTCTTAATCTTCTGGACTTCAATGGATAAAGGCCACTCCTGTGCAACCTTTCCTCATAGCATAGCAGCGCACTCCTGGCCCCCAATCCCAGATATCAGTCGAGTGAACCCTCTCTGAACTGCTCCTGACGCATTTATATCCTTTCGTCAGAAAGGGGACTAAAACTGTACACAGTATTCTGGATGTGATCTCGCCAACACCGAGTACAACTGTAGCAAAACATCCCCACTTTTATATTCTATTCCCTTTGCAATAAACAATAACATTCCATTTGATTCCTAATCACGTGATGTACCTGCATACTAACATTTTGTGATTCATGTACCAGGGCACCCAGATTCCTCCAGTTCTTCATCTCCCATCAAACAAATAATATGCTTCTTTTCTACTCTTCTGGACCAAGTGGACAGATTCATATTTTCCTTCATTATATTCCATCTGCCAAATGTTTGCCCACTCATTTAACTTATTTATGTCCCTTTCCAGATTCTTATGTCCTCTTTATAACGTAATTTCCTACCCATCTTTTTGTGGTCAACAAATTTAACAACCATACTTCGGTACCTTCAGCCAAGTCATTTATATATATATTGTAAATAATTGAGGCCACAGCACTGACTCCTCTGGTTCTCCACTTGTCACATCTTGCCAACCTGAAAATGACCCATTTATCCCGACTCTCTGTTTAATCTATCCATGCTAATATGTTACCCCCTACAACATGAGCTTTTATTTTGTGCAGTAACTTTTAATGTGGCATATTGTCAAATGCCTTCTAAAAATCTAAGTACTGCACATCTACAGGTTTCCCTTTATCCATATTGCTTGTTAGTTTTTCAAAGAACTCTAATAAATCAGTCAAACGTGAAATCCCTTTGTTGACTCTGCTTGATTGCATTGAGATTTTCGAAGTTCCCCGCGATAACCTCCAAAATAATATCTTCCAGCAACTTGCCTCTGACAGATGTTCAGCTAACTGGCTTGTTGTTTCCTACTTTCTGTCTCTATCCTTTCTTGAACAGAGGAGTCACATGCGCTCTTTTCCAATTTGACAGGGCCTTTCCAAGATCTAGGGAATTTTAGAAAATTTAAAGGATTTTGTGCTGAAGTCTCTAGAGTGTGACCTGAACCTGCGACCCTTGTGAATTCCAAGATAGCAGAGGTAGGGACCTTTTGGGGGAGAAAAAACAAACTGAGTGGTACTATTTTCACCAAACATTCTCCCTGTTACAATGGACAATGAATCTAAATTTAACCTGTAGGAATGATTCTAATAATAGTTAAAGGCCCTTTAACTTATTCTTTTTTTGATAAGGCTATACCACAGGATTAATGTTTACAGTTCCCTGCTTTGGGATTTTATTTATACATTGGGCAGGTTTGAGTACACAGTCAAATAAATTTGCTGAGCTTCCAGTAGCTTTAGTAAAAACTCCTCGAGATTCCCAGAATCTTTGCAATGCACCAGCCATGTGGTATTTTCAGTCCTATTCCAATCCTCCCCCTTGCCACAGGAGATTTTCTCCAAAGTTTTAGGCAGGAACTCAATTCCAGGCCATTTGCACCAGGAGTATTTTGATACAAAGTAGATGCAAGGACAGAAGGAACCCAGATTTTCACAGTGACACTTTGACCTTGATAACATCCTGTCATGGTGGGTAGGATTGGATAAGGGTAATAATGAGAAATTCGGGTAACGCAATCACAACATGCAAAATGGTGACAAATATCAAGGCCCCTGTGTGTCTACACAAGGAGAGGTGGAAAACCTAAGACAGATTTAAATCAGTACAATTGGGAGCCAGATTTCCAATTTGAGATTAACTGCTTGAAATCTGCCATTGAAAGGGAGGTAGGAAAACTGGCTCTGCAAAGTAAAGTGGCTTTGTTCAGCATTCCTGTCCTTATGGAACATGACGAATTATGGATGGCCTGGCAAAAATGGAAGCTGTCTCTCAACCTTCCTGCGCATTTCATGATTTACGCATTAATTGCCTATTAAACGTGACACAGTAAGTTAGGGCTGGAGTTTAACAGCCCAAGGACTCTTTTCATGAAATTTGGGTATCTCCAATGCCAATCAATCTCTCCAACATAGGAAGGGAACAAAGTTGTGGAATTACATTTGTACATGTTGGAAATTGGTGTAGAATCACTTAATATGACATCACAGAAGGAGGTCATTTGGTCTATCGAATTTCCACCAGCCTTTTGTGAAGAGCAATCCAATTAGTCCCACTCCCTCACTCCCTGACTCTTTCCTCTTATCACTTCAGGTATTTTTACTCCTTTCTTCAAGTCCCTTTCAAAGGCCAGTATTGAATCTGGCCTCTTTCTTGTGCTCCCGAACCCCACCTTTAAAATTTACATCATTTGGCACGTATTGTCTCTCCTCATTCTGCCTACCAAAATGCACTGCTCACACTTTTCTTTGTTGATTTTCAACTAATTTGAGCACATCCATTCCACTAGACTGTCTGTCCTCTTGAAGTCTATTGCTATTGTTATGGGCCAGGGTTTAGAGAACCCCAAAGTGTATCATGGAGTTCACCTGACCCACAATTTTTAATAAATTGTGGTATGGGGAGCACACGGCCCACTCTACAGGTGTGGTACAGCAGAAATGTTTATTCTATGAACTCAAGTTAACCTTTTTAAAACATACAGTGAACATCTTAGCAACCATTACTTCAAATACAACCCCAAAGACTACCACACTAAGTAATCCTTAAGCTGTCCTTTTAACATCCATAAGACTTAAAAACAAAACCTTTAACAGAAGCACATAAGGTTAAAGTCACTACTGAGTGCAGTTATTAGTTTTAAATCACCAAAGGATCGATTTACAGTTTTTAGATTACAGAGAGAGAGACTAATACCCCTTCTGGCTGTGACTGCAGCTATCCAGCTCTGAAAAACAAAACTAAAACACACCCTGCAGCAAACCGCCTAAAATGAAAGTAAAAAGCTGAGACACCCAGCTCTACCCACTCTCTGACATCACTGCAGTAATAAACACATATTTCTTAAAGGTACTCTCACTACAGATATTCATATACACACTCATTTATAAACACCCATTTCTTAAAGGTACTCTCACATGACACCTCCCCCCAAGAAAAATAAAATAAACCATCAACTACAAGATGGTTTCATTTTTCACCTTTTCATTATCCTTTAACAAATGCACACAGTAAATATACTTTCTCGTTTCAAAAAAACAACACACGCAAACAGGTATAATAATATAGTCCATTTTTGTTTTGTTCTTCTTCCTCCAACTGAAATCCTTCTCGATTGACAGTCTCTTTGAACAAATAGGTCCTTGCATGATCCGTCCATTTCTCTACGCCTCAGCATTGCTCTTTAAAGTCAGACACTTTAGTTCAATCTGATCACAGAGCCCCTTGTAATTCTCCAACACATGAGCATTGGTTATCACAGCTTTCAGGCAGTCAAATGCCTGTTGAAAGTCCGCTGTCCACTGAAATTTTCGACATTTCTTCAGCAAGTCCATCAGTGGAGCAACCACGCTACAAAAACTTTTCACCAATGTTCAATCAAATCCACTCATGCCAAGAAATCGCTTTATTTCCCTTTGTCTCAAGGGTATCGGAAACTCCTCAAGAAAAGTGACTTGGGCTTTCCCAAATTTAATTTTGGCTTGGTTTATCGCCAAACCCGCCTCCTGAAGTCGAACGAATAACCCCATCAGATGTTTTAAATGTTCTTTCCATGTCTGGCTGAAAATTACCAGATTGTCGATGTAGACCGCACAATTGGGTAATCCTGAAACAACTTTGTTAGTTAACCGTTGAAATGTGGCTGGGTAGTTTTTCATGCCAAATGGCATAACTTTGAATTGGTATATACCATCTGGAGTCACAAAAGCTGAAATCTCCTTCGCCCTTTCGGATAAAGGTACCTGCCAGTAACCTTTAAGTAAATCCAGTTTGGAAATAAAAGCTGATTGTCCCACTTTCTCAATGCAATCCTCCAAACGTGGTACAGGATAAGTGTTCGTTCGTGTAACTGCATTAACCTTTCTATAGTCCACACACAACTGTTGGGCAGCGTCCGGTTTTGGTACCATCACTATGGGTGAGCTCCATTGGCTGCAACCCACTTCAATTATGCCATTTTTAAGCATACTGTCAATCTCTTTGTTAACCTGTGCCAATTTTAAAGGGTTAAGTCGATAGGGATGTTGTTTGATTGGAACAGCATTTCCCACATCTACATCATCTATAGCCATTTTAGTACTTCCCAATTTATCTCCACAAACTTGCCCATGTGATATCAATAACTCTTTCAGGTCAGTTTGATTTTCCTCTGGAAGGTAACTCGACAATTTATCCCAATTTTTACAAACATCTTCGTTTTCCAATTTAATTTATGGTATGTCAAATTCACAATCATCTGGATTTGGTTCGTCACTTTGAGTTAGAATCACTAAAACCTCCTCCTTTTTCTCTCCTTCCCTTTCAAAGTACCTTTTAAGCATATTCACATGACACACTCGGTGAGTCTTCCTTCTAGCTTGTGTTTTTAACCACATAATTCACCTAACTTAATTTCCTTTCAACCTGATAAGGTCCACAAAACCTTGCTTTTAAAGGTTCACCTACCACTGGTAACAATACTAAAACTTTATCTCCACTGGCAAAACTACGAACTTTGGATTTCTTGTCCGCTACCTGTTTCATCACATTTTGTGCAACTTTCAAATGTTGTCTAGCCAATTCACCTGCTCTATTTAATCGTTCCCTAAAATTTAACACGTAATCCAATAATGTAATTTCTGATTTCTCACTCACCAATTTTTCCTTAATCAATTTAAGTGGTCCTCTTACCTGATGACAAAAAATTAGTTCAAAAGGACTGAATTTGGTTGACTCATTAGGTGCATCCCTAATTGTAAACAGTACGAATGGAATTCCTTTATCCCAATCCTCTGGATAATCTTGACAATAAGCCCTCAATATTGTCTTTAATGTCTGATGCCACCTTTCTAACGCTCCCTGCGATTCTGGATGGTACGCAGTTGATTTAAATTGTTTTATTCCTAAGCTATCCATAACTTCTTTTAATAACCTCGAGGTAAAATTTGATCCTTGGTCCGATTGTATTTCTGTGGGTCGTCCATATCAAGTAAAGAATTTAAGTAATTCCTCCACAATCCTTTTAGCTGTAATATTACATAATGGAATGGCCTCTGGAAACCTAGTAGACACATCCATTATAGTCAAAAGATATTGATTCCCACTTTTTGTTTTAAGAAGCGGTCCTACGCAATCAATTAAGATCCTTGTAAAAAGTTCCTCAAATGCTGGAATGGGTATTATGTGCACTGGTTTTATCACTGCTTGAGGTTTCCCTAGCACTTGACATGTGTGACATGATTGACAAAATTTAACTACATCTTTATGTAGCCAGGGGCTGGTTTATCACACTGGGCTAAATCGCTGGCTTTTAAAGCACACCAAGGCAGGCCTGCAGCACGGTTCAATTCCCGTACCAGCCTCCCTGAACAGGCGCCGGAATGTGGCGACTAGGGGCTTTTCACAGTAACTTCATTGAAGCCTACTTGTGACAATAAGCGATTTTCTTTTCATTCATTCATTTCATGTAGACCAGGCCAATAAAAATGTTTTTGTATTTTAGCTTGAGTTTTTCTTATTTCCAAATGACCTCCTACTGGTACCTCATGTGCAACTCGCAACACCTCCTTTCTATACCCTACCGGCAATACTACTTGATGAACTTCTGCCCACTTTTCATCCGCCTGCATATGTAAAGATCTCCATCTTCTCATCAAGACATTACTTTTACGATAATAACATTCTGGTGTACACTCGGATTCCTCTTCCGTGTATGCTTTCTGATACATCCGTTTTATTTCTACATCTTTCTGTTGTAACTTCGCCAATTTTCCTGAACTAAAAATATCCGCCTCATCCCCCATCTGTTCTTGTTCTTTTTCAACCATCTGATCAAAAATAGTTTCTGATAATTGCACGTCAACTTCATCGTCACTCTTTGATTTCTCCTCTTGTCTTAACCTGTAACTTTGCGACCTTGTTACTACACAATCCGGAAAAATCCCAGGATATTCATCCTTCAACACTTCAGTTGTCTGATTTTCCACTGGCGTATCAACCACAGAAGGCATCACTCCCACCTGCGATCCAGCTACATCATTACCCAAGATAAACTGTATTCCTGGACAAGATAGTTTCTCTATTACTCCTACTACCACTTCACCATTCTTCACTGGACTTTCCAACCTTACCTTATATAATGGAACACTACTCCTCTCACCCTGAATTCCACATATTACCACCTTTTCTGGCAACAATCTTCCCAAACTACATAACACCTCATCTCTTACCATTAACGATTGACTAGCTCCTGTATCTCTTAAAATTGTGACTTCTTTACCTGCTCCTCCTGATACACATGAGTAAACTTTACCCACACAAGTAAATTCTTTAAAGAGATCTGGCACCTTCTTATCAATCACTTCTTGATCAGGCTGTACAATCTTTTGTCCCTCCTTCGCTTCACTTGGGCTTTCCTTGACCACTTTAACAAACCCCACAGTCTTATCCTGTTTTAGCACATCAGTCTTCCCAGTGCTATGCTTCAACCACCAACACTGTGACTTTACATGGCCTAGTTTATTGCAGTGAAAACATTTGAAACTTTTCATTTCTTTTCCACCCTCAACAAAGAACAAAGAAATGTACAGCACAGGAACAGGCCCTTCAAGCCTGTGCCGACCATGCTGCCCGACTAAACTACAATCTTCTACACTTCCTGGGTCCGTATCCCTCTATTCCCATCCTATTCATGTATTTGTCAAGATGCCCCTTAAATGTCACGATCGTCCCTGTTTCCACAACCTCCTCCGGTAGCGAGTTCCAGGCACCCACAATCCTCTGTGTAAAAAACTTGCCTCGTACATCTACTCTAAACCTTGCCCCTCTCACCTTAAACCTATGCCCCCTAGTAATTGATCCCTCTACCCTGGGGAAAAGCCTCTGACTATCCACTCTGTCTATGCCCCTCATAATTTTGTCGACCTGTCTATGCCCCTCATAATTTTGTAGACCTAAAAATTCATCAATGAATTAATTTTGAATTCTACCAGCTGCCGTGATGGGATTTGAACACATGTTCCCAGAGCATCAGCTTGGGTTTCTGGATCACCAGTCCAGTGACATTACCACTACGCTACCGTTTCCCCCTGGATTTCTCCTGGATTTCTTTTTTAATCTGAGGTACACTCTCATTATCTCCCATCAGATCACCTTTACTTTTACCACTTGAGTATTTCTCATGTCCCCAGTTTATATCCCTCACAGGCTGAAACTGATGTCGGAAACCAAACTTTGATTTGTGAACTAATTCACAATCATCTGCCATTTCTGCTGCTAACCTCGCAGTGTTAACCCTCTGCTCTTCCACATGAGTTCTCACTAGATTAGGAATTAAATTTTTAAATTCCTCCAAAAGTATAATTTCTCTGAGAGCTTCATACGTTTGGTCTATTTTCAAAGCCTTATCCACCTATCAAAATTACTCTGTTTGATCCTTTCAAATTCCATGTATGTTTGACCAAATTCTTTCTTTAAATTTCTAAACCTTTGTCTGGTAGGCTTCAGGCACTAGTTCATATGCACCCAAGATGGATTTTTTCACCTCCTCATAAGACTCAGATGCCTCCTCTGATAGTGATGCAAACACTTCATTAGCCCTACCTACAAGCTGTGTTTTAATCAGTAATACCCACATGCCCCATGGCCATTACATTTATTTAGCTACCTTCTCAAATAAAATGAAAAAGGCTTCTACCTCTTTCTCATCAAACCTTGGCAATGCTTGGACATATTTAAATAGATCCCCACCAAGCCTTCGACTATGACACTCTTTCTTACTATCCTCATCACTATCATCCAACTGTACGTTTCCCTTGACACCTACCAATTTTAACTGACTGTCATGTTTCATGGCCATTTTCTGAAGTTCAAACTCTCTCTCTTTATCTTTTTCCCTGATCTGTATCTTCTTTTCTCTTTCTTTTTCCTCTCTCTCTCTTTCGTATTCAAGCTGCTTTTATTCGTTCTCATGTTCCATTTGTTTAATTTGTAACTGAATTTTTGCCATTTCCAATGAGTCAAACTGTATCTCAGGCAAACTTTAAATGCTTAAATGCCATAATTACCTCATCTTTTCGCATTTTGTCAGGTAATGTTAACTGCAATGTTTTTGCCAAATCTAACAATCTGCTTTTAGTCTCTGTCCGTAAGGTACTGCGTATGACCGTCTCCACCCCCAAAAACTTCAGAGACTCTGAAACAGCCTTTGTCCACAACACACTCCCTACTTAAACTAAAATACCACACTTGAAAAGCAACCACAATATGCTCACCCCTCACTGTCTTTAAGTTCACTTAGCCAATCCAATAGATAGACTTTTATCCCCCTCGAGCCCCCAATTTGTTATGAGCCAGGGTTTAGAGAACCCCAAAGTGTATCAAGGAGTTCCCCTGACCCACAACTTTTAATAGATTGTGGTATGGAGAGCACACGGCCCACTCTACAGGTGTGGTACAGCAGAAATGGAAAAGTATTTTTTAAAGCAAAACAATGTTTATTCTATGAACTCAAGTTAACCTTTTTAAAACATACAGTGAACATCTTAGCAACCATTAATTCAAATACAACCCCCAAAGACGATAGCACTAAGTAATCCTTAAGCTGTCCTTTTAACATCCATAAGACTTAAAAACAAAACCTTTAACAGAAGCACATAAGGTTAAAGTCACTACTGAGTGCAGTTATTAGTTTTAAATCACCAAAGGATCGATTTACAGTTTTTAGATTACAGAGAGACTAATACCCCTTCTGCTGTGGCTGCAGTTATCCAGCTCTGAAAAACGAAACTAAAACACACCCTGCAGCAAACAGCCTAAAACAAAAGTAAAAAGCTAACAGACAGTCCAGCTCCACCCACTCTCTGACATCACTGCAATAATAAACACACATTTTTAAAGGTACTCTCACATGACACTATCTTCACTGTTTACTAAAATTTCAAGTTTTGTGTCATGCGTAAATTTCAAAATTGTGCCCTGTACCCGCAAGCCCGTGTATATGAAAAATATCAGTGGTCCAAGTATTGAACCAAACGGAACACCACTGAATACCTCCATCAGGTCCGAAAAATAACCATTCAGTATAACTCTGCGTGTTACAATCCCTGAGCTAATTTTGTACTTGGGCCGCTGCTATCCTTTATATTCCTTGGACTTAAATTGTACTAAAAGAAGGTTAATACATGGATACTTTATCAAATGCCTTTTTAAAGCCCAAATGCACAATATTGACTGCACTGCCCACACCTAGCCTCTCTATTACCACATCAAGAAAGTTAGTCAAACAAGACTTGTACTTAACAAATTCATGCTGAATGGTGAAGGATCTTTATTAGTCCATGACTGTTAAACCCTCACCACCAGTGACAAATTGACTGGACTGTAACTAACAAGTTTATCCTTCATCCCTTTTTGGACGTAGAATGTGAAATTTTTCAATCATTTAACCTGTTGTTAGAGATTTAAAAAATTTACAATGTAACTTTTTTTCCCCCTTTATCTTTGTTTCCCTTTCTTTATTCCTCTCTCTGTATATTATTTTATTCCATTTATTCGATTTCCTTCTCTGCATTTAGTTTCTTCTCGATCCTTAATTAACCGATTGAGGAGATAGACTGTTGGGCCCATCATCCACTGGGGTTCCAAATGTCCCCTTGCCCCCCATCACTCCATTATCACAGCTCACACTCCGAGCAAGTTATAATGCCAAAACAATTTTGAACTGAAGGGTAATGCTGCAAAATCTCTTAGCAGGGCACATTTGCAAAATCTGGACCTTCATGTATATTTGACATTTTGCACTTTCTGACTCCTGAAAACAGTCATTGCAAGATTAGAGGTTGTTCACAGTGAAAGAGTTTGTGAAAGAACAGAATATTGGAACCCAGACAGTTAACAATGTCTTTAGCAGAGGGATATTGGAAATCGCAGGCAGTCTAAATGCCTGAGATGAAAGCCCACTTCCCTTTTCATTGGTTTCCTTGTCTAAGTGGCCTTTCTATTGTGTACTTATTCAACCATCAATCATGAGGTGAAATTCTCCCTTTGCCCGAGCGTCTCACAATGTGTCTGCCGTGCATTCTAATCCTATTTTTATCAGTTCCTTCCTCAAAGGCAGACAGTTAAGAAAAGGACAAGCACTAAACAGGGCAGAAATATCTTGACCTATGACCTGTCTCCCAGTATTACAAGTACACAGTCTAGTTCCTGATGCCAAGAAAACTGGCTCCTCCCCTAACCTTGCCGAGTAAACTGGAGCTCCATAAGGTTAGCACAACAAATTATATTGTTAGGGAAGGTAGAGTGCTTTTCTAGGTGGGAGTAGTGCTGACATTTTGGTCAATACTAGAAGTGTGGCTGTGAAACAAAGGTGTTGGTGACTAGCGATGCTGTCTCGGTACCGAGTGAGAACTTTATTCAAGGCCGTGTTCCTGAATTTACTGGCCATTTTCTTCAGGTGAATTTGTGTCTCAAAAATGAGTTTGCCAGTGTTTTGGATGAGGATTCTGAGTTACTTCCTACAATGACTTCTCTGTCGTTTCGATGGCAATATGGGGCATTCCATCTTGTCTGGTCTGCAGAGATGCAAGTTGTTCATTATTATAAGTTAGATTTAAGGATAATTAGTGCTGGAATCCCCAAGGAATAGCACTCCAGAGATTTGAGTTCTAAAATCCAAACTGTTGGATTTTTTTTCACTCCCAGTGGAGCATTGAGGAAGAGCTGCATTGTCACAGAGTGGCGCAGCCGAAGCGTGCTGGGCCCATAACCCAGAGGTCGATCGATCAAAACTATTTTCTGCAAATCATATTTCAATCTGAGAAAGGTGGTAGCCATCTTGCGCACAGCAAGCCCCCCAAAACGCTAATGAGAGAATTACCAAATTTGTTTTTGTTGAGAAAACAATGTTAGCACTGAGGAGGTTCCATCCTTGAGGAACAATCCCCTGTTCTTACTTGACATAGTGCAAGATCTTTTACCCGAACCTGAAAGGGGAGATAGAGCCTCCGTTTAATTATTTTTATCTGAGAGCTGGCACCTCCAATAATAATAATGGATGTGAAAGGCACTGTTGATGTGCAAAACCCATTTTATTTTCAGCATTGAAAAGCCTGAAGTTTGTGCTCAAGTCTTAGGCGTGGACCTTGAACCCAAGCAAGGGTACTCTCAACTGAGTCATAGCTGAACCTGGAAGAGTGGGACTTGAACCCACAAACCTGTGTCTCTTAACGTAGGGAATTATGTAACTTCGATTGTGACTTGAAGAGGAATATTAAACACTTGCACTTCAGATTATATAAACATGTAGATAGTTTCCATGTGAGCTTGGGTTTCAGGAAACTGGTAGGCGATAATTTCTTTGTGGGTGTGCTGTTGATTATCCTGCAGTGGGAATGATAGGTTTGAACCAGCTTCCCTTGACTATCTGACAGGGTAACAAAATACCATTGGGAGTCTTTCTATAGTCTAAATAAGGGGAAAAGTCCTGTGAAATTTGATAATCAATAACAGGAGATGGATGTTGTTGAACCATAGTCTTGAATAAGTGTTCTGGCAATGTGGAACCAGGAGAGCTGGTAGACCTTAACCTTCAGTGTGTTTGTGATGTAAATGCTCAGAGAGGACAGATCTTTCCGATGTGTAATATTATTGAAACATCAGTCTCTTCAAAAACACTTAGTCTTAAATTGATTCCCTGTCAGTGAGAGAATTTGACTTGCTTTGTGCTTGATAAGTTTTATGAAAGCAACTTGATGGCAGGGATTTGGACAAACACTTGAGATACTGGAGCTATTTACACAATCGCAACAGGGGAGGTTAAGAGAGTTAAAAGATTGTTTTTTGTTATGGAGAATTTGTCGAGAGGTGAATATGGAATCACTCAGGTGCGTAGGGTCAACGATGAGGGATGTTGGGAAGCCATTCACCCCCTGCCGTGAGGGACTATCATAAAGGGTCAAAGTCTCAGGTAGGGGTCAGTCATTTAGGGATGAGATGAGGAGACAGACATATTGCTAAAGGTTTTCATTTACACTCATCAGGACAAATACAAGAATGCCAAATTTCAAATGATCACAACAATTTATACTACAGGAGAAAGGGGTACTAATTTGTTGGCAAGTTGACTCTGATTGGCCAGGGCATTGTCATGGAGAAAACAGTGGGAAACTTTAGACACCCTGGTTTAAATTTCAAACAATGCTTGACAGTTAACTGTCAGTCACCATCAACGTGTGTATTCTCCATGGAAATGCCCCAAACAATCATCATCTCTATTCATGCAGTATAAATTGTTATTTTTGCCATATATTAGCATTCTTGCAACGTGTCCTGCTAAGTTCAAGATGAAAAGCTTCAACAATAATAAAGATTAGAAAGTTGTGGAATGAGCTTCAGCAGAAAGATAGAGCAGATCAGTTGGAGAGAACACAAGGGCAAAGAAGAAGTTCCCAGGATGTTGGGGGGGGCGGGGGGGGGGGCGCAAGATCATTAGTGAATATCATTAAGAAAAGGTAGCAAAGTAAGATTGTCTCTATTAAAAGCCACAAGACCTTGCTGAAGGAGACGATTGAAGGGTTGTAAACCATGACACGGCGGCAATTCTGGCTGTATTAGTAAACCAGGGTCTGATTTGCAGCATTATGAGAGGCCAATCTGCCGGAGTTGCTATACTTATTCCAGTAGCGTTCTAGCTTTGCATAGAGGCTTACTTCAATCTCGAGTGGCTGGCAGGTTTTACTTACTTTTTCTTATAAAGCGGCCGGAAGCATCAAATGCATCTTCTGGTCATAATTTGCCCAATGACCAAGCCAGATTTAGTTGTAAACTGTCATGTGGCAGAATGTATGTGTTGCCATTGTTTGCTAATAACTTAAGTGCCATAGAAGTAGGAAGAGTAATGGTTGCAGCAACCACCAAAAGGTTGCCTTGCTCGGCACTTTGAATGTGCTGCTGTGCACCGTATCCTTCAAGCTGGCACCAGGTTGACACTGATAGATACATCTAACCTGCCTTTTCAGTGGAGGAATGAACTTGCATTTATTTAACCACCGTGTCGATTCCATTATTCCTCCCCCATGCAGGAATGTCCTCAAAGTGCTACACACAGTGCTAAATTACTTCATAAACTATTGCCCAGTACCTGCCAGCACACAGGAGTTTTGAACAGGGAAAGATCCCACAGGCTGCAATTATGCCCCCAGTGGAATGGCAATCACTGTTGTGAAGGTAAACGTGACAGCCATGCTTGGACAGCAGTGCTTGAGGTGCATGCGTGGTGATCACCTGCTTGTGTGTTGGTTGTGGGAGGAATTTTGACTCAAGACACAAGGAGAACATCCCACTCTTTAGTATGTTATTAGGACCATTAATATCCACATGAACAGGGTTTAATGTCTAAGCTGATGGTCGCAAAAGTCAATAGCACTTGTCCTTTGTGATAAATCAGCTCATAATACCTAACAAAGATATTAATGACTTGTGGCATTTGCAGCTGACCTGAACGGAATGGATTTTAAATTTGATGGCAGTAATCCACCTTGAGAAAATTCCTGATCTTGGTCAGTTCACTGAGGAAAGATTGAGGGCAAGGTTTTGCAATGTTTTAACGTGTGAGAGACCTCCCCTAGCCCTCCCACCCCTCCCCTGAAGAGCCTACAACCAATGGGACAAGATGCGCTAAAGCTCAGACGTAAAGAGATTATTGGGATTCAAGCCACCATGAATTGGTGCTGTGCTGGATAACGGAAGATGAAAGAAAGAAAATGAAGGTTGACTGGGAATCATAGATTCCCTACAAGGCAGAAGGAGGCCATTCGGCCCTTCAAGCCTGCACTGACCCTCCAAAAGACTACCCTACCTAAGCCCTATCCCCAGAATCCTACCTAACCTTTTGACACTTAAGGGACAATTTAGCATGACCAATCCTTCTAACCTGCGCATCTTTGGGAGGAAACCGGAGCACCTGGAGGAAACCCACATAGCCACAGGGAGAAAGTGCAAACTCCACACAGACAGTCACCCAAGGCCAGAATTGAACCCGGTCCCTGGCACTGTGATGCAGCAGTGCTAACCACTGTGCCACCGTGCCAGGAAGAATTACAAGAAACAACACAAACAGATCAATCGGTTCCAATTGGCCCACATCGGTATTTATGGTCGACACAAAGCTCTTCCCACCCTACTTCATCAAATCTAATTAACATAACTTTCTACTCCTTTCTCCTTCATGTGCTTATCTAGTTTAACTTTAAAAGCATGCATGCTGTTTGCTTCAATCATTCCTGGTAGTCACAAGTTTCATCACTCTCTGGGTTGAGACGTTTCTCGTTACTGGATTTATTAGTGACCATTTTATATTTATGACTTCTGGTTATGAACTCTCCAACAAATGGAAACATCTTTTCCAAATCTAACTGATCAAGACCCCTCATAATTTTAAAGATGTCCGTTAAATCATCCCTGGCTCTTCTCAATTCTTGTGAATGAGCTCCCAGCCTATTCAGTTTCTTTGATCGTTATGACCTCCTTGGTTCTGGTATCATCCTTGTAGACCTGTTCTGCACTGAACTGTAATGTTTGAAGGATGAGATTTTAACATCTTGCACTTGGTTACAATACTGATCCTCTCTGTATCTTGGATCTTTTGTTGACTTCAGACTGGAAAATCGCACCTGAAGTCCTGGATTTCAGAATGGAACCTCGGGCGAAATTCTCCGGAAACGGCGCAATGTCCGCCGACTGGCGCCCCAAACGGCGCAAATCAGTCGGGCATCGCCCCGCCCCAAAGGTGCGGAATGCTCCGCATCTTTGGGGGCCGAGCCCCAACCTTAAGGGGCTAGGCCCGCGCCGGACGAATTTCCGCCCCGCCAGCTGGCGGAAAAGGCCTTTGGTGCCCCGCCAGCTGGCGCGGAAATGACATCTCCGGGCGGCGCATGCGCGGGATCGTCAGCGGCCGCTGATGGCATTCCCGCGCATGCGCAGTGGAGGGAGTCTCTTCCGCTTCCGCCATGGTGGAGACCGTGGCGAAGGCAGAAGGGAAAGAGTGCCCCCACGGCACAGGCCCGCCCGCGGATTGGTGGGCCCCAATTGCGGGCCAGGCCACTGTGGGGGCACCCCCCGGGGCCAGATCGCCCCGCGCCCCCCCCCGGACCCCGGAGCCCGCCCGCGCCGCCTTGTCCCGCCGGTAAGGTAGGTGGTTTAATCTACGCCAGCGGGACAGGCATTTTAGCGGCGGAACTTCGGCCCATCCGGGCCGGAGAATCGTGGGGGGGGGGGGGGGGGGGGCCGCCAACCGGCACGGCGCGATTCCCGCCCCCGCTGAATCTCCGGTGGTGGAGAATTCGGCAACCGGCGGGGGCGGGATTCACGCCAGCACCCGGCGATTCTCCGACCTGGCGGGGGGTCGGAGAATCTCGCCCCTCATTCAGAATCACTGCAGAGATATCTGATGAAATGCAATTTAGACTAATTCTCACTGTGTATGCTGAGAATTTGAAGAGGTCTCCCAATCAATCAGGATAAATCTGGCATTCACAACATAGCCATGTTTATGTCATGGCAGAACGTCCCCAGAGAATTCCCTGTAATCCAATTGAAAATCTTATTTAATATTTCAACCCATCAATCTTTGAAAGCAATTATAATTCGCATTATCGTCACTCAAATGTATTCCCTTTTTATTCATTCATGGGATGTGGGCCTTGGTTAGGCAAGGTAGGCATTTATTGTCCATTCTTACTTGCCCTTGAGAAGATGGTGAGCCACCTTCTTAAATAGAACTGAGTGGCTTGTGAGATAAGTCCAGAAGGCAGTTAAGAGTCAATCACATTGCTGTGGGACTGGACATTGGGAGTCAGTTAGCTCAGTTGGCTGGACAGCTGGGTGGTGATAAGGAGCAAAGCCAACAACGCGGGTTCAATTCCTATACCAGCTAAGGTTATTCTCAAAGTGGAGGGCAGCCTATGGCCCTCTGGGACTGTGGTGCCATTAACATTTCTGGACTGGAGTCATGTGACGGTAAGGACAGCAAATCTTCCTCCCTAAAGAACATTAATGAGCTAGATGGGTTTTTGCAACAGTCCAGTAATTTGTGGTCACTATTACTCTTGCCAAATATCTGAATATTAAACTTTAAATCTGTGTGCAGACTGGAAAATAAAAGGCAAAATTTGATCAAAACAGTTTGATATGATCTGGTTCAGCTTAGTTACTGGTCTAATAGAAGCCAGGTAAATACAGATTTTGTATTAGATATGTGAATGGTTCTGTTATCCACATTGCAAAAAGGACATAGAGGTACTAGAGAAGGTGCAGAAAGGGTTACAAAGGTGACAACAAAACTGAGAGTTACAGCTAATGTGAAACAGGCTGATTTTCTTTCTACTGGAAAAGAGAAGACAGAGAGGTGACCTGATAACTATTTTTAAGATTTGATTGGGTAGACAATGAGAAGATGTTTACACTTGCAGAAGAATCCAAAAGGAGGGACCATGAATGTAAGATCCAATACCAATAAATCCAATGGGGAAATCCAGTGGAAAATTCTTCATGCAGAGATGGTGAGAATGTTGAAATAGCTGCCAGAGGGAATGGTTGAGGAAAATAGCATAGATGTATTTAAGAGAAAGCTGGATAAACACGAAGAGGGATATGCTAATAGTGATAAATGGAGACAGGCGTGAGGAAGTGGTGTGGAGCTTAGAAAGAAGTATGGACCACTTGGACCAAATGGTCTGTTTCTGCATTGTAATTTCTATGTAAGGGCGGGATTCTCTGTTCTCCGCCGCTGCGATTGGGAATCCCGAATGGGTAAAGAATGGAGCGTGGCTGAGAAACGGGATTGGCGCCTCGCGGCAAATCCATCCTCAGTCACCACTCCTGTGCCACCACCTGTAACGAGCTACCCACTTCACAACGCGGGAACATGCAAAGTGCTGATTTTCATGCATCACCGTGCAACAAATGGGCTGGAAGCCTGATTCTCCCCCCATGCGTGTTGCTCGGATCCCACATTGTGAAATCTACTGAGTGAGCTGTGGTGTAAGTATGGCCAAGTACAGTCCTGGCACAGTGGACCCCAAGGGGGGTCAAAGGGACCATCTCATTGCTAATGTGCTCCTGTACCACTGCCAGGCTACAGAGGGAGTTCCCCAAAGGACCTGGGCGGTTGGGTGTGTTTGGGCTGTGCGCGAAGGCCTGGATGGGGGTCCCATGTCCAGACTGCCCCTTCTAGATCTGGGAAATCTGAAGATCATCCTTGCATGGTGATATCAGACAACGCTCTGTTCAGCAGTATAATCCTGGTCAGACATTTTAAACTCTAAGGTGGCCTCTTCACCCTGAACTGCTCTGCCTGATAGCTGAAGAATTGTCCAGACAGTTCAGTGAAGAATGAATGCAGAGCACTTTCCTTTTCCTAACATCTGTTCCCTTAGGCCTACACCTTTGAAACTGCAGCTTTTTGAAATGTCACAGCCTTCCTAGAAAGCCCACAACACTTGAAAAGGCGTAAAATCCTAGAATTTACAGTGCAGAAGGAGGCCATTCGGCCCATTGAGTCTGCCCTTGGAAAGAGCACCCTACCCAACCCACACCTCCATCCTATCCCCATACCTCCACCCTTTCCCCGTAACCCCAACTAACCTTTTTTGGACACATGGGGCAATTTAGCATAGCCAAGCCACCTAACCTGCACATCTCTGGATGGTGGGAGGAAACCTGAGCACCTGGAGGAAACCCACCCAGACACGGGGAGAATCTGCAGACTCCGCACAGATAGTGACCCAAGCCTGGAATCGAACCTGGGACTCTAGAGCTGTGAAGCAACTGTGCTAACCACTGTGCTACCGTGCTGCCCACCAATTCCCCAAATTCCTTTGAAATACTAAGCATCTATTCAATTTCACAGAGCAGTTCCTTTTGAACCTGTGATTGACAGCGTAATGGTTCAGACACAGCTGCTAGGGGATTTATTCATTTATATTTCCCTTCACGCTTGAATGCATCTTAAGTACCCTCTATTGATCCTAACCACAATGTTTATAAATGCTCTTGTTATGATTGACAGCTCCTGATCACTTCAAAGCAGCTAAGTGGTTTCACTTCTCTTTTGTGACCACAGAATTAGGGGGCTGAGGGGGTCAGGTGAGAGGTTGGGTCACCCTCATGCATATGTGGTGTGGGGAAGGTGACCTGTTATTCCTGTGGTGGGGGAAGGACACTCCTCCTTGCTGAGGGTTTCGTTGTGCTCCCCTCTGTCAGCAGGAGGGAGGAGGAATTAACATTTATACTCTTGGTAAGGGGGGGCGCTGCCACTGGATGCCATTCAAAATGGCGGCCCGAGACCAGGAAGGAAAACGGCACACTTACCACTATGCATAAATTTGCTTGGCTGAGGCAAAGCTCCGAGCGCCAGCAGGGACCAGTCATTATTATCCTCTAGCGGCAGCACTGGAACGGAGAATCCCTCCCAATATATTAACGACTCTTTGTTCGCTGAAAAGCAGCCTGAGAAGATTTCTCATTCAGTATGGGTGGCTGGTAGTGCTGGCCTGGACTCGCTGAAACCACTTCTGTGGTGAAATGTAACTTCTTTTAACTGCGTGCAATTTATTTATTTTCCTAAATATGAGAAAGGGAGAGAGAGAGAGAGAGCGAGAGTGACAGGTAGTTGTGTGCCATGAAAGAAATAAGCAGAATGTTCAAATGAATGCAAAAGGTACCAGTGAAAAGGGGGGAGGGCAGCCTGCTGGCTGTGAGCTACCCCGCCATCTGTCAGTATTTCTGGAGAAGTGGGGTGTAGGGATTTCTGGGGGGTGGTGCTCCTGGTAGATAAATCACATTTGAGGAGGGTTACTCGGTTTGACACTCTCGGCTTTACAGTCCTGCCCCTAAAGATTGTGCGCAGCATTCATCAACGGAGGTCAAGAAGGAACCTCCCTCTGAATCTTATGCACAACCTGCACTTGAGACAGTTGCCGGGCGAGGTGAGCTGTGCAAAAATTGTTGTACAGTTTCCTTGCCCTCCTTTCAATTAATTACCTTCTGAAAACCTACCTCTTTGTCCAAGCTTTTGATCACCAATCCTGCTACTTCCATTTGATTAATTGGTTCTTCCAGGTCGGTCCTCTTGCAAATCACTGACTTTCACCATTGAAAAGGCCGGGACTTTCACTAAGCTCTGGGATTTCCTCCATACCTCTCTCCGCGTTACCTCATTTCCCTCATTTAAGACTCTTTAAAGCCTACCCCATTGACAATACATTTGCTCCCCTGTCCTCATATGTGAGGCGGTGCCAAATCTTGGTTTTGTAACTCTGTGAAGTGCCTAGGCACGTTTTAACAATGTTAAAGTCTCAATTCTGCAGGTCAGCAGCATTGGGTGGGATTCTCCCAGCCCGCACCGGGTCGGAGAATCGTCGGGGTGGGGGGGCACGAATCCCGCCACGCTGCTCCAATGCGTTCGGGTACCATTGAAAGCAGCCCCCACAGCGATTCTCTGCGTTCGACGGGCCGAGTCCCGCCGGCGTCGTTCGAGTGTGGTCCTACCTGGCGGGACCTCGGTGTTCAGGCTGCGGGGGTGGTCCTGGTGGAGGGGGCGGGGGGGAGCCGACTCCGGGGGGGTCCTCCACGGTGGCCAGGCCCGCAATCGGGGGCAACCAATCAGCGGGCGCGCTCATTCTGGGGAGGGCCTATGTTCCCCCGCGCCGGGCCCCTGTGGGGCTCCGCCATGTTGCCCGGGGGCCGGCACCGAGACAGCCGTGGCGCGCCTGCGCGGACTCGCGCCAGCCGTGTAAGGCCAGCTTTCGCCGCTGGAGCAGCGCACAGCACTCCGGCGGCGTGCTAGCCCCCAAGGAAGGGGAGAATGACTGGGCCTGGAGACCCGTTGACACCGGCGTCACCCACGCCGGTTTTGACACCGGCGTCAACATTTGCCCATGATTTCGGAGAATCCCGGCCACTGTGTCAGAAGGTTCCAGATTCACGTCCCACACTCAGACTTGAGCTGAGAATCAAGGCTGTCACTCCATTGTAGTACTGAAGAAATGCTTCAATGTCAAGGATGTTAACATCGAGGTGAGATGTCAAACTAAGGTCATGTTTACGCTGAGGTGGATGTGAAGATTTTGCAGAAGAGCAGGGGGGTTATCCCCAGAGTCTTGACCAATATTCATCCCTCAAACAACACCCAAAAAATGCGTCAGCTAATTTGTGCACAGCAAGCTCCCACAAACAACAATGTTATAATGAGAAGATGACTTTTATTTTTCAGTGCAGTTGGCTAAGGGGCAAATACTGTCAACGGCACTGGAGGGAGCTCAACTGTTCTTTTTTGAACGTTGCCACAGAATCTTTCACATCTACTTGAGAGGAAAGATAGGTGTGAGGAAGTGGTATGGGGCTGAAGAAATAATATTGACCAGTTTGGCCGAATGGCCTGTTTCTGCATTTTAATTTCTATGTAATATTTGAATGACTCTTTGTTGATAAATTATCTTCTTATTCGGTACAGGTGGCTGGTAGTTTTGGGTTGGACTTGATAATAATAATCTTTATTGTCACAAGTAGGCTTACATTAACACTGCAATGAAGTTACTGTGAAAAGTCCCTAGTCGCCACACTCTGGTGCCTGTTCGGGTACACAGAGGGAGAATTCAGAATGTCTAAATTACCTAACAGAACAAAGTCTGTGGTGCTCAAGGAGAGCTAGTGGAAATACCTCCATCTTAGTTGCAAGTCCAATAAACATGACCTAACTATGGTAGAGGCACAGCCCATAAACTACAAATTGTAAAGAGCAATAAAAATTGAATTATGTCGCTCTCTATGTTCCACACTTAAAACCCAGCAAAGCTATACTAAAACCATATTTCACTCTGTTCCATAACCGAGAATGAATTGATAGTGCATAGCATGGCAGATGATGAGGTGCACTTGCAGTCCATACCAACTTTTAAGCCAATTTGCACACAGCAAACTCCCACAACAATAACGTGATAATGAGCTGTTTTTGTGAGTTGGTTGAGGGACAAATATTGAGCAAGGCACTGTGGATAACTTCCCTGCTCTTTTGCAAAATCTTTCACATCCACCTCAGCGTAAACAGGACCTTGGTTTAATAGCTCACTCACCTCATGACACCTTTGGCAGCATTCCCACAACAGAGTGATAGCCTTCATTCTTGTGCTCAAGTACGAGTGTGGGAATTGAACCTGGAACCTTCTGCACATGAAAGGCGGCACCTCCCACAGTGCAGCCCTCCATCAGGTCTGGTTTGGACATGTCAGCCCTCGTCGACAATATTCTTACATCTCTGAAGTAAGAGTTGAATCCACAATCCTCCGACTCAGGCGAGAATAGGAATTTCTGATGAAGTACGTTAACAGGAAATGTGTGCCGATACAAATGGCGAATATTATGGGTTGTTTTCGTTCTGCTTGGGAGTTCTTTCACATGCTGTTGAAAGCTACCAGTGTGGAATGTCAATGATTAGCAATGTTATTCAACTCGAGAGTTAATTATCATGACAATATTGCGATAAGTTACTGGTGAAATAACTTGCAGTCAACTAGCTAGAAGTTCCATGGTACTCCTTTACAACTCAGTGAGTTTATTCAGCGTGTAGCAGAGCAAGCCAAAAGTGTGCACTGAGTGAGACAATCTCACCCTCAATGGCAGTAGGAATATACAATTGACCTTTTTGTGCCTCCTTGTTAAGTTTAGAAGTATCTCTGGCTGGGTTTCCCTGTTTTTAAAGGCAACCCGGAAGTCTGGTCAGAAATACACATGTGCTTGTGAATCTCCTGTAGTGGAATAGCTTTGCTGTCATATGTGAGTAACAACTGCTTGGGTGAGCCACCACAGATTATTGAATCATGGGCGGGATTCTCCCAGCCCTGGGCCGGGCCGGAGAATCCCCGCGACCGGGCCACGCCGCCCCGACGCCGGCACGCAATTCTCCACTCTGCGGAGAATTGCTCCATTGGCGCCGGCGTGGTTGGCGTAGCGCCAGTCACGGACCGCTCTACCCGGCTGGCCTCTTGGGACGGGATGGGCCGAGCGGCCGTCGTGGAAACGCTGAGTCTCGCCGGCGCCGTCCACACCTGCTCTTAGCCAGCGGGAACTCAGCGTGGAAGGGTTGGGTGGCGGCCTGTGGGGGAGGGGTCGGGTTCTCCGACCCCGGGGGGGGGGGGGACACCTCCGATGCGGCCTGGCCGCGATCGGGGCCCATTGATCGGCGGGCCGGCCTCTCTGGCTGGGGGACTCATTTCCTACGCGCCGGCCCCTGTAGTGGTGCGCCATGTTGCGTCGGGGCCGGTGCATGCACGCATTGGCGCCGGCGCCACAACGCATGTGTGCATTGGCGCCGGCACCACTGACCATGCGTGTATCCCACGGCACCGGGATCGGCAGCTGGAGCGGCGTGAACCGCTCCAGCGCTGTGCTGGCCCCCTGTAGGTGCCAGAATTAGTCCTGGGAGTGGCCCGTTCACGCCGTCGTAAAACGCAATGGCGTTTACGACGGCGTGGACACTCTGCCGTGGGATGGGAGACTCCCGCCCCATATCTCAGTGATCAACACCTTCAAGAGGCCTGTGGAGGCAGAGCGTTGCTGGACTAGTGATCCAGAGATACGAGTTCCAATCTCACCACAGCAGGTTAGAAATGATTTTTTTAAATTTCAGCTAATGAAATAACATCAGAAATTGGAAGCTAGTATTTGCAATGCTGGCCATGAAACTCCCAGATTGAGGTAAAGAGCTATCTCGTTTACTCATAGGGAAGGAAATCAGTCATCCTTACCTGGTCTGACTCACATGAGAGACCCACAACAATGTGCTAACTCTCAACAATCCTATGACATGGTCTAAGTAAGCTCCTTGGTTCCACCCAAAATGATTGGGCACTAGCACCTTTTCAGGAGCAATTACGAATCAACAATGAACACTGACCTCATCCCCTGAATGAATTTTTAAAAGAGCAGAGGTCAACAAGGAATAAATAAGGGGCAGGATTCTCCGGTTCCCTAGCCGCCTATTTCCCAGGCGCGTGCCATTTGCTGCCTGCAGGATTCAATCTACCTGCCACTTATCAATGGGATTTCCCATTGTAATCACCCACGCCGCTGCGAAACCCCTGGCGGGGGTGCGCTCCACCGGGAAAAATGAATCCCAATGATGAGAGCATTCCGGCCAAGATGTCTACTGCGGGAATTTTACTTTTATATTACATAGAATTAACAGCGCATAAGGCCCAAATTGGTTATGTAGAAACAAAGAAAATAGGAGGAGGAGTAGGCCATTTGGGTTTTCAAGCCTGCTCCACCATTCAGTATGATCATGCCATATTCCAGCATTCATCCCGTACCTCTTGACATCTTCAGAGTCCAGGGGCGAAATTCTCCCCCAACGGCGCGATGTCCGCCGACTGGCGCCAAAGACGGCGCCAATCAGACGGGCATCGCGCCGGCCCAAAGGTGCGGAATGCTCCGCATCTTTGGGGGCCGAGCCCCAACATTGAGGGGCTAGGCCGACACCGGAGGGATTTCCGCCCCGCCAGCTGGCGGAAATGGCGTTTGTTTCCCCGCCAGCTGGCGCGGAAATGCGGCGCATGCGCGGGAGCGTCAGCGGCCGCTGACAGTTTCCCGGCGCATGCGCGGGAGCGTCAGCGGCCGCTGAAAGTTTCCCGCGCATGCGCAGTGGGGAGAGTCTCTTCCGCCTCCGCCATGGTGGAGGCCGTAGCGGAGGCGGAAGGGAAAGAGTGCCCCCACGGCACAGGCCCGCTCGCGGATCGGTGGGCCCCGATCGCGGGCCAGGCCACCGTGGGGGCACCCCCCGGGGTCAGATCGCCCCGCGCCCCCCCCCCCAGGACTCCGGAGCCCGCCCACGCCGCCTGGTCCCGCCGGTAAATACCAGGTTTGATTTACGCCGGCGGGACAGGCAATTTCTGGGCGGGACTTCGGTCCATCCGGGCCGGAGAATTGAACGGGGGGTCCCGCCAACCGGTGCGGCCCGATTCACGCCCCCGCCCAATCTCTGGTACCGGAGACTTCGGCGGGGGCGGGGGCGGGATTCACGGCGGCCAACGGCCATTCTCTGACCCGGCGGGGGGTCGGAGAATGACGCCCCAGATATCTATCTATTTCCTTCTGAAATATATTCAGTGATTTGCCCTCCACAGCCTTTTGGGTAGAGAATTCCATTTGTTCACCATCCTCTGAATGAAGAAATTTTCCCTCATCTCAGTCCTAAATGACCTACTCCATATCATGAGATTCTGACCTCTTGTTCTCGACTCCCCACCCCAGAGAGAGGAAATAACATCCCTGCATTCAGTCTGTCCAACCCTGTCAGAATTTTATATATTTCAATTAGATCCCCCCCTCATTCTTCTAAATTCCAGTGAATACAGGCCCAGTTGACCCAATCCCTCCTTATACGACAATCCTGCCATCCCAGAAATCAGTCCGATCAACATTTGCTGCACTCCCTCTATGGCAGGTATATCCTTTCGTAGTGACTGGTGTACGTCAACATTCCCCAAGCTGTCACCATTTAAATAATACTCTGCCATTCTGTTTCTCCATCCAAAGTAGATAACTTTGCATTTATCCCTGTTATACTGCATCTGGGTTGTTATTACTAGCGGCATGTGAGAGAGTCTGAGGCTGAGACTGGCCCACTTGAGGACCTCTTCAGCCTATTTTGCCACAAGTGGAGGCTTCAGGCCCAGCCCAGCAAATATATCCTATGTATATTTTTTTGCTAAAACAAGGACTTGGAGAATAAAACAAGTCTTGGATAATTGAAGGCCTGGGCAAGTGAAAGGTTTTGGCAGCACATTATGAATAGGATAGACAGGGCCTCCTACCTGTTCCTCGTATTTAATGAACTCTGCGACTGCAGTGTTCTTTTGTTCAGGGAGAGCTGTCACCTGAACTGGTGACAGGTCATTGCCACATTGCTTGTGAACTTGCATCTACACACACACACAGAGGAAATAACAGATTGACAGATAAGATTACATGTGCTTGGTAAATAAGGCTCAACTACTCGACTTCCTGCATATAGAGACAAACTATAGCCCTGCATTTACCTGGAATATAAAACCTTGGTCAAAAATAATTGTCTACCTTTCCATTATTCACCTCTATGCCTACAGGCCACTAATTTAATGATATTTTGTGACATCCGAATCTCACTCACTCGTCTCTATTTTTACATGCCGATGAATGCATACTTTTTACTATCTCCTTTCATCAACGGTGACACTGTGTTAGAACAAAGGAAAGTTTTGAGGAGAGGATTCTTCTTTAATGCTGGAGAAACGTTCCAGAAAATGTTTGATTTTAACTTAACTTGTACATAACATGAGTGCTTTCACACTAATTGACTAATTAGGGAACAAATGGGTCTCAGAGTAACCAAATAAATGATCCAACAAATATTATGTCATCCAATCGAAATAGTGTAACCTGTTTGGGGAGATGCAGAGCACCCAATCTGAGTGTTCTAGTCAACTCTAAACTCTGCTGCAAAGTCCACAACTGGAGCGTCACCAGGACGGCTAGGCCCCAGATACTCCCCTGGAAAATATAGAAAGAAATCAAGAAGACTCACATTTGTGTACCTCCTTTCATATCTTTGGGGTGTCACAAAGCATTTTGCAGTCAATGAAGTACCTTTTTTGAAATGTGGTCACTGTTGTCAATTATGAAACACTGCAACCAATTTGCACAAAGCAAACCCCCCAAAATAGCATGAGAAAACAATTAGATAATTTGTTATAGTGATGATGATTGAGGAACAAATATTGGCTGGGACAACGGGAGGAGCTCCCTTACTCTTCTTTGAGATATTAGTGTGGAATCTTTTATGTTGACCAGAGTTGGCAGATGGAGCCTTGATTTAACCTCTCACTTCTTTTTTTTAAATATAAATTTAGAGTACACAATTCATTTTTTTCAATTAAGGGGCAATTTAGCATGGCCAATACACCTACCAAGCACATCTTTAGGTTGTGGGGGTGAACTCCAACGCAGACACGGGGAGACTGCAAACTCCACACAGACAGTGACCCAGAGCCGGGATCGAACCTGGGACCTCGGTGCCGTGAGGCAGCAATGCTAACCACTACGCCACCGTGCTGCCCTTTAACCTCTCACTTCTAAGTTTTCAATGGCTTCATGGCCTGCTGTTGCAGTATTTCTTCCAAATCCTCTTCCCCTCCTTCCTGGCCTGCGCCATCCCTCTTTTGAACCCAATCTGTGCCCCAATTCTGTCCACCCTCCCTCCTCTCCAACATTGGCACCAGAGGCTATGATCACCTTGCCTCACAACGAAGATGTCACTTAAAGTAAATGGTGTTTATGAAATTTGAACTGGACATTAATAAAGGCCCCTTGTTAGACACTGGCCTATCAGTGATGGGTGGAAGAAAACACTGTGGCCATGAGATTCGGCCTGAGGTTAAGAGTGTTGTGTTTGTTCGTGGGAGCTGGAAGGCAATGGGAAACAGTTGAGGGATGAGGAGGGGAAGAAGAAGAGGGAATGCAGATGGGGAGAAAGAGAGGGCAAGGGGCAGAGCAGAGAGGAGGGGAAGGGGAGGACATAACAATCATTTTTATTACTGAGGGCAAAACCTTTCAACTCTTAAGTAGAAAGAAAGCCCCTTTCTAGACCATTTGATGTGCGAGGAACAAATTACTGACAGTGTCCAAAGTTAAATCTATATTTTAAAAAAGCATTGGAATTAGACAGAAAGAAAAGGGCGATTGTTATCTTCTCCCATCATGAGTTTGCTCATTTCTGCCTTGCGACTTTAACATCTTCTGGCAATAAGCAATGAAGGGCTTTGCTTCTAAATTTGTCAAAGAATTGACTTGACAAGGGCTTTACCCTCTCATTATACATCCCGACAGCTCACATGTATCAGGTTTATAAAGGCAAGCAGTTATTTTGGTTTTCAAGGTAACTTAATCCTAATATTCCGGGACACATAGGCACCAGCGAGTGAGGTTCGTGAATGGTGAGTAGAATGTATTCATGAGCCATTCCATTCATTTCCATGCAATGGAGAGTGGGTAATGGTGCTTTCATCTTCTTGCCAACCTTTATCTGACAGAATCAAATGTCAGGAAACCTTTCCTGCCTGCCAGCCCTCAGCATTTGAAATCCATGTGTGTGTTACTTATTTCAGAAGTGCTTGACGGTTTGTTCCCAGGATGGCCTGGTGTCTGTTACTCCCCATAGGTTAACCTCAGTCGTTCGTAGGGTTTACATTTTCGGAGAATCAGGACTATTTCCTTCCATTACCAGAATCCTGCATTGGTGCAAGTGCCTGCTGTGTTTCTTTTTTTTTCTTCTTTTTTAAAATAAATTTAGAGTACCCATTCATTTTTTCCATTTAAGAGGCAATTTAGCGTGGCCAATCCACCTACCCTGCACATTTTTGGATTGTGGGGGCGAAACCCACGCAAACACGGGGAGAATGTGCAAACTCCACACGGAGAGTGACCCAGAGCCAGGATTGAACCTGGGACCTCGGCGCCGTGAGGCGCAGGGCTAATCCACTGCGCCACCGTGCTGCCCTTCCTGCTGTGTTTCTACACTCACAGGATGGCGGGGTGCGGGGGGAACAATCTTAACACAAATTCTGCCCCAAATTAGGACAGTTTTCAGAAGCAATTTTCATCCATCTCACATTTCCACTCAAACCTATTTGGCAATCACCAATAGTAAAATCTGCCATGATCGGGCAACACTTTAAAATATAATCATTTTCAAAAGTTCAAGGACAGTCAATGGGCGCTATTCTCCCCCCCCCCCCCCCCCAACGCTGGGTGGGAGAATTGCAGGGCCGCCGCGCGAATCGCACCACGCCGCCCCGGCCCCCGCACGCAATTCTCCCACCCCCCCAGAAACCAGCTGTGCGCGATTCGCACCAGGCCGCTAGGAGAACCGGCGAACGACGATTCTCCAGCCCGGATGGGCCGAGCGGCCGCTACGACACGACAGGTTCCCGCCGGCGCCGTCCACCCCTGGTCGCTGCTGGCGGGATTCTGCGGGAACGCTGGGGGGGGGGGGGGGGCGCGGCCTGTGGGGAGGGAGGGGGGCTCCTTCACCGGGGTGGCCTCTGATGGGGTCTGGCCCGCGATCAGGGCCCACCGATTAGCGGGCCAGCCTCTCCCCCCCTGGGCCTACCTCGTCCCGCGCACGGCCCCAGAACACCGGCGCCATGTTGGTGAGGGGCCGGCGTGCATAAGACGTTCCCCGCGCATGCGCAGGATGGCGCGGCACAACTGCGCATGTGCAGGATTGGGCTGCCCCAACTGCGCATGCGCGGGTTGGCGCGGCGCCCATTTGGCGCCACGTAAGGACGCTGGAGGGGCGTGAACGGCTCCAGCGCCGTGCTGGCCCCCTGTGAGGGTAGAATAGGTCGTGCCCGGGCCCTGTTCGCGCCGTCGTGAAACGCGCCATCGTGAACGCCGTCGCGAACATTTGGCCTCCATATCAGAGAATCGCCCCCAATTTACCTTGACGTATTTAAGATTAGTAACTTGGTGCAGTTTGATCAATACAGGTGAAAATGGGCTGATCACCAAAAATAAACATTTTTAATTGTATACAGGCATCTCGTCTACTACCTGTGAATAATACAATTTCAACGAATTGAAAATGACTTAATAATATCATACAGACCTGTGAGCTAGTTACAATGTGATGCAGTAGCCAGTTTCTTAGTTTAAAAGTTTTTGAAGCTATGCCTATTATTGCCCCTGCACCGAAACAAGACCTGCAAACAGATGCAACAATAATTTTTAAATTAACATAAAAGGTTGCGGAAATTATATTTGTGCTGAGCACAGTTTGTGTTTGAAATTGCATGCACTTTTACACTGCTTTGGCCAAGTTTGCACTGATGAAACTGAGAGGAAATGTCAGACCACTGTTCCTAACAACAAGCATGAATGTGACATGAGTGAAATTGTTGTGAAAATTCTTAACTGCAAGTTAATCCCTTTGCTGCTGCCATTGTGCTAAAGGCCTTCCAAATCTGAAAGCATTAGCACCAGCTCTTTTCGAAGCCTCCACGCCATGGAATCTGGCTGCATAGAAGGAGACCACTCGATCCACCGTTCCTGTTCTGGCTCTTTGAAAGAGCTATCCAATTTGATCCCTTGATTTTCCCATTGTTTGACAAAGCTGGAGTTCCTTTCTTTTTGATATGCTGAGTCAACTTTACATTTTTACTTAATTTCTATTATAAAGGATATCATAACAGGACATTTGAAAATATCAGTGGGATTAGACAAAGTCAGCATGGATGATGAAATGGAAAACATGTGTGACAAACTGTTATAACCCATATGGGACGTACGAGGCGGCAATGATTAAACCCCCCGTGTGCCTCACCGAATACGAGCTCCCTGTTAAAGGGGGCAGGGAACCCTAAACATGTAAAGTTATCTTCTGTATAAAGTCGGCCAGTTTTGGTACCGACAGGAGAGACCCGGCTGGAATCTTTTGTGCTGTGTAAATAATAGTTATTGCAATTTCCTTTAAACCACTCGATGTAGATTTCTTTGTGGTCCATAAAATAAATCTACCAGAGTATTTTGAGGATGTACGTAGTCATATATATAAGGGCGAACCCATGGATGTGGTGTATTTGGATTTTCAGAAAGCTCTTGATAAAGTCTCACATAAGAGGTTAGTGCGCAAATTTAAAGCGCATGGGATTGGGGCTAATATTCTGGCATGAATTAAGAATTAGTTAGCAGGCAGGAAACAGAGTAGGAATAAATGAGTCTTTTCTGGAGTGGAAGTCAATGTCTAGTGGGGTACCAGAGGAATCAGTCCTTGGACCCCAGCTATTCACAATATGTCAACGATTTGGATGAAGGAATCAAATGTAATATTTCCAAGTTTGCTGACAACATAAAACTAGGTGGAATTGTGAGTGGTGAGGAGGAAGGAAAGAGGCTTTCAGATAATTTAAACAAGTTGAATGAGTGGGCAAATACATGGCAAATGCAATATAATTTGGATAAATCTGAAGTTATCCACTCTGGTTAGAAAAACAGAATGGCAGAGTATTATTTAAACAGTGATAGAATGGGAAATGTGGATGTACAAAGGGACCTGGGTGTTCTTGTACGCCAATCATTGAAAGCAAGCATGCAGGTGCTGCAAACAATTAGGAAGGCAAATGGAACATTCTTTTTAGTCAAATAGTATGCTGGGGCGAAATTCTCCGGAAACGGCGCGATGACCGCCGACTGGCGCCCAAAACGGCGCAAATCAGACAGGCATCGCGCCACCCCAAAGGTGCGGAATGCTCCGCATCTTTGGGGGCCGAGCCCCAACATTGAGGGGCTAGGCCGGCGCCGGACGAATTTCCGCCCCGCCAGCTGGCGGAAAAGGCCTTTGGTGCCCCGCCAGATGGCGCGGAAATGACATCTCCGGGCGGCGCATGCGCGGGAGCGTTAGCGGCCACTGACGGCATTCCCGCGCACGCGCAGTGGAGGGAGTCTCTTCCGCCTCCGCCATGGTGGAGACCGTGGCGGAGGCGGAAGGGAAAGAGTGCCCCCATGGCACAGGCCCGCCCGCGGATCGGTGGGCCCCGATCGCGGGCCAGGCCACCGTAGGGGCACCCCCCGGGGCCAGATCGCCCCGTGCCCCCCCCCAGGACCCCAGAGCCCGCCCGCGCCGCCTTGTCCCGCCTGTAAGGTAGGTGGTTTAATCTACGCTGGCGGGACAGGCATTTTAGCGGCGAGACTTCGGCCCTTCCGGGCCGGAGAATCGAGCGGGGTTCCCGCCAACCGGCGCGGCGCGATTCCCGTCCCCGCCAAATATCCGGTGCCGGAGACTTCGGCAACCGGCAGGGGCGGCATTCACGCCAGCCCCCGGCGATTCTCCGACCTGGCAGGGGGTCGGAGAATTTTGCCCCTGGTCTTCATTGCAAAATTATTTAAGCACAGGAACAAGGATGTCGCACTGTATCTGTACAAGGCCTTGGCAAGACCATACCTGGAGTATTATGTGTAGTTT
The DNA here is from genome assembly GCF_047496885.1 of Scyliorhinus torazame. Classification (NCBI taxonomy): domain Eukaryota; kingdom Metazoa; phylum Chordata; class Chondrichthyes; order Carcharhiniformes; family Scyliorhinidae; genus Scyliorhinus; species Scyliorhinus torazame. Next base: position 198,164,145 of record NC_092716.1, on the reverse strand, counting down.
TGGTCACCTTGCCAAAGAAATAATATGCTTCTCATCGAGATAATTCAGCGAAGGGTCGTCAGACTGATTCTTGGCTTAGCAGGATTGTGGTACGAGGAAAGATTGGGTTGACTAGGCCTGTATTTATTGGAATTTAGAAGAATGAGGGGGGATCAAATTGAAATGTGTAAAGGTCTGGACATACTAAATGCAGGGATGATGTTTCCCACGGCTGGGGGAGCTAGGGCAAGGGGTCAGAATCTCAGGATATGGGAAGAGGTAGAATTCCGAATGGACTACAGAAGGTACAAAATGGATGCCACCTGATATAAAATGGACTCTGTCAATATTCTTGACCCTATGTTATTATCAATGTCTGCTGCTGAACTAATAAAGCTTTGTGCAAAACAAGTGATCCACAACCAGATGCATCCGGAGAGACAATGAGCCGTTGGCAACCTTTGCCCAATATCTGTATTCGTCGCTACTTGTAACTGACAAAGGGCCCCAAATTAAGGAACTAGCAAGTAATGAGGAAGGTCATGTTCAACGTGGCTGGACTATTGACCCCATGACTTTATGTAACCGTTATCTATGTAATGAATTGATCGGGTACGGCAAACTGCCAATTACAGGCTATAGGAGATAACTTGTAGCTATTTATGGCATTGAAGATGCATGTTATGAATTGTGACGCGAACAGAATTGATTGGGTATATGTAAATGCGAACGCAAACTAATTCCGCTTTCCTTCTGTATATTAACCCAGTGCGACCTCAGCTCAGGCGAGAAAAGGTGCTGCACAGACCGTGGGGGTCAAAGGCCTTTTCTCCCAGAGATCTGAAAATTAATAAATTGCTCCTTTACTCACTCAAAGGTCTATTCGTGAATATTTTCACCTACACGGGGCAGGCCATTTAAGACCGAGATGAGGAAATAGTTCTCCACTTAGAGGGTGGTGAACCTGTAGAATTCTGTACCACAGTAGACTGTGGAGGTCGAGTCACTGAATGTATTTAAGAAAGAAATAGATTTCTAGACACTAAAGGTGTCAAAGGGTATGGGGAGAAAATGGGAGTGTGGCGTTGAAGTAGAGGATTAACCATAATCAAATTGAATGTCTTGATGGGCCGAATGACCTGCTCCTGTGTTTCTCACTCTACCTCACGACCCCACCCCCTAAATCCTGCCATCTGTGACTCTTGTGCTGGGCATGCACCCCTGTTTACCCGCTTTGAACCACATGGACACACCATTTGGAGCAACGGATTTGTTGGAACAGATGGCACAGAAACAGGCCAACACAAAATGCTGCTGCTGTTGGAAATCTGAATAAAACAAAAGCAAAAGTGGTAACAATTGCAAGGTTCTGGGAATGGGAAGAGAAGGGGATTAAGGAAATGAAGGATCTGTTTCTGGGAGGGCGATTTACGAGCTTGGGAGGGGCAGTTGGACAGGGGGTTTATCTTTGCGATTTACAGGAGGAATCTGGAGGGGGATAGAGTGTCCATGGAGGGGGTTGAGGTGAAGTGGGAGGAAGAATTGGGGGTGGTGCTGGGGGAGGGTCTGTGGTGCGAGGTGCTATGGAGGGTAAATGCCTCAACTTCATGCACGAGGCTAGGGCTGATGCAGCTGAAGGTAGTGTACAGGGCGCACCTCACAAAGTCCAGGAAGAGCTGGCTGTTTGAAAGGGTGGGGGATATCTGTGAGCGATGTGGAATGGGCCCTGCGAACCATGTACATATGCTTTGGGCCTGCTCGAAGCTGGAAAGCTTTTGGAGGATGGTGTTCAGCACCATTTTGGGGGTCTTACATGTGGACGTGGAGCCTGATCCTCTAGAAGCCATATTTGGGGTGTCGGACCAGCCGGAGCTGAAGGCGGGAGTAGGGGCAGATGTTTCAGCCTTCGCCTCACTAATTGCTCGTAGGCAGGTCTTGTTGGGTTGGAGGCCAGCTTCTGCACACTGTGCCTTAGCACGGCAGGGGACTTATTGGAGTTTCTGACCCTGGAAATCTGCTCTGGGGCGGGTGGGGGAGGGGGGGGGGCGGGTGGTAGCGAGTGGTGGGTTCCACAATTGTTGGGGTTTGGCTATCATGCACTTTCGGGAGTTGGTTACCGTTGACTGTTGAGACTTTGGGAGGGGGTTTTGGATTTTTTTTGTGAATTGTAAAACTGTTGAAAATTTGTTGAATAAAAATACTGGGGAAAAAAGTGGTACAAATACTCAGTGGGTCAGCATCTATGGAGAAAAACTGAGCTAGTATTTCATAATCATTCATTAAAACAGAAACTGGCCATTCAGCCCAACCACTCCATGCTGGAATTTATGCTCCACTCTCACCCCCTCCCATCTTTCCTCATCTAAATCTACCAGCATAATCCTTTATTCCCTTCTGCCCCAAATGCTTGTCTTGTTTCCCCCTTACATTCATCTGTGCTACTCATTTTAACCACTCCCCGTGATAGTGAGTTTCCCATTCTTACCACTGTTTGAGTCGAAGTTTATCCTGAATTCCCTATTGGATTTCCTCGTGATTATTTTATATTTCAGGCCTCTAGTTGTGCTCTTCCTCACAAGAAGAACCATTCACCCTATATCCACTCTATAAGAACCTTTTCTGATTTTATAAACCTCCATTGGGTCACCCTTAACCTTTTTTCAAGAGAAAAGAGACCCAGCCTGTCGATCCTTTCCCAATATGTGTATTCCCGCATTTCACTCTTGTTTGAAGGGTTCTGACATGGCTGATAAGTTCAGTAAGGATACCACACCGCTGATGATAATTCTCAGGGCTTTGAAGTACCTGTTGAAGGTTGTCCATGACTCCAATCTATACAGGAGCATAGGGATCACTGTTGCTTGGTGAAACATGACAGTAATCCTACGTTTCAGTACCTCATCCTCCAATACTCTTCTTCAGTCAGCTAAAGGCTGAGCTGGCACATTGGAGGCAATAGTGAATTTTGTCAGCCACGTCTGACTTCATCGAGAGCAGGCTCCCAAGATACAGAAAATGACCCACATTTGCCACATCTCGCTGTTTTGATTTTAATCGGTGGGAAGGGGGAGGGGTGATGAGGAGGAGTTGTCCTGTGGGAGCTGGTTGGAAGAGGAGTTTTCCAGGTATTTTGTGAAAAGGTGTATTTCCTTACATGCTTCAGAGAAGCAGTTAACAATGACCTGGAGATCAGTTTCTGACAGAGCGCGCACACAAATACTCTTAATTGTGGTCTGACCAAGGTTCAGTACAGGCTTAGTACAACTTTCCTACTTTGCAATTCTATCCCTCGGGAACTGAAACTTAGGTGCTTAATCTGTTTGTTTTTATGGCCTTGCTAACCTATGGCACAATTTTTAGTGATTGATGTATTTTGTACTCAGTGATCCCTTTGTTAGCCAACCTATGCTTGCGCCTTCCAAGTGATTAGTGACTTCTATTCTTCCTACCAAAATGTACTACCACAAGCTTATCTGTGTTGAACTTCATTTGCCAATTATTTGGCCATTCTGCAAGTTGAGTAATCTCCTCCTCTTAATTTGTTGCAGTCCTCAGTATTGACCATCTCCCTCAATTTGGCATCATCTGCAAACTTAGACATTGCGCTTTTGATTCAAAAGTCCAAATGGTTATTGTAAATTGTGAACAGCAGTAGTCCCAGCATTGATCCTTCTGGAACACCACTTGCCACCTACTGCCACTCTGAATAGCTACTCGTCACTCATGCTTTCTGCCTTGAAGCCAGTTAGCAGGCAGATGGGAACCTTGCCATCACCAACTCCCCCTTGAAGTTGCATAACAGCCTGAGTAAAAACAATGGGCATCATTCTCCGACCCCCCAGAGGGTCGGAGAATGGCCGTTGGCCGCCGTGAATCCCGCCCCCACCGGTTGCCGAAGTCTCCGAAGGGAGAAAAGTCGGCGGGGCGTTAATGTCGCCGCTGCCGCGGAGAATGTCACAGGTCTGCGCAAGGCAGCCGATTTTCGGCCTGCCGATATTCTCCCTTCCGGATGGGCCGAAGTCCCGTCGACGTGATGACCGTTCACGTCGACGTAAATTAAACCTCCTTTTCATCAGCGTGACCCGGTGCTCCAGGCTCACGCCGACCAGCGTGGAGGTGAGTGACGGCCTGGGGGGTTGGCTCTGGGCAGGCAATGGCGTGGCCGCAGTCTGAATGCGTGAGGAGAGGTGTGTCTCGGCTTGTGTGTGTGTGTGTGCGGCGGGGGGGGGGGGGGGGTGGTTAGAGTAGGCTGGGCTCCGGGGGAGTGCCGGGAGAGGGTCCGTGCCGGGGAGGTGGATGGGGGGTCCGTGCTGGGGTGGAAGTTGGGGGGGGGTCCGTGCCGGGGTGGAGGTTGGGGGGGGGTCCGTGCCGGGGTGGAGGTTGGGGGGGGTCCGTGCCGGGGTGGAGGTTGGGGGGGGTCCATGCTGGGGTGGAGGTTGGGGGGGGGGTCCGTGCCGGGGTGGAGGTTGGGGGGGGGTCCGTGCCGGGGTGGAGGTTGGGGGGGGGTCCGTGCCGGGGTGGAGGTTGGGGGGGGGGGGTCCGTGCTGGGGTGGAGGTTGGGGGGGGTGGTCCGTGCCGGGGTGAGGTTGGGGGGGGTCCGTGCTGGGGTGGAGGTTGGGGGGGGGGGGCGTCCGTGCCAGGGTGGAGGTTGGGGGGGGTCCGTGCCGGGGTGGAGGTTGGGGGGGGTCCGTGCCGGGGTGGAGGTTGGGGGGGGGGGGTCCGTGCCGGGGTGGAGGTTGGGGGGGGTCCGTGCTGGGGTGGAGGTTGGGAGGGGGGGTCCGTGCTGGGGTGGAGGTTGGGGGGGGGGGGTCCGTGCCGGAGTGGAGGTTGGGGGGGGTTCCGTGCCGTGCCGGGGTGGAGGTTGGGGGGGGGTCCGTGCCGTGCCGGGGTGGAGGTTGGGGGGGGGTCCGTGCTGTGCCGGGGTGGAGGTTGGGGGGGGGTCCGTGCTGGGATGGAGGTAGGGGGGGGTCCGTTGCCGGGGTGGAGGTTGGGGGGGGGTCCGTGCCGGGGTGGAGGTTGGGGGGGGTCCGTGCCGGGGTGGAGGTTGGGGGGGGGGGGGTCCGTGCCGGGGTGGAGGTTGGGGTGGGGTCCGTGCCGGGGTGGAGGTTGGGGGGGAGGTCCGTGCCGGGGTGGAGGTTGGGTGGGGGGGGGTCCGTGCCGGGGTGGAGGTTGGGGGGGGTCCATGCCGGGGTGGAGGTTGGGTGGAGATTGGGGGGGGGTCCGTGCCAGGTTGGAGGTTGGGGGGGGGGTCCGTGCTGGGGTGGAGGTTGGGTGGGGGGGGGGTCCGTGCCGGGGTGGAGGTTGGGAGGGGGGGGGGGTCCGTGCCGGGGTGGAGGTTGGGGGGGGGGTCCGTGCCGGGGTGGAGGTTGGGGGGGGGTCCGTGCCGGGGTGAGGTTGGGGGGGGGTCCGTGCTGGGGTGGAGGTTGGGGGGGTCCGTGCTGGGGTGGAGGTGGGGGGGGGGGGTCCGTGCCGGGGTGGAGGTTGGGGGATGGTCCGTGCCGTGGTGGAGGTTGGGGGGGGGGGTCCGTGCCGGGGTGGAGGTTGGGGGGGGGTCCGTGCCGTGCCGGGGTGGAGGTTGGGGGGGGGCCGTGCTGGGGTGGAGGTTGGGGGGTGGGGGTCCATGCTGGGGTGGAGGTTGGGGGGGGGGTCCGTGCCGGGGTGGAGGTTGGGGGGGGGGGGTCCGTGCCGGGGTGGAGGTTGGGGGGTGGGGGGGGTCGTTGCTGGGGTGGAGGTTGGGGGGGGGGGGGGGTCCGTGCCGGGGTGGAGGTTGGGGGGGGGTCCGTGCCGTGCCGGGGTGGAGGTTGGGGGGGTGTCCGTGCCGGGGTGGAGGTTGGGGGGGGGGGGTCCGCGCTGGGGTGGAGGTTGGGGGGGGGCGTCCGTGCCGGGGTTGGAGGTTGGGGGGGGGGTCCGTGCCGGGGTGGAGGTTGGGGGGGGGGTCCGTGCTGGGGTGGAGGTTGGGGGGGGGGTCCGTGCCGGGGTGGAGGTTGGGGGGGGGCCTGTGCCGTGCCGGGGTGGATGTTGGGGGGGGGGTCCGTGCCGTGCCGGGGTGGAGGTTGGGGGGGGGGGGGTCCGTGCCGAGGAGGGGGATGGGAGGGCAAGTGAGTTGGTCCAACTGGCCAGGTGCCAGCCTCCAACAGTTGGACCCATGCGGTCCATGCCACCTGGCTGGGGGGAGGAGGGGATATGGGCAATGATGACATGTCGTCGTTCCCCTCCCCCCCACCAGGCCGTCATGTTTTCAGATCATCCAGCGATGTTGGCCGCCGTGGTGGCAGCCGCTCATGTCTATGTTGCCCTGGATGAGGAGGAGGAGGAGCGTGCCAGAGAGGCGGCGCAGGCTGCCGCAGAGGGGCAGGCGGCAGCCACCCAGGCTGGAGGGACACCTGATCGACAGGACGAGGGAGGGGGAGGAGGACGTCGCGGCCCCACGGCAATGGAGGCACCCGAGGGCGCCCCGTGTGTACCGGCCCCGGCAGTCATACCAGGACCTCACGGACCGGGAATGCAGGAGGAGACTCCGGATGAGCCGGGAAACCGTGGCACACATCTGCCACCTGCTGGCACACCTGTCACCGCGTGGCACTGGCGGGGGACACCCTCTCCCCGTGTCCGTCAAGGTTACGGTGGCCCTGAACATTTATGCAACGGGGTCATTCCAGGCACCGAGTGGGGACCTGTCCGGCATATCGCAGACATCGGTGCACCGGTGCATCCGGGCAGTGACAGATGCCCTATATGCCATGGCGCACCGCTACATCCGCTTCCCCGTGGACCGGGCCAGCCAAGATGCCCGGGCCGTGGGCTTCTCTGCCGTGGCCGGGTTCCCCATGGTCCAGGGCGCGATCGATGGGATGCACGTCGCCGTGCGGCCACCTGCAGATAACAGGGCCGTGTTCACTAATAGGAAGGGGACCTATTCTATGGGAAGCAAGAGATGAAATTGCAGAGCCGTTGGCAATTATCTTTTCGTCCTCACTGTCAACAGGGGTGGTACCAGGGGATTGGAGAGTGGCGAATGTCGTGCCCCTGTTCAAAAAAGGAACTAGGGATAACCCTGGGAATTACAGGCCAGTTAGTCTTACTTCGGTGGTAGGCAAAGTAATGGAAAGGGTACTGAAGGATAGGATTTCTGAGCATCTGGAAAGACACTGCTTGATTAGGGATAGTCAGCACGGATTTGTGAGGGGTAGGTCTTGCCTTACAAATCTTATTGAATTCTTTGAGGAGGTGACCAAGCATGTGGATGAAGGTAAAGCAGTGGATGTAGTGTACATGGATTTTAGTAAGGCATTTGATAAAGTTCCCCATGGTAGGCTTCTGCACAAAGTAAGGAGGCATGGAATAGTGGGAAATTTGGCCAGTTGGATAACGAACTGGCTAACCGATAGAAGTCAGAGAGTGGTGGTGGATGGCAAATATTCAGCCTGGATCCCAGTTTCCAGTGGTGTACCGCAGGGATCAGTTCTGGGTCCTCTGCTGTTTGTGATTTTCATTAATGACTTGGATGAGGGAGTTGAAGGGTGGGTCAGTAAATTTGCAGATGATACGAAGATTGGTGGAGTTGTGGATAGTAAGGAGGCTGTTGTCGGCTGCAAAGAGACATAGATAGGATGCAGAGCTGGGCTGAGAAGTGGCAGATGGAGTTTAACCCTGAAAAGTGTGAGGTTGTCCATTTTGGAAGGACAAATATGAATGCGGAATACAGGGTTTAACGGTAGTAGGTTCTTGGCATTGTGGAGGAGCAGAGAGACCTTGGGGTCTATGTTCATACATCTTTGAAAGTTGCCACTCAAGTGGATAGAGCTGTGAAGAAGGCCTATTGTGTGCTCGCGTTCATTAACAGAGGGATTGAATTTAAGAGCCGTGAGGTGATGATGCAGCTGTACAAAACTTTGGTAAGGCCACATTTGGAGTACTGTGTACAGTTCTGGTCGCCTCATTTTAGGAAGGATGTGGAAGCTCTGGAAAAGGTGCAAAGAAGATTTACCAGGATGTTGCCTGGAATGGAGAGTAGGTCTTACGAGGAAAGGTTGAGGGTGCTAGGCCTTTTCTCATTAGAGCGGAGAAGGATGAGGGGCGACTTGATAGAGGTTTATAAGATGATCAGGGGAATAGATAGAGTAGACAGTCAGAGACTTTTTCCCCAGGTGGAACACACCATTACAAGGGGACATAAATTTAAGGTGAAAGGTGGAAGATATAGGAGGGATATCAGAGGTAGGTTCTTTACCCAGAGAGTAGTGGGGGCATGGAATGCACTGCCTGTGGAAGTAGTTGAGTCGGAAACATTAGTGACCTTAAAGCAGCTGTTGGATAGGTACATGGATTACGGGAAAATGATATAGTGTAGATTTATTTGTTCTTAAGGGCAGCACGGTAGCATTGTGGATAGCACAATTGCTTCACAGATCCATGGTCCCAGGTTCGATTCCGGCTTGGGTCATTGTCTGTGCGGAGTCTGCACGTCCTCCCCGTGTCTGCGTGGGTTTCCTCCGGGTGCTCCGGTTTCCTCCCACAGTCCAAAGATGTGCGGGTTAGGTGAATTGGCCAATGATAAATTGCCCTTAATGTCCAAATTGCCCTTGGTGTTGGGTGGAGGTGTTGAGTTTGGGTCGGGTGCTCTTTCCAAGAGCTGGTGCAGACTCAGGGGGCCGAATGGCCTCCTTCTGCACTGTAGATTCAATGATAATCTATGATTAATCTAGGACAACGGTTCGGCACAACATCGTGGGCCGAAGGGCCTGTTCTGTGCTGTATTTTCTATGTTCTATGTTATTCGATGAACGTACAGGTTGTCTGCGACCTCCGCATGATGATCCTGCACGTCTGCGCACGTCACCCAGGCAGTGTACACGACTCATTCATGTTGGCGCGGTCATCCATCCCCGGCATGTACGAGGGACGCCATCCCCGGCTGAGGGGCTGGTTGCTGGGCGACAGGGGCTACCCATTGCGATCGTGGCTGATGACGCCTATACGGAGGCCACGCCGGAGAACCGCTACAATGATGCCCATGTAGCGACAAGGGGAGTGATCGAGAGGTGCTTTGGCGTGCTGAAGATGCGTTTCAGGTGCCTGGACCTCTCTGGGGGCGCCCTCCAGTATCGGTCAGATAGGGTCGGCCGCATCATTGTGGTGTGCTGCGTCGTGCACAACATAGCCCAGCAGAGGGGCGATGTGCCGCAGGCAGAGGAGGGCGGAGTGGAGGAGCAGCAGCAAGAGGCCCAGTCCTCCCCAGATGAGGGGGATGGGGGCAATGGTCAGGGCAGACGGGGTAGACACAGGCGGGTGGCTGTCCACCGTTACCGGCTGGCCCAGCGGGCACGGGACAGACTGATAGCCGCCCGCTTCACTGACTAGATGGGCGTGGGAATCGGGTAGTATGGCCACAGACGGCACACCATGGCAACAGCCGACCACCCACACCCCCCACCCATACACCCACCCAGCACCCTCACCCCCCTCCCCAACCCCACCCGCATGCACCCCCCCCCCCCCATTGCCGATCCACCTGCGGCACAACGGGCCGGGCTCACACAGTTGCGGGTGGACGCGTGTCTATCGCAGGCCATGGAGGATTATGACAACCCGCCCTGCGATGAGATCCTGGCTCTACATCGTTGGACTATGTCTGACCCATGGCCACAGTACCACCATCCACCCGGACCATCCCTGCATGCGGCTGTGACACTGCAGCGCACGGTCCCGTCCCCTGCCCGGGGGATGTTGATGGCGGCCCAGGGGGAAGGGGGCAGACTCACCTGGGGCTGAGGTAAGACCACCCCTCACACACACACTTGCGCTCAACGTACATGACACCCCCGCACACTTTGGACAGAGCACAAAGGCAGCTTCGGTAGGTGTAACATTGACTTTAATAACCAAAGGAGTTCATGCACGTGCCCTAGCCCCTATAACTCATCTGTGCCCTGCACCCGTGCCAACTTACTCAGTGTCTAATTGTTTGGCCTTATGGGCCCTTTGACTACGTCTACGTGGTTCCCCAGACGGTACAGCAGAACTGGAGGTGGACTCCTGTGATTCCTGCCCTCTGACACTGGATCCCTTTGGCGGCCGTTTCCTGGGGCGTCCGGGCCTAGATGGGCCAGGCTGCGGCCCGGGCGACTGGGATGGCGAGCTGCCAGCCTGTCCTGCCCGTTGCCCACCCGATGCACCTGGGACGGAAGAGGGGGGAGTCCGAGGTGTCGCGGTGTACCGGGACCTCCCCTACAGAGGGAGCCGGGACGGACCACACCACCTCCTCCTCCCTCGGGGTGCCCGATGGCCCCCAGGCCTCTACATGGGTGGGGGATGCGAACGGACTGGCCATCCGACGCCCCCCCGACATCTGGCGCTGCCAGTCCTGGAGGCCCGTGCTGGTATCGACAGGGGTCTGCAGGTTTGCAGCCATGGAGCCCAGGGGGTTGGCAAACCCTGTCTGTGACAGTGCGACGCCGGCTCGCACATGGCCACTGGCGCCGATGCCCTCAGCGATGGCCTGCAGAGACTGGGCCATGGCCTGCTGAGACTGGGCCATGGCCTGCAGAGACTGGGCCATGGCCTGCTGAGACTGGGCTATGGCCTGCTGAGACTGGGCCATGGCCTGCAGAGACTGGGCCATGGCCTGCTGAGACTGGGCCATGGCCTGCAGAGACTGGGCCATGGCCTGCTGAGACTGGGCCATGGCCTGCTGAGACTGGGCCATGGCCTGCAGAGACTGGGCCATGGCCTGCTGAGACTGGGCTATGGCGTTGAGCGCCTCTGCCATCTGGCGCTGGCACTGGCTCATGGCCTCCTGTGAGAGGGCAGCCATTTCCTGGGCCACAGACGCCGCCTGCACGGAAGGCCCCAGGCCTCGCAAACCGTTCCCCATGTCTGACACCGTCGCACCCATTGCCTCCACCGCGGACGCCACCCGTGCGGTGTCGGACTGGGTGGCACGCATGACTGGCACCACTCCCAGCTCCTGGACGCGGGTGGACTCCTCCACCTGCGACCGCAGCCGCCGCAAGCCGCCCGTCACCCTCTTCGCTCGTCTCCGGGTCGGTGGTTGCATCGGATCTATGTGTGGGTGTGGTAACTGCAGGAACCCGGGATCCATCTGGGCGGCAGATGTTCGCTTGGGCTGGGCTGCCCTCCGACCGCCCGGTCCCTCTGCTGCTCCGACCTCCACCTGCTGTACCGGGACGGCTGTGTTGTGCACACCAGTGAGTGTACCAGACGCCTCATCACTAAAGTGCCCAACCGTGGTGAGTGTTTCTGCGATGGTGGAGGGTGTTGGTGACAGCAGTGGCGCTGTGTCGTGCTCCTCGTCCCACTCTGAGTCCATGGCACTTTGGGGTGGGGGTTCGTCTCCACCCATCCACTCTGAGTCACTGTCCGGTATTTTGTCTTCCTGGGTAGTGCTGTCCCGGGTAGGGGTGTCCTGGGTGGTGGTGTCCTGGATAGTGGTGTCCTGGGTAGTGGTGTCCTGGGTAGTGGTGTCCTGGGTAGTGGTGTCCTGGCTCGGATGTGACGGGGGCCTGTGGCTGCCCCCCTCGTCGCTGGGTGGTCGCTCCCGCACGTGACGGGGGTGTCGTCTCCCTGTTGCTCCAGGTCTCTCCGTCTCCCGTGGTCTCCGAGCGCATCCTGCGGGCGTCGCATGCTGGAGGGTGCGGGTCTCTCCGTCTCCCGTGGTGTGCGAGGGGCATCCTGCGGGCGTCGCATGCTGGAGGGTGCGGGTCTCTCCGTCTCCCGTGGTCTCCGAGGGGCATCCTGCGGGCGTCGCATGCTGGAGGGTGCGGGTCTCTCCGTCTCCTGTGGCCTGCGAGGGGCATCCTGCGGGCAGTCTGCATCTGCGGGGATGGGTGCCTGGACATTTGGTCCTGCGATACACAATGAAGCATGCGTGGTTAGACATCAGGCAGTGATCAGGTGATACGGGGGAGGGTGATATAGGGGAAGGGGGATATGGGGACGGGGCTGTCGGTGGCTCACTCGCTAGCACGCCCCGACCTCTGCATCAGCAACCTCCCGGTCCTCAGGTCCGCCAGCCAGTTCCAGGGCCCTTTCCTCGTGTACGGTCAGTGGCCTCTCATCAGCGGGCCCTCCTCCAGTCCTCACATGCTCCCTATTGTTGCGTGCGCGCTTCTCCTGTGGGGGGGGGGCAGGGGTAAAAAGGCAACAGTGTTAGGCAGGTATATGAATGCACGCCATCGGTTGCGCGTGCATTGCAGAGGTTAAGGTTAGGGCTGGATTCACTTGGGGATATGGGGGAGGGGGGGATATGGGGGGAGGGCGGATATGGGGGAGGGGGGGATATGGGGGAGGGGGGACATGGGGAGGGGGGATATGGGGGAGGGGGGATATGGGGGAGGGGGGATATGGGGGAGGGGGGGATATGGGGAGGGGGGATATGGGGGAGGGGGGATATGGGGAGGGGGGATATGGGGAGGGGGGATATGGGGAGGGGGGGATATGGGGGAGGGGGGATATGGGGAGGGGGGATATGGGGAGGGGGGATATGGGGGTGGGGGGATATGGGGGAGGGGGGATATGGGGGAGGGGGGGATATGGGGGAGGGGGGATATGGGGGAGGGGGGATATGGGGGTGGGGGGATATGGGGGAGGGGGGATATGGGGGAGGGGGGATATGGGGGAGGGGGGGATATGGGGAGGGGGGATATGGGGGAGGGGGGATATGGGGAGGGGGGGATATGGGGGAGGGGGATATTGGGGGAGGGGGGGATATGGGGGAGGCTCACCCTGCCTGCTCTGACTAGGTCGTTCACCTTCTTGTGGCACTGGGTGCCTGTCCGTGGTGTCAGGGCCACAGCGGCGGTGAACGGCCTCTGCCACTTCCCTCCACAGACGCCGGCAGTGGCGTGGGGCAACTCTGCGGCCGTGCCCGGGATACAGGGCGTCCCTCCTCTGCTCCACCGCGTCCAGGAGCGTCTCCACATCGCGTGACTCGAACCTCGGGGCTGAGCGACGGCCAGCCATCCAGTCGGGTGTTGCGGTCGGGTGTTGCGGTCGGGTGGGGGGGGAGCAGCGCGGCCTTAATAGCCGTCACGCCGTGCAGCGCGTATGACGCTGCACGGCGTGAACCACTGCGCAAGCGCGGATCCCGTTACATCGCTGCTAGCCCATTTCGGGCCGGAGACTATCGACCCATTTTTCCGACGTGACGCAAGTCGGATTTGCGCCGTTTTTTGCACCGATCAGCGGACTTTCCCCCGATAACGGAGAATTTCACCCAATATCTCCATTCCTTTGCTACTGCTTAAAACCCCTAGAACTCTTCCCCTTCCCCTTCCCCCCCCCCCCCCCCCCCTCCCCAACCCCCACCATCAATAGCACTATGGGTGTACCTATATCACATGATTCAAGAAGGCACCTTATCACCAGCTTCTCAAGGGAAGTTAGGAATTGGCAATAAATATTGTCATTGCCAGGGGTGCCACATGCTATTTTTATACTGTAAACTTCCATGTAGTTTGCTGCAGCGTGCCTGCTCAGACAACTTTGACGATTGTGCTCGTCTGTGCAATGAGATCCGGGGTAGAGAGAAATATAGCCCGCAGCACCGCAGCATTTGAATAAGTGACAGAACAGCAAGCTCTCGCATCGCACAGGATGGAGGATGATGACAGCTTTTGACTTGCATCTTAAATTCCTCCTCAGAATGCTCCACGTGCTGAAAGATCCGTTGCAGTAGAAGCCGATCAACCAGCAAAGCCACATTCTAACCTTCTCTTTCTTTCTGCTGTGTGGTAGAACTGTTGAACCTTGATACAAGGACCTACAAGCAAGGTAAATATCTCCACAATCTTTCCTCTGGCCTGGATTCAGGGCCAGCACAAGCCCTGCTCAGTAAATACTTTAAAGGTATCTGTTGGTTTGGGGAATTTTAGTTTGGGCGGACTCACTCGGCTCCCTGAATGGACTGAGTCTAATCTGAATACTCGCACACTGCAGAATGATGCACCGGCTTCAGGTTGCCTTTGCACTGAATTAAACTGAGAAATCTCTCTGGCGGTCTTCGTGGACAAATGCTTAACTGTGCTGTGTCAGGCATGGCTCAGTGGGTCAGGGGATCACCTGCTCTTGGGTCCTAAGCACGTGACTCCAGTCTGACACTTTCGTAGGATTCAATGACTAGAGAGATTGGATTAAGTTCAAGATAGAACATTTAAACAATGTGCTTTAGCAAGAGGGTGAGAGAATAGTGGAACAGAAGAAAATGGCAATCAGGCTGGATTAACTTCTATTTGAAATAAACTTGATTTCTGTGCCATTGTGACTCTTAGGCAAAAAGGTTTCTGGGCTATTAGCTCCAGCGTTGGATTAAGGAAACATTATGGCAGGACATATGGAACAATGGTTAGCCACTGCTTCCTACTGGCTAATATTTATCTCTCAACCAATCTCCCTGAAATAGATTATCAGGCATAACCAGCAAGACATGGACCATATCCAGGCTTGGGCAGACAAGTGGCATGTAACATTCACGCTGCACAAATGTCAGGCAACACACATTTCCGGCAAGAAAGAATCTAACTACCACCCCTTAACATTCAATGGTATATGGGCAGCATGGTGGAACAGTGGTTAGCACTGCTGCCTCACGGCGCCGAGGACCCGGGTTATGTCCCAGCCCCGGGTCACTGTCAGTGTAGTGTTTGCACATTCTCCCCGTGTCTGCATGGGTCTTATCCCCACAAACCAAAACGATGGGCAAGGTAGGTGGATTGGCCACATTAAATTGTCCCTTAATTGGAAAAAAAAATAATTGGGTAATAATTTAACAGTCAATGAAATTACCATTGCTGACTTCCCACTACCAACATCCTGGGGTTACCATTGACAAGAAACTGAACTGGACTAGCCATATAAATATTGTGGCTTCAAGAGTACGTCAGAGGTTAGGAATACTGTGGTGAGGAACTCACCTCCTGACTCCCCCAAACCGGTCCAATATTTACAAGGCACAAGTCAGCAGTGTGATGGAGTACTTTCCCTTTGCCTGGATGAGTGCTTGACACCATCCAGGACAAAACAATCCACTTAATTGTCACCCCACCCACAAACATTCAGTCCCTCCACCACCGACACACAGTAGTAGCATTGTGTAGATGCACTGCAGGAATTCACCAAGGCTCCTTCGGGAGCATCTTCCAAACCTACGACCACTACCGTCGAAAAGGATGAGGGCAACTAATACATGGGAACACCACCACCAGCTGGAAGTTCCCACCCAAGCAATTCACCATCCTGACTTGGAAATAGGACATAGAACATAGAACGATACAGCGCAGTACAGGCCCTTCGGCCCACGATGTTGCACCAAAACAAAAGCCATCTAACCTACACTATGCCATTATCATCCATATGCTTATCCAATAAACTTTTAAATGCCCTCAATGTTGGCGAGTTCACTACTGTTGCAGGTAGGGCATTCCACTGCCTCATCACTCTTTGCGTAAAGAACCTACCTCTGACCTCTGTCCTATATCTATTACCCCTCAGTTTAAAGCTATGTCCCCTCGTGCTAGCCATTTCCATTCCCGGGAGAAGGCTCTCACTGTCCACCCTATCTATCCCCCTGATCATTTTGTATGCGATATACTATATATAAATATAGCGCTATTCCTTCACTGACGTTGGGTCAAAATCCTGGAACTCCCTCCCTAACAGCACTGTGGGTGTACCTGCATCACATGGACTGCAGCAGTTCAAGCAAGCAGCTCGCTGCTTTTTCAGGGACAATTAAAGATAGGCAATATATGCTGGCCACATCCATTGAATGATTTTTTAAAGAAGCCATTGTTGCATTGGACAGTGTTTGTGGGAGCTTGCTGTGCACATTTCAATTATGTTGCTCCAATGAATACACTTCAAAAGTACTTAATAGACTATAAAGTGCTTTGGGACACTATACGGATGTGCAAGGCACTACGTAAATACAAGGTTGTTATTTTTCACTAGAATATGTAAACTATTTATGTCATAACTCTGGGCCTGTAGGTTTTGTGGAATTGGTGCTCCGGCTTTACATAGGAGAAAAGTAACATGTCTCATTTCTGACCTAATTCTTATCCTTGACCTAATTCCCAATCCTGACACTAGTCGCATGCTAGACACCTGACCTCAGTCCCATTCCTGATCCTTATCCCATTCATTGGATGCCAGGCCCCTGGCAAAATAAACCTTGTAAATTCAATAAGTCAAGCATTTACAAAGGGTTTATTTTGAAGCAGTGAAAGGAAAGGTTGAGTGCCAGATTCACAATGGCATAAGATTATAAGAAAGACTTGAAATTGCCGTTGATGAAATGAATGAAAATGAAATGAAAATCGCTTATTGTCACAAGTAGGCTTCAAATGAAGTTACTGTGAAAAGCCCCTAGTCGCCACATTGCGGCGCCTGTTCAGGGAGGCTGGTGCGGGAATTGAAGCGTGCTGCTGGCCTGCCTTGGTCTGCTTTCAAAGCCAGCGATTTAGCTCTGTGCTAAACCACTGATGCTGCCACTGCTATCATTGGTGTTTACCTGCAGTTTAGTGGTAGCATTCTTGCCTCTAAGGCAGAAGGCTGTGGTTTCAAGTCTAACTGAAGGGACTTGAGCAAATAGTTCAAGCTGACACTCCCACTGCAATGAGGAGGCAGTGCTGCACTGGAGGAGGTACTGCCTTTCAAATGAGACATTAAACTCAGAGCCCGTCTTATTCGCTCGGATGGATGAACTTACCAAGGTTCCTAGGCAGCACATTCCAAGCCCACGACTGCTACCATCTAGAAGGTGAAGGGCTGCAGACGCATGGAAACACCACCATCTAGAAGTTTCCCCTACTAGTCACTCAACATCCAGACTTGGAAACTAGTGGCAATGTCGGGGATAGCATTAGACAGGAAATCAGAGATGCATGTGATAAAGGAACAACTGTGATTATGGGTGACTTTAATCTGCATATAGATTGGGTGAGTCAAATTAGTCACAGCAAATAGAGGAGGAATTTCTGGAGTGCATACGGAATGGTTTTCTGGACCAATACGTTGAGGAACAAGGGAATAGGCCATCTTGGACTAGGTATTGTGCAATGAGAAAGGATTCGTTGGCAATCTAGTGGTGAGAGGACCCTTGGGGATGAGTGACCATAATATGATAGAATTCTTTTTCGAGGTAGATAGCGAGGAAACAAGGGATATGAGGGGAAGGCGGGATCAGGGCATTGAATTTGATGATTAGCCCTGAACATAATGAATGGGTGGAGCAGGCTCAAAGGGCCGAATGACTTCTATTTTTAATGTCTGTTTCTATCACTGTTCCTTCATTGTCATTGGGTCAACATCCTGGAACTCCCTAACTGCACTGTGCGGGAACCTGCACCACATGGAATGCAGCGGCTCAAGAAGGCAGCTCACCTCCACATTCTTGAGTATAATTATGGCAATAAATGCTGGCCTAGCCAGTGACGCCCAAATCCCATGAATGAATGTAAAAGACTCCGTTGCTTTATTTCAAAGGAAGAGCCAGGGAGTTCTCACTTGTGCCATCAACCACTATTTATCCCTCAACCAACATCACTAAAATAGATTGTCTGGTCGTTATTACCTTGCTGATTGTGCAAGCTTGATGTGCACACATCAGCTGCCACATTACCAACCATCAGTACAGTGACTGCACTTCACTGTGACGTGCTTTAGGACGTCCTGGAGCCATGAAAGGCACTGTAGAAGTACAAGTCCTTCTTTCTTCTGGCTGCTGTTTAAGCTGTTTGTTTTAGAACATGCTGTTTTATCTGTCCAATTCAACCAGTTCACTTACTCAAAGGTTTTACCTGGGTGCCTTTAGTAACGAGGAGAACAGAGGACAAACACGAATTCAACAATCTTTTATTAAACACACAATTACCCACAACATATTCTCCAGAAGTACCCAAGATTGTTTTATGCTACCCGCAAAGATGGCTTGGCAGGGCTGTGGATCCGATCCTTGAGTCCCTCTGATCCGTCGTCACGAAGGTGATTCTCGCTGGCAGTTTCTTCCTTCCTTCCTTCTTTAGTCTGATCTGGTCAGTCAAGGTTACCTTCCCGTCGAGTTTTCACTCCTGAGGTGCCCAACGTAGTCTATTTTTATTCCCCCTTGGCAATCGAACCCGGATCCCTGGTGCTGTGAAGGAACAGTGCTAACCACTGTGCTACCATGCCACCTCGGTGCATATCAATCGGATCGATTATCTCTTGCTGGCCAATTGACAGGGCAGGTCCTGACATGACTTGACAGCCTGTCTGGCCTTTAGTGTATTACAACTTGGCCGTTTCAAATTCCTTTCTTTTAAAACGTATTTTATTACAAACTTGTATCAAAGCAGCTAGTAAAGACCCCGGGAAATATACTTCCCAGCAATCAACTATACAGTCCGTACAGATTTTCCCCCTTTTTCATTCCCACCCCCCCCAATCCCCTACGACGAATAGCTCCTCAAACACGGTCATAAACATCCCCCACCTTTTCTCAACCCCCCCGCTGAGCCCCTTAACTCATACTTTATCTTCTCTAACCACAGGAAGCCGCACAGGTCACCCAACCATGCTGCTACCCCCGGTGGCGATGCCGACCGCCACTCCAGCAAACTTTGTCGCCGCTGTTTCAAATTCCCAAGGGGCTGTGTGCGGAGTGACTATGACTTGGTTTAAAGTGCCCAATTCTGTAATTTAAAATACCCAATTTAATTAGGCCTAAAACTAAGCCATACCAGGCTACCACAATACATATTAAAAATAACAGAGAGAAGAACATCAAATATACTGAACATTTGGGCACTTTTAAACATTAACTTCATCGCTTCTATCGCTGGGCAGACAAGTCTCTCATCCTCTCCCTCCCTCCAGTCTCGAGCCCATGATGATCTAACCTTCCCTAACTCAATGACCAGACTGCCCAGCACCACACAGTTCTTCAGCAGCTCAAACCACATCACAAAAGTCCTATAGAAACCCTCATTCCTTTGGATACTTCTGAAAGAATCCATTGTGCTGCATGGATAGAGCTTCAGTTTAAAATGAGAGATAGCAAATTATTTATTTTTCTGATAATATATTTATAACTAACACTTCTCATGCTCATGGCATCAAACAGAATGCTCAATGTATGGATTTTCGTCGGTGGGTCAAGGTTTGGCCCCTTGTCCCTTTTACAGAGAAATTAATATTCACTCGTCCGGTGGGTTTCCTCTTTATTTCCCCCCAAAACTCAGGTGTGATTCTGTCGGTTGTTTGTTCCGAGAACAACTTGTGTTTATTTAGGAATCATTTAACAGATAAATATGCCCCAAAATGCTCAAGCAGAAGCAGCAACCGGACAAAAATAGACATTTGGGCGAAAGGAGATTTTAGGAGGCATGACCAAAAGCTACGTCAAAGAGACCGTTTTTAAAAAGAGCCTTCGAGGGAAAGAGGGACTAAGAGATTTAAGGAGGAAATTCCAGATCTTAAGGCGTGGGGAATTCAAGATACAGCCACCA
The DNA here is from genome assembly GCF_047496885.1 of Scyliorhinus torazame. NCBI lineage: Eukaryota > Metazoa > Chordata > Chondrichthyes > Carcharhiniformes > Scyliorhinidae > Scyliorhinus > Scyliorhinus torazame. The sequence goes on along the minus strand of NC_092716.1, from coordinate 198,144,664 downwards.
GTGGTTGGGTAAAGGGAGAGAAGGATGTAGTACGGCCAGAGATGGAGAACCAGATGGACTGTTTTACATGTTGGAGAAGATTGCCAAAATAAAAGGGGCAAGGTTTTGAAAAGATTTAAACATGAGGATCAGAATTTTTAATTTTAACAGGTATCTCACCATCCTTTATCTTCCATCCTTCTTCCCTTCCCTTCTTTTCCCTCCCCTTCCCTTCCCTTCCAGGGGCGGCACGGTAGCATAGTGTCTAGCACTGTTGCTTCACAGCACCAGGGTCCCAGGTTTGATTCCCGGCTTGGGACACTGTGTGGAGTCTGCACGTTCTCCCTATGTCTGCGTGGGTTTCCTTTGGGTGCTCCGGTTTCCTCCCACAAGTCCCAAAAGACGTGCTGTTTGGTGAATTGGACATTCTGAATTCTCCCTCAGTGTACCCGAACTAGCGCTGGAATGTGGCGACTTGGGGATTTTCACAGTAACTTCATTGCAGTGTTAATGTAAGCCTACTTGTGACAATAAAGATTATTATTCTGTTCCCTTTCCTCCCTTCCTTTCCATCTTGTTGATTTTTTTCCATTATTTTCTTCCGCTTTCTTCCCCATACCCTGCATTGTGTACAGCCCCATGCCTGTAGGTAACCAGCTCATTGCTTCAGACAGGGAGTCAGAAGGTTGGGGTTCAAGATTTGAGCACATTCTCAAGCTGACGCTCTCAGTGAGATACTGAGGGGGTGCTGCTGTCAGAGGTGTTCATTCCATGGATGAGATGTCAAACTTTCAAAGATGAGGGGCCAATACTCATTCCTCAACCAACAACAGTAAAAGCAGATCATCTCCTCATTTATCATATTGCTGTTTGTGAGAACCTGCTGTGCACAAATTGTCTGCCACACTGCCTACATTACAACAGGGACTACACTTCAGAAATACTTAATTGCCTGTAAAGTGCTTTTGGACATCCCGAATTTTAACCGCTGAGAAATGATGCTACTGCTGGAACGACCCTCTAATATCCCACTCCTGATAGGATGGGACTTGACCTCTGCTGGTTGCCCAGCGACCCTGCAAAACCAGCACCTTTCCTCAATAAGAGCAGAAGCCTCTTCTGTTGGCAGGTCACATCGGTCCATAGTGTGTCCATCATTCACAGAGCCACACAGAGCCTTTGATAAGTGCATTTTGTTATTTGATCCTGAGCATCGGAGCTCCGAGAACAAGAATTTGGGTTTGGAGATCAGTGGGCCTCACAGGGTTTAGAAATGCCTGCCTGCCTCAATGACTGCTAATGCTTCAAGCTCTGCGTTGTAGTTTGCACATGAAAGTAACCTGGTCACTTCAAAACAATAACAGAGCTGTCTCTTGTTCTGTGGGTCTGGAGAACTCTCATGTATTGCATTGAAAAGAGAAGAGGGAAAACTGTTTTTCCCAGTGAGGACTTGTGTTTCTCGAGTGTCTTTTACAACCCCCAGACAAACCAAACGCTTTACAACCAATGAAGTACTCTTTGAAGTGTAGTCACTGTAAGAAATGTGGCAGTCGATTTGTGCACAGCAAACCCCCATCAACATCAGTGAGATATTTAAGAAGGAAATCTGTTTTAGGTATTGGTTGAAGGATTTATTGGCCAAGACACGAGGTAGACCTACCTCCCCTACTCTTTGAATAGACCTTTTGCAACCAACCAAGTGAGTGGGCAGAAGGATGGCTCCTCTGATGGTTGAACACTCCCTCAGTACTGTACCCAGAGTTGGCCTGGATTGATACTGGGTTGGGAGCAGGGAATAGTGTAATAGAGAAGGGAATTTGACAATTGCACTATATCGTCATAAGTGACAAGATCTGTCTTCCATGCCAGAATATTGAACATCCTTGAATCTGATCATAGGAATGGAATCAGCATGATACCTGTTTTTTCACAGAGTTAGGCCTAATCAGGCCCATAAATAGTTTGAATATGGAGAGAAGAGTTGGCATGAAGTCTGATTATTATTTTGTTATTTCTACAGCAGTTTGGTGACATCATCTAAGAATCAGAAGGATGTGCATGCTTTGGAGAGAGTGCAGAAGAGCTTTACAAGAATGGTTCCAGGGATGAGAAACTTCAGTTAGGAGGATTGATTGGAGAGGTTGGGACTGTTTTCCTTGGACAGAAGACGGCTAAGAGGAGATTTGATTAGGACATTCAAAGTCATGAGGGGGCTAGACAGAATAGATATGGAGAGACTGTTCCCACTTGTAAAAGGATCAAGAATGAAAAGATACAGATTTAAAGTGATTTGCAAAAGAAGCAAACGTGATGGCATTCAAGAGGGCATTAGATGATTATTTGAGTAGAAAAAATGTTCAGGGGCACCAAGAAAAGACATGGGAATGTCATGAAGTCATAATGCCCCTTTGGAGAGCCTGTGTAGACACGGTGGGCCAAATGTCCTTTTTTTGTGGCGTAACAATTCTGTGAGGTGGTGATAATTTTCTTGCAGTTTATGTGACACAGCAAGTCATTAAGTAGAAGATGATCTTTGTGCACTCCCTTCCCCATTATACCTAAGATCTGGACAAAAATCGTCCTCTAAAGAATGACTGATTGCGTTTCAATGAGTAGAAAGTTAAATATCATGCAGCAAACGTCAACATACCACTATACGGGGCAAAGCTGTTTCACTCAGCACTGGTGTTAGGGATTTGTAGTGTCATTCCCTACTTGGGTGGGATGCCTTCTGTACTAGCCTCAGCAGCCCCAGTGGGAGAGGTGGGCGCTGCTGAGGTAGGTTGTACATCAAAAGGGATGGGAAAGGGAAGTTATAAGTGTAAGCTCTGGCCTACAGACCATTCACCCATAATATGGAAACTTCCCCAGCAATGGCACTGCATCTGCGAATAATGTCGCCTCCTGCTATTTTCCCAACCCACCACCCAGGAAAATTCTGTCTCTTTATTTGGGGACTGGGGCAAGACAGCTGCTTATGACTCTGATGTTCGAACAACACTGGGTGGTGAAGCTGCCTGGAGACGACAGCTTCACATCTTTTTCTAGTTTAAGTTTATTCCAGACTTGTTTTTTTAATATATACCAGACTTTGGTTGTTAATATGCCAGTCTTTTTGGACAGATTCCAGCAAGCCCACAGTGTGTAATTACACTGTAATTAGAACTCAAAACGCTGGCAGAGCCTTTCTGAGAGGGACAAAGTATTTCAGAAGGAAAATGAACGAGGCAAGAGCCTATTTCCATTGGTACAGTGTGAGGGCAATGCTTGCACACAAGAAATTTCAAAAAGGCCGTCCTGTGTGTTTAAAGTTTAAGAAATCGCAACGATTTTTTAAGAGAGTGGGAGAGGCGTACAAGGAGGTTCTTGTTATCGAAAGAGCGCTTTCCTTGGTGAGGGCCCGTCTCCATGTGGTTGAGTTCTTGCTGCATGGTGTGTCGTCTATCCTGGCGAGTTCAGGAGATGGGGGCTAGCGGAGCCTGGTCCCTGGCGCGAGGTGGAGGGCTCGTTCCCAGTTGAGTTTGAAAATTGTCTGCCGTGTTTTGGTAGTCTAGATTTGGAGGCTGGGTGTATCTGGGAGCTCATGTATCCTGTCTTTGAGGCCGTGGGTCGGCTGGGCACACCAATCACTGGTCCTGTATCGTCTGGTTCTGAATGCCTGTTATGAGGGGTTGGAAGTGGCCGAACCGTTCGAGCCAGCCTCTCAGCCGGGACCAAAGCTGTGGACTGCCTGGGCGTCGGTGAGACGGCAGGTTGAAATTGATGGTGTCTCAAGCTTCGATCGTTTGAATCCTTGAGGGATCATGAAGAGTGCACGTTGATCCTGCTTTATTCTTTGCCTTTTCATGCAGCACGGAAGATGTCTTTATCCAAAGGTTTGCCCTGCGATTCCTATGTATCCGGGGTCATGTTGTTGAATATTGTTGCTGTATTTTTCTTCCTGCAGGGGTGTGCGAAATGTGGGTGTGATAGCCTTTGTCGTTCATTACCCTGATCTAGCAAAATCATGTTGAGTCAATTATGGGATGTGTGATTATTGCACAATTTTACTCCTTTTGGAGAGGATGAGTACAGCCGAAGCAGGGCAAGGGATTGAAGAGTTGGGGTTGGTAGGGTTAGTTCGTCCTCACTGAGACTGAGGATAGCCTCCCAGTTAAAGCTCATCTGTTCCGGGGGTTCTTTCATTTGATTTTATTTATGATATTGTAGTTAAGAATCTGTGTCTTTATCCAATGATAGACTGGGCAGACTTTCTTTTTTATCCTGGGGAAGACTGGGTTCATCCCAAGTCTTCCTTGGGGTTGAGGTTTGATTGTTCCTTTTTATTTTTTCCCCTTTCTCTGCGATTGGGTCTCTCTCTTTACTCCTCTCTTGATCTATTGGAATATGATGTGCATTATAGGAGCAGGTGGGACCAGTAGCTATGATTGGTTGTTTGGAGGAGTGGGGGGGGGCAGTGCCTTTCTTCAACGGTGGTTGCTTTGAGTTAGCCTGGGGGTTATTTTTCTGTCCTGCTATCACCCTGGGCAGGGGGGTGGGTGCACATTCTTGTACTACTGGGGCTTCCTCTAATACCCCATTGACCATCACAAACTGACCCCCGGATCCCGCAACTCCTTAGCCAACACAAATGTCCCCCTCTTACTCAATAGAATAGAAACCTCTCTCGACTTGGAGTCAAATCCCGAATAGAATATTTGACCCACCCACCCCTTGCAACCTCACCTGGCTCTTAATCGGCAAGTGAGTCTCCTGAAGAAGAATCACCTCTGCCTTCAAACTTTTCAACATGCGCAAATTCCCTAGAACGCTTCATCAGCCCATTCAACCCCCGTTTATTACAAGTCACTATCGTCACCGGGGCTTCTGACCCCACCCACCCACACTTATTTACATCCACCATCCCAATTCATCACAGAACCATCTCTGCCCCATTTTCCTTTCTTCTCCAAGCCCACACAAAATGGCCACTCACTCTCCTCTGCCCCGCCATCGCCCCATACACTATCTGTTGTGTTATGCTTCTTCATGTAGCATAAGCTGCTTCTTTGATGTATGCTCTGACAAAGGAAGGTTCAGACTTGGAGATAGGTTTAACACATTTATTGAACAGTTAACAATTCTCCTACTTGAGTTCGACTCTCCCGCTAATCTTGCTATGGCAACTCAGTCTAACTAATCAGTCTGCTCTAAGCCATGCGGTGGGTGTGATGCTTCTGATCTGCCCCTGTCCTTCTCTCTGAATGTCACCTGTGGAAAGAGCAAGAGCCCTGTCCTTTTATATGGGTTGCCCCCTTGTGGTAGTGTCACCTCTGGGTGTCTCGACTGCCCATTGGTCGTGTCCTATCCTATGTGTTCATTAGCTGTATTTCTGCATGCCATGATGTCTCTCGTGCTCCCTCTAGTGTTTACTTAGTCTTAGTGTATCTACATCAACCCCTTGTGTATTTACAGTGATGCATATCACCACACTATCCACCCCACCTGCATCACCAGCAGCACCCCCCCACTTCCTCTCCACCACACCCGCTTCCTCACCTCCCCCGCCTCGGCTAACTGTAGCAACCCCTACCCCCACGTTGCTTCCGTTCACCAGCATGCGTGCCAGCATATCAACTCCCGCCTGAAGAGCAAAACAACAGCCCTCACCCATATCGCCAACGCTGCCCCCTTCCCCAACACTGCCGACCTACCTCCAACCTTTGGAGAGGTCTCGGCTCCGACCCCGATCCCGCCCCCCCCCGCCACCTGGATGCTCCCCCTCCCCTAACCAAAGGAGAGGAACACACCCAGGATTCCAACCCATATCCCCCTGAACCATTATAAAATACCATCAAGGCAAACAAGTGGAAATAGAACAAAACATTGGGAAATATTATGCACACATTTTTAAAAAAAACTTCAGAACAGCATTCCCCATCAACCCTCCTACAAACCATGCTCTTTAATAAAACCGTGTATCTCTTCAGGTGACGTAAAATAATGCTCCCTCCCCTGAAAGGTCACCTAAAGTTTGGCCGGGTGCAGCACGGCAAACCACATCTTATTTTGTAAAAGTACCACCTTGGCCCAATTAAAGCCAACCTGCTGCTTGGCCAGTTCGACACCAATGTCTTGGTGTATTCGGATCCGCTGGCCCTCCCAAGTACAGTCTCTCGTCGTCCTCACCCACCTCAAGATCTGCTCCTTTACTTGGAATCAGTGCATCTTCACTATCAATGCCCTCGGTTGCTCCCCTGCTCTCGGCCTCTGCATTAGCAATCACTGTGTCTAATCTACCTCCAGGGTCTTCATACAAACCCCCTTATCCACCAGCTTCACCTACATCTTCGACACGTCATCCATGGCACTAATTCCCTCCACCCTCTTCAGCAGGATTTCCATGCGCAGGTTCTGCCACTAATCTTTGCCACTTTGTATGCTGTTTCCTTCAATTTGATACTCTCCCTTATTTCCTTAGATATCCACGGCCGATTTTCCCTCTTTCTACTGTCCTTTCTTTTTGTTGGTATAAACCTTTGCTGAGCACTGTGAAAAATCGCTTGGAAGGTTCTCCACTGTTCCTCAACTGTTTCACCATAAAGTCTTTGCTCCCAGTCTACCTTAGCTAGCTCTTCTCTCATCCCATTGTAATCTCCTTTGTTTAAGCACAAAACACTAGTGTTTGATTTTACCTACTCACCCTCCATCTGTATTTTAAATTCCACCATATTCTGATCGCTCCTTCCGAGAGGATCCCTAATTATGTGATCATTAATCAATCCTGTCTCAATACACAGGACCAGATCTAGGACCGCTTGTTCCCTCGTAGGTTCCATTACATACTGTTCTAGGAAACTATCGCGGACACATTCTACAAACTCCTCCTCAAGGCTGCCTTGACCGACCTGGTTAAACCAATCGACATGTAGATTAAAATCCCCCATGATAACTGCTGTACCATTTCTACATGCATCAGGTATTTCTTTGTTTATTGCCTGCCCCACCATAATGTTACTATTTGGTGGCCTATAGACTACTCCTATCAGTGACTTTTTCGCCTTACTATTCCTGATTTCCACCCAAATGGATTCAACCTTATCCTCCATAGCACCGATGTCATCCCTTACTATTGCCCGGATGTCATCCTTAAATAACAGAGCTACATCACCTCCTTTACCATTCACTCTGTCCTTCCGAATAGTTTGATACCCTTGGATATTTAACTTCCAGTCATGACCATCCTTTAACCATGTTTCAGTAATGACCACTAAATCATAGTAATTCGATGATTTGCCCAATCAACTCATTTACCTTATTCCGAATACTACGAGCATTCAGGTAAAGTACACTTATGTTGGCTTTTATACCTCTGTTTTGAATCTTAACACCTTGATCAGTAACCTCTCCTAAGTTATTTTTCCTCTTAATGTTTCTCCTAATTTTCCTTGTCGTTGAACCCATATCTTCATGTAACAACCTGCCGCGTCGCTTTCCATTTATGTTTTTACTTCCCGTTTTATTCCTTTTAGTATTACTGGGCCTATTCACTGAGCGCCCCTGTATCTTGTACTGTCGCCCTTTTTGATTTTTGACTATGGCTTCTCTGCCTTACACTTTCCCCCTTACTGCCTTTTGTTTCTGCCCTTGTTTTACGACCTTCCAACTTCCTGCATCGCTTCCCATCCTATCTCGTTTGTATCGATGTGTACCACAACCACTGGCTGTTCACCCTCCCCCTCCAGAATGTCCTGTACCCGCTCTGAGACATCCTTGACCCTAGGACCAGGGAGGCAACATACCATCCTGGAGTCTCGTTTGCGGCCACAGAAACGCCTGTCTATTCCCCTTACAATTGAATCCGCTATAACTATTGCACTGTCACACTTATCACCCCTCCCCTCTGCAGCAGAACCAACTGTGGTGCCACAAGTTTGGCTGTTGCAGTTTTCCCCTGAGAGGCCATTCCCCTCAACAGTATCCAAAGCGGTATATCTGTTCTGCAGGGGAATGGCCACAGGAGATTCCTGCACTACCTGCCTCGCTCTCTTGCTGTCTGGTGGTCACCCATTCCCTTCCTGCCTGCGGAGCCTGAGCCTGCGGTGTGACCACCTCTCTATACGTGCTATCCACGATGCTCTCCGACACGCGGATGCTCCACAGTGTCTCCAGCCGCCACTCCAGCTCTGAAACTCGAGCTTCCAGGAGCTGTAACTGGAGGCGCTTCCTGCACACATGCTGACCATGGGGACTGGAACTGTTCCTAGCCTGCCACATGGAACAAGAGGAGCAGGCCACACCTTGGAGCTGTCCTGCCATGGATTTTTCCTTTAAATTAAACCTTTAAAATTAAACTTAAGATGTTTTTCTGAGACATCAAACCAATGCTCAATTGCCTGAATACCAATAGAGCATGGAGTCCTTCTTGTGTCCTGACCACCAGAGTTGACAGCCATCATCGCCAACCTAACTGGGATCTACCAGCACTGAGGCCAAATTGGTTGCCAGATTTACCCAACTTATGCAATTTGAAAAATAATGCATTGAACTGGGGGCAGTGCTAAGGTATGATAAGGTGCTGTGTCCATTAAAGCCATTTGATCAGAAACGTTTGCAACGTAATATTTGCAATGTTATTGGGAAAGAGCAGGGGCAAGTTGGATAGCTGTTTCAATGAACCAGCACCCGCAGGATGGGCCCAATGGCTTCTGTTTATGAGCTGTTTTAATTTATTTTTGAGGACTTGCTTAAAGTTGCTCCTTCTCATCCAATGTAGATATTGGTGTGGGTAAAAGTAATTCCTCACATTAAGAGAAAGCTGCAGAGTTGCTAATTGAATATTGACTTTGCTAATGGGCTGGTGCACTAGTACCAGCATTGCCAACTACTTCCAGTTGCTGCGCCCTCTTGAAGCAGAGACGGGGATTAAAGAACAAGCTGTACATGGTGCCTTGAATACTGTTTCACGGTTAGCAGGATTTTTAAGTGAGCTTATTGATTAACTAAGGGGATTTTCTTTTGAGTCTCTGCTTCTACTTATGCCCAAGAGGCTTGTACTTCTCCCCCACGAGCTCTGTTAAACAGCATCCCAGTAGAGGATGGAGCACCAGATCGATAGGTTGCTGCATAATTACTTTGCTTACTCTTACGTAAAATGAAGGCCCTCGGATTGGTGACCGAAGTTCTTAAAAGACTAACACGGGAGTTCAAGAAATCTTTTCATTCATTCTTAACTCTCTGAGCCTGTGGGAATCCTATGGCTGAATAAATGACCCAGTGTTTGATGGCGCCTCTTGCAAATGACACTGGGTTCAATAGAGTACGAAGGAAATATCTTACGAGGCTCTCTCTCTCAGTTAAGAAGTTAAAATTTGTCATGTAGACCTGATTTTATCCACAGCTACTGCTTCTGTTTTTCCTTTACTGTATTCATAAGCTGTATGTATCACTTTAGGAAGAATGTTGACACCTTGGAGAGAGTGCAAAGCAGTTGAGTATAAGCATTGAGTATAAGAATTGGCATTGAGTATAATAATTGGCAAGTCATGTTGCAGCTGTATAGAACCTTAGTTCGGCCACACTTGGAGTATAGTGTTCAATTCTGGTTGCCACCCTACCAGAAGGATGTGCAGGCTTTAGAGAGGGTGCAGAAGAGATTTACCAGAATGTTGCCTGGTATGGAGGGCATTAGCTATAAGGAGCGGTTGAATAAACTCGGTTTGTTCTCACTGGAATGACGGAAGTTGAGGGGCGACCTGATAGAGGTCTACAAAATTATGAGGGGCATAGACAGAGTGGATAGTCAGAGGCTTTTCCCCAGGGTAGAGGGGTCAATTACTAGGGGGCATAGGTTTAAGGTGCGAGGGACAAGGTTTAGAGTAGATGTACGAGGCAAGTTTTTTACACAGAGGGTAGTGGGTGCCTGGAACTCGCTACCGGAGGAGCTGGTGGAAGCAGGGACGATAGTGACATTTAAGGGGCATCTTGACGAATACATGAATAAGATGGGAATAGAGGGATACAGACCCCGGAAGTGTAGAAGATTGTAGTTTAGTCGGGCAGCATGGTCGCCACGGGCTTGGAGGGCCGAAGGGCCTGTTCCTGTGCTGTACTTTTCTTTCTTCTTTGTTCTTTGTTCAGTTTGACTACAATGGTGCCAGAGATGAGGGACTTTGGTTAGGTGGAGAGGCTGGAGAAGCTGCATTTGCTCTCCTTAGAAGAGAGAGGACCCAGGGGAAATTTGATAGACATTCTAAATAATGAAGGGATTTGATAGAGCATCCATGTACATAGAATCTAAACAAGGAGGTTAATTGGTTGTGCAATGTCCAACATTTTTCTGTCTATAATAGAGAGGATGGTGAGAATTTTGTTCTTAGGGCCTTATGTAGGGAACTTCTAAAGCCAATCTTTAAAGAATCATAAAATGGTTAGAGCAAAGAAGGAGGCCATTCGCCCATTAATATTTGCCCATATAAAGCAGTTTCTGGTTTTACTCTGGGGGATTCTTACTCCCTCCACCGTCATAGAGGTTTACAGCACAGAAAGAGGCCCTTCAGCCCATGATGTCTGTGCTAGTCATCAAGCACCTACCTGTTCAAATCCCATTTTCCAGCACTTAGTCCGTAGCCTTGAATGCTATGGCATTTCAAGTGCTCATCTAACCACTTCAGAAATGTTGTGAGGGTTCCTGCCTCTACCACCATTTAAGGCAATCAGTTCCAGATTCCCACCGCCCTCTGGGTGAAAAAGCTTTTCCTCAAATCCCCTCTAAGTCTCCAGTCCATTACCTTGAATATATGCCCCATGGTTATTGATCGCTCAACTAAGGGGGAAGGAATTTTCCTATTTATACTATCTTTCTCCTTCATAATTGTGGACACCTCAATCAGGCCCCGCTTCAGCCTTCTTTACTCTAAAGAGAACAATTCTAGCCTAATCAGCCTCTCTTCATAGCTGAAACGCTCCAGGCCAGGCAACATCAAGGTGAATGTCCTTTGCACTCTTTCTAGTGCAGTCACATTCTTTCTTTCTATAGTGTGGTGACCAGAACTGCACACAGTACTTCAATTGTGGCCTAACGGGCATTTTATGCAGCTCCATCATAATCTCCCTGCTCTTATATGCTCTGCGTCAGCTAATAGAGGCAAGTATCCCATGGCCAGGATTCTCCCATACCGCGCCGGCTGGGAGAATCGCCGTTCGCACCGATTTTTCGCACGACGCCGGTCCGACCCCGTTCCGTTATTCTCCCAACTGGCGAGAACCACGTCATCGAGGTCGGCGCCGCGCCTGTCGGAGAATCACCCGAGGCACTAAGTGGTCGCAGGCCACTCTACGCGGCCAGCTGGCCGATTCTCCGGCCCGAATGGGCCGAGCGGCCGTAAGAAAAGAGCCGAGTCCCGCCGCCGCCGTTTTAACCTACTCTGGGCCGGCGGGACCTCGGCTTGGAAGGGTCGGGTGGCGGCCTGTTGGGGGGGGGGGGGTGTCCGATGTGGCCTGGCCCGCGATTGGGGCCCACCAATCGGTGGGCCGGCCTCTGTGACTGGGGGCCTCCTTTCCTACGCGCCGGCCCCTGTAGTCCTGCGCCATGTTGCGTCGTGGCCGGTGCATTGAAGGAGGCCACTGCGCATGCGCGCGTTGGCACCAGCGCCACTGCGCATTTACTCGTTGGCGCCGGCGCAACTGCGCATGCGCGGATCCCGTGCCGCCCAGTTTGCGCCGGAATCGGCAGCTGAAGCGGCGCGAACCGCTCCACAGCCGTGCTGGCCCTCTGTAGGGGCCAGAATTAATGCTGGGAGTGGCCCATTCACGCCATCGTAAAACGCGACGGCGTTTACAACGGCGTGGACACTCTGCCACGGGATGGGAGAATCCCGCCCAGGGTTCCTAGAGTCAGATCAATGTTTTGAGTTATAACATATTTCAGAAAAAAGATGATTAAGAGAGGCAGAATCTTGAGGCAAATCAGCCTGCGTATGAATTGGAGTCCTAGCCGGTCGGTTCTGACTTCAGCAGTGAAACTGCGTGCAGAGCTGCAACCTGATGGATGATTTTTCCCTGAGTGTATGAATTTTACGTCAATGGTGTTTATAGAAAGAATTTATACAGCACTTTCATGACCTCAAGCTGACAATGACCAAATCATTTATTGCAGTAATGTTGGTTAAATGATGAATATTAGCCATGACACGAGGAGCACTCTCCTGCTCTTCAAACTAGTGTCAAATAAGGCACTCCGTTTAATGTCAATTATGAAAGACAGCATCTCTGACAATGCAGCACTTTCTCAGTGAATCATTTTATGCTCAACCCTTGCTTCTATTCGGCACCTAACCATATCTTCAGGACACTCCAAATCTTTAATAACTATTGACTCCATTTTCAAGTGCAGTAGCTGTTGGCTTGCAGACAAACACAGAAGGTTGCACAACACAATCCAAAACAGAACAACGAGATGAATAACCAGCAAATCTCTTCTGAGTGGTACTTACTTGAGGGGCAGAATGTTTTCACTAGCTGATCACCCTTGAACAAAACAAGGAGATCTTTTTTCTTGGGTTTTGGTTTGAAATGGCGGTTGATGGGCAGCATCTTTGACAATGCAGCACTCCCTCAGCACAGTACTAAAGCATCGGCCTGGAATAGGTGACCCAGGAGTGGGGCTGGATCCCCGCTATAGTTCTGCCTATTGAGCAGGAGCAGCTGAGTCAAACTTGGCCATTGGTGAATAGATCAGGATCATGCAGAAAGGATTGATGTGGTGCAGCATTCCAGAGGCTCCATTGGAAACAGATGTTGTGCCTGAAACCAGTGCATGGTACCCAGTCAAAAAGGAATCATCATAAGTCAATGTTTCCGGCAAGGAAACCTTCCAAATCCATTACAGGTTGTTAAAGTGCAGACTCCCCAAAGGCTACGAGACAGCCATTCACGGAGAGACAGTTCAGCTCCCTTCATAACAAAACATGGTGGCATGCATTGGCAGCCACCTCTCCGAGAGCCACATTACCTTGTTAATTGGCAGGCCTTAGTTTTAACTACTTTGTACCGTGCCTCTCTTTCGTTCTCCTTCTTAATTTGATTCTATTCTGTGCAGCTAGATTTCCATCGATGGGGAAACCCTGACTGCTCATTATCGATGTAAATTTAAAAAAGGACTTGAGTTTCCTTAGCACCTTCCCAACCTCAGGACTTCCCAAATTACTTTGCAGTTAAATAATTTCCTGTAAAGTGTGGTCACTGTTGCAATGTGTGAAACGTAGCACCCAACATCCACATATCAAGCTTCCACAGATAGCAATATGACGATGACTCAACAGTGTGATTTTGGTGATGTTGGTTGAGGACTAAATATTGCCCAGAACAATGCCATGTCCACAAAATTGAGTAAACAACAACTTGCATTTATTTTATTTTTTAAATATATTTTTATTTCAAACATGGCAAAACATAACAGTACAATTTGTGAGCATCAATAAAATGGGTACATGTAGTGCAAACAGGCTGTCGTTTTTGGGTTAGCAGCATCAACAAGGCCACTTCTCCCCCCCGCCTAGTTGCTGGTCATGAACAGGTCCTTTAAGATGGCGATGAACTGCCTCCACCTGGCCCGAAACCATTCCTCCGACCCTCTGATAGCAAATTTTATTTTCTCTAGTTGTTAGGGGCTGGTTTAGCACAGGGCTAAATCGCTGGCTTTTAAAGCAGACCAAGGCAGGCCAGCAGCACGGGTCAATTCCCGTACCAGCCTCCCCGAACAGGCGCCGGAATGTGGCGACTAGGGGCTTTTCACAGTAACTTCATTTGAAGCCTACTTGTGACAATAAGTGATTTTCATTTCATTTCATTTCATTTTAGGAATTCTGCCAGGTCCGCCAGCCAGTCTGAGGCCCGAGGTGGTGCTGCCGATCTCCACCCAAGTAGGATTCGTCACCGGGCTGTCAGGGAGGTGAAGATAAAGACATCGGCCCCCTTACCCTCAAAAAGCTCCAGTTCATCTGACACCCCGAAGATCTCCAACAATACATAGGTCCATCCTAACAACCAAAACCTCAGACATGGTTTTGAAGAAGGTGGCCCAGAATTCGATCAGTTTTGGGCAGGATCAGAACACGTGGGAGTAGTTTTTCAGCCCCCTCTGGCATCTCTTGCATTTGGCTCCACCCCAGGGAAGAGCCCGCTCATGCGTGCTTTGGCCAGGTGCACACTGTGCACCGCCTTCAGTTGCACCAAGCCCAGCCTGGCACACGAGGAGGTGGAGTTCACACTGCACAGAATCTCGCTCCAGAGTCCTCCCTTTGCCTCACGGCCCAATTCCTCGTCCCACTTTTCCCTTGCTCATCCAGCAGAGCCTTTACTTCCTCCAGCAGTTTCCCAATATGTCTAAGCTCTTTCCCTCTCCCAACTTATCCTGCGATATTAATCTGTCTAGCAAGGTGTGCTTCGGCAGCTGAGGGTACATGGGGGCCTCCCTGCAGAGAAAGTCCCGTACCTGGAGATATCTGAACTTTCTCCCATTTGGGATTTGAAACTTCTCCGTTAGTTACTCCATGTTTGCCAACTTGCCGTCCACGTACATGTCCATAAACCTCATCACCAATGCGCACCCGCCCCCGCACGTACATGTCCATAAACCTCATTACCAATGCGCACCCCCCCCCCGCCTCCGTCCCTCTTCCATGTTTTGTAGGTTGCGTCCATTCACACTGGCATGAATCTGTGGTTGTCACAGATTGGTGCCGAGGCAGACATGTCCCTCATCGTGAAGTGGTGTCTGAGTTGGTTCCGGGCCATTTCGTTTTAAATTTAGTGTACCCAATTTTTTTTTCCAATTCAGGGGCAATTTAGTGTGGCCAAACCACCTAACCTGCACCTCTTTGGGTTGTGATGATGAAACCCACGCAGACACGGGGAGAATGTGCAAACTCCACACGGACAGTGACCGGGGGCCGGGATTCCAACCCGGGTCCTCAGCACCGTAGTCCCAGTGGTAACCACTGTGCCAGTTTTACCATGTTTGCTACCCAACAGGAGGTTTGGCAGTGTCAGAGCAGCCGAGCGTCATCCTCTCTGCAGGACGGTTCTACGAATCCTGGGGAAGATCCCCCATACGAAGGCCAAGATCAGCTTGTTAACCTAGGCGAAGAATGATTTGAGGAGGAAGATTGGGAGTGAGTCCCAACATTGCAGGTCTCCCGTCACCCCTTCCACCAAGCTAGTTAGGTTCAATTTGTGGAGCAAGGCGCAGTTCTATGCTACCTGGATCCTCAAGTACCTAAACTTAGTTTGGGCCAACTTGAACGTAGCGGTCCCAGTTCCACCTCTCCTCCCTGGGGGTTGACCCGGAAGGTTTCGTTCTTACTCAGGTTTAGTTTGTATCCTGAGAAGGCACCAAACTCCCTCAGGAGCTCCATTATCTTTTCCATACTGGCTAGGGGCTCTGAGAAGTAGAGCAGCAGAGAGACTCTATGCTCCTTGCCTCCTCTCCCAATGCCTTTCCACTCACCCCTGACCTGAGCATGATAGCCAGTGGCTCAATTTCCAGAGCGAACAGCAGCGGGGATAGTGGGCAACCCTGTCTCCTGCTTCTGTACAGCCAAAAA
The DNA here is from genome assembly GCF_047496885.1 of Scyliorhinus torazame. Taxonomy (NCBI): domain Eukaryota; kingdom Metazoa; phylum Chordata; class Chondrichthyes; order Carcharhiniformes; family Scyliorhinidae; genus Scyliorhinus; species Scyliorhinus torazame. The sequence continues at coordinate 198,129,101 of NC_092716.1, read as the reverse complement.
TATTCTGAGCTTGTGGCGTCCGTCTGGATGCTCTGTGCAGCCGAAAGTATTCTGAGCTTGTGGCATTTGTCTGGGAGCGCCTAAATCGAAACCGTTCCAGTACCTCAAAGAGGTACCTGCACTCCACCGGTCAAAGACCTTCTCTGCGACCAAGGAGATGATCACCTCGGTGTCTCCTCCCTGGGTGGGGACATGATCAGAGTCAACAGTCATCTGATGTTAGCCGCCAGCTGTCGGCCTTTGACAAACCCAGTTTGATCCCCCGCAATCACGTCTCGCAAACAACTCTCCAGTCCTCTTGACAGAACCTTCGCTAGAACCTTTGCATCAGTGTTCAGGAGTGAACTCGGTCTGTATGATCTGCACTTCGTCCTCCGTTGGGCCTTTGTCTTTCTTTGGCATCAATGAGATCGAAGTCTGTGCCAATGTGGGCAGCAAGGCCCCCCCCCCTCCCCCCACTGCCGGATAACGAGTCGTTGAACATCCCCAGCAGGCATGGAGTCAGCACCGCCGCAAACCTTTTGTAGAAGTCCATGGGATTGCATGGAGCTGATGCACCCCATCACCTCCTCGAGACCTAATGATGTTTCCAATCCCTGCACCCTTTCCTCCTCCACCACCGGAAAGTCTAGTCTGTCCAGAAATTGGTTCATCTTCAAGTCCCCCTCCGGGGCCTCAGATGTGCACAGCCCTTGGTAGAAGGTTCCAAAGGCACCACTGATCTCCTCTGGAGCTGTGCCCAACCATCTCTCCTTGTCCCTCATCGGTGCTATCCCCCATGCGGCCACCTGCTTCCTCAACCGGTGGGCCAGCAAGCGGCTGGTCTTGTCCTATATTCATAAAATGTCCCCCTTGCCCGACAGAGCTGGCTCATTGCCTTCCAGGTTGAAATCAGCTTGAACTTCATTTGTAATCTTTTCCTCTCCGTTAACAGCCCCAAAGTCAGGGCTGCCGAGTACCGCTGATCCACCTCCCGTATGAAGTCAATCAATCGCTGTCTAGTTGCCCTCTTTCCCCCTATCCTTATGCGTACTGTATGATACTATCTCCCCCCACAGCCTTCAGTGCCTCCCAGAATGTGGAGGGTGACACCTGCCCGTTTTGGGTGCAACTCATGTAGCTGTCGATGGCCAGTTCCACCTTTCCACAAAACGCCTTGTTCACGAGGAAAGCCATGTCCAACCTTCATGGGGGTTGCTGGGCCTGTCTCCAACCTCGCATCCACATAGTATGGTGCGTAGCCTGAGTTAGCTATTGCTGAGTATTCCATCCCTACAACCCTGGAAGCACTGATTTCCCCAAAACAAAGAAGTCTATTCATGAGTAAGCCCTGTGAAAGTGCAAGAAGAAGGAGAACTCCACCTGCCTTGGGTGGCTGAACCTCCAGGGGTTGACAACCCCCCCCCTTCACCCAACTGTTCCATGAAGACAATCAGTTCCTTCGCCATTCCCAACCTTGCACCTGACTTGGGACTTGACCTAGGTCCAGAACACAGTTAAAGTCACCCCCAATGATCTGTTGGTGGGAGTTGAGGTTGGGGATCGCCGCCAGTGTTTGCTTAATAAACTCTATGTTCTCCCAGTTTGGAGCGTACACATTCACCAGTACCACCAGAGCCACCTCCAGAACCCCACTCACCATTATGTACCGCCTCCCCAGGCCCGTAACCTCATTGGTCGTCATATAGGTTACCCACATAAAGGTTGCCAACCCTTCCGCCTTCGCGGCAAAATTCGATTGATACGCCTGTCCCACCCAGTCCTTCCTTACCCTCATCTGGTCCTTGGTTCTCAGGTATGTCTCGTGTAGGAAGATTACGTCGGCCCTCAGATTTTTCAGGTGGGAGAAGACTTGGGATCTTTTGACTGGGCCTTTGAGCCCCCTCACGTTCCAGGTGTCTATCCTGATGGAGGGTCTCTGCACCCTCTTTTACCTGGTGGACATGCCCCTGCATGCCTCGGCTTGCTTTTGTCCTCAGTCCATCCAAGATGGCCGCCACCACCACCCTTATTCAAACCATTCAGCTATGAAACTTATGTGACAAGCATTCTACCTTAGGCTCCCCCTCCCCCTCACCTTTGGCTACCCAGCCCCTCCCCCCCCCATCCCTCTTCGATCGGGCAGCCTACCCCCTCCTCTACAGGCTTACCCCCATCCTCCTCACTCCCCAAGGCTGATTTAACCCCCCCATCTCTGCCAGACAACAACTTGCATTTATATAGAACCATGAACATAGTAAAATGTCCTGAGATGTTTTAAAGCAGCAGTTATCAAACAAATTTAACACCAAATCACATAAGGAGATAATAGGACAGTTGACTAAAAAAGTGATTGAAGAGGTAGGTTTTAAGGAGCATCTTGAAGGAGTAGAGTTGCAGAGGATTAGGGAGGGAATTCCCCAGCTTAAGGCCCAGACAGCTGAAAGCATGGCCTCCAATGGTGGAGCAATTAAAATCACGACAGAATTGGAATCTTGGTGGATTTTAGGGTTGGGGGAGGTTACAGCGATAGGGAGAGGTGAGGCCCTGGAGGGATTTGAAAACAAGGGGTGTGTGGTGAACCACTGTATTAGGGGATGTAAGGTAGGACCTGCACTACAGGTTTGCCGGTAGCTCCTGCCAGCTGGCTGAGCCCAGGGAGAACTGTATAAATATGCATGACCTCCAGTGCCCTACCATTTCACCAGCTGCAGCAGGAGGACACGCATCTGACTGTAATAAAGCCACAGTTGTACCCAAATTTAATCTTTGTGCAAGTGATCGTGCATCAATTTATTACAGTCAGATTTTCCACAGAATGGATATCCGAATTAAGCCCGATCGCCTGCAGCTGGATCCTCACTCGCCCGACGCCAGGAAAGACTTTACTCACTGGCTAGCATGTTTTGAGGCCTACATCAAGGCTGCGGACCCCGCGCCAACGGAGGCTCAGAAGATCAACATCCTGTACTCCAGACTGAGCTCCAGCGTATTCCCATTGATCCACGACTTACACAAAAGCAATGGAACTCCTCAAAGTACACTACGCGCAGAAGGCGAACACGCTCTTCGCCAGGCATGTACTTGCCACCCGCTTGCAACTACATGGTGAGTCCATCGAAGACTTCTGGCGGGCCCTAATTCCACTCGTCTGGGACTGTGACTGTCAGGCCGTCACGGCCGTCGAACTCGCGAATCTCATGTGCGATGCCTTCGTGACGGGGATTGCATTGGACCGGATCCGAGAACGATTACTGGAAGGGGCCACGATCGAACTGGTGGAGACGAAACCCTTGCCGCTCTCCATGACAGTCGCGTCCCGTAACGTACAATCGTACCTCTCCCGCCATGCTGCCCACCCTTCTACCCCTTCCTACCCCTCCTGGACCCCGCCGACGACCTCCTCAGCCGGGGCCCTGCCTTCCCAATACGCCTGTGCCGCACGCCGATCCGGGGGTCCCTGCTGCTACTTCTGCGGTCAGCATAAGCCCTGCGACCCTCAAGGTCGATCCCCCCTCTCTTTTTGCCAATCTTACTGCGGATTGCAAGCCCGTTGCCACTAGGAGCAGACGGTACAGCACCCAGGACAAGACATTCATCAGGTCCGAAGTCCAGCGGCTGCTTAAGGAGGATATTATCGAGGCCAGCAACAGCCCCTGGAGAGCCCAAGTGGTAGTGGTTAAAACTGGGGAGAAACACAGGACGGTCATGGACTACAGCCAGACCATCAATCGGTACACGCAGCTCGACGCGTACCCCCTCCCACGCATATCTGATATGGTCAATCAGATTGTGCAGTACCGGGTCTTCTTAACAATTGACCTGAAATCCGCCTACCACCAGCTCCCCATCCAGACGTCGGACCGGCCATACACGGCCTTCGAGGCGGACGGTCGCCTCTACCACTTCCTTAGGGTCCCTTTCGGTGTCACAAATGGGGTCTCGGCCTTCCAAAGGGAGATGGACCGAATGGTCGACCAGTACGGTTTGCGGGCCACCTTTCTGTACTTAGATAATGTCACCATCTGCGGCCATGACCAGCAGGACCACGATACCAACCTCGATTAATTCCTCCGCACTGCCACTCTTCTCAACCTGACCTACAACAAAGAGAAGTGTGTGTTCAGCATGACCCGGTTAGCCATTCTCGGCTATATAGTCCAAAACGGACTTCTCGGGCCCGACCCCGACCGCATGCGCCCCGTCATGGAACTTCCCCTCCCCCACTGTCCCAAGGCCCTCAAACGCTGCCTGGGGTTCTTTTCTGACTACGCTCAGTGAGTCCCAAACTATGCGGACAAGGCCCGCCCACTCATCCAGTCCACCCAATTCCCCCTCGCGGCCGACGCACAACACACTTTCGCTCGCATCAGAGCAGACATCGCCAAGGCCGGGATGCGCGCAGTGGACGAGTCACTGCCTTTCCAAGTAGAAAGCGACGCTTCAGACGTCGCCCTAGCCACTACTCTAAACCAGGCAGGCAGACCCGTGGCATTCTTTTCCCGCGCCCTTCATGCCTCTGAAATTCAACACTCATCCGTCGAGAATGAGGTCCAAGCTATCGTTGAAGCTGTGCGGCATTGGAGGCATTACCTGGCCGGTAAGAGATTCTCTCTCCTTACGGACCAACGGTCGGTAGCCTTCATGTTCAATAACACACAGCAGGGCAAGATCAAAAATGATAAAATCTTGCGGTGGAGAATCGAGCTCTCCACCTATAATTACGAGATCTTGTATCGCCCTGGCAAACTCAACGAGCCCCCAGATGCCCTCTCCCGAGGTACATGTGCCAGCGCACAAGTGGACCAACTCCGGGCCCTACACAACAGCCTTTGTCACCCAAGAGTCACTCGATTGTACCATCTGGTCAAAGCTCACAAACTTCCCTACTTCGTCGAGGAAGTAAGGACAGTCACCAGGGACTTCCAGGTCTGTGCGGAGTGCAAGCCGCACTTCTACCGGCCGGACCGTGCGCGCTTGGTGAAGGCTTCCCACCCCTTTGAATGCCTTAGCGTGGATTTCAAAGGGTCCCTCCCCTCCACTGACCATAACACGTACATTTTCAGTGTGGTCGACAAGTACTCCAGATTCCCCTTCGCCATCCCATGCCCCGATATGATGTCTGCCACCGTCATCAAGGCCCTCAGCACCATCTTCGCCCTGTTCGGTTTTTCCGCCTACATTCACAGCGACAGGGGATCCTCATTCATGAGCGATGAGCTGCGTCAGTTCCTGCTCAGCAGGGTTATAGCCTCCAGCAGGACGACCAGCTACAATCCCCGGGGAAACGGGCAAGTAGAACGGGAGAATGGGACGGTTTGGAGAGTCGTCCAGCTGGCCCTACGGTCCAGGAACCTCCCAGCCTCTCGCTGGCAGGAGGTCCTCCCTGATGCTCTACACTCCATCCGGTCACTATTGTGCACCGCCACTAATAATACACCCCATGAACGTGTTTTCACCTTCCCCAGGAAGTCCACATCCGGGGTGTCGCTCCCGACTTGGCTCGCTGCTCCAGGACCGGTCCTTCTCCGTAGGCACATCCAACTCCACAAGGTGGACCCCTTGGTGGACAGGGTTCACCTGCTCCATGCCAACCCTCAATATGCCTACGTTGAGTTCCCCGATGACCGCCACGATACTGTCTCACTCAGGGACCTGGCACCGTCAGGTTCCACCCCTACACCCCCCCCTCACCACCAATGCGCCACCTCCCACCGCGCCGCCAATATTGACCCCACCAGACCACACACCCCCCCTCCCCTTTTCCGCACTAGTGGACGAAGAAGACTTCTGCATGCTCCCGGAGTTCCCCGATGACTGGCCAGCATCAGCACCGCCACCACCGGTACCACCTCCACCACCGCCAGCACCGACTTCGCCGCCACCGTTACGCTGCTCCCAACGAAGCACCAAAGCACCGGACCGGCTGAACCTTTGACGGACTCCGGACCGTCAACATGGACTTTTGTTTCCCTACCACTGTACATAATTACACTAATTGTATATAGTTTCACGTCACCCCCGCCGGATTCATTTTTAACACAGTGTGAATGTGGTGAACCACTGTAATAGGAGGTGTAAGATAGGACCTGCACTACAGGTTCGCCGGTAGCTCCTGCCGGCTGGCTTTGCCCAGGGAGAACTGTATAAATGTGCATGACCTCCAGTGCCCTGCCATTTCGCCAGCTGCAGCAGGAGACCACACATCTGACTGTAATAAAGCCACAGTTGTACCCAACTTTAGTCTTTGTGCAATTGATCGTGCATCAGGGTGTGAATTTTCAAAGCAGGATAACTGTTTGGTCAGATAAAATACTCTGAGCGTTTGCACTCGATATACTGAATTGCTTTTTTATATATAGTGCAGCTGTAAATCTGCTGGTAGATCCGCGTCTCTCTGCATTGAAGAGGCCTATTCTATCAATCTTCCCCATTCAGAGGCAGTGCTAAAAAACACTTGATCAATTCATTAGATCCTTGTACTGCTTGGCTGCCCCTGGTCACGGGGAAACACTACTCCATTTACTCAGGGACACCAGACAGCATCTAATCCTCTCATAACCAGCCTGGCAGCTTAGCTTCCTGCATTTGGCGCCTAAATTGTAAAAGTCCGGAATATTAAAACACAGGCACAGATGCTTTTCTAAGAGCCTGCTGGCCTGTAAAAGAATTAAGTAACATCAGTCTGAGCCACAGAAAAACCAAAGCCTTTAAACTTCATTGTACGTTTTGATTTAACCCGAGGCCTCATCGGCTCTCTCAGATGGATGATACAAGATCCCACGACACTGTTTTGAAGAAGAGCAGGGGAGCTCTCCCTGGTATTTTGTCCAATATTTATCCCATGACCTATATCACTCGACACAGATTATCTGGTAATTATTATGTTGTTGGCGGGACCTTGCTGTGATAAATTGGCTGCCCTATTTTGCTGCTTTGCAACCTATGACTATACTTTAAATGTACTTCTTTGGCTGCGAAGTGCGTTGGGATGTCTCAAGATTGTAAAATATGCTGCAGAAAGTTTTCATTTTATAGTCTGCTCTGCATCATCAGAGGAGGTTCAGTTCAATCCAATTTGAATGTCGACAACGCTTCCACTGGGATAATCTTTACACTCAGGCATGAAACCAACGTGGAAACTTTGCACACTTATTTGTCACACAATGATTTGAATTTATATCTTTAATGTGGGAATATCCAAAGTACCTTCAGGGATAAGAGCAATGTAAATTTATTGAATGGAAGTGATATCCCCTATTTCTCCAAACCAGCCGCAGGATTTGGCGGCACAGTGGCGCAGTGGTTAGCACTGTTGCTTTACAGTCCAGGGTCCCAGCTTCAATTCCCGGCTTGGGTCACTGTCTGTGCGGAGTCTGCACATTCCCCCCGTGTCTGCGTGGGTTTCCTCCGAGTGCTCTGGTTTCCTCCCACAGTCCAAAGGTGTGCAGGTTAGATGGATTGTCCATGATAAATTGCCCTTAGTGTCCAGAAAGGTTAGGTGAGGTTAGTGGGTTATGGGGATAGGGTGGAGGTGTGGGATTAAGTAGGGTGTTCTTTCCAAGGGCTGGTGCAGACCCAATGGGCCAAATGGCCTCCTACTGCACTGTAATTTCTATGAAATCTATGAAATTGTGCTGACTTTGAAACTTTCCATTTGATACATTTTGAGCAAAAGTAATCACGATTGTTTTAGCACAAGTGACGTTTCAAGAGCAAAAGGGATTGTTTTCAAGACACCTTTTCAAATGATTGTATGGCGCAATAAAAATTAAATGAAATAGATTTATAAATAAATTTGGGCTAGGTTTAGCTGGGCAAGGTATTGGCAAAATGGAACGGGGCAGAAATTGGGGAAGAATATGGAAGAAGGAAAGAATGAATTTTTTCCCAATCACAGAATCTACCAAAGCTCAACAAAGTACTTTTGAAATGTAGTCACTGTTGTAATGCAGGAAACGTGGCAACCAATTTTCACGCAGCATGGAATATTCAGGGTAGATGCAGGAAGGACGTTCCCGATGGTGGGTGTGTTCAGAACCAGGGGTCACAGTCAAAGGATTTGGGATAGACTATTTAGGGCAGAGATGAGGAGAAATTTCTTCACCCCGAGAGTGGTGAGTGAATCTGTGGAATTCGTAACCACAGGAAGTAGTTGAGATCAAAACATTGTAATGTTTTCAAGAAGCAGTTAGATATTGCACTTAGGGATGGAAGGCATGGAAGGATATGAGGGAAAGTGGAGTTAGGCTACTGAACTAGATGATCAGCCATGATCATAATGAATGGCAGGGCAGGGCCGAATGGCCTCCTTCTACTCCTTTTTTCTATGTTTCTATGGCCCCACAGACGGAATATGAACGACCCTATGGTCCAGTTCTTTTTAAAGTGATGTCCATTGTAGGATAAATATTGGCTAGGATATTCGGGAAAATTCATGTGTCGAAACAACACCATCGGATCTGAAAGGAATTCAGCAGAAAGGAATTCGGGTTGACAGAACACTTCTGCAAAGTTTCAGGGATATGTGGCTATTGCTATAGTGAGGGAGAGGAGATGTTGTGGCAGAGCTGATAGAGGCCTTCAAGAATATAAAGGTTTAAGATGTTGTTGGTTGTGGGGCACAGTGATTAGAATTGCTGCCTCATGGCGCTGAGGTCCCAGGTTCGATCCCGGCTCTGGGTCACTGTCCGTGTGGAGTTTGCACATTCTCCCCGTGTTTGCGTGGGTTTTGCCCCCACAACCCAAAAGGATGTGCAGCGTAGGTGGATTGGCCACGCTAAATTGCCCCTTAATTGGGAAAAAAAATGAATTGGGTACTCTAAATTTAAAAAAAAAGATGCGGCTGGTTGTGACAGATCGGCAAGGTGTTAACAAGGGATCACTAAATTCAGATCAACACAAAAAGAATTAAAGGGAAGGTTTAAAAAAATGCCTTTATCCAGATGACTGGAATTATCTAACATAAACTTTTGTTGCGATGGACATATCACTAATTTCAAAGGGGATTAAAAAGTTGCTTCAATTTTGAAGAGTATGTGGAATGTGAAGGAAAGTGAGATTAGACTAGGCAGGATATTAAAGGGTGTAGCACATGAGTAGGATTAGACTGAGTGGGATATAAAAAGCGATAAGGAATGAACCCAAGAGAATTGGAATAGGCTAACTCAATATTAACGGTTATGGGAATGAATGGGAGTGTACGAATAGACTGGGTGGGATATTAAAGGGTGTGGGAATGGGTGGATTAGAGTGGATGAGATATCAAAGAATATGGGGCGTTTATAGGAGAGTGGGTTTGATTGGATGGGCTATTAAAGGCTATGGGAATGAGTAGGATTGTGAGAATAGTTGGGACCTTAAAGGTTGTGGGAAGTGAGAAAGACACTGGCATTAGATTGGGTGGGATACCAAAAGGTATGGAGAGCATAGAAAAATGTGGAACCAGATTGGTTGGGGTATTTAAGAGTACGGAACATGTGTAGGATCCTGGAATTAGACTGAGTGGGATATTAAAGGGTGTGGGGTGAATAGGAGATTGGGATTAGACTCAGTTATTTATGTAGAGAAAGACACCAGTATAGACTTGTTGAGCAGAAGATCTTGGGCGGGATTCTCCGACCCCCCCCCGCCGGTTCGGAGAATCGCTGGTGGCTGGCGTGAATCCCGCCCCCGCCGTGTCCCGAAGTCTCCGCCACCAGAGATTCGGCAGGGCCGGGAATCGCGTCGCACCGGTCAGCGGGGGCGGGAATCGCGCCGCACCAGTTGGCGGGCCCACCCCCGCCGATTCTCCGGCCCGCGATGGGCCGAAGTCCCGCTGCTGGAATGCCTGTCCCGCCAGCGTGGATTCAACCACCTTTTGAACGGCGGCGCGGGCAGGCTCCAGGGTCCTGGGGGGGGCGCGGGGCGATCTGGCCCCAGGGGGGGTGCCCCCACGGTGGCCTGGCCCGCGATCGGGGCCCACCGATCCGCGGGCAGGCCTGTGCCGTGGGGGCACGCGTTTTCTTCCGCCTTCGCCATGGTCTTCACTATGGCAGAGGCGGAAGAGACCCCCCTCCCCTGCGCATGCGCGGGGATGACGTCAGCTGTCGCTGACGCTCCCGCGCATGCGTCGCACCGCGAAGACCTTTCGGCCCCGGCTGGCGTGGCGCCAAAGGCCTTTCCCGCCAGCCGGCGGAGCGCAAACCACTCCGGCGCGGGCCTAGCCCCTCAAGGTGAGGGCTTGGCCCCTAAAGGTGCGGAGACTTCCGCAGCTTTGGGGCGGCCCGACGCCGGAGTGGTTCCCGCCACTCCATTACGCCGGAACCCCCCGCCCCGCCGGGTAGGGGAGAATCCCGCCCATAGTTTTTGTGCTCGAACGGCCGGAGAATCAAAGTTTGCGCCAAAATCAGGGGCGGCACCACTTTCGCGATGCTCCGCCCCCTCCAAAGCGATGTGCTCTAGGAGTACTGAGGCCCTCCCCCCGATGCACCGCCCCCGACCGGCCGAGTTCCCGACAGCATGGGTATCTCATAGTATTATTTGTCAGGAACTTGGCGTGGTGGCTGCGGTCTGTGTCCAGCGCTGCCACAGTCGGGGGAGGGCCGATCTGTGGGCAGGGGGGACTTTGGCAGGGGCTGGGGGCACTGTTAGGTGTACTCTGGAGGTAACGAGTTAGCCAATGTGGGGGCAATATTTGGGAGGCCGGGTCCGCGCGGCCGGCACCGCCATGCGCATGCGTGGCCATGGATCCGGCAATTCTCCAGCCGTATCGGCAGCTAGAGCCGGGTGCTGTACGCTGCCTGCCTACTCGTCCCCCACCAAACGGAGGGTCAGTGGCCGTTTTGTCCCAAACTTTCGTTCGTAAAAGGGCACCGTTCCCACGCCGGCAGAAGGACTTAGCCTGAAAATCAGAGAATCCAGCCCATGGTATCACTCATAGGTTAGAATGTCACAATATTTGCACGACCATGTTTCTGTTCGGTTTGTCACTTTTCTTTGTGGGTCACGATTTATTTCATTCCTCAAAATCGCTTTTCCAATTATTTTTCCAACACAAACAACCGTAGACAAAAGCAGCCTTTTGCCTGGGTAACACATTGAGGTGAGTGAAAGAGCACTCTTTCCCAACACAGGAGTCTCGCTAACAGCATGCATTTATGTAAAGCCTTTAACATTGTAATCGGTCCCAGGAAATTTCACAAGAGCATTAATTACACAAAACCTGATGCGCTACCTAAGGAGATACTGGGATAGGTGACGACAAGCTTGATCAAAGAGGTAAGTTTACACGTGTGTCTTCAAGAAGTAGAGAGTTGGAGTGGTCTGGGGAGAGAATTTCAGACCTTAGGACCCAACAGCTGAAAGCACGGTTGCTAATGGTGGGACAATTAATATCAAGAGGGTGCAAGAGGTCAGAATTAGAGGAACATAAAGATCACAGTAAGAAGTCTTACAGCACCAGGTTAAAGTCCAACAGATTTGTTTCAAACACTAGTTTTTGGAGCACTGCTCCGTCCATTCACCTGAGGAAGGAGCAGTGCTCTGAAAGCTAGTGTTTGAAACAAACCTTTTGGACTTAAACCAGGTGTTGTAAGACGTCTTACTGTGCTCACCCCAGTCCAACGCCGGCATCTCCACATCATGAACATAAAGATGGCAGAGGAGATTATGGACAGGGACAAGGCCACGGAGGGACTGAAAAACAAGGATGAGAATTTTGAAAATGAGGATGTAAGTCTGCGAGCACAGGGATGGCAAGAGTTAGGGAATGGGTGGAAAAAGTTTGGATATCCTCCAGTTCATAGAGGGTGAATATTGCGAGCTGGCTAGGAGTACATTGCAATTCTCAAGTGTGGAGGTAACAAACACATGGTTGGGGGTTCCAGAGCTGGGACTGTGAGGTTTGTGCGCAGCTACAGGTGAATGAGACAGGTATGGGTGGTGGGTGGGGGGCGCGGGTTGCAGATATTTCTGTCAGAATCCTGTGTAGGCTGGAAGCAAACCTTTACAGCTTGGCTTATTCATTAAACTTCATCTCACATCAAAGCCAGACTTGCGAGCTGGGTCCAGCTTCTATCACCCAGCATTCCATCAAAATAAACAAGTGGCTACTTTGCTCCCATTACCACCCATCCTCTGGCTGTAAATAACTGACACAATCAGACCCTCCTATGTATATAGGCCCACTGGGTGCTCTCCTGGGTAATATAAAAGTCCCATTAACATGCTCCTCCTCATTGGCCCTGACAGCTTGATCCATTATTCCACCTCTTTGTGTGACCTCTGCACTGTCATGACAAGAAGGCGAAGACAAAATGAATAGTTTGTGCGTGTAATAGGTTATCCTGTTCGTCAGATTTTATAAGTCAGTTGGGTTGCTCTCAAATTTTTTTATTGTCTGTGGTAAAGAGTGAATAAATATGCTAATGCAGCATAACGAACGCAGCAAGCAATTCCCTTCTGCTGAGCCAATTTTCAGTCCCTGTTGGGTGGTAAGGGGTGGGAGAAGTTGTAAATAGAGCAATAATGGTGACTTTGAAGCATTTTGATTTGAACTTTAAAGTTTTGTCATCCAGTAGCTGGTAATCAGCACATTGGAGGGATTTTACCTTTGTGCCACAGGTTTTAGAATAATCTTTCTCCTGTGTAACACATCTGGACAGGTTTGATGTTTGATATTCCGAAGAGCGCTTCAGGCGCATGTACAGACGACCCAGTCACAAAATTGTTTGAATAAACCAATTTGCCATCTTTCAATATCAACATATTGGTAAAACCTCGGTGCATTACTGAGGTTCAACCATGATTCTTTTCAAAAGTGAAAGAAATATCCCCTGCTGCCTCACGGCGCCGAGGTCCCAGGTTCGATCCCGGCCCTGGGTCACTGTTCGTGTGGAGTTTGCACATTCTCCCCGTGCCTGCGTGGGTTTCGCCCCCACAACCCAAAGATGTGCAGGACAGGTGGATTGAACACGCTAAATTGCCCCTTAATTGGAAAAAAATGAATTGGGTACACTAAATTTATAAAGAAAAAAAAAGTGAAAGAATTATTGTCCAGGGTGATTTCTGGCTGTAACTTGTGTTTAGTCATTTATGGTGCTTGGAACAAACTGCATAAAACCTCATTGGTTTCAAAAACACACCATGCTGATTTAGCACAACAGTCAGGCTATGCTGAGATACCCAATCCAGAGGATAGGCTAGGTCTGACCATCATTGATGTTATCACACACACTGCAATAGTAATCCAGAGAGTGAGAGTTTAGATCCCACCATGACAGCTTGAGAATTTGCAGTAAGTTTTAAAAAGCTTGCACCAAGTTGCGCAATTATTATTTCCAAACACAATAACCCATTTGGTCCACTAATGTCCTTTAGGGAAGGAAACCTGCTGTCCTTACCCAGTCTGGTCCTGTTTGTGGCTCCATAGCCCAAACAAACGTGACTAGCTCTTAAATACCCTCTGAAGTGGCCTAATGATCCATTTAAAGAACAACACCTTCTCCACGATAGTCCTCAATACTGTGGCCCCACAAGGCTCCGTAATTAGCCCCCTACTCTATTCCCTGTACACACACGACTGCGGGGCAAAATTTATTTCCAACTCCATCGACAGGTTTGCTGACAGTACAGCCATAGTGGGTCGGATATCGAACAACGACAAGTCAGAATACAGGAGGGAGATAGAGAACCTAGTGGAGTGGTGCAATGACACCAATCTCTCCCTCAATGCCAGCAAAACTAAAGAGCTGGTCATTTACGTCAGGAAGCAAAGTACTGTACACACCCCTGTCTGCATCAACGGGGCCGAGATGGAGATGGTTAATAGTTTCAAATTCCTCGGGGTGCACATCACCTAAAATCTGACCTAGTCCACCCACGTCGATGCTACCACCTAGAAAACACAACAGCGCCTGTACTTCCTCAGGAAACTAAGGAAATTTGGCATGTCCACACTGACTCTTACCAAGTTTTACAGATGCACCATAGAAAGCATCCAATCTGGCTCATCACAATCTGGTATGGCAACTGCTCGGCCCAAGACTGCAAGAAATCTCAGAGTCGTGAACACAGCCCAGTTCATCACACAAACCTGCCTCCCATCCATTGACTATCTACACCTCCTGCTGCCTGGGGAAAGCCGGGCAGCATAATCAAAGACCCCTCCCACCCAGCTTACTCACTGTTCCAACTTCTTCCATCAGCAGGAGATACAAAAGTCTGAGAACACGAACAAACAGATTCTGCCGCAGAAGGCTGTGGAGGCCAAATCACTGAGTGTCTTTAAGACAGAGATAGGTAGGTTCTTGATTAATAAGGGGATCAGGGGTTATGGGGAGAATGGGGATGAGAAAATATCAGCCATGATTGAATGGCGGAGCAGACTCGATGGGCCGAGTGGCCTAATTCTGCTCCTATGTCTTATGGTCTTATTCAAAAACAGCTTTTTCCCCACCAGACTCCTCAACGACCCTCTTATGGACTGACCTGATTAATACCACGCCCCTGTATGCTTCACCCGATGCCGGTGTCTATGTATTTACATTGTGTACCTTGTGTTGCCCTATTATGTATTTTCTTTTTATCTTATTTTCATGTGCTAAATGATCTGTTTGAGCTGCTCGCAGAAAAATACTTTTCACTGTACCTCGGTACACGTGACAATAAACAAACCAATCCAATCCGTTTAGTTGTGCCAACCTGTTTCTGCTGTGGTTCAAGAAGGCAACTCACCAGCATCTTCTCAAGGACAATTAGGGATGGACAATAAATGCCAGCCTTGCCAATGACACCCACACCCCTAGAACAAACTTAAAATGCACTGAACCCACTAACATCATCGGACATTAACATTGACAGAGCACGAGTCCGAGGGGAGCTAACTGAATCGTTCCCGCTTAATTACATCATTATACAAATGTTTAGTAACACTAACAGGGCACAGGATGGTGAGTGAACAGGACTTGGTGTGAGTTAGGGTGAAAGTAACAATTTCCACTGAGCTCAAATTTACAGCGGGTGGAAGGTGGGGGAAGTCTCTACTTGCTTCAGTATCTGTGGGTCTTGGGTTCAAGTTCCACAGCAGGGCTTGGAGCAGTCAATCTAGGCTGACACTTCAGTGCAGTACTGTGTGACTACTGTTAGAGACGCTGGATGGGATTCTCCGTTTGGAAGATGATGGGTGCCATCCTCCGGCCATGCTACGCCGGAAACGCATCTCGCCACGGCACAGTGTGGCCACTGAAAGCCGAGAGACCCCGCTCCCGGGATCTACGTGTCCCGCAACGCCTCATGAGATTCAATGCAATCTTGCGAGACATTGCAAGGGGAATCCCGCCCACAATGGATCACTTTTCAGCAAATCTGCATAATAGAGCGAGGCAGTAAGCCTAATCTAATGCGCAGATTACCGAGGTCTCTGAGGCTTTGGGATTCAATCTCAATTAGGGTGTTGGAAAACATTTGTTACTGGTCTCCACAAACGGTGACCAGACGGAACGGCACTGTTGGGGTCTCCCAAGGTGGTCCCTGGCAATACTGGTGCTACCTGGGTACCCTGGCAGTGCCAGCCTGGCAGTGTCACCTGGGTGCCAGCCTGGCACTGCTAAGGTTCCCAGATGGCACTGCTAAGCTGGCATTTTCTGCACGTGCGCGATCAGGCCGGGGTTGCCCGATGTTGGGGGCAGGGAACCCTCCCATTTTGTGTTTGGGCTGGGGGAAGGTCGGGGATTTTTTTCGGGGCCTCGGAGATGGCGTCCCAATCTCTCGCTACAGTAGGGAATGGAGTTCGCCCATTGTAAAAAAACGGGGCTACGTGCGGCCTGGGCCGTGCGTTCCCCGTTTAGGCCCCTTATGCAAAGTGAGTCACGTTGAATAGCCATGTGTTTCTCAGCACTGCGAGTGCCAGGAAGCATGCAGCTAAACATGCTCGCTCGGGACTTTGTGCCCTTTTGGGAAGATCACGCCCTATGTTCTTCTGCCGGAGATGAATTGCGCTCTTTTTATGATAGGTTTGCAGTCGTAAAGCAGGTTACAATCCTATATTCCTTGCCATGAAAATCTATGCATGGTGTGGACTCCGAGGCAATTCCCAGGTGACCCCGATGGCGGGTCGCCATCTTGAGTGGGCTGCCCAATAGCGGCAATCTCCCAACCCCCGCACCGCAAACCGGTCATGACCCCCCACCCCGCACCACTACCGCAAATTGCCCCCCCCCCCCCCCCACCACCACACACACACACAGTAGATCGGCCAGGACTCCCCCCACCCCAAATCGGCCACAACCCCCCCCGCACTGCACTGCACGGCATCCCCCACCACCGGATTGCCTGGGTGCACCCCCACCCCCAAATATGGGGATGACCTGACCCCCCCCCCCCTCCCCAGGACACCTGCAAAAGAGGGACCCCCCCTCCACAGGGATCTCTGTAAGAGGGACCCCCCCCCCCACAGGTACCCCCTGCCTAAAGAAACCCCCACACACAGAACCCCCCAAAAACAGATCGCTCCCCCAACATACACAACCCCCCCCCCTCAGAAAAAGGTGCCCTGTAGGAAGCTAGGGAGCAGCCTGATGTGTTGGGTACTCTGGATCTGTGGAGACTGCGTTTACCTTAGCAGTAACATAGACAGGCTACCAACACTTGTAATAGTACAACTCTATTTTATTTAACTAAGAGCTGTTAAACATTCTTGCACTGTGGGTCAACACTATGTTAGATTAACTGAAGACCTATGCCTAACCTGACCAGCCTATACTGCTAGCACATGGTGGATGTTTGTGCTACTGACTGTGGGCTCTGTCTGTCTCAGAGGCTGCATCCCGAATGAGCGGGAAAACTAGTGCCCTCTGTCTTTATAGTGACCGTGCCCTAACTGGTGATTGGCTGCTGTGTTGTGTGTGTTGATTGGTCTTGCAGTGTGTCAGTCAGTGTGTGTCTCTCCACCATCATATACTGATGTGTATATTATGACACAGTCCAGACAGAGGCTGTGAGAAGCATTATAGCCGTAATACTTGCCAAGTCAAGTTCATGATTGCTAAGACCACCAGTGAACTTTGCCCACATGATCCCGGCCGTGGAGACCGTAGAATCGCGGAAGCGTGGAGCATAAGGCGCTGAGCCCGCTAAATAGGTGCAAATGGGTCATTATGATTCATTTGCATATATTTCCATGCTCCTGCTGGCCTGCTGAATGGAACTCGTTCACGCTGCCAGTGAGGGGGTCGGATCATGGCGTTCGGGTTGGTGCCTGGTGCCAATCCCGGTTTTGCCTCGACGCCCGATTCTCCACCCCATCGGGGAACGCATTCTGGGCGCCCCGAGGACATAAAACCCGTCCACTATCTTTCATATGAAATGGTAAACTGTCAGGTTTCATCTTTCTTAGGTGAGCATATTGACCCCATTACACTATTCAAAGGAGAATAAAAGCAGGGATCTCAATTTGGGTGTTGGGAAACATCCAGTTTCCGACAGCAGGTTAAGTGCACATCCATTCGGATGCAGCTTGTGGGGCCTTGCTATGCAAAGATTGACTGTCACGATGGCCAAATTAATAACAATGCCTGAACCTCAGTGTAATTGATTGACTGTGAAGCACTTTGGGATGACCTGAGGACCTGATGCAATGCTGTTGAAAATCAAGTTGTCCAAATTGCTTAAACCTCCCTGTCTGTATGAGTAATAAATGGGATCCCAGCCAGTCTGCTGATTGGGGTTATCCACCAAGTGCGAGTAGTCAGGCATGTTGCCTGCCTTGTCCTGTGGAAACCATAGGCTCCTGCACTGCCATGTAGAACTTTGGCAGTGACTTGCTTTGGCCTGTGTGCCTGTGTCCAGGCTAGACAGTAATGGTGTGGAGCTGATACACTGGCAAGTTAGAGATGGGAAACTGAGGGAATGTACAACGTACTTGGTTAATAAGTAAGCTATAACATTTTAAAGAAACTGCTGAGCTGGTTCAAAACACAGTTTCTTCCAAGTTATTATATTGTGACAGCGTGGTAATACTGAGAGTTAGGTAGAATATTTTTTTCAGCCAATATAGTTTAAATGCAAACATACCAAATTTAATTGATAAAACAAAATGTGTCTTGTTGCAATGTGATAGACTGATGAATTTTAGATCGGCAACATTCTGCACAGAATTTCCTCCCTAAATCTCGTCTCCTAAAAAATGTTCCTTAAAACCTGACCCTTTGACCAAGCTATTGGTCATCTGCCCAAATATCTTCTCGTTTGACTCAGTGTCAAACTTTATCTTGCTTAAACTCCTTTACTATGCTAAAGGCACTATATGAATGCAGATTGTTGTTGTTGGTAAGGACAGCGTTGACAGCGTACAGCTATGAGATTGCGTTGAGGGTTGGGGCATGGTCAGATCCCATCCTGAAATCTTTGCATTTTTTTGCTGCAGCAATTCAAAATCTGAAGAAAACTGCTACCTTAAGTCCCCATCGTTTAAAATTGGGAATGAGAATAATGCAGCATGAAACCTACGGACGCGATTCTGCAGCCTCTTACGCTCTTGCTTAAGCGGAACGAGGCCGGTGAATAGCGGGAGAGGCAGAAAACGAGAACTGTGCCAGGCGGCAAGCAGTCTGTGATGCAACTGGCCCCCTCCTGCAGGCGAAATCGGGATCTCGCCGTAGGGTTGGCGAGAAACCTATTATCGCCACTTAAGTCTCATTTCCATACAATTAACAAGAGTCATCCCCTATCCAACGGCCTCCTATGATTCATCGGCCTTTCCAGCAAGTGGTCATGCGGGCACCGATTAGTACTCCTTTTGAAAAACGTGAACCTGGAGAAGGGCTTCTGTGGGGAGCTGAGGATTGAGTAGGCATCTTTGCTCACGGGCAAAGAGCCCGGGGGCACTGGGCTTGTCACCCAGTGTTCAACGGAGGATGGGGGACCCTCGACTGCAGATGGGGGACCCTTGGTTGGGGGGGGGGGATACCCTCCGCAAGGGTGGGCCGCCATGGGGCAACTCCTGTCCCTGCCGGTCTGCCCCACCGAACATCCCTAACCCCCATCGACTGCCAGGGCCTCTGGCTGTGCGGCTGAAGGCTATTGCTAATAATGAATTGGCAATCGCGGTTAAGTGAGTACTTCACCGTGGGTAGGCGGGCCATGTAGCATGTGGGAGTCATTTTCTAGCATTCCAGTCACACCCTGATACCTGGACACTGTGTTTGAACACTGCGGGAGGCAACACCACACACGCAGCAGCCAATACTCGGGGGTGGGACACAGCTCCAGGGACATGTCCACGGCCAGAGGGTGGGTGAGTGCCACGGGGAGGGGGATGGGATGCCTGGAGAGATGGGCTAAGGGATCGGAGGTCAGCATGCATTGTGGATGAAAGTGACAGAGGCATCATATTACTTGTGCACAAAGGTGTTTATTGTGTTTTGCAATTTCCAACTCCCCCGATGGTGCTGCCCCCTCCCCACACCAGCCCCCTCATCTCCTATCTAATACCCACCCCTTCGCCAGTGCCCTCAGTGATCCTCAATGTGCGTTGCCCTCCTAGCTCTACCACTACCTCCAGGTGTGTCCCCAGGATGCACATCTGAGGTGAAGGCAGTCAGCTGTTTACCACGTCCCGTGGCCTTTGATGCCCCTAGCGGGCATCCTCTGGGGGATCCTCTGGCTCACTTATCAGCCTGCCCCGCCCCACGTGCTGGCTGTGGGACGCGACCTTATCAGAGGGGTGGAACTCAGGGGAGTTGGTGCCCACCATCGCCACTCCATGGGACAGGTCCGGATTGGCACCCGGCACCCCCACCTCCTGCTCGGTTGCCATACGGCCCTGGGGTTCACCTTGAGATGGCGGGGCAGATGGTTCAAGCCCCGTCTGGCCCTGCATCATCTGGCTCTGCCAGCCTTGGCGATTTCCTATGGTCTGCACCATCGTGTCGACACCCTCGGCTATGTTCCTCAGTGACTGGGACAAGCCCTGCAGCGCCTCGGCAATGCCCACCTACGGCTGGGACAAGCTCCGCAGCACGTCTGCCATCTGAGAGCAGGACATGTCCCACAGAACCTCAACATCCCCCTTCGAGGTGGGCATTCTGCTGAGACCCTCAGCCGTGGCTGTCACGACTGCACGATGCCTTGGGTACCTTCACTCATGATGCCGACCTCGTGTAACAGGCCCTCAACTGTGGTCGCCACCCTAGCAGTCTTGGCCTCGGTGCCACACATTACTGGCGATGGCTCCAGCGCCCATTGACTCTGGGGACTCCTCCAAGCGGCCATGGATCTGCTGGAGTGATGCGAACATCTTCCTATGAATTGTGCCGGATGCACCCTAATGTCTGCATCAGCTCCGGGATGATCTCCTCCACAGGCTCAGTATCAGGCTAGGACCCTGCTGGATCCTGAGATCCAGCAGACCTCTGTAGCCACCTAAAATGGCTGATTCCCGATTAATTTGGCCAAAACCCGATATAAAATGGCTAACCGAAAAGGCTGATGGGAAAAGCAGCCAACAGGACACAAACGGACAGCTGCAGACAGAATAGCGTATTCGGCTCTGGGGAAGTCGGCCCAGATCGATACCTGCGACCATTAGCAGGACATCAACACAGACATCTGCAGTTTAATCGGCTATCCCCGGGAACAATTGCAACATATTAGCAATTGAATGCCGATCCAGACCTCTCGGCGCCAGCAGTGGCCGAAACAAAGACAGGTGAACGGCCACCCCCCAATCGAGGAATCGCCCCGTCATTGGAGCATATCGAACCCAGTGATTGGGAACAATTCCAATCACTTGGGACCAGGGTCAAGGTTCGCCCCGAGAGGCAGGAAGCCCCTGGGCCCTATAAAATTAGGGGCCAAGTTCAGATCGACCCCTCTCTCCCTTCTTCTCCTGCTCGCAACCTTCATAAGAACATCGACCAGAAACTGTAAGTTTGACTCCAGCGATCGCTACCCGATAGAGACTCCTAGCCGTCGCCCCGTATCAGCCTTTTTGAATCTCGCAGGCCAGACCCAATTTGATAAACCATTCGTTTCCCTGACCTGGTGGGCCATCACCAAAAGTTAAGTATTGGCCAGTAGTGGTAGGTAGTGATATAGAAAGTAGGATTATTGTGTAAGTATTTATTGCTGTACATAATAAATGACCGTTGATTTCAATCTTACTACGCGGTGTGCTGACTTATGAATCATAACTCGAGCTTGAACCATGTGGCGGTATCCGAAAGATACCTGGCGACTCGTGAGCAAAGGTGACATAATCAGAGCTAATAAAACTAAGGCTAATAAGAGCAACACCTCCGACTGCTGTCAAGCCTGGGGGTTCCTGCCTCCACCTGATGTACATCTGCAGCTGTGTGATGCTCACCAGATTATGCCCCAGAAGCCTGACCACTAACTTGTCCCACCAAGGTATGTGTCTCTGCGCTGGTGTAGGCTGGGGATGACAGCTGTAACACGACTATTACGGTGCCATCCTCGGACCTCTCCTCCTCCAAAGCCTCATGGGAGGCTGGAGAGGAGGCCACCCAGATTGGGCTGGCGCCGTCGACTGGAAGACCTACAGGAGAATGGACATATGGTCGGTCACTGGGAGGGGTGGGTCAGTTAGTAAGGAAATAATAACTCATGGTTGACAGGTCCCCCGGATGGAGCCTAGTTGTTCCTCCCTTCTGGAGCATCCGCCAGCCTCCACGTTGGTGACCACTCTGTCCTCGGCCACACCAGCCACCTCCAAGGCACGCTCCTCGAAGGTGGTGAAGATTCAGGGGCGAAATTCTCCGGTATCGGCGCGATGACCGCCGACTGGCGCCCAAAATGGCGCCAATCAGACGGGCATCGCACCGCCCCAAAGGTGCGGAATGCTCCGCATCTTTGGGGGCCGAGCCCCAACATTGAGGGGCTAGGCCGACGCCGGAGGAATTTCCGCCCCGCCAGCTGGCGGAAACGGCCTTTGTTGCCCCGCCAGCTGGCGCGGAAATGACATCCCCGGGCGGCGCATGCGCGGGAGCGTCAGCGGCCACTGAAAGCTTCCCGCGCATGCGCAGTGGAGGGAGTCTCTTCCACCTCCGCCATGGTGGGCCCCGATCGCGGGCCAGGCCACCGTGGGGGCACCCCCTGGGGTCAAATTGCCCCACGCCCCCCCCCCCCCCCAGGACCCCGGAGCCCGCCCACACCGCCTTGTCCCGCCAGTAAATAGGTACTTTAATTTACGCCGGCGGGACAGGCAATTTATCGGCGGGACTTCGGCCCATCCGTGCCGGAGAATCGAGCGGGGGGGCCCGCCAACCGGCGCGGCCTGATTCCCGCCCCCGCCGAATATCCGGTGCCGGAGACTTCGGCAACCGGCGGGGGCGGGATTCACGGCAGCCCCCGGCGATTCTCCAACCTGGCGGGGGGTCGGAGAGTGACGCCCCAGATGTCTGGCATACCGCTCCTGACAGTTGTGGGAGAGTTTTTCCTGAGGAGACACAGAGAGGGCATCATTAGCCACATGCTGACTATGGTTCACAGTGGTGGATGGGAGGGTGCGAAGAAAGGGTTTCAGGGGTGGAAGGGGGCCGGGTGGGGTGGAGGGAGGGTTGGGGGTCGCATGGAGAATTGGTGCTTTTAGCAGCTTGGTTTGTTGAAGGGCAGAAAGGCTTGGAGTGTTTCCTTTTCTATAATCTTCAAGCACCTCAACAATACAGACAATGCCTCAGGCTTGAAAATGTATTAAATGCAAGTGACCCTGATAAATATTTGTTAATCCTTTCACGCAGGTCTGAGTAAATCAGCTTTGTGCATTTTAAAATACTGTCCGCCTTTTGCAGTTGTTCGTTTTTAAGGTGATTCATGGCACATCACAACTTCCTAATAATCTGTAGATGTGGAGCAGATGGCCATCTGCAACACTGCCAGTAATGGGTCACAACCAATCCTTGAGCATGGCTTCTGAATGAACAGCAAGGCTCAGTATAGCTCTGAACTAGTGGAGATCCCAGAGTCAGTCCCTCGTCTGCATTCTGGATTAGCTCTGGAACTTTACGTTGGAGAGAATTGGAAGGGAGAAACCAAGAGAGGATTCAAGTTTCCTGCACAGTCCAGTGCCTCCTCTCCTCTATCTAAAAAGTGGGAAAAATTGATAGTTGATTGCGACCAGGATTTTGCCAGTATTGCAGTGACTGAAAGAGTAGGCTAAGTCTATTTGAACCGTGGCATCAGATTGGATGGGGCTTTATTGCAGTATTTCTAAAACTGATCTGCAACAATGTACAGCCAATATAGTCCATTTTGAAGTGTAGTCACTGTTCTAATGTCTGAAATGCGACAACCAATTTGTGCACAGCAAGCTCCCTGGAACAGCAATGTTATAATAATCAGATTATTGTTTTTATTGATGTTGATTGAAAGAAAAATATTGGCCTGGAAAATTATGGGGATAACACCCTTGCTCTCCTGTGAATATTACAATGAAATCTTTTCATCCACCTAAGAGAGCAGACTGGACCTCAGCTTAACATCTGTGCACTCGTAACAGTGCAGCCCCTCCCTCCGTACTGCATCAGGAGTGTCAGCATGGGTTATGGGTTTCACTTCTGGAATGGGACGGGCAGCCACACCATTCTGACTCAGAGCCAAGAGTACTGAGCCATGACTGACATTCATTGGGTTAGGTAGCATAGTTTTTCTGTCACTGGATCAATAATCTGGAGAACATTCACCGCCATGGTAGTTTGCGAATTTGATATTTTGTTCAAATGACAATCAGATCATCACTCATGTCCCTGAGGGAAGGAATCTGTCCAATATGTGACTGAAATCCCACACCAAGCCCACTCTGGGCCCTGTAAGCCTCTTGGTTTTGACAGACCACAACCAAATGGGCCCACCACCATCTTCTGAAGAATATCTAGGGACAGACAACAAATGCCCACTTTGCCAATAATGGCCACACCCTGGGACTGAGTTTTAACAGCAGTAGAATTGTTAATCAGGTAATCCAGTTAAGTAGGAAGCTTATCAATTAAGAGTCTGCCTTCGAACATGATAGGAAAGTCACTTTCCCAACGTGGTGTGAATATACATTGTGCCCTTATGCCCATCCATGTTGGCGGAGTAGCCGATTGGCTCACCATACAGCTTGTTCATTGTGCAGGGGCTTTTTGGAGAGAGAAATTCGGCATGGAATTAGGAGCATGCAACTCTTAAAGGGTTGCTGCTCAGAATTAAAGTAGCCACAACAGTGGGGTGCATAGGGTGTGTCATTACAGCTATTTCACTGTATTGAATATCTGTCTGTTCGTGTTCATACTTAAATTTGCTCCTCAAAGCTATAGGCTTTGTAAATGTTGAATGGCAAAAGTTGAGGATCACCCATTGAATGAGAAGCTCACGGTTTTAGCAACTGAATTTGAACCTCCATTTACAACAGCTTTTTGAAATGAGATTCAAACATTTCACTTTCTGAGGCAGGAATGCTGCCTTTGAGCCAGTGCCTCACTCCATATTTGGTGTGTGTTTCGGAGATTTTTAATGTGGTTGCTGCACCTCAATTGCATTCAACTCAGTTAGTCTGACTCTTGCCTTGGAGAAGATCACCAGCATCCCTGCGTTGCCATCCAAATAGCAGCTATGGCTCAGTGGGCAGTGCTATTGCATCTGAGACCAGAATGTTGTTGGTTCAAGTCCCATTCCAGAGATTTGAGCAAAAAAAAAAATCAAAAGGTTAGTGCACCCATGATGGCGGTGCTTCTTCTTCTTGAGCAGACCCTCAGGGTCGAGGGTGACTTGCTTCCACTCCGGGAAGGTGGGTTCTGTAGTGGCTGAATAGTTGGATCCTGCAGGCACTGCCACAGGTTTGGCAGATGGTGCTTGATGAGGTAGGTGGGTGGGACGCTCTAGATTCTGTGCTCTCTTTCTGCTGTTTACATTTGGCCTCCGCGTGCTCCACCCTGTGATGCTCAAGGTGATTGGCGCCTTTGTGGATGCTTTTTTTCCAGCTTCTGTGTTCTAAGGCAAGCGATTCCCATGTGTCGATGGGGATGTTGCATTTATTTAGGGGGACTTTCAGAGTGTCCTTGTAACGTTTCCTCTGCCCTCCTAGTGATCACTTACCATTGCGGAGCACGGAGTATAGCACTTGTTTTAGGAGTCTTTTGTCGGGCATGTGGGCAATGTGGCCTGCCCATCGCAGCTGGTCGAACGTGACCGTGGAGGTGCTATCTTTCAGATGAAATGTCTGCCCTCTCGCATGGATGTGAAAGATCCTACAGCACCATTTTGAATCATAGAATCTGCAGTGCAGAAGGAGGCCATTCGGCCCATCGAGTCGACACCGTCCTTGGAAAGAGCACCCCATTTAAGCCCACACCTCCATCCTATCCCCTTAACCCAGTAACCCCACCCCTTTTTTTGGACACTTAGGGCAATTTAGCATGGCCAATCCACCTAACCTGCACATCTTTGGACTGTGAGAGGAAACCCGTGCAAATACAGGGAGAACGTGCAAACTCCGCACAGCCAGTGACCCAAGCCGGGTATCAAACCTGGGACCCTGGAGCTGTGAAGCAACAGTGCTAACCACTGTGCTACCGTTCTGCCCTTGAAGAAGTGGAGTTGTTCCTGGTGTCTTGACCATTATTTATCTGTTGATAACACAAAAGCAGATTACTTAATCATTATCGAATACAGTTTGAGGGAGCTTATTGTGCATAAATTGCTTGTAAAGTATTTTGGAATGCCCGATCGCCAATATTTTTTGACCTAATGAGCTAAAGTGTTGAAAGAAAGAGTCTGAAGAAAATTCATTTTTTTCCCCCCACAATGTCACTCAATGTGTCTGGGGGATTGATTCTTGGAGACTCCAGGAAATCCTGGAGAGTCGGAGGTTCGAGCGAACTCCTGAAACCCCGATCTGAAATCTCCGAAAAAATATTGACAGGATTCTGATGATTTGTCAATTATTAATTGGGCACCTCCTGTAAATATTTAAATATTCCCTTTGGGACAAGCTGGCAAGTATTTTCACCCACTCAGGAACTAATTGTCCTATTCCTGAAAGACAATATCAGCTAAGCAAAGGAAACCGCAAGCCTTTCAGCTTTCCTTTTGAACGAGCTGTCTAGTTGTTCCACATTTTGGACCTGCACAGTCAGGTCAAGTGTTAGTTCACAAAGGGATATTGTTACAAATGAGCTGTGATCGATTCAGCATAGCAGGACATTGGCAGAGCACACATTTAGATAGGAATTTCATCAGTGCTTTGATTTAATATGTGTGAATATTCAATTACTTGCTGCAGTCATTAATGTGCTATTCAATTACCCAAATCATTAATTGGGACAGCATTGGTCTTTGTCAGTTCCGTCTAATGTAATTATAGATGCAAAGACTGAAGATATAGTTAAAATGACTATGGTAAGGTTATTGGAGCATTGTGGAGGTGTGATTCCAATCTCTCTCACAATTTAGTCCTTTATTATTAGTCAATCTCCTGTTGAACCGTGTAATCTTCACGTGAATTGAGGCTAGAGGAGGAGGATTAGAACAGGATGTGCAGGTGTAACTTAGTCAGCATTTCTAGTTCACACCTTTTGCCCTTAATTTATAGTTGAAACATAAAACTCTTAAACCTGCATTAATAATAGGAGATACTTATGTAAATGTATTGTGTAAATATACTGGGCTGGATTTACCTTCGACGGGATCCTCCCCTTTGCCAGCAGCACACTCACACCCGCAGATTTCCCGACGGCATGGGAGTTCCCACAATGGGAAAACCCATGGGCCAGCTCCGGGATGGGGAATCCACTGCCAGCCGGGGGGGGGGGGGTGCTTTTGGATGGAGAATCCCACCCTTTGTATTTACAGCCTTCCACTGCTGCAAGCATGCCAGGAACCCCTTTGCGAGTGTTGGCATAACACCATTAACCCCCTACTTGTTCTCAGATTGACAACTTGGATTGATCAAATTTCATATGATCACCTACCCTTCATCCTCCCCCCCTCTCCGCGCACACAGCCACATGCAGTCAAACACCCATTTCTTTTCCTCCCATCTCTAATATTTTTCGACCGATATGCTAAAGTGTTCAGCAAAACTCGATTTTTCTGGCGATGTCGCTCACAGCAGTGTCCAAGAGATTGATTCCTGGAGACTCCCGGCAATCCTGGAAGCCCGAGCGAACGAACTCCTGAAACCTCGGAGAGAAATCTCCTCAAAATATTTAAATATTCCCTTTGGGACAAGCTGACAATTATATTCACACGTTTGGGAATTATTTGTCATAATCCTGAGAGACCGGTGTAATGGCCACGTTGCACACACTGCGTATATGGGCACGCCAGATAAATCACGAGACAGGCCAAAACCGGGACCACGCTGGACGCGAATCAGTTCTCGATCGATCTGGCCTGCTCCCGTTGGCGGGTTCTAGATCCCGCCCAGACGTGGTGAGATACCAATTAAATCTCCATCTCATTAACAACGACCCCTCACGGGGGATAGGCCTGGGCTGGGCGCCACAGGGCGGGGATCACCCTAGGGCTGCAGGAGTGAGGGGCTCGCCATCTACAGGCCATCCTCCAACATTATGAATACCCATAACTTGGGCAACTGCAGCTGTTGCCTGTCTGTCCTACCAAACACTTCCAGGACAGAGGCCTGTTCTTGGTTATATGCTGACAGTCATTTTAACTCCTTTGGCTATGAGCAGCCTCTGGCTGCACAGCTGAAGGCTATTTTTAATAAGGAATTAGCATTGTTCATTGTGAGAGCACTTGAGAGCTGCAGGTTGTGTTTGCCAATTGCTCCTGCTGGTGCCTGCAAATGCCTGGAGGCCGCTCTTGCTGTGGTGCCAGTGGAATATGTGGATGCCAGGATTTGGTTCTGGTGAGATTGGCCGTGTGGGAGAGCCTGCTCAGCTGCGGCTCCTGGATGGAGAATGGCACCGATACATAGAACAAGTCACACATTGATGGACAGATAATTTCGACAACAAAGTTTTGGACAATTATAACACATTCTCAGGCTTATCCTCCGTTTCTGTTGCGGGTCCTGCAAGAGTGATACTGTGTGTTTTGTTTTTGTGTGTGAAAATGAGCTGCTATAGCTCTGTATTGGTACCAATATGGAATGGTGACATTTCCTTGTTGTTTAATGGTTAGTGTGAAACGTGGAATGTTACATAGCTGATTTTCAAATCTTTGTTACAATCGACCATTTAATAAACAAAATATTCTCAAGTGCATTCTCGTAGGTACATGTGCCATGTCTCAGACAAGTGTTATTGCGTAGCATTCCAATCAAACTGTGGTAGCTGGATACTTTGCCTGTGTCAGCAGCACATAGGCACCAGCCAACATTGAAACACTCTAGAGCTGGGCTTCAGCATTGAGGATATCCCCGCAACCAGAGTGTGAGTGTGGATCAGGAGAGGGCACCTGAGCACGGTCTCCCTCATGTTCCCGGCAGTGGTCTGGGGTCTAGGGGCGCCTGCTGTGGCCAGCGGTGCGTGTGCAGAGCGGATTC
Source organism: Scyliorhinus torazame (assembly GCF_047496885.1). Classification (NCBI taxonomy): domain Eukaryota; kingdom Metazoa; phylum Chordata; class Chondrichthyes; order Carcharhiniformes; family Scyliorhinidae; genus Scyliorhinus; species Scyliorhinus torazame. Next base: position 198,100,636 of record NC_092716.1, on the reverse strand, counting down.
CTCCAGGCTTAGTGGATGGCACTCTGAGACAAGGCAGAACATGTAAGAGTGGGGGGAGGCCCAGGGTATATGAGGTTACTGGGATGAAAACCCGAACTGAGCCCTAAGGTCTCCTTCCTTCTTCAATTCCTTGCAGCAACCAAGATGGATGGTGTTGGTGACCCCGCAGCAGCAGCCCTCGCGGTGCTGGTGGCAGTCCAGGCGGGCAGATGCTGGAGAAAGCAGCAGCATCAACGCAGGCTGGAGGTGGCACGCCATGTGCATGAGGCCACCACACATCCTGAAGATCCGGCCACCCATCAGGCTGAGAAGGATCCCAGAGGTGGATGCCAGTGATGGCCCAAGGTGTACAGGCGTCGTTAGTCATTTGAACAGATGACTGACAGCGTGTACCATAGGAGGCTCCATCTCAAAAGGAGGTGGGCTTGGTACCCTGTGGAGGAGTCGGACACCTGCACCTGGTGGTCGTGAAGATCACCGCAGCCCTGAAAATTTATGCAATGGGTTCAATCCAAGGCTCCAACGGGGAATGTTGCAGCATATCACAAGCAACAGCCCACAAGTGCATCCGTGAGGTCACCGATGCTCTATCTGCCAGGGCAGCTGACTATATTAACTTTCAGCTGGACCAGACCATCAAGATCCCTGTGTAGCAGGATTCTCCACCATCGCTGCGGTATGTCAGGTCCAGGGGGTAATAGATGGCATGCATGGGGGCGGCATGGTGGCACAGTGGTTAGCACTGCTGCCTCACAGTGCCAGGGATACGGGTTCAATCCCAGCCTCGGGCGACTGTGTGGAGTTTGCACTTTCTCCCTGTGTCTGCGTGGATTTCAACTGGGTGCTCCGGTTTCCTCCCACAGTTCAAAGATGTACAGGTTAGGTGGATTGGCCATGTTAAATTGCTCCTTAATACCCAAAAGATTAGGTTGCGGGGATAGGGTGGTGGCGTGGGCTTAGGTGGGGTGCTCTTTCCAAGGATTGATGCAAATTCGGTGGGCCAAATAGCCTCCTTCTGAACTGTAATAATAATAATAATAATCTCTATTATTGTCACAAGTAGGCTTACATGAACACTGCAATGAAGTTACTGTGAAAATCCCCTAATCGCCACACTCCAGCGCCTGTTCGGGTACACTGAGGGAGAATTCAGAATGTCCAAATTACCTAACAAGCACGTAATTCAGGACTTGTGGGAGGAAAGCGGAGCACCCGGAGGAAACCCACACCGACACGGGGAGGATGTGCAGACTCCGCACAGACAGTCACCCAAGCCGCGAATCGAAGCTGGGACCCTGGAGCTGTGAAGCAACAGTGCTAACCACTCTGCTACCGTGCCATCCTTTTGAAAGGACTGTTTACTCACAGCTCCCCTTGGTTGCGGAAGCTGCTGGGCGAGGTTCCGGTGAATCATCTGGCAGAACAGTCATTTCCACCATGAAGCTCATTGGGTTTTATTTTCAGCACTAAGCGCCATTAAATACGGGCTGCGGTCTCGCCGGCTCGGCTGTCGGGAAGCACCCGGGAATCGCGCCCGATATGATACTTAGACTTTTTAAGTTAAATTGAACCCAGCATCAGCTAAGCAAAGGAAACCAATCTGTTCATTGCAGTAAATATGTCTTATACATCTTATCATTACAGTAAAAACAGCTTCACCATTATTTATTAGTGAAAGGAAGAGCTGCCATTTCTATCAGAAATTTTCAGAACATCCCAAGCACTTTGCAGCCAATGAAATCATTTGGAAATGCAGCCCACAGTTGTGACGTTGGTTGAGGGATAAATCTCAGGCAAGGACCCGGGTTGGGGAGTGGGGGAGAACTCCCTGTATCTCTTTGAAATAGAGACCGTGGAATCTTCCACCTGAAAGGGTAGGTGGGGTTCGATTTAATACCTTGTGAAAGACAGCACCTTTGACATTGCACTAGGAACATTAGGCTGGATTGTCAGCTCAAATCCTGGAGTGGGATTTGAAACATAAATACATAGAAGATAGGATCAGGAGGAGGCCTTTTGGCCCTTCGAGCCTGCTCTGCCATTTATCACGATCATGGCTGAGTATCCAACTCAATAGCCTAATCCTGCTTTCTCCCCATAGCCTTTGATCCCATTCGCCCCAAGTGCTATATCCAGCCGCCTCTTGAATATATTCAATGTTTTAGCATCAACTACTTCCTGTGGTAATGAATTCCACAGGCTCATCACTCTTTGTGCCAAAAAATATCTCCTTATCTCTGTCTGAAATGGTTTACCCTGAATCTTCAGACTGTGACCCCTGGTTCTGGACACACCCATCATTGGTAACATCTTCCCTGCATCTACCCCCTCTAGTCCTGTTAGAATTTTATCAGTCTCTATGAGATCCCCCCTCATTCTTCTGAACTCCAGCGAGAACAATCCTAACCTAATCAATCTCTCCTCATATGAAACCCCAACCTTCTGACTCAGAGGGGAGTGTGTTGTCCACAGACAAACAGCTGACACCTGCTCCATCAACTGTTACACGTTGTATATTAGCGCAGCCACTGTGACTGGAAAAATGCCAACTCCAATGCCTTTGAAACCCCCCACCCCTACTCGAGGAACCTTTGCCGTTCCTTTGACACTTGGTTTCATCCGAATTTTACATTTCATGCGATCCTGCACTGGCAATGAGCATTTTCCCTGATCACTGCTGTAAAATAGTCTTTTCTTTCATTCCTGCACTACCCAGCCTTGTGAGTGAGATTTTATAGCTCAGGCTCTCCAGCTGCATTCAGTGAATTATTGTCATACTAAAATTAAATGGTAAAACCGTAGCTAATTAGTTTACATCAAGAATGGCAGGAAGAAGGAACAGTTTCAAAACCTTTAATGGAAGAAACATTAGTTTTCCATTTTTTTTATCATGATGGTGGTTGGAAGGTGGAGGGACAGAAGTGAAGAGAATATATTTATTCCAGTGCCCAAACGATGCAGAGGCAACAGTCTGGTTCAGCGTACATGGGAGAGGTCAGGGAATTTGGTCTTCCCATTCTGATTCCCATACATGTTTTCAAATCCCTCCATGGCCTCACCATTCCCTATCTTTGTAATCTCCTGCACAATCTTCCAAGATCTCTGTGATCCTCTAACACTGGCTTCTTGAGCATCCCCCGATTTCAATCGCTCTACCATTCATGGCCATGCCTTCCACTGCCTGAGTCCCAAGCTCTGGAATTCCTTGCTGTAATTACCCTCACGAAGCCCATGGGGATATACTAATAGATCTCCCCACGGGAATACGAAATTCCCTGCTAGTGGATGGAGGCCCGCCCAGCTGGGCCTCATATTTAGACTGTATAAAGGCCGGCCCAGATAGGGACCGGCATCCTGGTAGTGCCGACTGGGACTTGTACTGTATTGCCGCTGTAGCAGCCATTTTATTTGACCGCTAATAAACTACCGTTTACACAACTACTTGGCATCCAGGGGACGCAATTCTCCACTCCCACGCCGGTTGGGAGAATCGCCTGGGCCGCCAAAATTTCCGGGGACGCCGGTCCGACGCCCTCCCGCGATTCTCCCAAGCGGCGGGAACGGCCGGGTCGAGTTTCGCAGGCCGGAGAATCGCCGGAGACACCGAAAATGGCGATTCTCCGGCACCCCCGCTATTCTGAGGCCCGGATGGGCCGAGCGGCCAGGCCAAAACGGCGGGTTCCCCCCGGCGCCGTCCACACCTGGTCGCTACAGTCGTGGGCGGTGCGTGAACGCTGGGGGGGCGGCCTGTGGGGGGGGGGGGCGAGGGGGGATCCTGCACCGGGCTTCACCTGGAATGTGGGGTGGCCCGCGATCGGTGCCCACCGATCGTCGGGCCGTCCTCTCTGAAGGAGGACCTCCTTCCTTCCGCGGCCCCGCAAGATCCGTCCCCCATCTTCTTGCGGGCCGGACTTAGAGAGGACGGCAACCACGCATGCGCGGATGACGTCCGTTATGCGGCGCCGGCCGCGTCATCTATGCGGCGCCGCTTTTACGCGGGCGTCAAGGCCTGGCGCGTGTAGGTGACGCGGCCCCGATACTGGCCCATTGTCAGGGCCTGAAACGGTCGGGACCGGGGCCGTTCCACGCCGTCGTGAACCTCGACGGCGTTCACGGCGGCGCGGCCACTTCAGCGTGGGAGTGGAGAATCCCGCCCAGGGTCTTTATATCTGCCTCAGCCTCTTTCCCTCTTTATTCTAATTTTAATAAGATACTCCTTCAAATCCTGCCACTGTCACCAAGCATTTGGTCATTTGACCTGTCATCTCCCTATGTGGCTCAGTATCGTAATTTGTTTTTGCAATGCCCTTGTGAAGTGCCTCAGAATGTTTTAATACAATAAAGACACTATATAAATACAAGTTGTTGCTCATGTGCCCATTATTTGGCTGAAGCAAGGACTGGATGACAGCCCAGAAAGCTGACTGACTGCACATGAGCAATGAAGGATCAAGAGAGATCGTGGAGGAGCTGGGTGCCATCAGAGTATCCAATTTAACTAGGTGGTGATGCTTAAAAAGTGTCAGTTTCCTTTCGAGATACTAGCAAAATATTTTTTCCCCCCCACCAGAACAATAACATTTGTTCCATAGTGAAAATGCAGTTTTTCAGTTCAAAGAATGTATCTTGCATTGCACAGTGAAAGTCTCTAGTTGCCATGTACAGCGGAATATAACCTGTGTGAGGGTAACTAGGTTGGTCTGTCCTTTTTCTCACTTCACACAGTACCAACTTTTTAATCCTGTCTTGCAAAAACGGAACTAATATTGGACATGGGGCAGCACGGTGGCACAGTGGTTAGCACTGCTGCCTCACAGCCCCAGGGTCCTGGGTTCAATTCTGACCTCGGGTGACTGTGTGGAGTTTGCACTTTCACCCGTGTCTGCGTGGGTTTCCTCCGGGAGCTCCGGTTTCCTCCCACAGTCCAAAGATGTGCAGGTTAGGTGGATTGGCCATGCTAAATTGCCCCTTAGTGTCCAAAAGATTAGACCATAAGACCATAAGACATAGGAGCGGAAGTAAGGCCATTCGGCCCATCGAGTCCACTCCACCATTCAATCATGGCTGATTTCAACTCCATTTACCCGCTCTCCATAGCCCTTAATTCCTCGAGAAATCAAGAATTTATCAACTTCTGTCTTAAAGACACTCAACGTCCTGGCCTCCACCGCCCTCTGTGGCAATGAATTCCACAGACCCACCACTCTCTGGCTGAAGAAATCTCTCCTCATCTCTGTTTTAAAGTGACTCCCTTTTATTCTAAGGCTGTGCCCCCGGGTCCTAGTCTTCCCTGCCAATGGAAACAACTTCCCTACATCCACCCTATCTAAGCCATTCATTATCTTGTAAGTTTCTATTAGATCTCCCCTCAACCTCCGAAACTCCAATGAATATAATCCCAGGATCCTCAGACGTTCATCGTATGTTAGGCCTACCATTCCTGGGATCATCCGTGTGAATCTCCGCTGGACCCGCTCCAGTGCCAGTATGTCCTTCCTGAGGTGTGGGGCCCAAAATTGCTCACAGTATTCTAAATGGGGCCTAACTAATGCTTTATAAAGCTTCAGAAGTACATCCCTGCTTTTATATTCCAAGCCTCTTGAGATGAATGACAACATTGCATTTGCTTTCTTAATTACGGACTCAACCTGCAAGTTTACCTTTAGAGAATCCTGGACTAGGACTCCCAAGTCCCTTTGCACTTCAGCATTATGAATTTTGTCACCGTTTAGAAAATAGTCCATGCCTCTATTCTTTTTTCCAAACTGCAAGCCCTCGCACTTGCCCACGTTGAATTTCATCAGCCATTTCTTGGACCACTCTCCTAAACTGTCTAAATCTTTCTGCAGCCTCCCCACCTCCTCCATACTACCTGCCCCTCCACCTATCTTTGTATCATCGGCAAACTTAGCCAGAATGCCCCCAGTCCCGTCATCTAGATTGTTAATATATAAAGAGAACAGCTGTGGCCCCAACACTGAACCCTGCGGGACACCACTCATCACCGGTTGCCATTCCGAAAAAGAACCTTTTATCCCAACTCTCTGCCTTCTGCCTGACAGCCAATCGTCAATCCATGTTAGTACCTTGCCTCGAATACCATGGGCCCTTATTTTACTCAGCAGTCTCCCGTGAGGCACCTTATCAAAGGCCTTTTTGAAGTCAAGATAGATCACATCCATTGGCTCTCCTTGGTTTAACCTATTTGTTATCTCTTCAAAGAACTCTAACAGGTTTGTCAGGCACGACCTCCCCTTACTAAATCCATGCTGACTTGTCCTAATCTGACCCTGCACTTCCAAGAATTTAGAAATCTCATCCTTAACAATTAGGTGGGGATACTGGGTTATAGGGTGGAGGACTTAAGTAGGTGCTCTTTCCAGGGGCCGGTGCAGACTCGATGGGCCGAATGGCCTCCTTCTGCACTGTAAATTCTATGATTCTGCCACACCGTGATACATTTTGGGGAGTTCCTTTTATAAAACCTAGCAAAGTCTCAGAACATCCTTGGGGTCTTTGCACCTTCACAGAACCACCCCATAGCACGATTACTAGAATGAAGGATGTCAAGGCCTTGGGGAGTGTGCAGAGATTTACTCAAAAGGAATAAAGGACTTCTGTTAAGTGGAGAAGCTGAAGAAGTTAGAATTATTCTCCTTCGAGCAGAGAAGGTTAAGAGGAGATTTGATTGAGGTATTCGCAAATCATGAATGGTTTTTGATAGAGGAGAGTGGAGAAACCGTATCCAGTGCAACCGGATTTAAGATCATCGTAAAAGAACCAGAGGCAGTACTAGGAAACATTATTTGTGGTTCCTCAGCGAGTTCTCATGCTCTGAAATGTTTGGCCTGAAAAGGTGATGAAAGCAGATTCAATATTCAAAAGAGAGTTGGATAAATACTTGAAGGAAAAGACATACAGATGTAAGGAGGAAGACCAGTAGAGTGAGTGTAATTATATAGCTCGACCAAAGAGACAGCACAATCATGGAAGGTTGAATTGCCTCCTTCTGTGCTCTATGATTTGTGGTGTTTTGATGCTACTGCATTGTCGAGCCTGAAATTTTGGTATCTTTCTTCTGACACTGTGGACTTTTCCCAGATTACCATTAAGTAATTGTTTGGGATATTACTGTTTCCTACTTTCTAATTACTGGCTTCTCAACGTCAAATCATATTGCAACCCTCCATTTCCTCCAATAACGAGAGTGAATCTCCCCATCCCATTTTTCATTACCCCAACAGCTTTGTTTGCCTCCCAAAACTGATATTAGCTAAATGTTTGGGGCACACCTGCCTCAAGTCAGTGACCACTATGAATGCCTGACCATCCTGGATACTTGAATGGTGACTCCGGGTGTTTAACTCTGGGTTCATATCAAAGGTTGCAACTGCCCATCAGCCATGTCTGTGCACAGATTACTTGAGGGGGCGGGGGGGACGGGGCAAACTTGGGCCTCGCTTTAATGCCTCAAAGGAAAGATGGCACCTCCGCCGAGTGAGATGGTGAAGTGTGGAGACTGTCCAGAGGCACTACATGGGCTGTCATGCCATTTTGGAAAGTTGGGTGAAACAGGTAGAGAAGGGCAGAGGGTGTGGAAACTTGCTGAGTCTCAGTTTCTGGGTGGAACTGGTGATTTTCTTGTGGGTTTTTGATGCACACCAGTTTTTAAATTCAGAGATATATAGTAGAATGAGGGGCTGTCATGGTGATTGGCACTTGTAGATTGTTTTTCCGCAACATGATTATGAAGAGCTAGTTTTGACAGAATGAGATTGCAAAGATAAATGCGTTTGTCCTCTGTTTCTCACATAAAGGAAACACCTCAAAGCATTTAATAAGCAGCAGTGTGGGGGAGGACTGGGAAGAAAATAGATCAAAGGAGCAGTCAGAGAGCATTTTATACTTTAGCAAGTTTTTGTAGACTAGGAGGAAGTCAGCAAGGCAAAAGTAACTTTTGGAGGAAAGGCCAGAGAATTTAGCTTAGAATGTGGGAAACCAACCTGGAAGGCTTGGTTTAATGAAAATTAGAAGTAACTAAAGCATGGATGAAAGTTTCAGCAACAGAGGGTAAAGACAGATGATATTATGTTGCTGAAAGTAGGTGGTATTGGGGGTGGTGAGGATGTGGGGTTAGGAAGTTCACTTTGAGGCTGATGCACGATCAATGACAACTAAAGCGAGGTTGTAGTCCAACTGAAGGCTTTAATAAGCTAGATGTTACCCCCAGCAGCTCAGGTACAGAAGGAAGGCTGCTGGGACAGCACAGGCTCTTATACCCCGCCTTGCAGGGCGGAGCTACCATACAGCTTGACCAATGGGAAACATACAATATCTACCAATGGTGTTCCAGCATTACTAGGTACCGTAATACCTCTACACAGACTACCACATTCACCCTCTGTTAAAAAAGAGTCCGGCGGGGGTGGTGGCTTGGTATTACAACATGGTAACGTGGTAGAAGTTATAGTTGTGGAGGTACCATAATACCTCCGTATAGCGTTTTGTCTTATTGTCGTAACTATTTACAATTTCACAATTAACTATATACACTTTAAGATGAAGCAATCAGTCGATCGGGGGCCCTGGTCGTCCTCTGATCGTCGAAGCTTTGGTGGTGACGCCAATAAAGGAGGACCCCCTATCACTATGTATGTAAGCGGGGAACCCGAACAGTGCAAAGATGCTATGGAGGGCCTTGATGACGGTGGTTGCGGTCATGTCGGGGCAGGGGATGGGGAATGGGAACCGGGCGTATTCATCAATCACGTTCAGGAAGTACGTGTTGCGGTCGGTGGAGGGGAGGGGGCCTTTGAAGTCCATACTGAGGCGTTCAAAGGGACGGGAAGCCTTTATCAGGTGCGCTTTCTCTGGCCTGTAGAAGTGCGGTTTGCACTGCGCGCAGATTTGGCAGTCCCTGGTGGCTGTCCTGACCTCCTCGATGGAGTAGGGCAGGTTGCGGGTCTTGATAAAGTGGAAGAAGCGAGTGACCCCCGGGTGGCAGAGGTCCTCGTGGAGGGCTCGGAGGCGGTCCACTTGTGCGTTGGCACATGTGCCGCGGGACAGGGCATCAGGAGGATCGTTTAGCTTCCCGGGACGATGCAAGATCTCGTAGTTGTAGGTGGAGAGTTCGATCCTCCACCGCAAGATATTATCGTTTTTATCTTGCCTCACTGCGCATTATCGAACATGAAAGCAACCGACCGTTGGTCAGTGAGGAGAGTGAATCTCCTGCCGGCCAGGTAATGCCTCCAGTGTCGCACAGCTTCTACTATGGCTTGTGCCTCCTTTTCGACTGATGAGTGGCGGATTTCAGAAGCATCAAGAGTACGTGAGAAGAAGGCCACGGGTCTGTCCGCTTGGTTGAGGGTGGCCACCAGAGCTACGTCGGACGCATCGCTCTCGACCTGAAGGGGAGGGACTCGTCGATGGCGTGCATCGTGGCCTTTGCAATGTCTTCTTTGATGCAGCTGAAGGCCTGGCGGGCTTCTATCGACAGGGGAAAAGCTGTGGATTGGATCAGGGGACGTGCCTTGTCCGCATAGTTGGGGACCCACTGGTCATAGTAAGAAAAAAAGCCGAGGCAGCGCTTCAGGGCCTTGGAGCAGTGATGGAGGGGGAACTCCATAAGGGGGCGCATGCGTTCAGGGTCGGGGCCTCTAACTCCATTTCGCACTACGTAGCCGAGGATGGCTAGACGGTCGGTGCTAAACACGCATTTATCCTTGTTATATGTAAGGTTAAGGATCTTTGCGGTCTGGAGGAATTTTCGGAGGTTGGTGTCATGGTCCTGCTGGTCGTGGCCGCAGATGGTGACATTATCGAGATACGGGAATGTTGCCCGTAAACCGTACCGGTCAACCATTCGGTCCATCTCGCGCTGGAAGACCGAGACCCCATTAGTGACACCGAAGGGAACCCTTAAGAAGTGGTAGAGCCGCCCATCTGCCTCAAAGGCATTGTACCTGTGGTCACTAGTGCGGATGGGGAGCTGGTAGTAGGCGGACTTAAGAGCGATGGAGAAGACCTTGTAATGCGCGATCCTGTTGGTCGGATATGTGGGGTAGAGGGTACGCGTCCAGCTGCGTAAACCTGTTGATGGTCTGACTGTAGTCGATGACCATCCTATGCTTCTCCCCGGTCTTTACCACCACTACTTGAGCTCTCCAGGGACTGTTGCTAGATTCAATGACTCCTTCCCTCAGTAGCCGTTGGACCTCTGACCTAATAAAGATCCGATCCTGGGCACTGATCCGTCTGCTCCTGGTGGCAACGGGTTTGCAGTCCAGGCTGAGGTTCGCAAACAGGAAAGGTGGATCGACCTTGAGGGTCGCGAGGCTGCAGACAGTGAGAGGGGATATAGGGCCGCCGAATTTGAAAGTTAGACTTTGGAAGTTGCACTGGAAGTCTAAACCTAGGAGTGTAGCCGCGCAGAGGTGGGGAAGGATGGAGAGCTGGTAATTTTTAAACTCCCTTCCCTGGACCATGAGGTTTACTACACAAAACCCCTTTATCTCTACTGAGTGAGAACCGGAGGCCAGGGAGATTTTTTGATTAACGGGGTGGACGGGGAGAGAACAGTGCCTTACTGTGTCGGGGTGTATGAAGCTCTCCGTGCTCCCAGAATCGATTAAGCAGGACGTCTCGTGCCTGTTGATTAGTACCGTTGTTGTAGCCGTTGAGAGTGTTCGAGGCCGGGACTGGTCCAGGGTCACCGAGGCTAATCGCGGCAGCAGTTGAATGTTCTCTTCAGGTGGTGTGTGGTCAGCCAAGCTGGGGTCCTGGGAGTCCATCCAAGATGGCGGCACCCATTGGTCGAACATGGCTGGAGGTGCACAAAATGGCGGCGCCCATCCATCGTATGTGGCGTCCGCGGGACAAGATGGCGGCGCCCGGAAGCCGCAGTGGCCCTGGAGGAGGAAGATGGCGGCACCCGCTGGCCACACAGGGACCGTGGAGAGGATTGTGGTGGCGGTCCGCATTCGCCACCAGAGACCGCAGCGACCGCCCGGGCCTGGCATAACGCCACTAAGTGGCCCTTTTTACCGTATCCCTTGCAGGTGGATGCGCAGGCTGGACACCGCTGCCGGGGGTGCTTGGCCTGCCCACAAAAATAGCAGCAGGGCCCCCCGGGGTTGCCAGGCCGTCTTGCAGCACAAGCTTGCGGGGGGATGGGAGATGTCTCGTGATCGGCCACGGGGGAGGTTCCACGCTGCCCAGGGGGCTGCCGCGCGGTCAGGGGCGTAAGCGTGGGAGTTTCGGGAGGCCACATCCAGGGAGCTGGCAAGCGCCCGTGCCTCCTTGAGGCCTAGGGTGTCTTTCTCCAGCAATCGCTGGCAGATTTGGGAGGACAGCATACCTGCAACGAAAGCGTCCCGGATCAAAAGTTCTGTGTGGATGCTCGCCGAAACTTGCGGGCAGCTGCAGTTTCTCCCCAACACCAGGGGCGCACGGTAGAATTCTTCCAACGATTCCCCAGGGATCTGTCGCCTCGTCCCTAGCAGATGTCGGGCATAGACCTGGTTTACCAGGCGAATATAATGTCCTTTTAGCAGCTCCATTGCTGCATCAAAGTCCTCCGCGTTCTCGATGAGGGTGTAAATTTCTGGGCTCACCCTCGAATGCAGGACTTGCAATTTCTGTTCTCCCGTGGGTGTGTTTTCGGCCATTCCAAGATATCTGTTAAAACACGCCAGCCAGTGCTTGAAGGTTGCCGCTGAGTTCGCTGCATGGGGGCTGAGTTGCAGACACTCCGGCTTGATTCGGAGCTCCATCCTTTTAAATCTAGCTTATTAAATTGATGCATGATCAATGACTACTGAAGCGAGGTTGTAGTCCAACTGAAGGCTTTAATAAGCTAGATGTTTCCCCCAGCAGCTCAGGTACAGAAAGAAGGCTGCTGGGGTGGCACGGGCTCTTATACCCCGCCTTGCAGGGCGGAGCTTGACCAAAGGGAAACATACAATATCTACCAATGGTGTTCCAGCATTACTAGGTACTGTAAAAGCTCTATACAGACTACCACACAAGGCCAAATAGCACATGAATGTAATGAACAGTATGGTTTAGCCTCAGGCGGTGGTGAGAGGAATGGTGTCAATGACAAGGGAATGGAATTTGGGATGGGAACCTGAAGACAATGGCTTTGGTTTTCCTGTTACTCGATTAGAAGAAGTTTCTGCCCACCCAGCACTGGCTGCTGGACAAGCTATGTGGCAAATCGGAGGCAGTGGCAGGGTGGAGAGAGTTGCTGGTGAGGTAAAGCTGTGTATCATCAGCCTGCATGTGGATTTTGACATATTTTCTTCGGATGTGGCCGAGGGCAAGCACTTTGATGCGAAAGCTGTCCCCAGGCAATACCTAAAACCGATTTTCTGGACATTATCACATTGTCGATTGTGGAAGCTTGCTGTGCACAAATCGGGTGCCAAATTTCCGACAGTGACCACACTTCAACAGTACTTAATTCTCTCAAAAGCACTTTGGGATGTCCTGTCGTCGTAAAAGGCACTAAAAAAAATACAAGTGCTTTCATTTCCTTATTTTTTGAAATCTGGCTCTACCAATCTGTTCCTGCGAATAAAATTAAATTTAACTGCACAAACATCTGGACCCAGCCTAAACACCTGACTCAACGAATGACGTAAAAGTGATGCTAGTGGATGGTGGCACAGTGGTTAGCACTGCTGTCTCACGGCACCGAGGACCCGGGTTCGATCCGGGCCCCAGGTCACTGTCCGTGTGGAGTTTGCACATTCTCCCTGTGTCTGCGTGGGTCTCACCCCACACAACCCAAAGATGTGCAGGGGAGATGGATTGGTCACGCTAAATTGCCCCTTAAGAAAAAGGTTATGCTAGTTGGAAGATTTTAGTATAAACAGGGTTAAAGCGAATGAGTTGGTGTGAGTGCCCGTGTGTATACATTTTATTTTAAGATGGTAGAAATTGTGAAGATTCTGTGATAAGGTTTACTCATTTACCATCCACATCGGATATATGCTTCATATTAACCCAAGTGAACTGACCCTATGCAGTTTATTCCCTCAGCGAATGCTGCAAATCTGAACTGAAAACAGAATATGCTGAAATACTCAACAGGTCAGACATCATCTGTAGGGAGAGAAACAGAATTGACGTTACAAGTTGATGGCCTTTTATCAGACCTGCTGAGTGTCTCCAGCATTTTCTGTTTTTATTTCAGATCTCTAGCATCCGCAGCATTTTGCTTTTACTGAAAGTATTTTTGAAGGTTTCTGATTGATTATTGACACAGGAGTCAGTTGTAATGGTACAATTAGACTGCTGCAATCTCAGCCTTTTTATTGCATGGAGGTCGTTCGCTGTTGGCCCTTTGCCCTCTGTGAAAAGTATTGAGTTAAACCCAATTAGCAGGGCAGAGGAAGGAAAGCATTAGTTTTTGTTATTTCCCCCACCACCGACTGGGTGTGTTGGAAAACCCCATGTCCCCCTTGGACACTGCAAAGTGCATGGGGAGTGAGAAGGAGAGTGGTGTTGGAGGGTGGGGGTTAGACAAGCTCACTCACATAGAGAGAAAGAGCAGTTTAAACTCCGTGGGCTGGATGGCCTCATTCATGCCGCAACATTCTGTGCTTCTCAAATCATTCATTGATTTTTACAAACCCAACGTTTTCAGATGATTGCACTTTTCGATCAACTTCATCACTTGAGAAATTGTTGTCATTTTGACAACATTTTTCAAGAAAGCAAACAGACTTGCAAAAAAGAATATGCCAGTTATGAAACAACAAATTGGTCTGGATTTTGTGGCTGCAGTTTAATCTGGGCACTGCAAATTATGAACTAGTATTTAACAAGGAGAGCTCTTCAAAGGCATTGTTTTAAAGCAATTTGATGAGTAACAAAGAAGGAAATTTCAGAAAGAACCTGGATCATAAGAAATCAAAAGACCACTTGGCTGGACCATTCACAGAAATAGGAGAAGGCCATTTAGCCCCTCAAGCCTGTCCCACGGTTCAGTAGAACCTGTAACCTAACTCCAGATAACTGCCTTTGCCCCACATCCCTCAACACCTCTTTCTAACAAAAATCTACGGCCAGGATTTACCCAGCATGGGACAGGTCCTGTAAGCGGGATCAAAAGCAGCTCCCAAGCCCTTCTGCATGAGTGGGCAGCGGAACCTGAATGACAGTCTTCCGCTCTACATCTAATTAAGGACAGTGGGTTGCCTCTCATCAGAGGGTCAGCAGCCCGCAGCCTCAATAGCCCCGTCATGAGGGTTGATTGACCACTGCTGATGCTGCAGGGCGAACGAGAAGGCATCCGAGTTTGAAGTGTCCTTGAAGGTTGAGGTGCAAAATTGCTAGTTGTGCAGGATTTGCAGGAGTAACCATTGCCACCTTGAACAACCAGGGTCTACACATCCCACCAGGAAGCTGCTAGGAGGCCAACTCCATGCATTTGGCTACCTCGACATTCAGATGGTGGTGGTCCTCGCCTCACCTTGGTTGCTGGCAAAATGTCATGCACCCAAGAAGGCAACCAACAATTGGCCCTTTACATTTGCAAATTGTCCCTGTTTGCGGACTGCCCTGCCCACTGCTGGGAAAAGTGTCCAGCGCTGGGCTGCAATGCAGACCCTCCCCATGCAGCTCCTCAGTATTTCATCACATCCCCACCCTAGCAGCAGCAATGTCCTCACCCGCACGTCCCCCTCCCCCAAACCAGGCCTGTGACCTGGTAAGATCTCATATCTGTCCCTTAGTTTTTGATCTGTCTGAGCTCCGTCTAGGTGTTTAACTAGTTTTCATAGAATTTACAGTGCAGAAGGAGGCCATTCGGCCCATCGAGTCTGCACCGGCTCTTGGAAAGAGCACCCTACCCAAGGTCAACACCGCCACCTATCCCCATAACCCAGTCACCCCACCCAACACTAAGGGCAATTTTGGACACTAAGGGCAATTTATCATGGCCAATCCACCTAACCTGCACATCTTTGGACTGTGGGAGGAAACCGGAGCACCCGGAGGAAACCCACGCACACACGGGGAGGATGTGCAGACTCCGCACAGACAGTGACCCAAGCTGGAATCGAACCTGGGACCCTGGAGCTGTGAAGCAATTGTGCTATCCACAAGGCTACCGTGCTGCCCTTTTTGAATTCAGTTGTTATGCTGGCTTAGCTCAGAGGGCTAGACAGCTGGTTTGTGGTGCAGAACAAGGCCAGCAGCGCGGGTTCAATTCCCGTACCAGCTGAGAATTCTGAATTCTCCCTCTGTCTACTTGAACAGCGCCAGAATGTGGCGACTAGGGGCTTTTCACAGTAACTTCATTGCAGTGTTCATATAAGCCTACTTTGTGACAATATAGATTATTTATTATTTATTTATATATATGAAATGACATTCCTGCTAGATGCCTGGACTTCTGCTAATATTTCATTTCTCAGTATCTTTCAGAAATGGCTGAGGGTCACAGCTCAATCTTCACCATGTGACTTCCCTCAAGGCACTCGGTAACACCCCATTTACATGCTTGGTGGGGGATTCATGCAAATATCTCACAGCATTGGTATTGTTTGTTCTGTCTTGAAGGACACCGTGGTTTAATGGCTGGGGCTTCAACCTACCCAGAGGCCAGTCTTTGCTGGACAAATGGAATCTAATTCCAGAGGGTATCGATATTCTCATGACTCATGGGCCACCATTGGGTAAGTGGTTAAAGCTGTTTTTTGTAAATAAACCCACATGTCGCTTAGCACTTGTGTCTCTCAGTCAGATTGTGTTCCACCCCAAAGACTTGACTGCGTAATCCAGCTGTCACTCCAAGTACAGTGATGAGGGAGTGCTGCACTGTCTGAGGTGCCATCCTGTCATTGAGATGTTTAAATGCGGCCCTATGTGCTCTCTCAGATGGTGTAAAAGATCCCATGACACTTTTTCAAAGAGGAACAATCAACGTCTCTTACACAGCAATGTGATAATGGTTATTTAACCTGTCCAGCAAATTAATTACTCTGACACAGAAGTGAGGTCACTAATTGCAGCCAATTTTTGCATACCACAATCTCACAAACAACAATGAGACATATGACCAGATCATTTAGTTTAGGCATCGGTTGGGGAATAAATGTTACACAGAAAGTTTCCATTATAAGATAATGTAATAATGACCAGATGATGTGTTTTTGTAATGCTGATTGAGGGATAACTATTGACCAAGACACTGGGGAGAACTCCCTTGCTCTTCTTTGAAACAGTGCAATCGGGTCTTTTGCACGCATTTGAGAGAGCAACCAGGGGCTCGGTTTAATATTCCAGCTGAGAAACAACACCTCCAAAGCATGTGTCTCTTTCAGTACTGCGCTGGGCGTGTCAGTCTGGATTATGAGCTCAACTGGGTCTTGAATTTGCAACTCCCTGACTCAAGAATCAAGAGTTTTACCAGTGGAGCCAAAACTGATACTTGCAGTGGCAGCATGGTGGCACAGTGGTTAGCACTGCTGCCTCACAGCGCCGAGGTCCCAGGTTCAATCCTGGCCCTGGGACACTGTCCGTGTGGAGTTTGCAAATTCTCCCTGTGTTTGCGTGGGTTTCGCCCCCACAACCCAAAGATAAGCAGGGTAGGTGGATTGGCCACGCTAAATTGCCCCTTAATTGGAAAAAATGAATTGAGTACTCTAAATTTATTTTTAAAAACTGAAACGTGTGATATATGAAGATGGGATTACCCTCTTCTCGAAAACCTTCATATTATCTCCATAATGAGCAACAAAATGACACCCGAAGAAATCCGGCATTGAAAACACATGTCTGCATCATTTCCTCATAAAACACTAATTTCTCATTATAAAAGAAAAAGAGATATCTTGCAGGTGACTTTAAATTTCTCGAGCCATCACTATCTGATAGCAAAGTTTGGAACATGCCTGTCACATTTCCCCATGTGCAAGTTCCTCTCTTACTTTAAAGGAGGATGCAAAGAGGAGAAATAAAGCTAGTCATTTCAAACTACACAGCAGAAAAGACCATTCTGACCTTTTGCTTACAAGCGAGCTTCTAGCTCTGTGGTAACGTTCCCATCTCTGAGTCAGAAGATGGCATGTTATCAATTCCATTCTGGATAGTCTCACTGTGTAGAGACCACAGCTTCAGTTCTGGATTGACATCCAGTGGAATATTTGCATCTGGCGGGTAACCCCGTCCCCCATTGAATAGGTTATGTAACCCTCCATATAGGACCAGCCACCATATCAGTTGGCATAAAAATGGTCACAACCATAGAAAGTACCTTCACAATTTGCCCAATCAGACTGATGCCAAGCCTCCCGATCCTTTAACTATTCCAGGCCGTTATCCATCGGAAATGTGTGGAGATATGACTGGATTTTCGCTACCAAGGCAGGCAGCTTAAATTGAGGAATTTCCCATTCGCCAGCCTTGCATCAAAAGAAGTGCCCCAAATGCCTTGAGCTTCACTCCGAGGAATTGGGGGCTGGAAAGCTATGGGCCCATCTACACCGTGGGCAGAGTATAGGCTGCTACAGGGCAGATTGAGTGCGACGGTGGGCTGGTTTGAAGGTCCACCATGCCGCATTGCCATCCCAGATGTTCAGTAACATGTTAGATCCCATGCCAATTCATGGCCCCATCCACACATCCCCCCATGACCTCTTTTAGCCAATGCATGCCCCCCTCACCATCCACTCCCATGGCCTCTTATATCTTCCATGTCAACTCATGCCAAGTCACCCAGTAATCTACCATGGACAAACCTCAGGAGCTATGTTGAGATGAAATAAAATAAAGTACAGATCCAGTACAGATTTCACGACACAGAATTGATATTAAGAGATCCCATTCTTAAAAGCCCATTCAAAGTTTATTTCAAAAATCTCAAGTGCTTAATATCTTAAAAAACAAACTTATATTCAGACCCCTCATCCCTTAATAGGCACTTTAACCTGTCGATTAAAACTGCTAGAAGAGATTCTGCACCACTTGGTCTATCAATCACAGCAAAAAGGCAGAGTTTTTTAACTCCCACTGACACCTGCAACCTGTTTTCCTTTTCATTTGTAAAGTGCTGGGGATTTAAATAACTTCAGATCATGATATCCAAACAAACTTCATCCGCCCTTCAAAAATGTTTACCTCTACTCCATAAATGTGTGACTACCATACTGTAACGGAGAAAATTTGAACTCAACACGGAGTTCAAATTTTCTTACTCTGAGTTCAGGTTCACCTCATGTGCGAATCATACCCCTCCCCCTTTCCTCTGCCAGCAAAAATTGAATCTGTCAAAACAATATGGACCAGCATCTCTCAAGAATTTACTTGTACTTTAACACGTTACTAACCTATCATGATGGCAGCACAGAAGATCCGCTAGTTTCTGGCTCTAATTTGTCAGGAAGGTGTCATATTAGTCAATGTGTTCCAGTATATTCCACATTGCAGTGTATTATATTGTTAATCAGCCTGTGGATACCAACACGTCTTCAATCGGTTCTCTGAGGGAAGATTGAGCAGATATGAAAACAGCAACAACTTCTGATTGATGAGAATTTGTGAAAAGCAATTACACTTTTTGGACTTTAACGGGTTACAGTTATCTCCCCTTTAACAGACACATAAAGCACTGTGTGAAAGGATCCTAACCTTTTGGAACAAAACATGGGAGAACCTGTTAGTTTCTGCCATCAAAGTTTTTAATTAATCAGGGCATTTCCACTGTAACAATAATTAACACATCAGCACGGTGCAACTCCATTATTCAGCGATGGCATTGGAAAGGGCTCCTATTCTATTGCAATTTTTTTCATTTAAATTTTTGGTTTCAGGTTTTCGAGACTGGGTTCCCAAAGAATTACAGAGAGTTGGCTGTGTCGAGCTCTTAAACACAGTGCAGAGGCGAGTACGGCCAAAACTACACGTCTTTGGAGGAATTCACGAGGGTGGGTGACTCTTTTTATTCCCAAAGTGCATTTTTAATATTCTTAGGGTATGACTAGACCATAGTCAGTACCCATCCCCAAGAGGGTGGTGATCGAGGATTTGTTTCTTTTTTATGTGACTTGCCAGATCTTTTTGAAGGGGGTTAATTAGGGAGTGGAATTGGTATCGGCAGCTGGGAATGGCCAGATCCTTTGCCTTACGTGAACATGTTAGTTTCAGCTGTGATTCAGTGGGTAGCACTCTCCCCTCTGAGTTGAAGGGATGTGGAATGAAGTCCCATTGCTGATAATCTAGGCTGATAATCTACTGCTAGTGCAGTACCGAAGGAGTGCTGCACTGTCAACAAATGTCATCTTTTGGATGAGGCAGTAAATTGAGGTGAGGTCAGACGTGACACTATTTGGGAGAAGGGCAGCAGGGGCATTCTCTCCAGTGCTCAGGCCCATATTTATCCCTCACTCAATATCCCTAAAGCAGATTGTCTGGTCATTATGACATTACAGTATGAGATCTTGATGTGTGCTGCTGTTTTTCCTAAAATGCACCAGTAACTGCACTCCAAAAGTACCTCATTTGCTGCAAAGTGCTTTACGACGTCATGAGAGGCACTATGTAAATGCAGGTCATTTTTCCAGTTGAACGTTTGTGACCAGTTGGCAGCTCTCCCTTTTCGCAAGCGGGCCCACAAATTACCAGCTTCGCAGCTTTCCATGGCGCATTTGAGTTTGCAGCCACTGGATTACTGATTCATTACTATGACAACTGTATGAAACAACAACAGGGCTGGAGGACTTTATTTGACACTTTAACCCTTACCTAGTGATATTACTAACAAAGAAAAAAGAAAGACTTCCATTTCTATCGTGCCTCTCACAGCCTTAGGATGTCCTAAAGCGCTTCAAAGCCAATTACATGTTATTTGTAATAAACCATAAGTTGTAGGAGCAGAAGTAGGCCAATCAGCCCATCGGGTCTGCTCTGCCATTCAATGAGATCATGGCTGATCTGATGTAATCCTGCACTCTACTTTCCGGCCGTATGGCCATAACCCTTGATTCTTTTACTGATTGAATATTTGTCCATCTCAGCCTGGAACATACCTAAAATCCGAGCCTCTAAATCCCTCTGCAGTAAAGAATTCCACAGATTCAGTACCCCTTTAGAAAAGAAATTCCTCCTCATCTCTGTCTGAAATGGCGACCCAGTCACTGTTTCAATGTAGGAAACACAGCTGCCAATTTGCACACAGCAAGCTGCCACAAATATCAGTGTGATAAAAACAGCGGAATCAATTTTAGTGGTGTTAGTTGAGGATAAATATTGGCCCAGGACACTGGGGAGAACTCTCCCCTGGCTATTCCTCAGAAGTGGTTACCATGGAAACTTTTAGCATCCACCTAAGAGGGCTGATGGGGACTTGGTTCACCGTCCCAGCTGATAAACGGCTTTTCACCGGACAATTTGGAAGTAGCAAATCACCGATAAAACTCTGTGCCTTATTTTTGTCAGGAAAAAAAAGAAAATCGATTGTAAAGGACAGTTCTTGTTAACAGACTTGGGTGAAAGGCCAAGTTGTGGATGAGGTAAATAAGGTGACATTCGGGTTCGGTTTTGAAAGTCTACACATCAGAGCAGAGAGATAGGCCTGAGAGAGGGATGGATTTTAAGCCTGGGGAAGGCGTATGGGACATCTCAGTGGTGACAGGATGTGTGATTGTGATATTCACCCTATCCAAGCTATTTTATGGGCTAAACGCAAGGATTGCCAAACCCTGAACACCAGGTAAACAGACAACTTGCTGATCGGGGTATATGGAAAATTGAGCAGCCCAGCTGACTGCTGTCTTAGCCCGGTTAAAAAAAAATTTATGATAAAAAACAGACCACCTGCCTTTAGCTTGGCTGTAAATACCTTCGATTGCATGGAGGACGGTAGATGTTCCTTGAGTAAAGAAGATGGTTTGTGGCTTGGAGAGGAATTTGTAGGTTGTGGTCTTTCCATGTATCGGTTGTCCTTGTCGTCCTAGATTGCAGGTTTAAAAGATGCAAGTGAGGAGCCTTGGCGACTTGTATTAGTGGATCTTGTATGTGGTACACACTAAAGCCACTGTGTGTCAGTGGTGGAAGGAATAAATGTTTACGGTGGTGGATGATGTACCAGCTGCTTGGTCCTGGTTAGTGTTGAGCTCCTCGAATGTTTCTGGAGCTTCTCTCATTCACCCAAGAAGATAATATTCCTTCACATTCCTGACATAGAAACATAGAAAGTAGGAGCGGCAGGAGGCATTCAGCCCTTTGAGCCTCCTCCACCATTCATTATGATCATGGCTGATCACCCAACTCAATAGCCTGTTCCCACCTCCCCCCGTATCCTTTGATCCTTTTGCCCCCAAGAGCTGTATCTAACTCCTTCTTGAAAACATACAATATTTTGGCCTCAACTACTTTCTGTGGTAATGAATTCCACAGACTCCCCCCTCTGGTTTAAAACATTTCTCCTCTTCTCTGTCCTAAATTGTCTACCCTGTATCCTCAGACTGTGACCCCTGGTTCTGGACACACCCACCATCAGGAACATCCTTCCTGCATCTACCCTGTCCTGTCCTGTTAGAATGTTATAGGTTTCCATGAGAGCCCCCCCTCATTCTTCTGAACTCCAGCAAATATAATCCCAAGCAACTCAAATTTCAGTCCCGCCTTCCCAGAAATCAGTCTAGTAAACCTTCATTGCACTCCTTCCATAGCAAGAGCATCCTTTCTCAGATAAGGAGAGCAAAACTTCACACAATATTCCAGTGTGGTCTCACCAAGGCCCTATATAATTGCAGCAAGATATCCCTGCTGCTGTACTTGAATCCTCTCACTACGAAGGCAAACATACCATTTGCTTTCTTTACCACTTTCTGCACCTGCATACTTACCCTCAGCGACTGGTGTACGCGGACACCCAGGTCTCATTGCATGCTCCCTTCTCTCAATTTATAGCAATTCAGATTATCTGCCTTCCTGTTTTTGCTACCAATGTGGATAATCTTACATTTATCCACGTTACACAGGATCTGCCATGCATTTGCCCACTCACTCAACTTATCCAAATCACACTGAAGCATCTCTGCATCCTCCTCACAGCTCACCCCCTTACCTAGCTTTGTGTCATCTGCAAATTTGGAGATATTATATTTAGTTCCCTCATCTAAATTATTAATATATTTTGAACGAGATTTAACAGGAAAAAGAGAGTCGTGATTTGGGCGCGAATAGCGGGGTGTTTCTCGGAGACTGCAGCGCCAAGATTAACCCCACTATCAAATGGAACATTGATTTTTTTGGGGGGCCACTGCGGGAAACACCCCGTCAAGGCCACACTTACATTCTTTTTCTGCTCTGACAAGCTCAGGAAAAGATCAGGCACCATTTTTAAATACCCCCCACTGCAGCCTACAAACCCCCCAATTTACCTCCTAGGGGGCCTCGAGCCCTGACACCCCACCTCATAAAGGCAGGGCACCTGTGGCTCAATCTCCAGCACGGGCAACCTGGCACCCGGCAGCCTTGGCACTGCCAGCCTGGCACCCTGGCAATGCTCCTGCCAGTCTGGTAGTGTTGGGGTGCCACTACCAGAGTGCCTGGGTGGCAGAGCCAAGGTGCCAGACTGGCAGTGCCAAGTGGCATTGTGTATTCCAGGATACCGCCCTGCTTGGAGCTCAGCATCCCCGGGGCCTCTGATCACCTGGGAAACCCTCCGAAGTGCCGTTGCACCTGCTTCATGTTTGTGGAAACACGTGCTAAATGGCACCACGGCGAGGTCTACCAGGCACGGGAGTTCGATCTCAGGCCTTGGGATACTCCGACGCAGACATATTTAAATGAAGCTAACTGCTAACTTAAATGCGCAAATCTGGATCCCGCCCAGTGAGGGCAATATCCAGATCATGACGAGCGTCCCGAGCTTTGTAAATCCCTTGAGAGGACTTTCATGAGATTTAACTGCCTCGTCGCTTCACCGAGTCGGGGGGCCACCCATTGTGAATAGCTGGGTCCCAGCACTGATGCCTGTGGTACGCCACTAGTCAGTGCCTGCCAGTTTAAAAAAGACCAGTTTATTCCTATTCTTTGTTTTCTGTCAGACAACCAGATTTTTATCCATTGCAATACGTTACTCCCAATCCCATGCGTTTTAATTTTTACATGCTATATGATACTTTGTCGAAAGCCTTCTGCAAGTCCTAATAAACCACATCCACTGGCTCCCCTTCATCAACTCAAAGTCACATCCTCAAAGAATTCCAGTAGATTTGCGAAGAATGATTTCCCTTTCGAGAATCCATGTCTGATCTTGTCATTTTCCAAGTTCTCTACTATAAAATCTTTTGTCATGAATTCTAGAATTTTCCCCACTAACGACATCAGGCCGACTGGTCTATAAGTCTCTGTTTTCTCTCTACCTCTCTTTTTAAATAGTGGGGTTACATTGCTACCCTCCAATCTTTACAAACTATTCCGGAGTCTACAGAATCTTGGAAGGTGACCACCAAGGCATCCAGGATTTCTAGGACCACTTCCTTAAGTACTCTGAGATGTAGATTATTAGGCTCTGGGAATTTATCAGCCTTCAATCCCATCAATTTCCCCAACACCATTTCCCTACTAATACTGATTTCTTTCAGTTCTTCCCTCTCAAGAAACCCTGTGCTCCCCAATATTTCTGGTATATTAACCGTGTTCTCCTTTGTGAAGTCCGAAGCAAAGTATGTGTTTAGTTGGTCAGACAATTCTTTGTTCCCTTTTTTAAAGTCCCCTGTTTCTAACTGTAAGGGTCCTACATTTGTTTTCACCAATCTTTTTCTCTTCACATACCTATAGAAAGTTTTACTGTCAGTTTTATGTTCTCCACAAGCTTTCTCTCATACTCTTCTTAATCAACCCCTTGGTCCTCCTTTGCTGAAAGCAAAACTAATCCCAAGGTCTGTTGTTTTTTATGGCCAATTTGTGTGCCTCTTGCTTAGATCTAATACTGTCTATATATTCCCTTATAAGCCATGGTCTGGTCATCTTTCCCGTTTCACTCTAGCGCCAGACTAGACTAAACAATTATTGCAATTCACCCATGCACTCACTGAATGTTTGCCATTGCCTATCCACCATCATACCTTTCGGTAACATTTCCCAGTCCATCATAGTCAACTCGCATCTCATATCAGCATAATTTCATTTAGTAAGATTCAGGACCCTAGCCTCAGAATCAACTATGTCACTCTCCATCTTGATGAAGAATTCTATCATATTATAGTCACTCATCCCCAAGGGGTCTCGCACAACTATATTGCCAATTATTCCTTTCTCAATACATAATACCCAGTCTAGGATGGCCTGTTCTCTAGTTGGCTCCTCAGCGTATTGGTCCAGAAAACCATCCCGTATACACTCCAGGAATTCCTCCTCTACGGTATTGTTACTAATTTGATTTGCCCAATCTATAATGCAAATTAAAGTCACCCGTAATTACAGATTTTCCTTTATTGCATGCATCTCTAATTTCCTGTTAAATGCCATTCCCAACATCACCACCACAGTTTGGGGGTTACAGCCCCCACTAAGGTTATTTGCTCCTTAGTGTTTCTCAGATCTACTAATACAGATTCCACATCGTCGGAGCTTATATTTTTCCTCACTATTGCGTGAATTTCCTCTTTAACCGGCAATGCACCTCCATGACCTTTTACTTTTTGTCTGCCCTTCCTAAATACTGAATACTCCTGGGATGTTCAGTTCCCATCCCTGAAACCCTGCAGCTATATCTGTAGAATTCCGTTATATCATACCCGTTTATATCTATTTGCGAGATTAATTAATCCACTTTATTGCGAATGCTCCATGCATTAAAGCATGAATCCTTAAGGCTTGTCTTTTTAACATTACTTGTCCCATTCCCACTATCTTTTACTGAGGTCCTGTTTGATTCTGGCCCTTGATTTCTCTGCCTATCACTTTTCCTATTCCCCTTATTGTCTTTGTTCTTGTCCTTGATTCCCCCTTCTCTGACTCCTTGCAAAGGTTCTCATTCTCCTGCCATTTTAATTTAAACCCTCCCCAACCACTCCAGCAAATATTCCCCCTCGGACATCAGTCCTGCACCGGTGTAGCCCGTCCAGTTTGTACTGGTTCCTCCCCCAGAACCAGTCCCAATGACCCTTGACATGAAACCCTGCCCCTCACACCATCTCTTCAGTCATGTATTTCTACTCTGACTAGCACGTGGCACTGAAAGTAACGTTACGATCACTACCTTTGAGGCCCTACTTTTCAACTTACTTCCTAACCCTGCTTTTAGGACCTCACCCCCTTTTTTAACCTATGTCGTTTGTACCAATATGTACCACGACCACTGGCTGTTCATCCTCCCCCTTCAGAATGTCCTGTAGCTGCTCTGAAACGTCCTTGACCCTAGCACCAGGGTCTTGTTTGTGGCTACAGAAACTACCTATTCCTGTCACAATTGAATCCCCTAGAACTATTGCATTCCCATACTTTTTACTCCTCTCCTGTGCAGCAGAATCAACTGTGTGCGACAAATTAGGCTATTGCTTCTTCTCCCCGAGAGGTCATTCCCCTCAACTGTATCCAAAGCGGTATATCTGTTTTTAGGGGAATAGCCACAGCAGATTCCTGCACGACCTGCCTAGTCCTTTTGCTCAGCCACCGGTGGCCATCCATTCCCTTCCAGCCTGTAGACTCTTAGCCTGCAGTGTGACCACCTCGATATACTCAATTACTCTAGGGCCCTCTTTCCCTGCTTCTCGTAGTTACGGAAGGTAGCCCTTACAAATGATGAACCACAAAATAAGACCTTAAAAACTAGAAGCAATTAAAGTAGTAAATACTTACCTGAACATAGACACGGCACTCAACGAATCACCGATCATACTCGAAGGATAACCTCACTCCCTCTTCATCAAACTCCCTCAGTCTCCAAACTCCAACTTAAGGGGCGGGATTCTCCGCCGGCGGGATTCTCCGTTTTGCTGGTGCCCGGGGGTTTCCCGACAGCATGGAGCTGCCCCACAATGGGAAGCCCCATTGACCGGCCGGCGTAACGGAGAATCCCACCGGCGGGCTGGGGCAGAAATGTGGCGTGGCGGGGCAGAGAATCCCACCCAAGGTCTCTACTGAAGCCCAAAGCAGCACCCCAGTGCTGACAAAGTCCCCCTGCATGTCGTTGGGGATATGCCCACCATAGTAGAAAAAACTTTGGTAATCTAACAGAGCCTTTGAAGTACTGTCTCGTGCACTCAGGATTTCACACCCCGGTATCCCTGTGACCAACAGTCCATTGACAGACCACCCCCAAAAAGAAAGTTATCAGCTGTTAAATTTCCATTCCTAATTATCCTACTTGTGTCGACTATGATTCTGTGGATAGCTCAATGGGGAAGTCTCAAACTGGAAACCAATCTTAAATAAGGTGCCCCAAACTACTGTCCTAGATCCCTTTTTGTTGCTCCACTTTGTACATGACACCCAGTATGGGATATCAAGCCAGATCAGACTCTTTGCAGATGACTGCCTAATCTACAGAGCCATGAGTGAAACAGCAGGTGAGACAAACTCATGAGAATCAGCAGTACTCCCTGTCCATCAAACTACACAGTGTATGATTTCAAGACACCAGTTAGACCTCAGCTGGAGTACTGTGTACAGTTCCAGGTGCCACACGATAGGAAGATGTGGACGCATTGGAGAGAGGCAGAAGAGGTTTACAAAAATCGTTCCAGGGATGAGAAACTTCAGTTATGAGGATAGATTGGAGAGGTTGGGACTGTTCTACTTGGAGAGTAGAAGGCTGAGAGGAGATTTGATCGAGATGTTCAAAATCATGAGGGGGCTGCACAGAGTAGATAGGAAGAAACTGTTCCTGCTTGTAAAATGATCAAGAATGAGAGGGCACAGATTGAAAGTGCTTTTCAAAAGAAGCAAACGTGATGGGAGAAAAATCGTTTTCACACAATGAGCAGTTCGGGTCTGGAATGCACTGCCTGGAAGTGTGCTGGAGGCAGGTTCAATTGAGGCATTCAAGAAGGCGTTAGATGTTTCTATTCAAGTAATCAATATGCAGGAATATAGGGGAAAAGCACTAAGCCATGATAGTCATTTGGGGAGCTGGTGCAGACAAGATTGGCCAAATGGCTTCCTTTTATGCCAGAACAATCTGTGATTAGCCCCTTGAAGGTACTTGGTGTCATAATATACACCAGTATATCATGGTGCAGACACACACACTGATGAACACACAGCAAGACCAATCAACACACACAACACCGCAGCCAATCACCAGTTAGAGCACACTCACTATTATAGACAGAGGGCATCAGAGTTCCCGCTCATTCGGGATGCAGCCTCTCAGAAGGACAGAGCTTCCAGCTTCCAGCACAGTTCGTCACCATGTGCTGAGTGCATTGACTGGTTAGGACAGGCATAGGTCTTTAGTTTAATCTAACATCGTGTTAACCCACAGTGAAAGTATGTTCAACAGTTTCTACCTTAATAAAATAGTCTTGTACTATTTTAAGTGTTGGTGGCCTGTATGTGTTCCACGGATCCAGAGCACCCAACACATCATGGTACCAGTAGTTGAGGGATGTTAGAACTTCTTAGACCTACCTGCAAGTGATCTGCCTTCCACCAGCATACAGCCATCCTGCAAAATGGACAGCGTCCGCCCGCCGCCGCCGCTCCGCATCACCGGTAACCTATGGGCCAACTGGAAGATATTCAAACAACGCTTCCAGCTCTACCTTGAAGCCACAGACCGGGAAGATGCCTCAGACACCAGGAAGATCGCTTTCTTCCTATCCACGGCCGGGGAACATGCCATCCACATTTTCAATTCTCTCACCTTTGCTGATGGTGAAGATAAATCAAAATTCAAGACGGTCCTCCTTAAGTTTGACAGTCACTGCGACATTGAGGTGAATGAAAGTTTCGAGCGCTATGTATTCCAACAGCGTTTGCAGGGTAAGGATGAACCTTTCCAGTCCTTTCTCACCCATCTCCGCATCCTTGCGCAGTCCTGTAATTACGGGCCCACCTCCGACTCCATGATACGCGACCAGATCGTTTTCGGTGTTCAGTCGGACCCCCTACGCCAGCAGCTCCTCAAGGTAAAGCAGCTCACCGTAGCGACTGCCATTGAGACCTGCGTGCCACATGAACACGCCACTAGTCGGTATTCCCACATCCAAGCGGCTGAAACAGCGCGGCAAGGTCCCTGCATGGCAGAACTGGTCCAAGCAATCGAGCAACTCCAGGGCCTCAGCCTGGATGAGGGCGGCCATTTTGCGCACAAGAGCGGGAGTCTGCGAAAAGTGAGCTGCTTTACCTTGAGGAGCTGCTGGCGTAGGGGGTCCGACTGAACACCGAAAACGATCTGGTCGCGTATCATGGAGTCGCAGGGTCCCAGCGCCCCTTAAGGACCGCCTCAAGCAGCAGCTGCAGGACCTCCAGAACTAAGGAGTGATTTCCAAAGTCACGGAACCGACCGACTGGGTCAGTTCCATGTTATGTGTAAAAAAGCCTTCCGGCGAATTGAGAATTTGCATTGATCCCAAGGATCTAAATCGCAATATTATGAGGGAGCACTATCCAATTCCCAAGCGCGAAGCGCTCACATGTGAGGTGGCTCGCGCCAAGCTCTTTACCAAACTCAACGCCTCAAAAAGATTCTGGCAAATCCATCTTGATAAATCCAGCAGGAAACTCTGCACATTTAACACCCCCTTTGGAAGATATTATTACAACAGGATGCCGTTTGAGATCATCTCTGCATCAGAAGTGTTCCATAGGATTATGGAACAAATGATGGAAGGTATTGAAGGTGTTCGCGTCTATGTCGATGACATAATCATTTGGTCCACCACCCCGCAGGAGCATGTTAGTCGCCTCCAGCGCGTATTCAGACGTATACATGAGCATGGCCTCCGCCTCAACAGGGCCAAATGCTCTTTTGGCCAGACAGAACTTAAGTTCCTCGGGGACCACATCTCCCAATTGGGTGTGCAGCCGGATGCGGACAAGGTAGCTGCCATCACAGCTATGAAAACACCAGAGGACAAGAATGCGGTCCTCCGATTTCTGGGCATGGTCAATTTCTTAGGGAAATTCATCCCTAACCTCGCCTCTCATACCACGGCTCTCAGGAACCTATTCAGGAAGACGACAGACTTCCAATGGCTCCCTGCCCACGAGCGCGAATGGAGAGAACGCAAGGCAAAACTGACCACGGCCCCGGTCTTAGCTTTCTTTGATCCAGCAAAGGAGACCAAAATTTCGACCGATGCCAGCCAATCCGGCATTGGGGCAGTGCTCCTTCAATGTGATGAGGCCTCATCATGGACCCCCATTGCATATGCGTCACGTGCGATGACCCCCACGGAGCAGCGCTACGTGCAGATAGAAAAGGAGTGCCTGGGCCTTCTGACCGGTGTTGTTAAGTTTCACGATTATGTGTACGGACTTCCTCAATTCACCGTCGAGACCGACCATCGCCCGCTGGTCAATATAATACAGAAAGACTTGAACGACATGACGCCTCGCCTCCAGTGTATTCTTCTCAAGCTCCGGCGATATGACTTCCAGCTCGTATACACCCCAGGCAAGGACCTCATAATTGCTGATGCTCTCTCCAGGGCAGTCAACACTCCATGTGACCCAGCGGGATTTGTCTGTCAGGTTGACGCCCATGTGGCATTCGCAGCCTCCAATCTACCTGCTCGGACGAACGCCTCGTCCAAATTCACCGCGAGACGGTGGTTGACCCCTTGCTACAGCGTGTCATGCGCCACCTAACGGACGGGTGGCTCAAGGGACAATGCCCTCAATTCTATAATGTCAAAGATGATCTGGCGGTATTAGACGGGGTTCTTCTAAAACTGGACAGCATTGTCATCCCGCAAAGCATGCGCCAGCTTGTCCTGGAACAACTACACGGGGGCCACCTTGGCATGGAAAAGTGCTGCCGACCGGCCCGAGAGGCAGTGTACAGGCCCGGCATTAATGAGGACATAGCCAACACAGTGCTCAACTGCCCCACTTGTCAGCGCTTCCAGCCGGCCCAACCACGTGAGACCTTGCAGCCCCATGAGTTGGTCACGTCACCATGGACCAAGGTGGGCATCGACCTGTTCCACGCGCTGGGTAGAGACTATGTCCTGATCGTGGACTACTTTTCGAATTACCCGGAGGTGATACGGTTGCACGACCTCACCTCGTCTGCAGTCATTCGTGCATGTAAAGAAACCTTTGCTCGACACGGCATCCCGCTCACGGTTATGTCGGATAATGACCCCTGCTTCGCCAGCCAAGAATGGTCCAACTTTGCCGGGCAGTACAATTTTGCCCATGTGACATCCAGTCCCCTGTGCCCCCAATCAAACGGCAAAGCAGAGAAGGGAGTACATATCGTCAAACGGCTCCGATGCAAGGCTGCCGATGCTGGGTCTGATTTCTACCTTGCCTTGCTGGCCTATCGCTCCGCCCCACTGTCCACTGGCCTGTTGCCAGCCTCGTTACTCATGAGTCGCACCCGGAGGACGACGGTGCCGTCCATCCATGTCCCAGACCTCGACCACGTTCCGGTCCTTCGCCGGATGCAGCTGTCTCATGCACAGCACAAGGCGGCTCATGACTCCCGTGCAGCTGATCTCCCTGCTCTGGCTCCAGATAACAACGTCCGTGTCAATCTTCCAGATGGTGGCTGGTCTGCAACCGCTGTTGATCTTCGACAGGTGGCCCCCCGCTCGTTTTTGGTTCGTCTACCGGATGGCTCTATTCTGCGCCGCAATCGACGCGCCCTTCGTCTCGTCCCACGCTCGCCACGTGATCCTCCAGTGTTGCCTCGCCCTCCTGCTGACCCAGCCATGGACTATGCAGAGCTTCCTGTCACTCTGCCTTCCCCTGACTTTGACGCAGTCCAGCCCGCTCCTGAACCGGCGGCTCTCGGCCCACCCTTGAGGCAGTCAAACAGAATTCGTCACCCACCTCAGAGACTAGATTTATGAACTCTTCGAATTTATGGATTCTCTGAATTGTTTCGTTGCTTTGTTTGATCGTTTCCCTGGTTTGTATATAGTGTTGATCTCGTTACTCTTGTTGCATACTGCTTCTCTGCACCAGGCACCTTCCCATGTAAATAGCTTAGTTCTCATGTACGTAGTCCTGTAAATATGTCTTCGCACCCCATACGTAGTTAGGAACATTCTCATCACGCATTATTTATTGCCACACACATACATTTTTTTATAAAAGGGGGGATGTCATAATATACACCAGTGTATCATGGTGCAGACACACACACTGATGGACACACAGCAAGACCAACCAACACACACAACACCGCAGCCAATCACCAGTTAGAGCACATTCACTATATAGACAGAGGGCATCAGAGTTCCCGCTCATTCGGGATGCAGCTTCTCAGAAGGACAGAGCTTACAGCTTCCAGCACAGATCTTCACCATGTGCTGAGTGCATAGACTGGTTAGGACAGGCATGGGTCTTTAGTTTAATCTAACATTGTCTTAACCCACAGTGAAAGTATGTTCAACAGTTTCTACCTTAATAAAATAGTGTTGTACTATTTTAAGTGTTGGTGGCCTGTATGTGTTCCACGGATCAGAGCACCCAACACATCACTTGGGAATCCACATCCAAAATATTTTATACTGGAACATACAAAGGCAACACGCAGCTTCAAAAGTGTCCAAAATACTTGGGTTTGTAAAAAGAAACTTCCACCTTTCTTCAACAAAAGGAAATTCTGTACAAGACATTGATTAAACCACATTTAGGGTATGGGAATCATACACTGCTAAAAACATTGCCCTCCTTGAGAAAATTCAAAACTAGGCAGCTCAGTTAATTTCAATTACTCGTGAGATTGTAGTGCCGCCCGGTTAGTTATATTGCTGGGCTGGCACCATTTCCACAATCCACAAAAGGTGACGAATCATAGAATCCCTACAATGCAGAAGGAGGCCATTCGGCCCATTGAGTCTGCACCGACCCTCCGAAAGAGAACCCTACTTCGGCCCATGTTCCCACCTAACCTTTGGACACGAAGGGGCAATTTATCATGGCCAATCCACCTAACCTGCCCATCTTTGGACTGTGGGAGGACACCCACACGGACACGGGGAGAATGTGCAAACTCCGCACAGTCACCTGAGTTGACATGCCTCTGTAAACGTTTTAATGAATAATTAAATATTTCCAAGCAGTAGTTTAAGCCCCAAAATGACAGCCTAAAGAGGTCGTAACCAATTGTTCCAATTATATACACCCCTGTGTGCTTCCTTTGCTAATTTCATTTTCCCCAAGAACAATTTCGGACTGGAACAATTTTCCACAAACCTTAATCTCAATGCCCTCTGAGAATGAATTTAAGGAAAATCTGTTGAACCCTTTAAATTGACATGACCATGGACTGCACTCACTGTGCACCTCCTGTTGTGAAAACTGCTTGGTGGAAGACCTGGGAAGGGAACCTTATGAATTGCCAAGTACCAAGAGCTAGCAACACATTTTGTAGCACCTCTAGCAAAGGAAAATATCCAAAGGTGCTTCATCGGAGCAGAATCAGACAAAAGAAATCTGACCACGGAGGCAAAGACGAAGACGGTATGAAAGGTGACCAAAGGAGTCGGTTGTAAGCAGGGATTTAAGATCGAGAGAGGTCAGAGACGGAGAGGTTTAGATAAATAATCCCAGAGGTTAGGGCCCAGGCAGCTCAGGTCACAGCTGCCAATGGTGGAAAGAAGTGAATGGGGCAATGGACATGTAGCCAGTGTTGGAGGAGCGAAGAGTTAATCATTAATCCAAGTTAATATTTGAAGTAGAATTCAACGCTGTGCTCGGAGTGACAAACCTGCTGCAGCGAACTGAGCCGTTGGCTGATTTTTTGCCAAAATTAACTTGCAAACAGAATGCCATCGAGTCTGTCACAGGGTAATCGTTTAATATTAATTGGAGTGAGATTTTTCAAACTGCTGCGATGGTGACTCAAATTCTTGTCAGTCTTTTTGTGACGGAATCTTTTACATTCCATTTTAGAGACACAGGAAGTGCTAAGGAATCACTTTGTCATAAAACAAATGACTGTAGGAAGCTAATCGTTTGATGTCATCTTTTGTGGCGAGGATAATTTGCATATACAATAACGCCGGCACACGCAAGCTGATAGCAATTCGTGTTGCAGAGATTTCTTCTTAAAATGTCAAATGCTTTCACAAAGGGCCGTACAGAAGGATCCAACGGCCTGGTAGATTCAGCCAGCAGCTACAGGGATCAGCCTGTTGCAGCAGCCAGCTAATGTGTGAGTTCCTCCTGAGAGGTAACTTGTGGAGTCGTCTGATATTGAAGGAGCAACAATGTTGTTTGGGGGGAAAAAGTCAAGCTGGAAACCTCAATATTCCCAAATGATCATACATAAGGCGAGCTGCTGTTTCCTAAAGCTGTATAACTAGACTGCTGTAATTGAACAGAATCTTAAATCGTCAATTGATCAAAGGCAGCCATTCATTCAGTAGTGAGTACATTTACTTGATCCCTGTTCTTCAGAGATTATGTCTGACCTCATCATACTTACATAAGAACAGGAGGAAGCTATTTAGACCAACAGGTTTATTAGGCCTTTCAATGAAATTATAGCTGATCTGTACCATTAATTGGAGGACATTCCCCAGGAGTGTCTCAGTATCTACTATGAACGCCCCAAGAGTGGTTCAGTATCTGTGGGAGGTGTCCAGGAACTGCTTCAGTGTCTGTGGGAGGTCTCCAGGAGTGGTTCAGAATCTGTGGGGTTTCTCCAGGAATGGTTCAGTATCTGCTCAAGCTCCCCAGGTGTGGTTTGTTATCCGCAGTGGATCCCCAGGAGTGGTTCAGTGTCTGCGGGGTTCTCCAGGAGTCGTTCAGTATCTGTGGGGGGTCTGCAGAGTGGTTCAGTATATGTAGGAGGTTTTCAGAGTGGTTCAGTATATGTGGGGGGTCTCCAGGAGTGGTTCAGTATCTGTGGGAGGTTTCCAGAAGTGGTTCAGTATCTGCTGAGGGTCTCCAGGCGTGGTTCAGTATCTGTGGGAGGTTTCCAGGAGTGGCTTGCTATCTGCAGGAGATCTCCAGGACTGGTTCAGTTTCTGCGGGGGGTCTCCAGGTGTGGTTCAGTATCTGCAGGGGGTCTACAGGAGTGGTTCAGTACCTGCAGGAGGGCCCCAGGAGTGGTTCAGTATCTGCACGAGATCTCCAGGCCTGGCTCAGTATCTGCGGGGTGTCTACAGGAATGGTTCGGTATCTGTGGGGGGCCTCCAGGACTGGTTCAATATCTACGGGAGAGCTCCAGGAGTGGTTCAGTATCTGCGGGGGATCTCCAGGACTGATTCAGTATCTGCGGAGGGTCTCCAGGAGTGGTTCAGTATCTACGGGAGAGCTCCAGGAGTGGTTCAGTATCTGCGGGGGATCTCCAGGACGGATTCAGTATCTGCGGAGGGTCTCCAGGAGTGGTTCACTATCTGCAGGGGGGTCTACAGGAGTGGTTCAGTATCTGCAGGGGGTCTACAGGAGTGGTTCAGTATCTGCAGGGGATCTCCAGGACTGATTCAGTATCTGCGGAGGGTCTCCAGGACTGGTTCACTATCTGCAGGGGGTCTACAGGAGTGGTTCAGTATCTGCAGGAGGGTCCCAGGAGTGGTTCAGTATCTGCACGAGATCTCCAGGCCTGGCTCAGTATCAGTATCTGCAGGGGGTCTACAGGTGTGGTTCAATATCTGCAGGAGGGCCCCAGGAGTGGTTCAGTATCTGCACGAGATCTCCAGGCCTGGCTCAGTATCTGCGGGGGGTCTACAGGAATGGTTCGGTATCTGTGGGGGGTCTCCAGGACTGGTTCAATATCTACGGGAGAGCTCCAGGAGTGGTTCAGTATCTGCGGGTGGTCTCCAGGAATGGTTCAGTATCTGTAGAGGGTCTACAGGACTGGTTCAGTGTCTGCGGGAGATCCCCAGGAGTGGTTCAGTATCTGCAGGAGGTCCCCCGGAATGGTTCAGTATCTGTTCAAGCTCCCCAGGTGTGGTTTGCTATCCGCAGTGGATCTCCAGGAGTGATTCAGTGTCTGCGGGGTTCTCCAGGAGTCGTTCAGTATCTGCGGGGGGTCTGCAGAGTGGTTCAGTATATGTAGGAGGTTTCCAGAGTGGTCCAGTATATGTGGGGGGTCTCCAGGAATGGTTCAGTATCTGTGGAAGGTTTCCAGGAATGGTTCAGTGTCTACGGGAGAGCTCCTGGAGTAGTTCAGTATCTGCAGGGGGTTTCTCCAGGAGTGGTTCAGTATCTGTGGCCGGTTTTCTGGAGTGGTTCAGTGTCTACGGGAGAGCTCCAGGAGTGGTTCAGTATCTGCAGGGGGTTTCTCCAGTAGTGGTTCAGTATCTACGGGAGAGCTCCAGGAGTGGTTCAGTATCTGTAGGCGGTTTCTCCAGGAGTGGTTCAGTATCTGCAGGGGGTTTCTCCAGGAGTGGTTCAGTATCTGTGGCCGGTTTTCTGGAGTGGTTCAGTGTCTACGGGAGAGCTCCAGGAGTGGTTCAGTATCTGTAGGCGGTTTCTCCAGGAGTGGTTCAGTATCTCCCGGGGGTTTCTCCAGGAGTGGTTCAGTATCTACGGGAGAGCTCCAGGAGTGGTTCAGTGTCTACGGGAGAGCTCCAGGAGTGGTTCAGTCTCTGCCGGGGGTTTCTCCAGGAGTAGTTCAGTACTGCAGGGGGTTTCTCCAGGAGTGGTTCAGTATCTACGGGAGAGCTCCGGAAGTAGTTCAGTGTCTACGGGAGAGCTCCGGGAGTAGTTCAGTACCTGTAGGGGGTTTCTCCAGGAGTGGTTCAGTCTCTGCCGGGGGGTCTCAAGGAGTAGTTCAGTATCTGTGGCAGGTTTCCTGGAGTGGTTCAGTATCTACTGGAGAGCTCCAGGAGTAGTCCAGTATCTGCAGGCAGTTTCTCCTGGAGTGGTTCAGTATCGGCAGGGGGTCTCCAGGAGTCGTTCAGTATCTGCAGGGGGTCTCCAGGAGTGGTTCCGTATCTGCGGGGGGTCTCCAGGAGTGGTTCAGTATCTGCCGGGGGTCTCCAGGAGTGGTTCAGTATCTGCGGGTGGTCTCCAGGAGTGGTTCAGTATCTGCGGGGGGTCTCCAGAAGTCGTTCAGTATCTGCGGAGGGTCTCCTGGAGTGGTTCAGTATCTGCGATGGGTCTCTAGGAGTAGTTCAGTATCTGCAGGGGGTTTCTCCAGGAGTGGTTCAGTATCTGTGGCCGGTTTTCTGGAGTGGTTCAGTGTCTACGGGAGAGCTCCAGGAGTGGTTCAGTATCTGTAGGCGGTTTCTCCAGGAGTGGTTCAGTATCTCCCGGGGGTTTCTCCAGGAGTGGTTCAGTATCTACGGGAGAGCTCCAGGAGTGGTTCAGTGTCTACGGGAGAGCTCCAGGAGTGGTTCAGTCTCTGCCGGGGGTTTCTCCAGGAGTAGTTCAGTACTGCAGGGGGTTTCTCCAGGAGTGGTTCAGTATCTACGGGAGAGCTCCGGAAGTAGTTCAGTGTCTACGGGAGAGCTCCGGGAGTAGTTCAGTACCTGTAGGGGGTTTCTCCAGGAGTGGTTCAGTCTCTGCCGGGGGGTCTCAAGGAGTAGTTCAGTATCTGTGGCAGGTTTCCTGGAGTGGTTCAGTATCTACTGGAGAGCTCCAGGAGTGGTCCAGTATCTGCAGGCAGTTTCTCCTGGAGTGGTTCAGTATCGGCAGGGGGTTTCTCCAGGAGTGGTTCAGTATCTGCGATGGGTCTGCAGGAGTGGTTCAGTATCTGCGATGGGTCTGCAGGAGTGGTTCAGTATCTGCGATGGGTCTGCAGGAGTGGTTCAGTAACTGCGATGGGTCTGCATGAGTGGTTCAGTACCTGCGATGGGTCTGCATGAGTGGTTCAGTACCTGCGATGGGTCTGCAGGAGTGGTTCAGTATCTGCGATGGGTCTGCAGGAGTGGTTCAGTATCTGCAATGGGTCCTCAAGGAGTGATTCAGTCTCTGCGGGAGGCCTTCAGGAGTGAATCAGTATCTGCGTGAGGTCTCCAAGACCGGTTTGGTATCTATGTGAGCTCCCCAGGAGTGGTTTGATATCCACACGGGATCTCCAGGAGTTGTTCAGTATCTATGGGAGGTCCCCAGCAGTAGTTCAGTATCTGCAGGAGGTCCCCAGGAGTGGTTCAGTATCTGCGGGGGATCTCCAGGAGTGGTTCAGTATCTGCAGGGGGTCTCCAGGAGTCGTTCAGTATCTGCAGGGGGTCTCCAGGAGTGGTTCCGTATCTGCGGGGGGTCTCCAGGAGTTGTTCAGTATCTGCCGGGGGTCTCCAGGAGTGGTTCAGTATCTGCGGGGGGTCTCCAGGAGTGGTTCAGTATCTGCGGGGGTCTCCAGAAGTCGTTCAGTATCTGCGGAGGGTCTCCTGGAGTGGTTCAGTATCTGCGATGGGTCTCTAGGAGTAGTTCAGTACTGCAGGGGGTTTCTCCAGGAGTGGTTCAGTATCTGCAGGCGGTTTCGCCAGGAGTGGTTCAGTATCGGCAGGGGGTTTCTCCAGGAGTGGTTCAGTATTTGCGGGGGTCTCAAGGAGTGGTTCAGTATCTGTGGCCGGTTTTCTGGAGTGGTTCAGTATCTACGGGAGAGCTCCAGGAGTGGTTCAGTCTCTGCCGGGGGTTTCTCCAGGAGTGGTTCAGTCTCTGCTGGGGGTTTCTCCAGGAGTGGTTCAGTCTCTGCCGGGGGTTTCTCCAGGAGTGGTTCAGTATCTGTGGGGGGTCTCAAGGAGTAGTTCAGTATCTGTGGCAGGTTTCCTGGAGTGGTTCAGTATCTACTGGAGAGCTCCAGGAGTGGTCCAGTATCTGCAGACAGTTTCTCCAGGAGTGGTTCCCTATCTGCAGGGGGTTTCTCCAGGAGTGGTTCAGTATCTGCAATGGGTCTGCAGGAGTGGTTCAGTATCTGCGATGGGTCTGCAGGAGTGGTTCAGTAACTGCGATGGGTCTGCATGAGTGGTTCAGTACCTGCGATGGGTCTGCAGGAGTGGTTCAGTATCTGCGATGGGTCTGCAGGAGTGGTTCAGTATCTGCAATGGGTCCTCAAGGAGTGATTCAGTCTCTGCGGGAGGCCTTCAGGAGTGAATCAGTATCTGCGTGAGGTCTCCAAGACTGGTTTGGTATCTATGGGAGCTCCCCAGGAGTGGTTTGCTATCCACACGGGATCTCCAGGAGTTGTTCAGTCTCTATGGGAGGTCCCCAGCAGTAGTTCAGTATCTGCAGGAGGTCCCCAGGAGTGGTTCAGTATCTGCAGCTCCCCAGGTGTGGTTTGCTATCTGCAGGAGATCTCCAGGATTTGTTCAGTATCTGCGGGGGACCTCCAGGAGTGGTTCAGTATCTGCAGGGGGTCTCCAGGAGTCGTTCAGTATCTGCGGGGGGTCTCCAGGAGTCGTTCAGTATCTGCGGGGGGTCTCCAGGAGTGGTTCAGTATCTGCGGGGGGTCTCCAGAAGTCGTTCAGTATCTGCGGAGGGTCTCCAGGAGTGGTTCAGTATCTGCAGGGGGTCTCCAGGAGTCGTTCAGTATCTGCGTGGGGTCTCCAGGACTGGTTCAGTATCTGCGGGGGGTCTCCA
The DNA here is from genome assembly GCF_047496885.1 of Scyliorhinus torazame. Taxonomy (NCBI): domain Eukaryota; kingdom Metazoa; phylum Chordata; class Chondrichthyes; order Carcharhiniformes; family Scyliorhinidae; genus Scyliorhinus; species Scyliorhinus torazame. The sequence goes on along the minus strand of NC_092716.1, from coordinate 198,062,014 downwards.
GGAGTGGTTCAGTATCTGCGGGGGGTCTCCAGGACTGGTTCAGTATCTGCAGGAGATATCCAGGAGTGGTTCAGTATCTGCTCGAGCTCACCAGGTGTGGTTTGCTATCTGCAGGGGATCTCCAGGAGTGGTTCAGTATCTGCGGAGGGTCTCCAAGACTGGTTCAGTATCTGCGGAGGGTCTCCAAGACTGGTTCAGTATCTGCGGGGGTTCTCCAGGAGTGGTTCAGTATCTGCGTGGGGTCTCCAGGACTGGTTCAGTATCTGCGGGGGGTCTCCAGGAGTGGTTCAGTATCTGCGGGGGGTCTCCAGGACTGGTTCAGTATCTGCAGGAGATATCCAGGAGTGGTTCAGTATCTGCTCGAGCTCACCAGGTGTGGTTTGCTATCTGCAGGGGATCTCCAGGAGTGGTTCAGTATCTGCGGAGGGTCTCCAAGACTGGTTCAGTATCTGCGGAGGGTCTCCAAGACTGGTTCAGTATCTGCGGGGGTTCTCCAGGAGTGGTTCAGTATCTGCGTGGGGTCTCCAGGACTGGTTCAGTATCTTGGGAGATCTCTAGGAGTGGTTCAGTATCTGCACGGGTCTTCAGGGGTGATTCAGTATCTGCGGGGGGTCTCCAGGAGTCGTTCAGTATCTTGGGAGATCTCTAGGAGTGGTTCAGTATCTGCGATGGTCTTCTGGGGTGGGTCAGTAGCTATGCGGTGTGTCTCCCCCCCCACATACCCCAAAGTCCCCCGCAACCCCCACCCCAGATTATTTGAATATTTCAATAGGGGTCTTAAGTGTGCACCATTATCTGGAGGAGTGCCATGTGTCCTTACATTTGGAAAGCATTATTAATTGCTGTGGGACATTTACTGTTGATTGGCAACACATTGATATTTAAATACTTACCCTTGTTTCCAGGCCAGGACATAGGAACATCAGGGTCTCTTGACTGCTCATTGGTCGTGTCCTATTCTATGTGTTCATTAGCTGTATGTCTGCATGTCATGACATCTCCGGTGCTCCCTCTAGTGTTTACTTAGTTGTAGTGTATTTATATTAACCCCTTGTGTATTTACAGTGATGCATGTATTTACAGTGATGCATATCACCACAAGTATGTCTTGGTGTGTGCAAGTGAGAGTGAGTAAGAAGCCTAAGACTACAAGTGCGCCAGAGACACTCACAAACTCCTTTCACACTCACTCACTCACTCTCCCTCACACAAATACACACTCACTCATTCTCTCACACACACACTCACTCACTCTCTCACATTCTCTCTCTCACACACACACTCACTCACTCTCCCTCACACACACACTCACTCACTCTCCCTCACACAAATACACACTCACTCATTCTCTCACACACACACTCACTCACTCACACACTCACTCTCTCACACACACACTCGCTCACTCTCTCACATTCTCTCTCTCACACACACACTCGCTCACTCTCCCTCACACACACACTCACTCACTCTCCCTCACACAAATACACACTCACTCATTCTCTCACACACACACTCACTCACTCACACACTCACTCTCTCTCACACACACACTCACTCACTCTCCCTCACACAAATACACACTCACTCATTCTCTCACACACACACTCACTCACTCACACACTCACTCTCTCTCACACACACACTCACTCACTCTCCCTCACACAAATACACACTCACTCATTCTCTCACACACACACTCGCTCACTCTCTCACATTCTCTCTCTCACACACACACTCGCTCACTCTCTCACATTCTCTCTCTCACACACACACTCGCTCACTCTCTCACATTCTCTCTCTCACACACACACTCACTCACTCTCTCACATTCTCTCTCTCACACACACACTCACTCACTCTCTCACATTCTCTCTCTCACACACACACTCACTCACTCACTCACTCTCTCTCTCACACACACACTCACTCACTCTCCCTCACACAAGTACACATTCACTCATTCTCTCACACACACACTCACTCTCTCACACACTCACTCTCTCTCACACACACACTCACTCACTCTCCCTCACACAAATACACACTCACTCATTCTCTCACACACACACTCACTCACTCTCTCACATTCTCTCTCTCACACACACACTCGCTCACTCTCTCACATTCTCTCTCTCACACACACACTCGCTCACTCTCTCACATTCTCTCTCTCACACACACACTCACTCACTCTCTCACATTCTCTTTCTCGCACAATGTAGGCCAGAATTCTCTGGCCATTCGCTGGCGGCGGGATTCTCTGCTCCCACCAGGAGAGCATCTCCGCCCTGGGAATTCCGGCACTATGGGGTGGCTTCAATGGGAATTACCATTAACAGCAGCGGCGGCAGAGATTCCCGCCGCCAGTGAATAGTGCGGTGCCGAGAAACAGGCTATTGGGAGGCTGGAGAATTCTGCCCTGGGGCTGGATTCTCCGATTCTGGGGCTATATCCCCACACCGGCGTGGGAACGGTGGCGTTTTACACCAGAAAAACTGGCACAAAACGGCCACTGATTCCCTGTTTTGCTGGGGCTAGCAGGAAGGCAGCGCAGAGCACCCGGCTCCAGCTGCCGATAGGCCCCAGAGAATTGCCGGGTCCCTGGCCGTGCACACGCACGGCGGCGGCCTGCTGCGGCCTTTTGCGGGCCCGGCCTGTGAAATAGTTCCCCCCTTCGGCCGGCTCACGTGCCCTGGACCGCCCTACCACAGTGCCCCCAGCCGCAAATAATGTCCCCCCCTGCCTGCGGATCGGCCCTCCACTGACTGGTGGCGCTGGACTGAGTCTGCAGCTGCCACGCTGAGCTCTGACGGGTGAGACCACACACAACCCCTGTGACCCTGAGGCCGTGATACGTGGGGCAGCTTACTTCTGGAGTACGCCGCTTTGGAGGCGGTGGAGCATCGCAAAACCGGCGCCACCCCCGATTTGGTCGGGAACTTGCATTCTCCAGCCGTTTGCCGAACGTGATTTCGGAGTCGGCGACCGGAGAATGCAGCCCATGTACTCTCTCTCACAAACTCTCGCTGTCTCTGTCACACACATTCCGCCTCTCTCTCACACACTCCCCCTCTCTCACACACACACTCCCCCTCTCTCACACACACTCCCCCTCTCTGTCACACACACTCCGCCTCTCTCTCACACACACTCCCTCACCACACACTCCCCCTCTCTCTCACACACTCCCCCTCTCTCTCACACACTCCCCCTCTCTCACACACACTCCCCCTCTCTGTCACACACACTCCGCCTCTCTCACACACACACTCCCTCTCCCTCACCACACACTCCCCCTCTCTCTCACACACTCCCCCTCTCTCGTAACACACACTCCCCCTCTCTCACACGCACTCCCCCTCTCTCACACACGCACTCCCCCTCTCTCACACACACACTCCCTCTCCCTCACCACACACTCCCCCTCTCTCTCACACACTCCCCCTCTCTCACACACACTCCCCCTCTCTGTCACACACACTCCGCCTCTCTCACACACACACTCCCTCTCTCACACACACTCCCCCTCTCTCACACACACTCCCCCTCTCTGTCACACACACTCCGCCTCTCTCACAAACACACATCCACTCTCTCACACACACACCCTCTCTCACACACACACTCCCCCTCTCTCACCACACACTCCCCCTCTCTCACACACACTCCCCCTCTCTGTCACACACATGTTGTGTTAGGTGCTCTGCTACACAGACGAAACAACACGATTGCGGATGGTACAACTCAGTTTTATCACTAACATATATTTACAATGGTAAACTGGTTACTCTGGTTCGATCATAACCCTTGAATCTGTGGACCTATTCCTAACACTATCTTGGAGTTGCACTCAGCACATGGTGGATGTCTGAGTGACTTGCTGTGAACTCTGTGCCCTGAGCTGTCTCCTGCTGGAATGCACGGGAAGTGTCGTGTTCCCCGTTTTATAGTGTGTATGCTCTTGCCTGTGATTGGCTGTGGTGTTGTGTGTGTATTGGTTGGTCCGTTGATCTGTCCATCAGTATGTATGTATGTTTGCACCATGATGTTTACCTGAATATCATGACAACACACTCCCCCTCTCTCACACACACACTCCCCCTCTCTCACCACACACTCCCTCTCTCTCACACACACTCCCCCTCTCTCACCACACACTCCCCCTCTCTCACACACACACCCCCTCTCTGTCACACACATGTTGTGTTAGGTGCTCTGCTACACAGACGAAACAACACGATTGCGGATGGTACAACTCAGTTTTATCACTAACATATATTTACAATGGTAAACTGGTTACTCTGGTTCGATCATAACCCTTGAATCTGTGGACCTATTCCTAACACTATCTTGGAGTTGCACTCAGCACATGGTGGATGTCTGAGTGACTTGCTGTGAACTCTGTGCCCTGAGCTGTCTCCTGCTGGAATGCACGGGAAGTGTCGTGTTCCCCGTTTTATAGTGTGTATGCTCTTGCCTGTGATTGGCTGTGGTGTTGTGTGTGTATTGGTTGGTCCGTTGATCTGTCCATCAGTATGTATGTATGTTTGCACCATGATGTTTACCTGAATATCATGACAACACACTCCCCCTCTCTCACACACACACTCCCCCTCTCTCACCACACACTCCCTCTCTCTCACACACACTCCCCCTCTCTCACCACACACTCCCCCTCTCACACACACACTCCCCCTCTCACACACACTCCCCCTCTCTCTCAGACACACATCCCCTCTCTCACACACACTCCCACTCTCTCTCACACACACTGCCCCTCTCTCACACACACCCCCTCTCACACACACACTCCCCCTCTCACACACACACTCCCCCTCTCACACACACACTCCCCCTCTCACACACACTCCCCCTCTCTCACACACACTCCCCCTCTCACACACACACTCCCCCTCTCACACACACTCCCCCTCTCTCTCACACACACACCCCCTCTCTCTCACACACACTCCCCCTCTCTCACACACACTTCTCTCTCACACACACTCCCCCTCTCTCACACTCCCCCTCTCTCTCACACACACATCCCCTCTCTCACACACACTTCTCTCTCACACACACTCCCCCTCTCTCACACTCCCCCTCTCTCTCACACACACTCCCCCTCTCTCACACACTCTCGCTGTCTCTCAAACACACACATCCCCTCTCTCACACACACTTCTCTCTCACACACACTCCCCCTCTCTCACACTCCCCCTCTCTCTCACACACACATCCCCTCTCTCACACACACTCCCCCTCTCTCACACACACTCCCCCTCTCTCACACACACTCCCCCTCTCTCACACACACTCCCCCTCTCACACACACACACCCTCTCTCACACACTGCCCCTCTCACCACAAACGCCCCCTCTCTCACACACACTCCCCCTCTCTCTCACACACACTCTGCCTCTCTCACACACATTCCCCCTCTCTCACCCACACTCCCCCTCTCTCACACACTCCCCCTCTCTCTCACACACACTCCCCCTCTCTCACACACTCATGCTGTCTCTCAAACACACACTCCCCCTCTCACACTCACTTCTCTCTCACACACACTCCCCCTCTCTCACACATACTCCCCCTCTCTCACACACTCCCCCTCTCTCTCACACACACATCCCCTCTCTCACACACACATCCCCTCTCTCACACACATCCCCTCTCTCACACACATCCCCTCTCTCACACACACTCCCCCTCTCTCACACACACTTCCCCTTTCTCACACACACTCCCACTCTCTCACACACGCTCCTCCTCTCACACACCCTCTCTCACACACACTCCCCCTCTCTCACACACACTCCCCCTCTCTCACACACACTCCCCCTCTCTCACACACACTCCCCCTTTCTCACACACACTCCCACTCTCTCACACACACTCCTCCTCTCACACACCCTCTCTCACACACACTCCCCCTCTCTCTCACACACACTCTGCCACTCTCACACACACTCCCCCTCTCTCTCACACACTCCCCCTCTCTCTCACACACTCCCCCTCTCTCTCACACACTCCCCCTCTCTCACACACACTCCCCCTCTCTCACACACACTCCCCCTCTCTCTCACACACACTCCCCCTCTCACACACACACTCCCCCTCTCACACACACTCCCCCTCTCTCTCACACACTCCCCTCTCTCACACACACTCCCCCTCTCTCACCGCACACTCCCCCTCTCTCACACACACTCCCCCTCTCTCTCACCGCACACTCCCCCTCTCTTACACACACTCCCCCTCTCTCTCAGACACACTCCCCCTCTCACACACACACACACTCCCCCTCTCACACACACACTCCCCCTCTCACACACACACTTCCCCTCTCACCACACACTTCCCCTCTCACACACACTCCCCCTCTCACCACACACTCCCCCTCTCTCTCACACACTCCCCCTCTCTCTCACACACACGTCTCCTCTCTCACACACACTCCCCCTCTCCCTCACACACACTCCCCCTCTCACACACACGTCTCCTCTCTCACACACACTCCCCCTCTCCCTCACACACACTCCCCCTCTCACACACACTCCCCCTCTCTCACACACACACCCTCTCTCACACACACTCCCCCTCTCACCACACACTCCCCCTCTCTCACACACACTCCCCCTCTCTCACACACACTCCCCCTCTCTCTCACACATGCTCTGCCTCTCTCACACACACTCCCCCTCTCTCTCACACACTCCCCCTCTCTCTCACACACTCCCCCTCTCTCTCACACACTCCCCCTCTCTCACACACACTCCCCCTCTCTCACACACACTCCCCCTCTCTCTCACACACACTCCCCCTCTCACACACACACTCCCCCTCTCACACACACTCCCCCTCTCTCTCACACACTCCCCCTCTCTCACCGCACACTCCCCCTCTCTCACACACACTCCCCCTCCTCTCACACACCCTCTCTCACACACACTCCCCCTCTCTCTCACACACACTCTGCCACTCTCACACACACTCCCCCTCTCTCTCACACACTCCCCCTCTCTCTCACACACTCCCCCTCTCTCTCACACACTCCCCCTCTCTCACACACACTCCCCCTCTCTCACCGCACACTCCCCCTCTCTCACACACACTCCCCCTCTCTCTCACCGCACACTCCCCCTCTCTTACACACACTCCCCCTCTCTCTCAGACACACTCCCCCTCTCACACACACACACACTCCCCCTCTCACACACACACTCCCCCTCTCACACACACACTTCCCCTCTCACCACACACTTCCCCTCTCACACACACTCCCCCTCTCACCACACACTCCCCCTCTCTCTCACACACTCCCCCTCTCTCTCACACACACGTCTCCTCTCTCACACACACTCCCCCTCTCCCTCACACACACTCCCCCTCTCACACACACGTCTCCTCTCTCACACACACTCCCCCTCTCCCTCACACACACTCCCCCTCTCACACACACTCCCCCTCTCTCACACACACACCCTCTCTCACACACACTCCCCCTCTCACCACACACTCCCCCTCTCTCACACACACTCCCCCTCTCTCACACACACTCCCCCTCTCTCTCACACATGCTCTGCCTCTCTCACACACACTCCCCCTCTCACACACACACTCCCCCTCTCACACACACTCACCCTCTCTCGCACACACTCACCCCCTCACTCACACACTCACCCTCTCACGCACACACTCCCCCTCTCACACACACACTCCCCCTCTCACACACACTCACCCTCTCTCGCACACACTCACCCTCTCACGCACACACTCACCCTCTCACGCACACACTCACCCTCTCACGCACACACTCACCCTCTCTCACACACACTCACCCTCTCTCACACATGCTCTGCCTCTCTCACACACACTCCCCCTCTCACACACACACTCCCCCTCTCACACACACTCACCCTCTCTCGCACACACTCACCCCCTCACTCACACACTCACCCTCTCACGCACACACTCCCCCTCTCACACACACACTCCCCCTCTCACACACACTCACCCTCTCTCGCACACACTCACCCTCTCACGCACACACTCACCCTCTCACGCACACACTCACCCTCTCACGCACACACTCACCCTCTCTCACACACACTCACCCTCTCACGCACACACTCACCCTCTCACGCACACACTCACCCTCTCTCACACACACTCACCCTCTCTCACACACACTCACCCTCTCACGCACACACTCACCCTCTCTCACACACACTCCCCCTCTCACCACACACTCCCCCTCTCTCACACACACTCCCCCTCTCTCACACACACTCCCCCTCTCTCTCACACACGCTCTGCCTCTCTCACACACACTCCCCCTCTCACACACACACTCCCCCTCTCACACACACTCACCCTCTCTCGCACACACTCACCCTCTCACGCTCACACTCACCCTCTCACGCACACACTCACCCTCTCACGCACACACTCCCCCTCTCACGCACACACTCACCCTCTCACACACACACTCACCCTCTCACGCACACACTCACCCTCTCTCACACACACTCACCCTCTCACGCACACACTCAACCTCTCTCACACACACTCCCCCTCTCACACACACTCCCTGAGGCACGATCAATTTGGCTGGAGACAAAGTTGAATTCAAACTGAGGCTTTATTAGTATCTGAAGTGTGGCCTCCTACAGCAGCTGACGAAATGGCTGCGAGCTGAAGGCCTCGCATATTTATAACCCGGCTCCTGGGCGGAGCTAGCATGCAGGGGCCCAGGTGAACCCTCAATATAGGAACACAGTGGTTTACCACATTCACACCCTGTTAAAATTGAGTCCGGCGGGGGTGGTGGATAACTATATACAATTCGCAATCTTTACTATTTACGATGTGGCGAAGCCAGCGTTGGACTGGGGTGAGCACAGTACGAAGTCTTACAACACCAGGTTAAAGTCCAACAGGTTTGTTTCGATGTCACTAGCTTTCGGAGCGCTGCTCCTTCCTCAGGTGAATGAAGAGGTCTGTTCCAGAAACATATATATAGACAAATTCAAAGATGCCAAACAATGCTAGGAATGCGAGCATTAGCAGGTGATTAAATCTTTACAGATCCAGAGATGGGGTAACCCCAGGTTTAATATTTACTGAACAGTGAAAAAAAAATGTCTCTGGTCATCCGGTGGGCCGGTCAGAGGTTCAGCCGGTCCGGCGCCTTGATCGTCCTCTAGGATCGACGAAGTGGAGCCGGCGATGTTGGTGCTGTCGTGGTCCAAGTTGACTCCGGGAGCGTGCCAAAATCCTCTTCATCAACGGGGGTGGGCAGGGGGAGGACGGACAGTCCTGGGGGGGTGTTGGGGGCGGCGGGGGAGGGGAGGGTGGCGCCGGGGGTGCGGGAGCGGAACCTGCTGGTGCCAGGTCCCTGAGGGAGACGGTATCCTGGCGGCCGTCGGGGAACGCCACGTAGGCGTACTGTGGGTTTGCGTGGAGCAGGTGCACCCTTTCCACCAACGGGTCCGCCTTGTGGAGCCGCACGTGTTTACGGAGAAGCACGGTTCCCGGAGCTGTGAGCCAAGTTGGGAGCGATACCCCGGATGTGGACTTCCTGGGGAAGGCAAAAAGACGTTCATGCGGTGTACTGTTCGTAGCAGTGCAGAGTAATGAGCGAATGGAATGTAGTGCATCAGGGAGGACCTCTTGCCAGCGAGAGGCCGGGAGATTTCTGGACCATTGGGCCAGCTGGACGGCCATCCACACCGTCCCATTCTCCCTTTCTACCTGTCCATTTCCCCGGGGGTTGTAGCTCGTCGTTCTGCTGAAGGCGATACCCCTGCTGAGCAGGAACTGGCGTAGCTCATCACTCATGAATGAGGATCCCCTGTCACTGTGGATGTAGGCGGGGAAGCCGAACAGAGTGAAGATAGAATTAAGGGCTTTAATGACGGTGGCAGACGTCATGTCGGGGCATGGGATGGCGAAGGGAAAATGGGAGTATTCATCGATCATACTGAGGAAATATGTGTGCCGGTCGGAGGAGGGTAGGGGGCCTTTGAAATCCACACTGAGGCGTTCAAAGGGGCGGGAGGCCTTCACCAGGTGCGCGCGGTCCGGCCGGTAGAAGTGAGGCTTGCACTCCGCACAGACCTGGCAGTCCTTGGTGATCGTCCTTACTTCCTCGACGGAGTAGGGCAAATTTTATGCCTTAATGAAGTGGTACGACCGAGTGACCCCTGGGTGACAAAGGCTGTCGTGCAGGGTCCGGAGTCGGTCTACCTGTGCGCTGGCACATGTACCTCGGAATAGGCGTCTGGGGGCTCATTGAGTTTGCCAGGGCGATACTTAATCTCGTAGTTATAGGTGGAGAGCTCGATTCTCCACTGCAAGATTTTGTCATTTTTGATCTTGCCCCGCTGTGTGTTGTTGAACATGAAGGCTACCGACCGTTGGTCAGTGAGGAGAGTAAATCTCCTGCCGGTCAGGTAATGCCTCCAATGTCGCACAGCCTCAACGATAGCCTGGGCCTGCTTTTCGACAGATGAGTGCCGAATTTCAGAGGCATGGAGGGTGCGGGAAAAGAATGCCATGGGCCTGCCTGCCTGGTTGAGGGTGGTGGCATGGGCAACGTCCGATGCGTCGCTTTCTACTTGGAAAGGAAGTGTTTCGTCTACAGCGTGCATTCCAGCTTTGGCAATATCAGCTCTGATCCGGGCAAAGGCCTGTTGGGCCTCTGCCGTCAGGGGGAAATGAGTGGACTGTATGAGTGGGCGGACCTTGTCCGCATAGTTTGGGACCCACTGAGCGTAATACGAGAAGAACCCCAGGCAGCGTTTGAGGGCCTTGAGGCAGTGGGGGAGGGGAAGCTCCATGAAGGGGCGCATGCGGTCGGGATCGGGCCCCAGAACTCCGTACTGGACCACGTAGCCGAGGATGGCTAAGCGGTTTGTACAGAACACACACTTCTCCTTGTAATACGTGAGGTTGAGGAGAGTGACGGTGCGGAGACATTTAGCGAGTTTGGCACCGTGGTCCTGCTGATCATGGCCGCAGATGGTCACATTGTCTAGGTACGGAAACGTGGCCCACAAGCCGTACCATTCAAGCCGTACAAGGTCGACCATTCAGTCCATCTCCCTTTGGAAGACCCAAACGCCATTGGTGACGCCGAAGGGGGCCCTAAGGAAGTGATATAGCCGGCCATCTGCCTCGAAGGCGGTGTATGGCCGGTCCGATTTATGGATGGGGAGCTGGTGGTAAGTGGATTTCAGGTCCACCGTTGAGAAGACCCGGTACTGTGCAATCTGGTTAACCATGTCAGATATGCGTGGGAGGGGGTACGCGTCGAGCTGCGTGTACCTGTTGATGGTCTGGCTGTAGTCCACGACCATTCGATTTTTCTCCCCAGACTTAACCACTACCACTTGAACTCTCCAGGGGCTGTTGCTGGCCTCGATGACTCCCTCCTGAAGCAACCGCTGGACCTCGGACCTGATGAAGGCCTTATCCTGGGTGCTGTACCATCTTCTGGTGGCGACGGGTTTGCACTCTGGAGTTCGATTAGCATAGAGGGAAGGTGGGTCGACCTTTAGGGGTGAGGGGTGGTAAGGGTCTGCCGAATTTAAGGGTCTGGCTCTGGAGGTTGCACTGAAAACCCAGGCCAAGGATAAGTGCAGCGCAGAGGTTAGGGAGGATGTAGAGGCGAAAACCGTGGAACTCTACGCCTTGGACTGTGAACGTGACCGTGCAGTACCCCCGGATCGCTTCGTGATGGGATCCGGAGGCCAGGGAGATACTTTGATTGGTAGGGTGTACCTTAAGGGAGCAGCACCTTACCGTATTTGAATGTACAAAGCTCCCGGTGCTCCCGGAGTCCAGTAGGCAGGAGGTCACGTGGCCGTTGACTTTCACGTTGGTGGATGCGTTGGTCAGAGTGTGTGGTCTGGACTGGGCAATTAACATGGATGCGAGTCGTGGTTCATCGTCGGGTAGTGAGGCGGCCGCAGCGTCGGGGTCCTGAAACACCGTTGGTCTCCGTGTGCTGCGGGGTGGACAAGATGGCGGCGCCCGGAGGTCCTGGGGGTCACAAAATGGCGGCGCCCATGGAACGCACGTTGCAGGGGTGGAGCAAGATGCCGGCGCCCATGAAACGCACGTGTTGTGCGGCAGAGAAGATGGCGGCGCCCATTGCTCGCACATTCGCCTGGGGAGGAGGGGAGGATAGCGGTGCCCATTGTCCGTGACCTGGGGGTGGTGGGGGTGACCGCTGCCGCTGAGCGGGCCGCTTGCCTGATAACATCGGACCCAATCCCAGTTACAATAGCGTCCCTCATAAGGAGATCTGAGTGCTCCTTAGCTGTAATATCCTGGCAGTCACAGTCCCGAACTAGTGGGATCAGGGCCCTCCAGAAGTCCTCGATTGACTCACCACGTAGTTGAGTACGCGTTGCGAGCGCGTGTCTGGAGAAGAGCGTGTTCGTCTTCTGCTCATAACTCTCTTTGAGTCGAGTCATAGCATCAGTGTAATTGGGCGCATCTTGGATCAGCAGGAAGATTTTAGAGTTGAGTCTGGAGTACAAGATTTGAATCTTCTGAGCCTCTGGAACAGGGGTCGGCGCCGCGTTGATATACGCTTCAAAACAAGCTAGCCAGTGTTGAAAGTCCTTTCTGGCGTCGCTTGTGTGTGGATCCAGCTGCAGGCGATCTGGTTTAATCCGGAGGTCCATCTTCTGAATCAGATACTAATAAATTGAGGCACGATCAATTTGGCTGGAGACGAAGTTGAATTCAAACTGAGGCTTTATTAGTATCTGAAGTGTGGCCTCCTACAGCAGCTGACGAAATGGCTGCGAGCTGAAGGCCAAGCACATTTATAACTCGGCTCCTGGGCGGAGTTAGCATGCAGGGGCCCAGGTGAACCTGTAGTGCAGGTTCTACCATACAACCCTTAATATAGGAACACAGTGGTTTACCACATTCACCCCCTGTTAAAATTGAGTCCGGCGGGGGTGGTGGATAACTATATGCAATTCGCAATCTTTAATATTTACAGAACAGTGATCCGGTGGGCCGGTCAGAGGTTCAACAGGTCCGGCGCCTTGATCGTCCTCTGGGATCGACGAAGTTTCAGAGGAATGTTCCCAGTGGTCTGGGCCAACATTTCCATTTCAACTAGCACCACCAATATCAAGTCATCGTTTTTTACTGTTTTGTGTGATTCTGTATAAGATTACATAGGATATACGGCAGAGAAACAGGCCATTCAATCCAGTATGAGCATAGTGGTATTTATGCTCCACTCTAGCCTGCAAAGAACAAAGAACAAGGAAAAGTACAGCACAGGAACAGGCCCTTCGGCCCTCCAAGCCTGCGCCGGCCATGCTGCCCGACTAAACTACAATCTTCTACACTTCCGGGGTCCGCATCCCTCTATTCCCATCCTATTCATGTATTTGTCAAGATGAAAGAACACTTAATTCCCTTCATCTTAATCCATCATTATAGTTTTCTATGCCATCTCATTCCTCTAAACTTTCCCCTTGAATGCATCTATACTATTCACTTCAGCCATTCCCCGTGGTAGTGAGTTCTACATTCTCACCACTCTTTGCGTAAAGAAGTTTGTCTCAAGAAGATTCGCCTGAATTCCCTATTGGATTTGTTTGTGAATGGACTATATTGATGGCCTCTCATTATGCTATTCCCAAAAGAGGAAACATTCTCTTTGTATCCAAACTATCAAAACCGTTAATCATTTTAAAGACTTATTAGGTCAAGAGAAAAGAGACCCAGCCTGTCCATCCTTTCCTGATGTGTATACGCAGTCATTTCTAGGACCATCCTTGTAAACCTTCTCTGCACCGTGTCTGATACCTCGGTATCCCTCTTATAATCGCGTGACCAAAACTGTTGCAGTAAGCTAAATCAGGTCTAGCCTTTGATTCAGCTTTAGTGTATCTTCCCTCATTTTAAATTCCGCTGTGCGCCAACTGGCCCCTAGATTTCCCGACAAACCAACAGCAATCACACCTCAAAGCTGTTGGTTGTGAAACATTTTAATGTACCCGAAGATACGTTAGCAACCTTTAAGACTTACCTAGATAGATACATGAACGACGAGGTATAGAAGGATTCAGGCGGTTGCTCTAGATAGGACACGTGATCGGCACAGGAGTGGAGGGCCGAAGGGCCTGTTCCTGTGCTGTACTGTTCTTTGTTCTAATGATACCTTGAGATGCAAGATAAATGCAAATTCTTTCCTTAATGTGATTATCAGGGACTGATGATTTTCAATGGCTGAAGTCATTCATTAATCATTACAGCACCTTGCCTAGCGTGTTGTTTAAGTAGGAAGAGAGGCAACACAGGGTTAAATGTGCAGTAGGTCTATGGGTTTGTTACCTGTGGGCATGAACTTACAGCAATTCTATAAAGTTTTAATCATGCCCTTCCTTTAGGTAATTGGGAAGCTGGGAACTTCCGAAAGCCACAACTCTTTGTTTTCTCTTGAAGGATATAGATTAAAGTTACATGATGAAAACTAATCAGTGGAGTTCAATGGACAGTTTCCATATTGAGCCACGGTTACCAATTTTAATGAGATAACCCATTGCAAACATTGCTTCACTCAATCAATCTCAACCACTTTGAAGAATTACCTTGTTTTTAACACATCACCTTTCACATTCACAAGATTCACATCAGAATAGGAGCAGAAGAATGCCCTGTGGCCCTTTGAACCTATTCTTCTATCTTACATCTACACTTTCCCGCTTGCTCTCCATAATATAGAAAAATCTTTTCAACCCAGGAATCAATGCAGTGAATCTGCTGCACTGTCTCCAATGCAACTATGTCCTTCCATAAATATGGAGGCCACTGTATTTTCAAAGAGATTTTTTTGAAGTGCAGCCACAGTTGTTTGGTCATTAATCACAGTGGCGCCCATTTTGCACACAGCATGGCACCACCAACAGCAAATGAGGTGAACAAGAAGATTATTTGTAGATTGGTGATGGAGTTTGAGAGAGGAATGTTGGCAGGACACTGGGAGAACACGCTGTTCTTTGAATTACTCTTTGGGATTGTTTACATTAGTCTGAGAGGGCCGACAGGGGGTCTTTAATTTAACATCTGATTCAGTCGGTCACATCTCTGACTTTGCGACATTCAATCTGCATCATATGCTAATGTTCTTAGAATGGACTCAAACACACAACCTTCTGACTGAGGCACTGAGTAATTTAAGATCAACTTCTTTTTTTTTGCAAAAAGGGAAATTAAAGGATTGGATGCGCATTTACTGTTCCATATTGTCCCGGCAACAACAACATGTATTTACATAGTACTTTTTGACATAGTGAAACATCCCAAGTCACTTCACAGGAATGAGTCAAATTTGAGACCAAGCCACATGAGGCAAGTAACCAAAAGCTTGGCCCAAGCGGCAGTACGTTTTAAGGAGTGTCTTAAAGGGGATCAGAGAGGTAGAGTTGGCTAGGGAGGAATTTCAGAGCTTAAGACCCAGGCAGCTGAAGGCACAGCTGACAACGGTGGAACAAGACACAAGATGCCCAGTTGGTGCAGATTCACAGCCAGCGGCCCGACCCACACAGCAATGGATGTGTCACCACCCTCTCCTCTGCATGTGACAACCCCCAGCCTGTGGCAACCCTCCCCACAGAAAGCTCCAGGAAAGTTCAAGCTGTTAATTGTGAATCTCTCCACGCTTCACTCAAGGGAGGTGGGTGTGAGGTGGCTCAGAGTGAGCTGCGAGTGCTGATGCCCCTGTGGCATGGAGCGCGGGATAATGATTTTGGTGTGTGTTCATGGAGATAATGCTGGTGTGACCCTTTTCTCCTCTACAGGTTATGGGATTATGACAGATGGCTATACCACATATATAAACGCCTCCACTTGTACAGTCAGCTTCCAGCCAATAAATCCACCAATTATCTTTGACCTTCCGAACCCACAAGACTCCTGAGAACTGCTCCTCGCACCAAGATGGAGGTTCTATAAACTGCCATTTTTTTTTCTAATGGAAAGTGTGACTTCAAAAGAAAAATAATAATTCTGTTAAATGTTTTCTCTTGTATGACCTGTTTTTTTTTTTGTAAAAATGCTGGTACAAATCGTAGCGATTGTGCTGTTAATACAGATTGGTTCTCATAAGATTAATGAAGCTTTGTGACGTTGTAAGAGCTGAACTATGAAATTCTGTTTGCATCTGCTGGTTAAACTGTTAAAGAAATAATCGCAGTCATTGAGTGTCAGCTTTTGGTTTCAACTGCGTTCCGATTTCTGGGTGTTGGAGGTTTCTGCAGAGGCCAACTTCAACATAATGGACCTTGAAGTGAGGGTGGATGATTGTAACCAAATTAAACCCTTGTTTCAAAAACTGCACCAGTTTAAAATAAGCATCTTGAGGCCAGTACTAAGGTAGTGGAGGAAGGAACTTTGGATGGATCAACCCTCGCTAGGCATTCCTGCTTTGGAATCATCCACCACTTCATGCCAGCAAATCGTCTCGGCCCTCAACCAAACCTTCCAAATTTCTGCTCCCTGTATTTCAATTCTAAATGTAAGAAAGCCCATAATCTAAACACTTTAATGAAGGTAAAGGTGTCCATTTATTGTACATGCTTTTGCGCAAAGTGTTTGCTTCTGTGTTTTGGCTGTCTTTGACATTCCTGACTAACGGTTTTACCAGATATTATGATTATTCCTAAACACTATTTAACAGGGGAATAGATCAAAAGCCTGTGACCATTTAATTTGCTGAATTGAAGGCATTCAGTAGCCCAGTGAAGTTGAGGGTTGGTGGCTTGATAATGAGGCCGTTGGATTCACAGCCAGGTGAGCTCTTGGTCCCTGAAGAGATTTCTGTTTGGTTTCTGAGCTCAGTCAAGACAATTCCCAGTGGGAAAGAGGTCAGGAAAATCAGAGGGAGGACCATGTCCCACGTCCCTGGATGCCAGCTTGAAATGTTTGCAGTTGGGAACTGTAACTGGTTGGGGTGGGGGAAGTGGGGCCGGGGGAGGGGTTGGTGGTGATGGTGATGGTCTGAGGGAGTTAAATTACCTCAGAGAATGGAAAACCTATTATTTTAACAGACAAGAGTGATAAATGACCATATTAGGCCCATCAAACCTTTCTCCATCCAGACAATGGTAAACCATGATCATTATTTCACAGTAGTCCTTGCCGTTTTCTGGTACAAGCAATTACACACAAAATGATTTTAATAACCTGGTGATAATTCATAATTATTCTAAAAACAACATGAATCTCATCCAATTCCTACTGGAGACCAGGTGCCAATCTAACACCTCTTTATATTTTTATACGGTCCAACAAATAAATTTCAACCGATCATCCAAAGGTGAGTACACTGCCCATTTACGGAGATTATGCCACCTTCCTCTTCCATGCCCCAGGCCTTTTGTTCTATGGTCAGTTTCAGTCCCAATGCCATAGGGCCTGGTTTAAGTCCAGGGGCTCTCTTTGCATGGAACCTCAATGACCCATGAACATATATCGGGAGATCACAAACACAGTCCATGTGACATGCCCATAAAGTCATCCCTCAGCTTTGAGCTGCCAAAGGAAGAGGACGTTGCTGGAAGACGTTGCTTTTCTTCAAGCTGGTGAACTGTTTTCTTGCAACCATTTTGAAAGTTAACTTCTTTTATGTTCCTTTACTGCTGTTCTTGGGTCTTATGTCCAGGAGTTCAGATGTTCAAGATCCCACGTACTGTTCAAAGAAGACGTTCCCCTGCTGTTTTCACAGCTAGTCTCACTCAGTATTCAATATCTAACATAGTTACATAGTTATTCACAGTCAGGCCATTTGGGCAAACTTCAACAGGCTGGTGTTAATCCACCACACAAGCCTCCTCCCACTCTTCATTTATTGCCATCAATATATCCTCTATTCTTTTCTCCATCATGAGTTTATCTTCCGCTTATAGTTTCCTATTAATTGCATCTATGCCATTTGCCCTCACTACTTCTAGTGGTAGCAAATTCCACATTCTCATCACCCTCTGGGTAAAGAGGTTTATTGAATTTATTTCTGGCTATCTTATATTTATGACTGCTAGTTCTGGTCTTGCCCCCAAAGTGTAACTATATTTTCTATGTCTACCCTATCAACCCCTTCCATTATCAGGTCATCCCTCAGTCTTCCCTTTTCTAATACTTGTTCAGTCTTTCCTGATACGTTCTCTCACTAATCTAGTAAATCTATTTTGCACCTTTTTCAATGTATCTATGTCCTTTCTACAATATGATGACAAGAACAGTTCAAGTGCCCCAAGTTTGGGCCGACCAGAGTTATATCGAAGTTTATCATATCTCCTCTGTGTTTTAGTGCTATCCCTCATAACCTCTCTGTGTTTTGTTCTATTCCTATCATCCCAATGCGAGTGCAGTGCCCCTTTAAGGAGATTATGCCACCTTCCTCTGCCATGCCCCAGGCCTTTTGTTCCATGGTCAGTTTCAGTCCCAATGCCATGGGGCCTGGTTTCAGTCCAGGTGTTCTCTTTGCATGGAACCTCAATTACTCCATTGCTTTGTTTGTCTTTTCATGGCCGTATAAACCTGTGCCACTACTTTAAGTGATCTGCAGACCTGGGGCTGGATTCTCCGCATCCCGACACCGAAATCGGGTCCGGCACTGGGGTGGAGAATGCACTTTCGCGCATGGAATCAGGACCAACGCCGGGTCCCCCATTCTCCGGGCCCCAGAGTACGCCGCGCCACGTATCCCCTACCTGCGGCCATTGCTCCTCCCCCAATCGGCTGAAGTCCCAACGGTGTGGATCTAACATGGTCCTGCTGGTCGGGGGAGGGCCGATCGGAGGGCAGCAGGGGCCCTCATACGGGACCAGGCTATTTTTGGGTGGGCTGTCCGGGTTGGGCGCGCAGCCGATCAGGGGCACTGTTTGGGAGGTCCAGCTCCGTGGTCTGAGTCTGCCATGGAGCACAGCGGCTGCCGCTGTGCACAGGCGTGGCCTCTGACCCGAAAGTGCAGAGCTAAAGCTGCTCGATTCACAACGGCTCCCTGCTAGCTCCCTGCAGAGCTATGAATAAGTGGCCTTTTAACGCCAGTTTTTCTGGCGTGAAAGGCCACAGTTTTTGCGACGGTGTGGGGGACATAGTGCCTGAAACGGAGAATCCAGTCCCTGAAGCCCAGGATTCCCGCATCTTTGTTCCTATACTCCATTTAGAGTTCTTTTCCAAGGTGTACATCGCCTCTTTCATCTGCCTACTAAAATATACCACCTCACATTTATCTATATTTGCCAATAGATCATAGAATTTACAGTGCAGAAGGAGGCCATTCAGCCCATCGAGTCTGCAACGGCTCTTGGAAAGAGCGCCCTATCCAAGCCCACACCTCCACTCTATTCCCATAACCCAGTAACCCCACCCAACACAAATGGCAATTTTTGGACACTAAGGGCATTTTAGCGTGGCCAATCCACCTAACCTGCACATCTTTGGACTGAGGGAGGAAACCGGAGCACTCGGAGGAAACCCACGCACACACGGGGAGAACGTGCAGACTCCGCATAGTGACACAAGCCGGGAATCGAACCCGGGACCCTGGAGCTGTGAAGCAATTGTGCTAATAGAACATAGAACATTACAGCGCAGTACAGGCCCTTCGGCCCTCGATGTTGCGCCGACCTGTGAAACCACTCTAAAGCCCATCTACACTATTCCCTTATCGTCCATATGTCTATCCAATGACCATTTGAATGCCCTTAGTTGGCGAGTCCACTACTGTTGCAGGCAGGGCATTCCACACCCTTACTACTCTCTGAGTAAAGAACCTACCTCTGACATCTGTCCTATATCTATCTCCCCTCAATTTAAAGCTATGTCCCCTCGTGCGAGACAACACCATCCGAGGAAAAAGGCTCTCACTGTCCACCTTATCCAATCATCTGATCATTTTGTATGCCTCAATTAAGTCACCTCTTAACCTTCTTCTCTCTAATGAAAACAGCCTCAAGTCCCTCAGCCTTTCCTCAGAAGATCTTCCCTCCATACCAGGCAACATTCTGGTAAATCTCCTCTGCGCCCTTTCCAATGCTTCCACATCCTTCCTATAATGCGGCGACCAGAATTGCACGCAATACTCCAAATGCGGCCGCACCAGGGTTTTGTACAGCTGCAACATGACCTCATGGCTCCGAAACTCAATCCCTCTACCAATAAAAGCTAACACACCATACACCTTAACAACCCTCTCAACCTGGGTGGCAACTTTCAGGGATCTATGTACATGGACACCGAGATCTCTCTGCTCATCCACACTGCCAAGAATCTTACCATTAGCCCAGTACTCTGTCTTCCTGTTATTCCTTCCAAAATGATCACCTTCACACTTTTCTGCATTAAACTCCATTCCAACAATGAATCACCTCACACATTTTTCCCACATATAAACATTCCCATTGCACATAATAATAAAAACTGACACTCTCACTAGCACCCAGCACTGCAGCTTATCTATGTCCCACTGTAACTTGTAACATCCTTCCGCACTGTCCACAACTCCACCTACTTTAGTGTCATCTGCAAATTTACTCACCCATCCTTCTACGCCCTCCTCCAGGTCATTTATAAAAATGACAAACAGCGGTGGCCCCAAAACAGATCCTTGTGGTACACCACTAGTAACTGGACTCCAGTCTGAACATTTCCCATCAACCACCACCCTTTGTCTTCTTCCAGCTAGCCAATTTTTGATCCAAACTGCTAAATCACCCTGAGTCCCATGCCTCCGTATTTTCTGCAGTAGCCTACCGTGGGGAACCTTATCAAACTCGCCAACACTAAGGGCATTCAAATGGTCATTGGATAGACATATGGACGATAAGGGAATAGTGTAGATGGGCTTTAGAGTGGTTTCACAGGTCGGCGCAACATCGAGGGCCGAAGGGCCTGTACTGCGCTGTAATGTTCTATGTTCTATGTTCAAACGCTTTACTGAAATCCACATACACCACATCAACTGCTTTACCCTCACCCACCTGTTTGGTCACCTTCTCAAAGACCTCTATAAGGTTTGTGAGGCACGACCTACCCTTCACAAAACCGTGTTGACTATCTCTAATCAAAGTATCCCTTTCCAGATGATTATACATCCTATCTCTTATAAACCTTTCAAAGATTTTGCCCACAACAGAAGTAAGGCTCACTGGTCTATAGTTACCGGGGTTGTCTCTACTCCCCTTCTTGAAAAAGGGGATAACATTTGCTATCCTCCAGTCTTCTGGCACTATTCCTGTAGACAAAGTTGACTTAAAGATCAAAGCCAAAGGCTCAGCAATCTCCTCCCTAGCTTCCCAGAGAATCCTAGGATAAATCCCATCCGGCCCAGGGGACTTATCTATTTTCACACTTTCCAGAATTGCTAACACCTCCTCCTTATGAACCTCAAGCCCTTGTAGTCTAGTAGCCTGAATCTCAGTATTCTCCTCGACAACATTGTCTTTTTCCTGTGTGAATACTGATGAAAAATATTCATTTAGCACCTCTCCTATCTCCTCGGACTCCACGCACAACTTCCCACTACTGTCCTTGACTGGCCCTACTCTTACCCTAGTCTTACCACTATGCTACCGTGCTGCCCATAGCATACCCATTCTGTAAGTTTATTAATGTCTTTCTCTATTTTGCCGCAACCCTCTTCTGTATTAACTACACCATTAACCTTCAGGATATCTTCCCGTCGCCATGATCAGCAATGACAAGCTGAACGGCAGGGATGGGATAGCATTCAGCATTTCAGTTGAACTGGAAGCTGCTATTGAACTTCTGATTTCTCTTTTTTTATATAAATTTAAAGTACCCAATTGATTTTTTCCAATTAAGGGACAATTTAGCGTGGCCAATCCACCTATCCTGCACATTGTTGTGGGGGCGAAACCCACACAAACACGGGGACAATGTGTAAACTCCACACGGACAGTGACCCAGAGCCGGGATCGAACCTGGGACCTCGGCGCCGTGAGGCAGCAGTGCTAACCTAGCTTCTGATTTCTTGAGGAAAATGTGGCCGTGCCAACATTTTGCTCACATCTGTAAACTCACGTCTATAATTCTGGCATGACTTAACGAGCTACTGCAGAAACTCTCAGACCCACTCTGTTCAACCCATGGATTCTTGCAAGCCAGCCTTTTTGATATTGAACAGCACATAATCGTTGAACGACTATTCGTGAGGAAAGTTAATGAACTATCGGTCGACCAATATTGTTGACTTGCGATGACATAACCCAGCATCGATTCTTCCTTAAGGTGATTGCAGAGTTCCGTGCTTCAGGCTCCATCTGATTTGATCTAACATTGTATCCAGATTCTTGTGTATGGTTGTAAAGGAGGAACTCTCTTCGTACAGTGATGGAAGATTGAGGCAAATCCTTGTCTTAAGTACCCAAGAAAAAGCAGTAAGTCATAACATCCCTGGAGCTTGCTCCACAATTCCATAAGATTGCGGCTGAACTTTTACATCAACTGAACTTGCCCTCAACTTTTGCCACTTCCTTTGATTCCCTCCGTACCCAAAAGTCTATCAGTCTCAATCCTGAATATTCTCAATGATGGACCATCCACACCTGTCTGTGGTAGAGAAGTCCCAACATTCACAAGCCTCTGAGTGAAGAAATTTCTCCTATTCTCAGTCTCAGGTTAAGACCTTGGCCATGCAGGACCATGGGCGGGATTCTCAGACCCCCCCGCCGGGCCGGAGAATCGCCGGGGGATGGCGTGAATCCCGCCCCTGCCGGCTGCCGAATTCTCCACCGCCGGGGTTTTGGCGGGGCGGGAATCACGCCGCGCCGGTCGGCTGCCGCTGGCAGCAGCCCCACCCGGCGATTCTCCGGCCCGCGATGGGCCAAGCGGCTGCCCGTTTTAGGCCGGTCCCGCCGGCGTAAATTAGACCAGGTACTTACCGCCGGGACCTGGCTCTGCGGGCGGCCTCGGGGGGGCGCAGGGGGATGTGGCCCCGGGGGGTGCTCCCACGGTGGCCTGGCCCGCGTTTGGGGTCCACCGATCCGCGGGCGGGCCTGTGCCGTGGGGGCACTCTTTCCCTACACACCGGCTGCTGTGGACCTCCGCCATGGCCGGTGTGGAGATGAACCCCATGCACATGCGCTGGGATGGCACCAGCACACGCTGGCGCTCCCGCGCATGCGGCAACTCGCGCCTATCGACCGAGGCCCTTCGGCGCCGGTTGGCGCAGGGCCAGCCCTGCCGCCGCCGGCCTAGCCCCTGAAGGTGCGGCCCAACGCCAGAGTGGTTCCTGCCACTCCTCGGCGCCGGGATCGCCCGCCCCGGGTAGGGGAGAATGCCGCCGTATAACTCTCCAGTTCCAGACTCTACACCCAGATTTACCCTGTCAAGCTGTCTAAAAATGTTATGGGCGGGATTCTCTGTCTCCAGGGCCGGGTCAGAGAATCGCCGGGCCGGACGCGATTCACGCGACGCTGCCCGACAGCGGTCCGCCGATTTTCCGGTGACCGGAGAATCAGCGCCATTGGCGTCGTGCGGTTGGCGCGGCGCCGGTTGGGGGCCGCTCTACGTGGCCCACCCAGCGATTCTCTGCATGGGATGGGCCGAGTGGCCTCCAAGATAGCCCAAGTCCCGCCGGTGTCGTTCACATGTGGTCTTACCCGGCAGGACCTCGGCGTCCATCCTGCGGGGGGGGTGGCCTGGTGGGTGGGAGGGGGGATCCGACCCCGGGGGGTGGGGGGGGCCTCCACCGTGACCTGGCCCGCGATCGGGGCCTACCGATCGGCGGGCCAGCTTCTCCTGGTGGGCGGCTCTTTTACTCCCCGCCAGCCCCTGTAGATCTCCGCCATGTTGTGTTGAGGCCGGCGCGGAGAAGGAAGCTAGCACGCATGCGCAGACCCGCGCCGTCCGTTTGACGGCGGTATCGGCAGCTGGAGCTGCGTGAGTCGAACCAGCGCCTTGCTGCCCCCTGTAGGGCTCAGGGTCACTGCTCCTGGGGGCCTGTTGACGCTGTCGGAAAACGCGACGGCGTTTCCGACGGCGTCAACACTTAGGGAGGGATTCTCTGATCCTGAGGCTATGTGTTTCAATGACTTTGCCTCTCATTCTTCCAAAGGCCAGAGAATATGGGCGCGATTCTCAGAAATGGAGTCCTAAGTGCCGACGCCGGAGTGAAAACCGGAGTGTTGCACTCCAGCGTCGGAGCCCGCTCTCAGTCCCCTAGTCTTCCGCCCCCCGGGGGCTAGGAGCGGCATTGCGTAATTTACGCGCGCTGGCCCGTGTAAAAAAATGACGCGGCGCCGTGACGTCACCCGCGAGGCCACCCCGCAAGAAGATGGCGGATGGATCTTGTGGGGCAGCGGAGGAAAGGAGGTCCTCCTTTAGAGAGGCCAGCCTGCCGATCAGTGGGCACCGATCGCGGGCCGGAGCCCTCCCCCCCCCGGTGCAGGAACCCCCCTCCACAGGCCGCCCCCCCCCCCCCTCCCCCCCAGCGTTCCCGCTGGCAGGGACAAGGGACGTCATTCTCCGACCCCCCGCCGGGTCAGAGAATAGCCGCCGTGAATCCCGCCCCCGCCGAAGTCTCCGGTACCGGGGCGGGGGCGGGAATCGGGCCGCGCCGGTTGGCGGGACCCCCCGCTCAATTCTCCGGCCCGGATGGGCTGAAGTCCTGCCCAGAAATTGCCTGTCCCGCCGCTGTAAATTAAACCTGGTATTTACCGGCGGGACCAGGCAGGCGTGGGCGGGCTCCGGGGTCCTGGGGGGGGCGGGGCGAACTGACCCCGGGGGGGTGCACCCACGGTGGCATGGCCCGCGATCGGGGCCCACCGATCCGCGGGCGGGCCTGTGCCGTGGGGGCACACTTTCCCTTCCGCCTCCGCCACGGTCTCCACCATGGCGGAGGCGGAAGAGACTCTCCCCACTGCGCATGCGTGGGAAACTGCCAGCGGCCGCTGACGCTCCCGCGCATGCGCCGGGAAACTGTCAGCAGCCGCTGACGCTCCCGCGCATGCGCCGCATTTCCGCGCCAGCTGGCGGGGCATAGGCCGCCAAAGATGCGGAGCATTCCGCACCTTTGGACCGGCGCGATGCCCGTCTGATTGGCGCCGTTTTTGGTGCCAGTCGGCGGACATCGCGCCGTTGGGGGAGAATTTCGCCCCAGGTGTGGACGGCGCCGGCGGGAACCTGTTGTGTTGGGGCAGCCACTCGGCCCACCCGCGCCGGAGAATCGCCGCTCGCCTTTTGCAAACGGCGAGAGGCGATTCTCCGAGCGCCCAGGCGTGATTCTCGGCGCGCTGGATTTGGGGGGGGGGGAGAATCGCGTGCAGGTGTCGGGGCGGCGTGGCAGGACTCGCGCAGCGCCCCGGCGATTCTCCCACCCGGCGAGGGGTGGGGAGAGAATTCCGCCCTATATTCTTATTCTACTGATTCTCCCCTCAAATGACAACCCTGTCATCCCAGGAATAAATCTATGTTACACCTCAGCTGAGGCAAATATGAAGACCAAGATTGTGCACAGTACTTCATCTGTGGCCCCATCGGAACCCTATATAATGGCATGGCTGGAGCTTGTACCAAACAGAAATGATTTACATTATCAGTTGTCAAGGGGACAACCACCTGCAAATCTGGATTCATTGGGAATCAGGAAAAAATCTCCACTGTGTGGAGTCATACCTGGTACAAAGAGAGATGGTTTTGGTGGTTGGAGGGCAATCATCTCTATTACCCTCTTCCCAACTTTACACCTACCAGAAGACAGAGCAGATTCTGTCCTGTACAAGAGGAGGAAACTGTTGAACGAAGAACAGTCCCCCACGCATTGGACTCGTGCTCTACTCCTCTTTTGTTGCACCACACTACACCACTCCCCCATACTGCACTCCCCAACACCCCAAACACTCTCTCGTTAAGATATTATTACAAGCCGCTTTATGCAGTGGAAGTTTCGTTTAACTTCTCAGTTACGTTCCTCTGACCTGCACTCTTCGAGCAAAATTTTTTTAAGTGGCCTTGGGCAATCGCAGCGTAGAGCAGGTTAAGTCGCATGAATGTCGCAATAGTCTGGGAATAAATAACACCCTCATACTTTCTCCTATTAGAAAGTGTGGATCTAATCCATTTGCTTGAAAGTTAAGCAATAACTTACTGAAAACCAGGAAGATTCTACCAAGAGTGGGATTTCTACAGGTTCAAATCTTGAATGGTGTGCCTCGATTCCAGCAATGCACTCTCCCAACCACGTACTGACAAATGCGGCATCATTTATAAACTACTGTGTAAAGCACAAGGAAGGTTAGGTTCACTTCAGCTCAGATGAACAGATCTCCCATTAAGGATCGATCTCTCATTACGGATCACAATTCCTCGAGCAAACCTCTCTTTCAAAAAGCCAGCATGGGCGTGATGGGCCAAACGGCCTCCCTCTGAACAGCAGCCGGAATTCTCCAGCTGCTGCTATTCTCTATTCCCGCTGGCAGGGCACCCCTGTCCGCGGGTTTCCTGGTGGCGTGGGGTGGCTTCAATGGGAAATCTCATTGACAAGCAGCGGGAAGATAGAATCCCACCGCCAGTGAGTGGCGCGGTGCCGCAAAACACGCAGCTGGGGGGCACAATTCAGCCCAGTATATTTTCTCTGAAATCCAGGCTTTCAACAATTTGAATAAACATTTTCAGTTTAATTGATTCGTGGGACGTGGGCATCGCTGGCAAGGTTGACATTAATTTTCCGTCCACGTGAATAGGATGGGAATAGAAGGATACGGACCCAGGAAGTGTAGAAGATTGTAGTTTAGTCGGGCAGTATGGTCGGCACGGGCTTGGAGGGCCGAAGGGCCTGTTCCTGTGCTGTACATTTCTTTGTTCTTTGTTCTTTGATGCAACAGAGTGGCTTGCTGTGGTCACTTCAGAGGCGCGGTTAAGGGTGTAGACCCTTGTTAGTGTGGGACTGCAGTGACTTACAAGCCCAGAGTGGGTAAGGACGGTAGCAATTCTTCCCTGGAGGACATTGATGAACCAATAGGTTTTCACTGACAAATACAACAGATTTCATGGTCACTTGACAATTTAGATTTTTGTAAACCCGCTGACTAATTCTTCAGGAAACAAATTAAAATCTCTCAGACAAATAGAATGAATGGAACTGCAATTTGATGAGTTACCTGAAGCCACATTTTAACCAATTCTTAAAAGAAACCTATCTTTGCGCAGCATGAAGGGGCCCCTGTAAAAAATACCCTGCTGTGCTTCACCCATTTGCTAAACTCTACAATGAATGCACACCTTCACTTTCATTATCGCTTATTTATTCTTGTAACTGCTGGTCTTTTTTTTATTATTGTTTTTGCACTGTGTATAAAAGCAAGCTCGCTCGCGCACACAAAAAAAAGTTAATTGCCCAATAACTTGTTTAAAGTTGAGCATTATAAATGCTGGAGGGCTTCTTTTATTTTTTCTCTTGTTTTTCCTCCCTCTGTTGAACGGAAATTAGTGAATAGAGTTCTTTTGTTTCCATAAAATTATTGTGATATATATTTAGCAGCCTTTATATCTAAATAAAACTGCAAGATTTTTTACTTATGAGGTCTCTCGTTGTCATTTTTACTTCAGAGGTTGTTATTCACCGCTGCTTTTCAGCTCAATTTACAGATTGCCTTCTGTGGACCATCTGGTATTCAATCATCTATTCAATGCTTTGTTGTCATCACCGTCACTTGCACATTAGCTTACAATTCCTTTTGTGATCAGCTATCTTCTCGGCACTGACAGTGAACTCTTTTCCCTGTTCCCATCACAACCGAATGGAGTGTGTAAAACCTGGAGTCAAGGTGCAATTCTGCTCTTCATAAGGGCAGATATATTTGGCTTAGAAAAGGCTACAATGAATTTTCATTCTATAAGGGGGGAATCGGTAGAATAGGCCCATATTCTTTTGCATTTGGAAGAATGGGAGACAAATAGGGCTGGATTCTCCGCACCCCGACACCGAGATCGCAGCCATGCAGGGGCGGAGAATCCATTACCGGGCATGGAATCGGGACCGGCGTCGGAAAAGCGCCGTAATCAGAGAGTACGCCGCGTATCCCTTACCTGTTTAGCTCAGTGGGCTAGACAGCTGGTTTGTAATGCAGAACAAGGCCAGCAGCGTGGGTTCAATTCTCGTGCCGGCTTACCCGAACAGGCGCCGGAATGTGGCGACTAGGGGCTTTTCACAGTAACTTCATACTTGTGACAATAAACGATTATTCTTATTCTTATGCTGGAAGCCCGCCCTGCCATTCTCTGCCCCCGCCCGGCCGAATTCCCGACGGCGTGGATCTAACATGGTCCTGCCGGTCGGGATACTAGCATGGCGGCTGCGGACCCAATCCGTGGCCGCCATTGTCAAGGGTGGGCCGATCGGAGGGCATGCAGCCGATTGGGGGCACTATTTGGGAGGTCCAACTCCGCAGTCTGAGTCCGCCATGGAGGATGGCACGGCCGCTGGAGGCCTCTGCCTTGCGCATACACGGCCTCTGATCCGGAGGTTCGGGGCCTGTATCTGCTGCTTCCCGAGTGGTCACTGCTAGTCTCCTGCAGGGCTATGAATATGTAGCCCTTTCATGCCAGTTTTTCTGTCGTGAAAGGCCACACTTTTTACGACGGCATGGGGACATAGTCCCAAAAACGGAGAATCTAGCCCACAAAATTCTTAGAGAGCTGACACGGTAGAGGCTAAGAGATTAGTTACCCTGAGTCTAGCACTAAGGGTCATAGGGTGTAATTTTATGATTCTATGCTGACAGGTTTGGAGAGGGGGGGACAGGATTTGTAAAATGCAGCACATGGCCTTCCCGCAACCTACCCGCCTGCCCCCATCTCCCGTTTTATGAGTGGCAGTGGAGGTGTTGTGCGCCTTTGGGGTCCCAATGCTATTTTATCCCCAGCAGGAGGAGGCCCACGCCAAGTGACTAGCCTGGCAACTTTCGCTGTCCGAGTTGGTATCAGTTAAGGGAGAGGACTATATCTTTTGGGGGTCCCTTGTGCTCATTAGAGGCACCCCTTCTGCCCAAAATCACACACCCCTTGCATGTTTTCTCCTGACTTCTTAAACCCAGCCTGCCTATCCTCTCACTCCCTTTGCTGAGGCCTGTCAGCCAGATCCCTCTAATACCCCTGACTTTCCTTCAGTATGGCCTCTGTTACCTCCTCTTCTTTGAGGAGTGGCTCTAGTACCAGCATTGGCCACTGCTGAGAGAGCTGCTGGTCATGCAATTGACTGGCAGCTCGCTAAGGTGGGACTTCCTTCTCAGGCAGGAGCAGCAGTCTCACCATTTGCAAATTAACACCGCTTTGAATGTATAGCTGAGATGGATGCCCCACTGACTCTTGGATTGGCAGAATGAGAAACTAGTCGCAGGGAAAGGGGTTCAGACATTTGGGAGAGAGAGGAGGAGAAACTCTTTCCCTCAGGATTTCAAATCTTTGGAAAGTCTCCACCCTGGAGAACTGTGGCTCCTCAAGTCATTGAGTATCTTCAGGACTGAGATTGATGGATTTTTAACACCAAGGGGTTTGAGCAGCATGGGAATATTGTGGGGGAAGAGGAGCCAAGATCATTTAAGATTCTGCTGAATGATAACCTACAAAGGGCAGCACGGTAGCACAGTGCTTAACACTGTTGCTTCACAGCTCCAGTGTCCCAGGCTCGATTCCCGGCTTGGGTCACTGTCTGTGCAGAGTCTGCACGTTCTCCCCGTGTCTGCGTGGGTTTCCTCCAGGTGCTCCGGATTCCTCCCTCAGTCCAAAGATGTGCAGGTTAGGTGGATTGGCCATGATAAATTGCCCTTAGTGTCCAAAAAACGTTAGGTGGGGTTACTGGGTTACAGGGATAGGGTGGAGGTATGAGCTTAAGTAGGGTGCTCTTTCCAAGGGCCAGTGCAGACTCGATGGGCTGAATGGTCTTCTGTATTGTAAATCCTATGATCTATATGGCCCACTCTTGCTCTCGATTCTTATGTTCTTAAATCATAAGGGCGAATTGACAGTGACTCCTTGCTACAACTTGCCTCTTCTCCTATCCCCCAAACTGCAATTTTACAGCAAGTGATGTTCTCTTTGAATATACAAATCAAGCTCTGATGATATCATCAGATGGGCCCAATATGCTTTTTTAACCCAAGGCCTCCCCCGCAGACCCGTCCTGCTGGAATCTGAATCGAACATCAATCTGGTGAACATTTACTCCTTTTGTTATTTAGATTTCATTGATTTCTCCTCCAAGGCCCATAAGGAAACTTTTGGTCTCCCTCATCCTGAGCTCCTCTCATCTCTTACACCTCCTGAACCACAAGTCTCAATTCCACCCTGCACCAGGCAGTCATTCCTGCTGCATTCAGGCTGAGAGTTGGACCCCGTAAATTAAAATCCCTCTGGTTTTTGGTGTGTCACTTTATTGCCCCTCGCACAATATGATCCTGGCTTGAGTTAAAATTAGAGCCAAAGTAACCTCCTGTACACTTTCAGAAATGCATATTTTCAACATTTCCTTTTCCATCTCAGTTTTTCTTTTTCTGGCCTTTTGTGAATTAATTCAAAACTCACAATCTCTTGGGAACAGTTGCCAGGTACTTGCTTGACTCCCAAAGCCCGGCTACCATCTATAAGACACAAGTCAGGAGTGTGATGAAATACTCTCAATTTGCCTGGATAAATGCAATTCCAACAACACTCGAGAAGGTCAACACCATCCAGAAACAGCTTGTTTCATTGCCATCAAATGCACCATTTTAAATGTTCACCTTTTTCAGCTGTTTGGAAAACAAAGGCAGTTTTAAGGGATTTATATTTACATTGGTAAGCATTAAAAATAAGGTATCGTTTTAAGGGTGTTTAATGTTTATGTGCATGGAAGGGTAAAACCGATAGTTAGATTGATGCTTGACAATAGTATTTGTGTGGGTGTTGGTTTCAATTCCTTTCTTTTATAAATTTAGAGTACCCAATTATTTTTTTCCAATTAAGTGGCAATTCTTAGTGTGGCCAATCCACCTACCCTGTACATCTTTGGGTTGAGGGGGTGAGACCCGCGCAGACATGGGGAGAATGTGCAAGCTCCACACGGACAGTGACGCGGGCCGGGATTGAACCTGGGATCTCGGGGCCATGAGGCAGCCACCGTGCCGGTGACGGCACCACCGTGCCGTCTCTTGGTTTCATTTCAACTGTGATTGAATTGTGCTTAGAGAGTTTTAAAAATATATATTTTATACCAAACAATACAAAAAATTTCACAAACATATTAAAAAAAGACTCAAATATATTACAGTTTGTCATTTTTTTGTTTCTGCAAAGTAACTATTATAATCCTGGAACCCCCAGCCCCCACCAACACTCGCTAACAGATTCAAAAACAGCTTCTTCCCCACTGTTACCAGACTCCTGAATGGCCTTCTTATGGTCTGAACTGATCTCTCCACACATTGTCTTTACTGAGTAGCAATACATTCTGTATTCTTCACCTAAAGTCTATGTCTATGTATTTACTTTGTGTATTTATTGGATGTCCTATGTTCTTCATGTATGGAACGATCCATCTGTACTGTATCCAGACCAATTCTTTTCATTGTACCTTGGTACACGTGACAATAAACCCAAATCCAAACTTACTACCCCCTCCAGACGCCCCCCCCCCCACCCCACTCCCAATTGCTGGCAACAAACAGATCTTTGAAGACAGCGATGATTGGCCTCCACATAGAGTAAAACCCTTCTTCCGACCCCCTAAGGGCATATTTGATTTTTTTCTAGTCGCTCAAATTGCCACGTCCCCCAACCATGCCGAGGCCCAAGGTGGCACCGCCGACCTCCACCCAAGCAGGATTCATCGCCGGACAATCAGAGAGACGAAAGTCAAGACATCGACTCTCTTCCCCTCTCGAAGTATTGGCAAATCCGACACCTCAAAATTCACCACCATTGGGCACGGCTCCAACCTCACCCTACGATCACCGACATGGTCTCAAAGACCGAGGCCCAGAATTTGACCAATTTTGGGCAAAACCAGAACATATGTAAGTGGTTCGCTGGCTCCTTAAATACCTCTCACACCTAGCCATCTCAGGGAAGAACACATTCATGCCCACTCTAATCTTGTGCACCCTATGGACAACTTTAAATTGTACCAGGTTCAGCCTGGCGCAAGAGAAAGTAGCGTTTACAATATTTCATTCCAGGCTGCTCTCTCCATCGCCAAGCTCAATTCTTCTTCCCACTTCCCCTTTATCTCTTCTGACGGAGTCTTCCCAACTCCAGCAACCATTAATATATATCCGACATCCTCCCCTCCCCCAGCTCAACACAAGATAACATCCTATCCATCAATGTGTGACTCGGCAACTGGGGGAACGAAGAGATTTCTTTACGAACCCACACCTGTATATAGCTAAACACGTTCCTCCTCTGGTGTTGGTATATTTCCTTCAACTCCTCACGTCCCACAAACCAACCCTCCACAAACAGATCCCTAATCCTCTCTACTCCCTTCCTCTTCCAAATCCCAAATGGGATAGGATGCGTCTATCCCAGATGGTGCAAATCTTTCGCCTCTGCAGATTGGCAACAATACTGATAAGCCCCCAATCTAAAATGCCGACTAAACTGATTCCAGATTTTAAGGGATGCCACCATTACCGGGTTCATTGTGAATTTGATCGGGGAAAACAGGAGAGGGCAGCAACCAATGCATTTATCCATGACCCAACACAAGAGACCTCTTCCATTTGTCCTCT
This sequence comes from Scyliorhinus torazame, assembly GCF_047496885.1. Lineage (NCBI taxonomy): Eukaryota > Metazoa > Chordata > Chondrichthyes > Carcharhiniformes > Scyliorhinidae > Scyliorhinus > Scyliorhinus torazame. The sequence goes on along the minus strand of NC_092716.1, from coordinate 198,029,240 downwards.
CCCAGACCCCCGCTCCCCCCACCAACTCAATATCTGCCGCTCTGTAGTGGACCATTAAATTTGGTAACACCAGGGTGACATGTGGCGCAGTGGATAGCACTGGGACTGCGGTGCTGAGGACCCAGGTTTGAATCCCGGCCCTGGGTCATTGTCCATGTGGAATTTGCACATTCTCCCCATGTCTGCGTGGGTTTCACCCGCACAGCCCAAAGATGTGCAGGCTAGGCAGATTGGCCCCGTTAAATTGCCCCTTAATTGGAAAAACAAAATAATTGGGTACTCTAAATTTATATATATTTTTTAATTTGGTAACACCAACCCTCCCAAATGCTGACCCTCTGCAGAAAGGCTCTCCGAATCATGGGTGTCTTAAATGCCAACACAAAAGCCAAGAAAAACTTGTCCACCCTAGCAAGATTGGGAGGGACTGGAACGCAAAAAGGAATCTTGGCAGAATGTTAATTTTGATTGTCTATACTCTTCCCGACAAGGAAGGCAAGAGGGCATCCCACCTCTTCAAGTCCCCTTTCACCCCCTCCACCAGACTGGCCAAGTTGAATTTGTGCAGCAGGGTCCAATCATGAGCCACCTGAATCCGTAGATATCTGAATTTGGTCTTGGCCAGCTTGAATGGCAGCATTCCCAATCTGCTCTCCTACCCGGGGGTTTACCGGAAATACTTCGCTCTCGGTCACGTTAATTGTGTACCCTGAGAAGGATCCAAACTTCCTTAAAAACCCCATTATTTCCCTCATACATGATAAAGGGTCCGAGATGTGCAACAACAGGTCGTCCACATAATCCTTACCCCCTCTCAACACGACCCCATTCTTTTGACGACTTAAATGCGATGGCCAAGGCTTCAATTGCTTGCGCAAACAACAGGATCAACAGTCATCCTTGCTTCGTGCTCTTGTAGACCCGGAAATATCCTGGGCTCAACACATTATTCCTGACACTCACCCAGGAGATAAATATTTGCCCAAACCCAAATCATTCCAGAACCTTAAACAGGTATTTCCACTCCACCCGATCGAAAGTCTTCTCTGCATCTACAGAGATGATTATTTCAGGCACCTTCTCCCTAGTTGGGGACCTGACCACATTCAAGAATCAGCTGATATTGGCCAATAACTCTCACCCCTTAACAAAGCCAGTCTGGTCCCTGGAGATCATTTCTGGCAAACAACCCTCTGGACACATCACCAAAACTTTAGCTAACTCCTTTACAATAGTGTTCAGTAAAGAAATAGGCCTACAAGACCCACACTTCACCGGATCCTTGTTATTTTTTGAGATCAGGAAGATCGATATCTACACCAACGTGGCCGGCAATTCCCCAGTGACAGAGAGTCATTGTACAGCCCCAATAAATGCGGTGCCAGTAACACTGCAAACTGCCTATAGAAATTCCAATGGGAAGCCATCCGGCCACAGTGCCTTCCCCGATTGCATGGTACTGATACGCTCCATTCCCTCCTCCAGCCCCTGTCCCCTTCCCCTCTCCATCAGGAAGTCCAGCCTGTCTCAAAATGGTTCCATATCTGAGCCTCTGGCAGGGGCTCAGACCTATACAGCCCATGCTAAAATGCCTCAAATGCACCATTAATTTTGTCCAGAGCCATCACCAGCCCTTCCCCTCATCCTTAACCTGGACTATCTCTCGTGTACCTGCCTGTTGTCTCAGCTCATGAGCCAATAGATGGCTGGCCCTCTCCCCATACTCACAGCATGCTCCCCGTGAGTGGAGCAGTTGGTTCACCGCCTTCCCAGTTGATACCAGATTGAATTACACCTGCTAACAGCTCTTTTGTCGTTGCCATGGAGTACTGCTAATCCACTTCCAGAATTGAGTCGACAAACCTCTGCCTGTCCACCCTCCTAACCTTGTCCCTGTGGGCATTAAATGAAATTACGTTCACCCATGATCACGGCCTTCAGCACTTCCTAGGTCATGGAGGGTGATACTTCCCCATTCTTGTTGAACTTTACATAGTTCACTATGGTCAAGGCTACCTTCTCACAGAACTCCTTGTCTGCCAGGAGCACCATGTCTAATCTGCGCAGGGGGCGCTTGACTCAACCCGTCTCCAGCCTCACACTCAGATAATGTGGTGCATGATCTATCGCAGTGTACAACCCACGGGAGTACCGATTTTCCCTCCACATAAAAAGTATTCAGGAGTACACCCGATGCACATGGGAGAACAAGGAAAACTCCCTCTCTCCCAGATGACTAAATTTCCATGGGCCCACATCCCCACCTGCTCCTTAGACAGTACCAACACAAGGACTTGGGGCTCGGCCTGTCCATCCTTGGGCCCAACACGCAGTTGAAATCACCCCCCCCCTTGATCAACAAATGAGAGTCAAGGTCGGGGATGGCCGCCAACACCTTCTTAATAAAATCCGCTTCATACCAATTTGGAGCATAAATGTTGACTAAGGCTACCGGCACCCGCCGTGACTCCACTCACCATCACAAATCATCCCCCAGGATCCAGCATCCTACTGGCTGCCATATAGGCCACCCTTTTGTTAAACAAGATCGCAACCCCTCTCGATTTCAAATCAAAATTTGAGTGGAACGCCTGACCCATCCATCCCTTCCTTGGTCTTGTCTGACCCCTAACCCTGCAAGAATATTACATTGGCTTTCAAATGCGCAAACGACGGGGATCTTTTGACCGGATTATTTAACCCCCTCATATTCCATGTAATCATTCTGATTGGAGGGCTCTAAACCTACCCCCTCCCCTGTTAAGATACTACATATTCACTTTTTGAGGCGATACTGCTGAATCCAGGCACGTCTCGGTTCTGGGCCCACCTAAAATGGCCACCAGCACCACCCTCTCCCAAACCTAACCACCAATAAATCTGCGTCACAAGTATCTACCCTCCTCCCCCCCCCCTCGGCTTCTTAACCACCAGCCCTGCCTTCTCCCTTCAAACAGTCAGCCAGCCCAACCCACTCCCCAAAACACACTTCCCCCACTTCACTCCCACCGAAAATGAAAACCCAACCAACTTATGCTTGCTGCCTCCCCCCACTAAACTAACCAGTCCACCTGCCCCTCCCCTCCCACCTCCAGGCCTGCTGCAGCCCCCTCCCTCATACTGCTCCGGTCACTAGTATCCCTGCTAGCGTGGTGGTCCCCACTTGGAAAATGACAAAAAGAACCAAACCCAAATGACCCCACTCCCCCCTCTGAAATACTGCAAACCAACAAGAAACAAACCCCAACCACCACCCCCCACCCCACCCTTGGCGGGGCCAATACCACAAAATCCTGTTGAGAGAAAAACGCAGAACTCAAAGTAATCCCAACATCAACCATGGTGAAGAACATCACAGCATGTAAAACTCCCAAACATTCAAATAACAGTAACTCCAGAACTGTACATCATCACCATTAATTCTCTCTCAAACCATTCTTTCTCACAAAGCCATTTGCCTCCACTGGCGTATTAAAATAATGTTCTGTGTAATTGAACGTAACTCACAGTTTTGCCGGTACAGAATGCCAAATCGGACTTTGCTCCTAAAGAGCACCACCTTGGCCTTATTGAAGCCCCTTCGAAATTTGGCCAGTTCGGCCCCAATGTCCTGGTAGATTCGTATGGCGTGACCCTCCCAGCTACAGTTTGACATGGTCTTTTCCCACTTCAAGGGAGGCTCCATCTCCGAATATTTATGCAACTGAACAATTACCCAACGGTAATCTGGCTTCTAGCGCAGCGACCAGTGGGCCCGATCCACCTTGAGGTGTTTCGCGAAAACCCCCTTCCCAATCAGCTTCTTAAACACCTTTGCCATGTATTTGGTGGCGCTCATACCTTCAATTCCCTCCGGAAGTCCAACTATCTTCAGGTTTCGAAGCTTGGATCGATTCTGCTGGTCATCCACCCTGGCCTTAAAAACTTTGTGGGCCTCCACCAACATTGTTATCTCTGCCTCGAAAGAGACACACCGGTCGCTGTGATCTGCGACTGCCCTCTCCACCTCCACCTCGCGGCCTGCACCTCCAGTCACTGCGCTATCCTTTCCATCGCCCTGCAAGGAGGAGCCACCTTAATCACCTTGGATTGATCCCCCCCCACCATCTCTTGCCTGTGCTTCTTGAATTCACCAATGATGAACTCATTAACGGCTCTGTTGGCAATTGGGAGAGTGTCAACAACACGGTGACGTCCGCCATACTTTCCTTCACTGTGCCACAAGGGTCCCCTGAATCTTGAGCAAGCACTTTGTTTGATTTAAGGCTTGTATTATAACCCGCTGACATCCACATTGGAGGAGAAACCAAATTACTTTATTGTACTTCCCACTGAAACACCTGTTTACCGGGTAAAAATCCAAGGGCTGGATTCTCTGTTTCAGGGACTATGTCCCCACACCTTCGTGAAAACTGTGGCCTTTTACGCCAGAAAATTTGGTGTCAAAAGGCCACATATTCACAGCCTTGCAGGGGGCTAGCAGGGAGCTGTCATGAGGCTTGCAGCTCCAGCTGCAGATATGGCCCCCCCCACACTTCCCGGTCAGAGGCCGCACATGCGCACGGCGGCAGCCTCCAGCGGCCACGCCGTGCTCCATGGCGGACTCAGACGGCAGAGCTGGACTGCGCAAACAGCGCCCCGATCAGCCGCACGCCCAACCTGGACCGCCCGCTCGAAAATACCCCACTCCCGTATGAGCGCCCCCATGCCCTTCGATCGGCCTGCCCCCGACTGAGTCCACAGCCACCACGCAAGTATCCCGAACGGCAGGACCATGAGTGGTCCATGCCGTCTGGACTTCGGACGGTCGGGGACGAGAGGATAGCGGGGCAGACCTCTGGCAATGGCCACAGGTAGGGGATACACGGCACGGCATACTCCCAGAGTACGCCGCTTTTCGGGGGCCGGAGAATCGAGGAACCAGCGCCGGTCTTGATTCCATGCGTGGAACTGGATTCTCCGCCCCGGCGCCGGAAGCGATTTCAGCGTCGGGATGCGGAGAATTCAGCCCCGAGTCTTCAAGCGGGAGCCACCTTGTGTGCAACCAATCAGCTCATGGCTGCCACCAGAAGTCTGTGCTTAGAGAGCGTTCCGGTGTGAAGAATAAAGAGTAAATGCAGAGGTTGCTTAACCCTTTTAAGGTAGGAAAGCTTTTTTGGATTTAGCTGGATATAATGAAGGACGCCGGAGGGTGAACATCTCCCAACTCTGTCAGAAGAAAGAATGGACAAGGTAAGAGCTGCAAAGAAAGAGGCTTCCTAAAGAACCAATTACAGTCCAGATAACCAGGGGAGTACAGTTCAGATAACCAAGGCATAACATGCTGGTGAGGCAGTGGCATAGTGGCATTGTCACTAGTCTAGTAATCCAGAGACCCAGGGTGCTGCTCTGGGGTTCCAGGTTCACATCCCATCATGGCGGTTGGTGAAATTTGAATTCAGTTTTTAAAGTCGAATATTATTTTAGAGTGGCGCGGAAGAACAGTGGTTAGCACTGTTGCTTCACAGTGCCAGGGTCCCAGGTTCGATTCCTGGCTTGGGTCACTGTCTGTGTGGAGTCTGCATGCTCTCCCTGTGTCTGCGTGGGTTTCCTCCGGGTGCTCCTGTTTCTTCCCACAAGTCCCGAAAGACATGGGGTGCGATTCTCCACTCCCACGCCGGTTGGGAGAATCGCCTGGGCCGCCAAAATTTCCGGGGACGCCGGTCCGACGCCCTCCCGCGATTCTCCCAAGCGGCGGGAACGGCCCGGTCGAGTCTCGCGGGCCGCAGGCCGGAGAATCGCCGAAGACACCCAAAATGGCGATTCTCCGGCACCCCCGCTATTCTGAGGCCCGGATGGGCCAAGCGGCCAGGCCAAAACGGCGGGTTCCCCCCGGTGCCGTCCACACCTGGTCGCTGCAGTCGTGGGCGGTGCGTGAACTCTGGGGGGGCGGCCTGTGGGGGGGCGAGGGGGGATCCTGCACCGGGCTTCACCTGCAATGTGGGGTGGCCCGCGATCGGTGCCCACCGATCGTCGGGCCGTCCTCTCTGAAGGAGGACCTCCTTCCTTCCGCGGCCCCGCAAGATCCGTCCCCCATCTTCTTGCGGGGCGGACTTAGAGTGGACGGCAACCACGCATGCGCGGATGACGTCCGTTATGCAGTGCCGGCCGCGTCATCTATGCGGCTCCGCTTTTACGTGGGCGACAAGGCCTGGCGCGTGTAGATGACGCAGCCCCGATACTGGCCCATTGTCCGGGCCTGAATCGGTCGGGACCGGGGCCGTTCCGTGACGTCGTGAACCTCGACGGCGTTCACGACGGCGCGGCCACTTCGGCGTGGGAGTGGAGAATCCCGCCCCATGCTGTTCGGTAAATTGGACATTCTGAATTCTCCCTCTGTGTACCCGAACAGGCACCGGAATGTGGCGACCGGGGGCTTTTCACAGTAACTTCATTGCAGTATTAATGTAAGCCTACTTGTGCCAATAAAGACTCTGGAAAAAAACATTAATTGGAACAGAAAAAATGTCTTCAGATGACTGAAGCTAAGAGAACAGAAATCAAGGTTTTTGTTCAGAAGAATTCAAATAAAAATAAACAAAGAGCTGTTCCTTCCAGTCCGACCGAGGGTACACCTCCGCCTTGGGTCTTTTGGTGGTGTGGGGTGAATTCAATGGGAATTCCCTTTGACAGTGGTGGGACCCCACCACCAGGCAATGGTGGGCCGCCTCCCACCGCCGAGAAATACGCCATAGGGAGGCAAGTGTTTCGGATTTAAGAGGCAATTACAGTAACCAGATTTAGAGTGAGAAAGTAGGCTTCAGAGTTAAATCAAATGTCGGATGCCATTTTAATATAGTCTAGGAATCAAAAGTTAAAGCGTGAACAGTTTGTTACAGCAGTCAAGACAAAGAAATCCTAAAGGAGATGGGGCAAAACCTGAACTGGACAAACTGTTGGAAGTGGAGCAGAAGATTTGTTCAAAAGTGTCATTTGAAAAACATGAACTGGAGTTTGGAATGCAAACTGCTAAGGGGAAGCATTATTGTAAAAGAAAATTTTAAAGCGTGTTTTTGGGAGTGAAGTTTGAACTCTCATGTGACAATCATCTGGGGGAATTCTGAGGAGAAATCCGCAGACACTGTATGGCTCACAGCTGCACCTACTTCCCATGTTCTGCCACCATGAAGGACAAGGGCAGCAGACGTGTGGGAACACTACCACCTGCAAGTTCCACTCCAAGCATGTACTGGGAGTGACAGCAGAATGTACAGGGAGAAACAGCAGCATATAGTGGGAGATACAGCAGCATATACTGGGAGAAACAGCAGCATATACTGGAATAAACAGCAGCATATACTGGGAGAAACAGCAGCATATACTGGGGGAAACAGCAGCTTGTACTGGGAGAAACAGCAGCATTACTGAGTGAAACAGCAGCATATACTGGGGGATACAGCAGCATGTACAGGGAGAAACAGCAGCATATAGTGGGAGATACAGCAGCATATACTGGGAGAAACAGCAGCATATACTGGGGGAAACAGCAGCTTGTACTGGGAGAAACAGCAGCATGCACTGGGAGATACAGCAGCATATACTGGGAGAAACAGCAGCATATACTGGGGGAAACAGCAGCATATACTGGGGGATACAGCAGCATGTACAGGGAGAAACAGCAGCATATAGTGGGAGATACAGCAGCATATACTGGGAGAAACAGCAGCATATACTGGGGGAAACAGCAGCTTGTACTGGGAGAAACAGCAGCATGCACTGGGAGATACAGCAGCATATACTGGGAGAAACAGCAGCATATACTGGGGGAAACAGCAGCGTATATTGGGAGGAACAGCAGCACATACTGGGAGAAACAGCAGCATATACTGGTAGAAACAGCAGCATATACTGGGAGAAACAGCAGCATAGACTGGGAGAAACAGCAGCATACACTGGGAGAAACAGCAGAATATACTGGGAGAAACAGCAGCATATACTGGGTGAAACAGCAGCATAGACTGGGAGAAACAGCAGCATATACTGGGATAAACAGCAGCATATACTAGGACAAACAGCAGCATATACTGGTAGAAACAGCAGCATATACTGGGAGAAACAGCAGCATATACTGGGAGAAACAGCAGCATATACTGGGAGGAACAGCAGAATGTACTGGGAGAAACAGCAGAATATGCTGGGAGAAACAGCAGCATGTACCGGGAGAAACAGCAGAATATACTGGGAGAAACAGCAGCATGTACCGGAAGAAACAGCAGCATATACTGGGAGAGACAGCAGCATATACTGGGAGAAACAGCAGCATATACTGGGAGAATGAGCAGCATATACTGGGTGAAACAGCAGCATATTCTGGGAGAAACAGCAGCATACACTGGGAGAAACAGCAGCATAGACTTGGAGGAACAGCAGCATGTACTGGGAGAAACAGCAGCGTATACTGGGAGAAACAGCAGCATATACTGGGAGAAACAGCAGCATACACTGGGAGAAACAGCAGCATACACTGGGAGAAACAGCAGCATATACTGGGAGAAACCGCAGAATGTATTGGGAGAAACCGCAGAATGTATTGGGAGAAACAGGAGCATATACTGGGAGAAACAGCAGCATATACTGGGAGAAACCGCAGAATGTATTGGGAGAAACCGCAGAATGTATTGGGAGAAACAGGAGCATATACTGGGAGAAACAGCAGCATATACTGGGTGAAACAGCAGAATGTACTGGGAGAAACAGCAGAATATACTGGGAGAAACAGCAGCATATACTGGGAGAAACAGCAGCATACACTGGGAAAAACAGCAGCATAGACTGGGAGAAACAGCTGCATGTACTGGGAGAAACAGCAGCATATACTGGGAGAATGAGCAGCATATACTGGGAGAGACAGCAGCATAAACTGGGAGAAACAGCAGCATGTACTGGGAGAAACAGCAGAATATACTGGGAGAAACAGCTGAATATACTGGGAGAAACAGCAGCATGTACTGGGAGAAACAGCAGCATATACTGGGAGAAACAGCAGAATATACTGGGAGAAACAGCAGAATATACTGGGAGAAACAGCAGAATATACTGGGAGAAACAGCAGCATGTACTGGGAGAAACAGCAGCATATACTGGGAGAAACAGCAGCATGTACTGGGAGAAACAGCAGCATGTACTGGGAGAAACAGCAGAATATAGTACGAGAAACAGCAGCATATACTGGGAGGAACAGCAGCATGTACTGGGAGAAACAGCAGAATATACTGGGAGAAACAGCAGCATGTACTGGGAGAAACAGCAGCATGTACTGGGAGAAACAGCAGAATATAGTTGGAGAAACAGCAGCATATACTGGGAGAAACAGCAGCATACACTGGGAGAAACAGCAGCATAGACTTGGAGGAACAGCAGCATGTACTGGGAGAAACAGCAGTGTATACTGGGATAAACAGCAGCATATACTGGGAGCATGAGCAGCATATACTGGGAGAATGAGCAGCATATCACTGGGAGAGACAGCAGCATATACTGGGAGAAACAGCAGCATATACTGGGAGAAACAGCAGCATGTACTGGGAGAAACAGCAGCATGTACTGGGAGAAACAGCAGAATATACTGGGAGAAACAGCAGCATGTACTGGGAGAAACAGCAGCATGTACTGGGAGAAACAGCAGAATATACTGGGAGAAACAGCAGCATGTACTGGGAGAAACAGCAGAATGTATTGGGAGAAACAGCAGCAAATACTGGGAGAAACAGCAGCATATACTGGGAGAAAGAGCAGCATATACTGGGAGAAACAGCAGCATACACTGGGAGAAACAGCAGCATACACTGGGAGGAACAGCAGCATGTACTGGGAGAAACAGCAGCATAGACTGGGAGGAACAGCAGCATGTACTGGGAGAAAAAGCAGCATAGATTGGGAGGAACAGCAGCATGTACTGGGAGAAACAGCAGCATGTACTGGGAGAAACAGCAGCATGTACTGGGAGAAACAGCAGAATATACTGGGAGAAACAGCAGCATGTACCAGGAGAAACAGCAGCATGTACTGGGAGAAACAGCAGAATATACGAGGAGAAACAGCAGCATATACTGGGAGAAACAGCAGCATACACTGGGAGGAACAGCAGCATACACTGGGAGAAACAGCAGCATACACTGGGAGGAACAGCAGCATGTACTGGGAGAAAAAGCAGCATAGACTGGGAGGAACAGCAGCATGTACTGGGAGAAACAGCAGCATGTACTGGGAGAAACAGCAGAATATACTGGGAGAAACAGCAGCATATACTGGAATAAACAGCAGCTGTACTGGGAGAAACAGCAGAATATTATGGGAGAAACAGCAGCATGTACTGGGAGAAACAGCAGCATGTACTGGGAGAAACAGCAGCATATACTGGGAGAAACAGCAGCATACACTGGGAGAAACAGCAGCATAGACTGGGAGGAACAGCAGCATGTACTGGGAGAAACAGCAGCGTATACTGGCAGAAACAGCAGCATATACTGGGAGAAACAGCAGAATGTATTGGGAGAAACAGCAGCATACACTGGGAGAAACAGCAGCATATACTGGGAGAAACAGCAGCATATACTGGGAGAAACAGCAGCATAGACTGGGAGGAACAGCAGCATGTACTGGGAGAAACAGCAGCATAGACTGGGAGGAACAGCAGCATGTACTGGGAGGAACAGCAGCATGTACTGGGAGAAACAGCAGAATATACTGGTAGAAACAGCAGCATGTACTGGGAGAAACAGCAGCATGTACTGGGAGAAACAGCAGAATATACTAGGAGAAACAGCAGCATGTACTGGGAGAAACAGCAGCATATACTGGGAGGAACAGCAGCATGTACTGGGAGAAACAGCAGAATATACTGGTAGAAACAGCAGCATGTACTGGGAGAAACAGCAGCATGTACTGGGAGAAACAGCAGAATATACCAGGAGAAACAGCAGCATATACTGGGAGAAACAGCAGCATACACTGGGAGAAACAGCAGCATAGACTTGGAGGAACAGCAGCATGTACTGGGAGAAACAGCAGCGTATACTGGGAGAAACAGCAGCATATACTGGGAGAAACAGCAGCATATACTGGGAGAAACAGCAGCATAGACTGGGAGAAACAGCAGCATATACTGGGAGAAACCGCAGAAAGTATTGGGAGAAACAGCAGCATGTACTGGGAGAAACAGCAGCATATACTGGGAGAATGAGCAGCATATACTGGGAGAGACAGCAGCATATACTGGGAGAAACAGCAGCATATACTGGGATAAACAGCAGCATATACTGGGAGAAACAGCAGCATGTACTGGGAGAAACAGCAGAATATACTGGGAGAAACAGCAGCATGTACTGGGAGAAACAGCAGCATGTACTGGGAGAAACAGCATAATATACTGGGAGAAACAGCAGCATGTACTGGGAGAAACAGCAGAATATACTGGGAGAAACAGCAGAAAATACTGGGAGAAACAGCAGCATATACTGGGAGAAACAGCAGAATGTATTGGGAGAAACAGCAGAATGTATTGGGAGAAACAGCAGCATGTACTGGGAGAAACAGCAGCATAGACTGGGAGGAACAGCAGCATGTACAGGGAGAAAAAGCAGCATAGACTGGGAGGAACAGCAGCATGTACTGGGAGAAACAGCAGCATGTACTGGGAGAAACAGCAGCATGTACTGGGAGAAACAGCAGCATGTACTGGGAGAAACAGCAGAATATACTAGGAGAAACAGCAGCATATACTGGGAGAAACAGCAGCATATACTGGGAGAAACAGCAGCATATACTGGGAGAAACAGCTGCATACACTGGGAGAAACAGCAGCATAGACTTGGAGGAACAGCAGCATGTACTGGGAGAAACAGCAGCGTATACTGGGAGAAACAGCAGCATATACTGGGAGAAACAGCAGCGTATACTGGGAGAAACAGCAGCATATACTGGGAGAAACAGCAGCATATACTGGGAGAAACAGCAGCAAAACTGGGAGAAACAGCAGCATACACTGGGAGAAACAGCAGCATATACTGGGAGAGACAGCAGCATATACTGGGAGAAACAGCAGCATATACTGGGAGAAACAGCAGCATATACTGGGAGAAACAGCAGCATGTACTGGGAGAAACAGCAGAATATTATGGGAGAAACAGCAGCATGTATTGGGAGAAACAGCAGCATGTACTGGGAGAAACAGCAGCATATACTGGGATAAACAGCAGCATATACTGGGAGAAACAGCAGCATGTACTGGGAGAAACAGCAGAATATTATGGGAGAAACAGCAGCATGTATTGGGAGAAACAGCAGCATGTACTGGGAGAAACAGCAGCATGTACTGGGAGAAACAGCAGCATATACTGGGAGAAACAGCAGCATACACTGGGAGAAACAGCAGCATAGACTGGGAGGAACAGCAGCATGTACTGGGAGAAACAGCAACGTATACTGGGAGAAACAGCAGCATATACTGGGAGAAACAGCAGCATATACTGGGAGGAACAGCAGCATGTACTGGGAGAAACAGCAGCGTATACTGGGAGAAACAGCAGCATATACTGGGAGAAACAGCAGCATATACTGGGAGAAACAGCAGCATATACTGGGAGAAACAGCAGCATATACTGGGAGAAACCGCAGAATGTATTGGGAGAAACAGCAGCATGTACTGGAAGAAACAGCAGAATGTATTGGGAGAAACAGCAGCATATACTGGGAGGAAAAGCAGCATGTACTGGGAGAAACAGCAGCGTATACTGGGAGAGACAGCAGCATATACTGGGAGAAACAGCAGCATGTACTGGGAGGAACAGCAGAATATACTGGGAGGAACAGCAGCGTGTACTGGGAGAAACAGCAGCGTATACTGGGAGAAACAGCAGCATATACTGGGAGAAACAGCAGCATGTACTGGGAGAAACAGCAGCATGTACTGGGAGAAACAGCAGCATGTACTGAGAGAAACAGCAGCATATACTGGGAGAAACAGCAGCATAGACTGGGAGGAACAGCAGAATATACTGGGAGGAACAGCAGCGTGTACTGGGAGAAACAGCAGCATATACTGGGAGAAACAGCAGCATATACTAGGAGAAACAGCAGCATGTACTGGGAGAAACAGCAGCATGTACTGGGAGAAACAGCAGCATATACTGGGAGAAACAGCAGCATGTACTGGGAGAAACAGCAGCGCATACTGGGAGAAACAGCAGCATATACTGGGAGAAACAGCAGCATATACTGGGAGAAACAGCAGCATGCATTGGGAGAAACAGCAGCATGTACTGGGAGAAACAGCAGCATATACTGGGAGAAACAGCAGCATACACTGGGAGAAACAGCAGCATATACTGGGAGAAACCGCAGAATGTATTGGGAGAAACAGCAGCATATACTGGGAGAAACAGCAGAATGTATTGGGAGAAACAGCAGCATATACTGGGAGAAACAGCAGCATATGCTGGGAGAAACAGCAGCACACACTGGGAGAAACAGCAGCATATACTGGGAGGAACAGCAGCATGTACTGGGAGAAACAGCGGAATATACTAGGAGAAACAGCAGCATATACTGGGAGAAACAGCAGCATATACTGGGAGAAACAGCAGCATATACTGGGAGAAACAGCAGCATATGCTGGGAGAAACAGCAGCACACACTGGGAGAAACAGCAGCATATACTGGGAGGAACAGCAGCATGTACTGGGAGAAACAGCAGAATATACTAGGAGAAACAGCAGCATATACTGGGAGAAACAGCAGCATTTACTGGGAGAAACAGCAGCATACACTGGGAGAAACAGCAGTATAGACTTGGAGGAACAGCAGCATGTACTGGGAGAAACAGCAGCATATACTGGGAGAAACAGCAGCATAGACTGGGAGAAACAGCAGCATATACTGGGAGAAACCGCAGAATGTATTGGGGGAAACAGCAGCTTATACTGGGAGAAACAGCAGCATATACTGGGAGAAACAGCAGCATATACTGGGAGAATTAGCAGCATATACTGGGAGAGACAGCAGCATATACTGGGGGAAACAGCAGCATGTACTGGGAGAAACAGCAGCATGTACTGGGAGAAACAGCAGAATATACTGGGAGAAACAGCAGCATATACTGGGAGAAACAGCAGCATGTACTGGGAGAAACAGCAGCATATACTGGGGAAAAACAGATGCATGTACTGGGAGAAACAGCAAGTGTGGTGATAATCATATTGCTGTGGGCCAAGGAATAGAAAACTACAAAGATTATTACGGAGTTCACCTGACCTATAACTGCTTATCGATTTTAGCTATGATGAGCACAAGTGCCTGCCTTTCAGGTGTTATTCAACAGAGTTCTTTGGCGTCTTTAATCAAAAAACAAGCTTTGTTCTCCAAAGTTAGTTAAATTTGTATAAACACACACAGTAAGAATTGTTATTAACTACAAAATAAAGACCCCACACAGCTACAATAATCGATGTATAACCCTTAATGAATTCCCCCTTAACTGTTCGAATTCAATAACAAAATGCAAGTAAAAGCAGAAACCCCTTTTCAAAGGTGTGGCCCAGCACAGAACAGTCGTACTAGTATAAGATTTGTTATTGATACTCTGTTCCCTTTTCAAACAGCAGGTTTGAATTCCTTCCACAAAGCTTTAAGTTATCAAGTAGTCTGGGAACAGCTTTTAAAATGAAGATAGAGAGACACTTCTTTCACCCTGTGCTGTTCAAACCATCCAAACTCAAAGCAAAAGTAAAAACTCACAGAGCCACAGCCCATCTCCACCCACACAATGACATCACTGAAGCCATGTGATCAGACAAAAATATTTCTTAAAGGGACATTCCCATGACAATGTCATGGCAATGTATATAGTTGGATATGCGACCTCTGACCAGCAGGTGGGGACAGAGATACATCATGTGACTCCACAGAACCGGCAGTTGGTAGTAAGTCGTACTAGAGGACAGTCGCATTCGAAGTAGCTCCAGGAGAATTCCATTAGTCATAACTGTTTGTATTGTAGTTTGTTAGTTATATTTCCACGTGTTCATTTTGTTAATAAACTATCTTAGTAGTCAAATAATTTGATGATCTGTGTGCATCTTTACCACGGCCACAACACAGAACATAACATGGTACCAAGTGTGTAGAACAATTGAAGATAACAACGGATAATATGTGAAAAAACAGACTGAAGAAAGAAAAAATAAAATTCTTCCACCTACCTTGTAAACTATTGGCAACTGGAACGCAACGCATGGAAAGTCAATGAAGTTAGAGATGGAAAGCCTGAAGGCACCTCACCAGCCTCACGTCACCAGTAATGTAGATGAGAATAGGCATGTTTTTAAGCAGTAAGTCAAACTATGTGTTGAAGCCCTTGATCTGCAGGCACAGTCTGATGAGAGGCATATTGCACTGCTGCTCATGGTAGCCAGTCCTCAAGCCATCAAAATTTATAATACCTTCGCGTTCGACAGCGAAGCAGAAAGCAAAACCTTTGATGAAGTAATTAAATACTTTGATCGGTTTTGCTCCCCGAAGAAAAATTAAACGTTCGAGCGGTATGTCTTTCGCAAGCGTACTCAAAAGGCAGGAGAATCTTTCGATAGTTTTCTATCTGACTTGCCACTGAAGGCACAGTTGTGCAATTTTAGTACGTTAAAGTCATTGTTGATCCACGATCAGATAGTGTTCGGGATATCGAGTGATAAGGTACGTGAGAGGCTATTGAGGGAAGAACAGCTTCAATTAGAAAACGCTATCAAGATTTGTCATGCAAGCGAACTAGCTGCAGAGCAGATTAGTACACTCAACCTGAAACATTTTCGCGCCAATGTGGAGGAAGACGGCAGTGCCGTAAGCCTAATGGCACATTCCAATAAGAAACGTAGTCCCAGTGCGGGCAGCCATTTTAAATGGCCGACCACGGGATCCACCATTTTGTGCGAGAGATGCAGCAATTGACATGGGCATCGTCAATGTCCAGCATTCGGGAAGGTGTGTTCCAAGTTTGGCAGAACAAATCATTTTGCAAGTCAATGTTTTTCACGTCAAACTGTGGGCCAAACCCGGATCAGGCAACGTGATTGATGAGATGTGTATCGAAGGCCTGTTTTTCCTTGATCTGATTTTGACTGAGGAATGATTAGTCCGGAAATGCACAGTGAAGAAGTCTTACTTACCGGTTGCAGCAGTAGTGATAGTGATCCTGCTGGAGACGGGAAACATGCTCCTCAGGAGTCATGGACCACATGATGACGTCGTCCACGTACACACGAACCCCTTCGATGCCCTCCATCATCTGCTCCATGATGCGCTGAAATATCTCCGATGCAGAGACGATGCCGAACAGCATACAGTTATAGCAGTACCTGCCAAACAGTGTGTTGAAGGTGCAGAGCCATCTGCTGGACTCATCCAGCTGGATTTGTCAGAATCCATGTGATGCATCTAACTTCGCGAAAAACCGTGCATGTGCCATCTCACTGGTGAGTTCCTCCCGCTTCTGGATGGGGTAGTGTTCACGCATTATATTCTGGTTGAGATCCTTGGGATCAATGCAGATGCGCAGGTCTCCAGAGGGTTTTTTAACCACCACCATCGAGCTGACCCAGTCAGTCGGTTCGGTTACCCTGGAAATGATCCCCTCCTTGAGCTGTTCCTTCAGGCGTTCCTTCAGCGGAGCTGGGACCCGGCGTGGTGCATGGACCACTGGCTTGGCATCAGGTCGCAATAGGATCTTGTACCGATATGGCAAAGTGCCCATCCCGTCAAACACATTCGGATACTGAGCGAGGATGTCGTCAATGCCAGCTAGAAGATCCATGTTGGAGATGTCGTTGAATAAACCCACTGCACCAGGTTTAGCTTTTTGCAGGCATGCGCGCCCAGTAGGGATGCCCTGTCCGGCTTGACAACTTCAAACCATGCATGGGTGCTCTGGTTGGAGACGAGTAGATGGCAGGACCCCAGTGCAGTTATCGTCCAGGCAAGCTGCTGGAAGGACCTTGGGGGGCTTCTTGATGCATATGAAGTCTGCCTTGAGAGGGGGTTGGCAGAAGCACGTGTGTCCAGCTTGAATTAGATGGAGCAGCGGTTGACCTGCATCACCGCACGCCATTCGTCCTCCGAATCCACAGCGAGGATGGACTGAATGCGAGATGAGTTAGGTGTGGCATGTTCACGTGTGGTAATGATACCCACTCGGTAGGCGGACTCCATGCACTCGTCCTCTGGATCCGTTGTACTACCAGGATCAGAATCCTGTAATCGTCGTTGCACATTCTGGACGTGCCGTCGTCGGAATTGGGAGCGCTGGCCTCTGACTGGTGGTGCAGACCTGCACAAGGCTGCATAGTGTCCAGGCTTCCTGCAGTTTAAATATCACCTGCCTCTTGCAGGGCAGTTTCCCTTTAAGTGGGCGTTGCCACAGTTCGGGCATGTCATGACGTCGGCGTCGTGACGCGGTGTACGTCGTCACACATGCGCAGTGCGGTCGGCAGACATCTGCACCTGCGCAGTGTGGGTATCGGCCGATTCGTTATCCCGTTCGCTTCGCGCATGAGTGGGGCTCCGGGAAAAGCTAGCGAGATGGCCCCTGTCTTCAATGCTGAGGCGCTGCATCCGGGAGATGGCCTGCTCACTCACTGCCTCGTGGGAGGTAAGTTTCTCATTTTCAGACGATTTGTTTTGGGAATACCAATTTTTTGCGTGCTCATGCACTGCACATGTTTCAATTGCGAGTGGCAGGGTCATATGCTTGATGTTTAAGAGCTGCTCTCTCAGAGGATCAGAGTGAACTCCAAACACGATTTGGTCTCTGATCATGGAGTCAGCAATATCACCAAAGTTGTAGGAAAGCGCTAGCAGGTGGAGGCTAGTTAAGAAGGCATTGAAAGATTCATCTTTATCTTGAAAACAATGTTTGAATATGTAGCGCTCGAAGATTTCATTGGTGTCCACTTCACAGTGACTATCGAACTTATCCAGGATGGTCTGAAACTTTGTCTTGTCCTGGCCTTCGGTGAAGTTAAACGAGTTGAAGAGTTTGATGGCTTCATCACCCGCTGTTGAGAGGAGATGCGCGATCTTTCTTGCATCAGACGCACCCTCGAGGTCTGAGGCTTCGATGTACAGCAGAAACCTTTGCTTGAATATCCGCCAGTTGGCACTGAGATTGCCGGAGGTCCTGAGCTGGTTAGGAGCCTGAATCTTCTCCATGGACGGGATACATTTGCTGCACGTCACAGAACTGACTGAGGTAAGTCACCTTAAATTAGTAGTCGCCTGGTGCCATGTCATGTTAGGTACACTGGTCTAACACTGGCTGCAACTGGATGCAGCTTCGAACAGAAAGATACTCCAGACCTTGTTGTTAGTTCAATCAGGTTTATTGAACTAATAACACAGTTAGCAGTTCTCTGTGAGTTCGACTCTCTGCTAACTTAAGTGTGGTTACTCTGTCTGACTGAAGCAGACTAGCTCTTAGCCACGTGGTGGAGGTGTGAGATTGTAACAACACCCTTGACTGACTCTCGAGATGTTCATCAGTGGAAAGAGGCAGAGTGTGAGTGCCTCGTGTCTTTTGTAGTCAGATCCCACCCCTGAGTGTCCTGCCTGCTTATTGGTCATGTCCTGTTCTCTATGTCCATTAGCTGCTGGTCTGTATATCATTATGTGTGTGTCCGCATATCATGACAATCCTGACTCCATGTTTCCATTGATGATCAATGGCACTTTAATTAAATGCAAGCTCAACATGGGAGTGATGGCCAACCTTATCAGTTTGCCAGGTTTGAACAGGCTGAGAGTCAAACCGACAGTCGTCAATCAAACAAGACTGCTGAGAGACTACAATAGGAAGGAGATTGAGGCGTTAGGTGCATGTCATTTCAAAGCATGGGTACGCAACAGAAGTCACACCATAACATTTTCCATTGTGACATGGAATGGGGGTACATTGTAGGAGTGGAAGTATGTGAGGCACTGAACCTAGTTGAGCGCTGTACATTCCAGACAGCGCTCTGACAGAAGATCATTGCAAATGGCAATGAGATGAAGTGGAGCAGTTATCCGATGAGATAAAAGCAAAAGTCAAGGTGGAGGAAGATAAACCAAGTGGAGGAAGATAAACCAGACGAAGAGATGGAGGAGCCAATAGGAATTCCAGAATTCCGGTTAACAGTCTTCAAGATTGTGGATTTGTTCAGTGACATGATACAGGAGCATGATGAGCCCATACTAAAGCCACAAGACTTAGAGGTGAAATTTTCAGGTCCAGGGCAGCCAATGAGTTTTACTCTGGCGCTTAAATTTGAGCCCAATGAATATTTCACAAACTAAGCTATGATCAAGACATACACAATGAAGTCTCAGCCTGATGAGTCAGAGTTTTTCATTTTTTGATGGAGCAGAAATGAAGGATGCACAGGATGCCAAATTGACTGGCAGAAAGGAAAAAACTTTACTATGAAGACCATTAAAATGAAGCAGAGGCATAAGGATCGGTGCACTGGTCGAACAGTTACAAAAACTGTACCAAATGACTCTTTCTTCAATTTATTTAGTCCTCCTGACGTTCCAGAGAATGGGATACTGGATGAAGTTTCCGCGGCACGACTTGCTGCTGACGTTGCAGTTGGTTAATATTTCCATGAACACATTATTCCAACAGCAGTGTCATACTTCACAGGATAAGAGGCAGATGATGTTGCTGATTACGATGAGAAGGGTAAAGAAGCAGATGATGAGCCAGAAGGAGAAGACCTTGAAAATGTATTTAGTTTATTTGGCATTGGTGACGAGTAAAGTTTATTTACTTTACTTGGCATTAGTGGCGAGGTGATAACAAGAAGCTTCCAACTTGGACAGGACAATGAAAGTTCTAAGCTGGAGTATGCGGAGGCTGAAAGCGAGATTGCAACAGCAGACAAATTAGCTGAGAGCAAATCAACTGCACACAGCCAACTGGTAACTGAAGAAATAATCCCCATATTGGAGAAATTGGCCCCAGAGAAGCACAATGATTTATCCTATGTCCACGGAATGGTTCCTGCAGTGAATTCCCAAGTACTCGAGGCCAGTCCGTCAAAAAACCTGCAGCAAGAGCAGATGGACGCATTTTTGTGCAGTTCTACCACAACAGACAAAGTATGTATCGTTATATCAGATGAGGATGAGCCACTAATTGAGACTAAAACAGAAAGTGAAGAAGTGCCTAATGTTGAGGACATTGATCCAGCTAAGATACCAGAATGCGAGGGTTTGCAGATCATTCCTGAAGTCACAAACTTGCCTGCAACTGCGAAAGCGGGCAAAAGTATGCCGACATTGGATGCCCCACCAGTTGATGTGCAAGCAGTACAGGGTTCGAGCACTAGCACCATGGATCAACCAAAACTCCTCAATCCAGCAAAGGCTCCAGAATCAGCTATTACAGCAGAAGATCCAGAAACAGCTCCTACAGCAGACAATCCAAAAGCAGCTCCTACATCAGAAGATCCAGAAGCAGCCATTGCAGCAAGGGATCCAGAAATAGCTAATCTCTTGGCCGAGACTAGTAGCAAGAATGGTGCTCCAGGTGCACAGGGGGCAGCACGGTAGCAGTGGGTAGCACTGTTGCTTCACAGCTCCAGGGTCCCAGGTTCGACTCCCGGCTTGGGTCACTGTCTGTGTGGAGTCTGTACGTTCTCCCCCTGTCTGCGTGGGTTTCCTCCGGGTGCTCCGGTTTCCTCCCACAAGTCCCAAAAGATGTGCTGTTAGGTGAATTGGACATTCTGAATTCTCCCTCTGTGGACCTGAACAAGAGCTGGAATGTGGCGACCAGGGGCTTTTCGCAGTAATTTCATTGCAGTGTTAATATAAGACTACTTGTGACAATAAAGATTTTTTTTTTTTTAGACATGAGTGTGAACCCCATCAACTTCACGGATGATGCCACTAAAGCTAAGAAGAAAAGGAGAAGGAAAGAGCTGATTATAAAAAAGAGAAGGAAGGGTTTGAGAAGAGTTGAGGACACAGTTGGTCGAGCAGATTGCAGCAGCGACAGTCAAGACACAAGCATCGGCAATAAGGCCAACATACAAGAACACACGTGGAGTAGGACGCCTCGCTTCAACAGGCTGAAAGAGTTGGTAAATCAAAGACCAGTCAGAAAACCGGTCTTTCGAAAGATGAAACAAGATTACGTATTCGGTCAAGGTTCAGGGGCCCAACAAGATGTTATTTACCAGAAAGAGGGAATGTGTAATGAACTGTGTACAAGCGACACATTTGAAATTGTTATGCATATCATGTTTTGAAAAGCACAGTTACATTTGTTAAACATTCAAATTTCCAAAGGAAGGGAGATGTGGTGACATGCATATACACAGCAATGAATATCATTGGATGTACGAACTCCGACCAGCTGGTGAGGAAAGAGATCCATTATGTGATTCCACAGGACCAGCAGTTGGTAGTAAGTCGTACTAGAGGTCAGTCGCATTAGACATAGCTCCAGGAGAATTCCACTATTCGCAACTGTTTGTACTGTAGTTTGTCAGTTATCTTTCAATGTGCTCAATTTTTTAATAAACTATCTTACTAGTCATAGAACTAGATGCTCTGTGAGCATCTTTACCACGGGCACAACACTGAACATAACAGCATGTACTGGGAGAAACAGCAGCATGTACTGGGAGAAACAGCAGCATGTACTGGGAGAAACAGCAGCAAATGCTGGGAGAGACAGCAGCATTGACTGGGAGAAACGGCAGCATGCACTGGGAGAGACAGCAGCATATACTGGGAGAAATGGCAGCATGCACTGGGAGAGACAGCAGCATTGACTGGGAGAAACGGCAGCATGCACTGGGAGAGACAGCAGCATATACTGGGAGAAACAGCAGCATATACTCGGAGAAACAGCAGCATGTACTGGGAGAAACAGCAGCATGTACTGGGAGAAACAGCAGCATATACTGGGAGAAACAGCAACATGTACTGGGAGAACCAGCAGCATATAATGGGAGAAACAGCAGCATATACTGGAAGAAACGTCAGCCTATACTGGAAGAAACAGCAACATATACTAGAAGAAACAGCAGCATGTACTGGGAAAAAAAACAACATATACTAGAAGAAACAGCAGCATATACTGGGAGAAAGAGCAGCATATACTGGCAGAAACGTCAGCATATACTGGAAGAAACAGCAGCATATAGTCGGAGAAACAGCAGCATGTACTGGGAAAAACAGCAGCATGTACTGGGAGAAACAGTAGCATATACTGGGAGAAACAGCAGCATATACTGGGACAAACAGCAGCATATACTGGGAGAAACAGCAGCATATACTGGCAGAAGCAACAGCGTGTACTGGAATAAACAGCAGAATGTACTGGAAGAAACAGCAGCATGTACTGGGAGAAACAGCAGCATGTACTGGGACAAACAGCAGCATGTACTGGAAGAAACAGCAGCATATACTGGGAGAAACAGCAGCATATACTAGGAGAAACGTCAGCCTATACTGGAAGAAACAGCAGCATATACTGGGAGAAACAGCAGCATGTACTGGGAGAAACAGCAGCATGTACTGGGAGAAACAGCAGCATGTACTGGGAGAAACAACAGCATGTACTGGGAGAAACAGCAGCATATACTGGGAGAAACAGCGGCATGTACTGGAAGAAACAGCAGCATATACAGGGAGAAACAGCAGCATATACTGGGAGAAACAACAGCGTGTACTCTGAGAAACAGCAGCATATACTGCGAGAAACAGCAGCATTATACTGGTAGAAACAACAGCGTGTACTCTGAGAAACAGCAGCATATGTTGGGAGAAACACCAGCATATACTGGGAGAAACAGTACGTGTACTCTGAGAAACAGCAGCATAAACTGGGGGAAACAGGAGAATATACTGGGAGAAACGGCAGCAGCACTGGGAGAATCAGCAGCATATACCGGGTAAAAGAGCAGCATATACTCGGAGAAACAGCAGCATGCACTGGGATAAACGGCAGCATGCACTGGGAGAAACTGCAGCATGCACTGGGAGAAACAGCAGCATGTACTGGGAGAAACAGCAGCATGTACTGGGAGAACAGCAGCATGTACTGGGAGAAACAGCAGCATGTAATGGGAGAAACAGCAGCAAATACAGGGAGATACAGGAGCATATACAGGGAGAAACAGCAGCATATACTATGAGAAACAGCAGCATATACTGGGAGAAACGGCAGCAGGCACTGGGAAAAACAGCAGCTTTTACTGGGAGAAACAGCAGCATACACTGGGAGAAACAACAGCATATACTGGGAGAAACAGCAGCATATACCGGGAGAAACAGCAGCATGCACTGGGAGAAACAGCAGCATGTACTGGGAGAGACAGCAGCATATACTGGGAGAAACAGCAACATATACTGGGAGAACCAGCAGTATATACTGGAAGAAACAGCAGCATATACTCGGAGAAACAGCAGCATGTACTGGGAGAAACAGCAGCATGTACTGGTAGAAACAGTAGCATATACTGGGAGAAACAGCAGCATATACTGGGAGAAACAGCAACATGTACTGGGAGAAACAGCAGCATATACTGGAAGAAACAGCAGAATGTACTTGATGAAACATCAGCATATACTGGGAGAAACAGCAGCATATACTGGGAGAGACAGCAGCATGTACTGGGAGAAACATCAGCATATACTGGGAGAAACAGCAGAATGTACTGGAAGAAACAGCAGAATGTACTGGAAGAAACATCAGCATATACTGGGACAAACAGCAGCATATACTGGGAGAAACAGCAGCATATACTGGCAGAAGCAACAGCGTGTACTGGAAGAAAGAGCAGAATGTACTGGAAGAAACAGCAGCATGTACTGGGAGAAACAGCAGCAAGTACTGGGACAAACAGCAGCATGTACTGGGAGAAACAGCAGCATATACTGGGAGAAACAGCAGCATATACTGGGAGAAACAGCAGCATATACTGGGAGAAACAGCAGCATATACTGGGAGAAACAGCAGCATGCACTGGGGGAAACAGCAGCATAAACTTGGAGAAACAGCAGCATATACTGGGAGAAACGTCAGCCTATACTGGAAGAAACAGCAGCATATACTGGGAGAAACAGCAGCATATACTGGGAGAAACAGCAGCGTGTACTGTGAGAAACAGCAGCATATACTTGGAGACACAGCAGCATATACTGGGAGAAACAGCAGCATATACTTGAAGAAACAGCAGCAATCACAGGGAGAAACAGCAGCATATAATGGGAGAAACAACAGCGTGTACTCTGAGAAACAGCAGCATATACTGCGAGAAACAGCAGCATATACTGCGAGAAACAGCAGCTTTATACTGGTAGAAACAACAGCGTGTACTCTGAGAAACAGCAGCATATGTTGGGAGAAACACCAGCATATACTGGGAGAAACAGCACGTGTACTCTGAGAAACAGCAGCATAAACTGGGGGAAACAGCAGAATATACTGGGAGAAACGGCAGCAGCACTGGGAGAATCAGCAGCATATACCGGGTAAAAGAGCAGCATATACTCGGAGAAACAGCAGAAAGCACTGGGATAAACAGCAGCATTTACTGGGAGAAACGGCAGCATGCACTGGGAGAAACGGCAGCATGCACTGGGAGAAACAGCAGCATGTACTGGGAGAAACAGCAGCATGTACTGGGAGAACAGCAGCATGTACTGGGAGAAACAGCAGCATGTACTGGGAGAAACAGCAGCATATACAGGGAGAAACAGCAGCATATACTATGAGAAACAGCAGCATATACTGGGCGAAACGGCAGCAGGCACTGGGAAAAACAGCAGCTTTTACTGGGAGAAACAGCAGCATACACTGGGAGAAACGGCAGCATATACTGGGAGAAACAACAGCATATACTGGGAGAAACAGCAGCATATACCGGGAGAAACAGCAGCATGCACTGGGAGAAACAGCAGCATGTACTGGGAGAGACAGCAGCATATACTGGGAGAACCAGCAACATATACTGGGAGAAACAGCAGCATGTACTGGGAGAAACAGCAGCAAATACTGGGAGAAACAGCAGCATATACTGGGAGAAACAGCAGCATGCACTGGGAGAAACAGCAACATGCACTGGAAGAAACAGCAGGATATCCTGGGAGAAACTGCAGCATATTCTTTGTGAAACAACAGCATATACTGGGAGAAACAGCAGCATATACTGGGGGAAACAGCAGAATGTACTGGGAGAAACAGCAGCATGTACTGGGGGAAACAGCAGACTATAGTGGGAGAAACAGCAGCATGTACTGGGGGAAACAGCAGCATATACTGGGAGAAACAGCAGCATATACTGGGGAAAACAGCAGAATGTACTGGGAGAAACAGCAGCATGTACTGGGAGAAACAGCAGCATATACTGTGGGATATAGCAGCATATAGTGGGAGAAACAGCAGCGTATAGTGGGAGAAACTACTCCCAGATAGTTGTGTGTCATTTCCAGATTACTTGACACTGTCACCCTGTCACTTCCTGTTTTCAGTCTTTCACATTACTGCAGTTGGACTAACAGGTGTTTTTTCACAAAACTGGAATCAGTGTGAAAGCAATGACTTGTCAAACAAAATTTACTTCAGATTGGAGATTATCTCAGCAATGGCAGGGAGGAATTGGGAGCTTTTTGAAACATAAACACCAGTGAATTACATTGGTTTTACTTTTTGTCAACTGCTGGCCCTCTCAGTGCATTTTCTGTTCATATGGTATCGTATGAGATAAATTCTGGCTCTATCTGATCGCTCAGGTGGGCATGAACGGACCCACAGCACTACTTCAAATAAGAGTGGGGGAGTTTGCCGCAGTGGTCTGGCCCAGTATTAGCCCCTCAATCAACATCACCACTTTAAAAAAATGTATCTTCTCATTTATCTCAGTTCTGTATATGGGATCTTGCTGTGCACTGAGTGCCTGCCACTTTTTTCTGTGTTAGAAGGGTCCACTTCAAAATTACTTTATTGATTGTAACATGATTGAGATTGCTTGGTGACTGAGACTTCTCCATTTGGATCTATCCAGGATTGTGTTTCCCCCCCCCGCCCCCCCATGCAGTGAAGTCTAACTTGCAAGCTCTGGGATTGGCTTTCAGAATATCTTTGGACCTGAGTTTGGGACATCCTATGATGTGGGTTCCCATGCTCAGCTGGCTGGAGTACACTGCCTTTGGTATGCGGGAATCCTCCATGCCAACCCGGAGATGCTGATCCTGACAAGCATGCTGTCAATGCCAGGTATGCAGCATCTTACAAGAACTTTGGCGTTAAGTAGGATAAATATATTGAAAGGAGAAGCTAGATCAACACACAAAGGTGAAAGGAATAGGAAGATGTAGAATAGAATCGTTACAGTGCAGAAGGAGGCCATTTGGCCCATCGGGTCTGCACCGACCCTCTCAAAGAACACCCGACCTAGGCCCACAACCCACCATAATAACCCCACCTAAGCTTTTGGACACTAAAAGGCAATTTAGCACGGTCAACCCACCTAAACTGCACATCTTTGGACTGTGGGAGGAAACTGGAGCACCCGGAGGAAACCCACACAGACACGGGGGGAACGTGCAAACTCCACACAGACAGTGATCCAAGGCCGGAATCAAACACTGATCCCTGGTGCTGTGAGGTAGCAGTGCTAACCCTGCTGCCCGTAATGATAATAGGGTGAGATGAAGTGGGGTGGGAGAAGGCTCATAGGGAACATAAACACTGGAAATGTCCTGTTAGGCTGAATGTCCTGTTTCTGTGTTGTACATTCTATGTAATTCTATAGCAAACATTCCATTATGATGCTAAGTCAGTTCATTTTTGGAGCAGATCCACAGAACGCCCAGCAAAGCAGTGATTCCATCACTGGATTTCAGAACTGGAGGATCTACAGTTGACATAATGGGCTGGATTCTCCCAAAATGGGGCTATGTCCCCACACGCCGGTGTAAAAACGCAAGTGTTGTACTCCCGAGTTCCCTAGAATAAACCCAATCCGATTCGCTTACCTTCAGGGGACTAGCAGGGACCTGGAGTGCTTCAGGCAGCTTTGGCTGCGGATACGGGCCCCTGCACTTCCGGTTCCGAGATCGCGCATGCGCCTGGCGGACCTGGAGTGCTTCAGGCAGCTTTGGCTGCGGATACGGGCCCCTGCACTTCCGGTTCCGAGACCGCGCATGCGCCTGGCGGACTCGGACCGCGGACCAACACCAACAAACTAAGCCCCCCCGATCGGCCACGTGCCCGAGGATCCTTCCGGCCCAATCGCTTCCCCGGCCACCCATAAGGCACCCCCCCCTGCCCCCCCCCCCCCTCCCCCCCAGTGCTTGATCCCCCCACTCCCCTACCAGGACGGCCATGGACTGAGTCATACGTGGTTAGAACCATGCCGTCAGGAACTCGGCCTGCTGGGAGCGGAGTATCGCTGGGTGGGCCTGTGGCAATGGACTCCCAGCCGCGTGGTGTAACTCGCGGACGCGCTGATATTCGGGGCCCGGAGAATCGCCGGAGCGGCCCCGGGCCCGATTCCGTTGTAAACTCTGATTTTCCCCCCCGCGCCAAACACGATTTCGGCGCAGGGTTTCGGAGAATCCAGCCCCGTCTTCTCAGTCCAGCAGTTGTAAGAGAAATGACATCCAAAAAGGAGACCATTATATATTGCTTTGGCATTCGGCCGTGTGAACTGAGGCAGTCTATTGAAGGTGCAGGCGAAAATTGGCTGCCCACCAAACTGTGTTACGTGATCTCCTCTTTCCATAACAATACATGGGTAAGATCAGTTACGATGAGGCAAAATCCAAACTCTTTGAGATCTTCAGTGAGATCAAACAGGGTTGTGTCCTGTTATCAATATTCATTGGTATATTTTTCTCCTTGTTGAGGTCTTTTGCCTTCAGGACTGCTACTAGCAAGAGGGTGATTACCTACGTATCAGAACTGTGAGAAAGATGTTGAGCCTTGCTCACCTGAGATCAAAGAAAAAGATGTGCCAAGTTCTCACCAGAGACTTTCTCTACATTGATGATGTCGCTCCAGCAGTCCATGCTGAGGAACACCTTCAACAGCAAATGGACTGATTCTCCCAGAACTGTAAAGTGTTTTGTTTGACCAACAGCATCACAAAGACAAATGTCATGGCCAGGAATTTGCCATACGCCATCTATCTGCATTGACAATGTGACATGGGACGTTGTCAATAGCTTCACATATCTGGGCTCCACAATCACCAGCAATCTGTTACTTGATGCCAAAATTAACATAAACATCACAAAATCTGTAGCTGTTATTTCAAAGCTTGAATAAGAGAGTGTGGAACAACAGCAACCTGACTGAGAAGTCACACTGCCAGTCTACCTAGTCTGTGTCCTCAATGCACTCCTCTACAGTGGTGTGACCAGGGCAACATATGCTAGGCAGGAGAAAAGGTTGAACACTTTCCACCTTCACTGTCTCAGATATATCCTTGGCATCTCTTAGAGGGACAAGTTTACTAACTCCGAGGTCCTTCAATGTGCTTATTCCATCAGTATTATGGAGCTGGCCACTGAATGATAACTTCCTGGCTGTTCATACATCTGCACAAAGACACATGAAAGTGAGATATGAAGATGGCAGACATTGACACTGACAACAGGGAGGCAGTCACTGACTGCCAAAAGCTCTGAAGGTTAGTTGTTTGGAAGGGCATTGGAAGAGGCAAACAGATTGGATCCAAAATCGACTGAGAGGTGGGAAGCAGAGGGTTGAGGGATGTTTCAGTAACTGGAAGTCTGTTTCCAGTGGGGTTCTGCAGGACTTGGTGCTGGGGCCTTTGCTATTTGTGATGTACATTAATGATTTGGACTTAAACGTAGGGCATATGATCAAGATGTTTGTGGATGACATGAATATTGGTAGAGTGGCAAACAATGGGGAGGATAGACATAGACTGCAGGAGGATATCAGTGGACTGGTCAGGTGGGCAGAGCTGTGGAAAATGGAATTCAACAGAGAAACGCGTGAGGTAATGCACCTGGGGAGGGCTAACAAGGCAAAGGATTAGACTATGAATTGTAGGATCTTGAAAGGTATTGATGATCACAGGTACCTTGGAGTGCATATCCACAGATCCCTGAAGGTGGCAGGATAAGTAGATAAGGTGATTAAGAAGGCAAAGGGTCATCAATAATTGTCTTCCAGTTTTCTGTGTCAATGTCCACCATCTTCAGAATGGAGGCATCCTTGTAATGAAGACATGGACACCCAGGAGGCTATGATTCTGTTGCCAGATCACCGTGCTGTAGATCTTTGGCCTGAGAAGGCGCACAATGTTGACAAATAGAGAGAGGCTGCTCAGACAATTGACCTTTGAACTATCCAGCAAGGTTTCAGCACCTTTCAAAGAAGCTGAAAGAAACTAGCTATGAAGGAATTGTGTAGGCCACCACAAAACTCGACTATTGATAGAATATTTGATTACAAATAAAAATTAACCAGTCAAAATAAAAAAGCAGCAAGCACAGCATCAGGAGGGACCTTTGAGTGATGATGTAGCAATGGCATTCAAGATGGTAGAGCCACCTGTCTTCCCTCATTGTAAATAAACAAACAACAAGTTAATCCAATGTGAGGGAAGAAGTGAATAGAGGATTATTTGACACAAAGCTTGATTGCTGTTGAGAAAAGTAAGGTTAAAATATCACTCCAGGGGCTGGTGGACTATACAGTTTTCAATAGTACCTCAGGCAAAAGGTATTATTTTGCAGTAACTGTCTGATAATATGACAGAAATTATTCCCAGTCAGATATCTAGCATTTTTATTATTTCACTTTGTCTTCCAACCATTCTTGTGAAGCTTCCAACTGTGATGTGCCTCTGGACACTTTGCCACCTTAAAGATTCTGAATAAATGTTAGTTTTGTTGTGACTGTAACTTAACCACTGGCTGCAGCCCCATTGGAGCATAGAGTGTAACAGCAGCGAAAGAGAACATTTGCCTGAAAAGTGGACCTGCTCTCTGTTCTCCCTAAGGGCAGCGAATCTTGATCTATCCAAATGTCCTGAAATCACGCAATTATCCCCTGGTAGCCTGTAGGTTGGGACTAATCAATGCTTTCACATTCTGCGGAGTGCAACTTGTTGAACGAAAACTAAAACTGGTAGCACCTGACAGTCTGATATCTGAAAAGAAAGAACTTTCATTTATATAGCGCCTTTCACAATCTCAGGATGTTTTTCACATCAGATGAAGTATTTTCCCATTGTAGGCATTGTTCTAATATAGGAAACGTGGAACCAGTTTTACTTAAAACGGTTCCACTAAAAATAATATGTTAATGACTAGTTCACTGGTTTGTTACGATCCCCGTAGAGACCGACGACTTTAAAAAGAAATTAAGGCTGAACAGATGGCACAAAAAGATAGCACATTTTAAGATGTTTACTGTAAGAAACAGACTAAATGTACTATTGACTAAACTATTTTTGTAGACAATTTATACTTTAAAGTGCCGAACAAAACTTTTGACACGACTGAAACCACTAACCACACCACCTCCATATTCTCCATGGAGCAAAGATATGCCAAATAACTGTGGTGGCATAGTGGTAATGTTACTGGGCTAGTAATCCATAAGCCCAGGTTTGTTGTGCTCTGTAGTCCCAGTTCAAATTCCACTATGGTAGCTCGTGAAATTAATAGAATCTGGAATCGAAAGCTAGTCTTAATAATAAAAAGCAAAGTCGCCATAAATTCATAAGATACAGGAACCGAATTAGGCCCTTGGCCCATCGGGTCTGCTGCGCCATTCGATCATGGCAGATCTCATCCTGGCTATAACTCCATTATCCTACCCGTTTTTCATAACCCTTCAACCTATTACCAATTAAAAATCTGTCTAACCCCTGCTTAGCATCCACTGCACGCTGGGGAAGCGAATTCCACAGATTCACAACCCTTTGGGAGAAGTAGTTTCTCCTCAACTCTGTTTTAAATTTGCTACCTCTTATACTGAGACTATGAACACTCGTTCTAGACAAGGGGAAGCATCTGCTCCACGTCTACTTTATCCGTTCCTTTTATCATCTTGTATCAATTTGATTCCCCTCATTTTTCTTTTTAAAAAAAATATATTTATTAAAGTTTCTTAACACAATTTTTCTCCCTTACAAACAATAACCCCCCCACCCCCCCGTAACAAAAACGAAACAAAAAAAAAAAAACGAGAAATTGCGCAGAGCAAGATATATACATGGCAAAATGATATATTTACACAGCTTTGTACACTGGCCCTCACCCGTACGTGCCAGCTTCCCCAACCCTTCATGTTATCTCTTGCTCATCCACCCTCCCAGGCAGTCCCCCCTTTCCCCCACCGCCCACCCCCCCCCCCCCAAGGTTGCTGCTGCTGCTGACCGACCTTCCTCTAACGCTCCGCGAGATAGTCTAGGAACGGTTGCCACCACCTGTCGAACCCCTGCGCAGACCCTCTCAAGGCGAACTTAATCCTCTCCAACTTTATGAACCCAGCCATATCATTTATCCAGGCCTCCAGGCTGGGGGGCTTCGCCTCCTTCCACATTAGCAAGATCCTTCGCCGGGCTACTAGGGTAGCAAAGGCCAGAATGCCGGCCTCTTTCGCCTCCTGCACTCCCGGTTCGTCCAATACTCCAAATATTGCTAGCCCCCAGCTTGGCTTGACCCGGACTTTCACCACCTGAGATATTGCTCCCGCCACTCCTCTCCAGAACCCCTCCAGTGCCGGGCATGACCAAAACATATGGACATGGTTCGCCGGGCTCCCTGAGCACCTTTCACATCTGTCCTCTACCCCTACTCAACCTCGCCTCCGTCAAGTGCGCTCTGTGGACCACCTTAAATTGTATCAGGCTGAGCCTGGCACACGAGGAGGAGGAATTAACCCTACCTAGGGCATCAGCCCACAGACCTTCCTCGATCTCCTCCCCCAGCTCCTCCTCCCATTTACCCTTCAACTCTTCTACCAGCGCGTCCCCCTTTTCTTTCAACTCCTGGTGTATTTCCGACACCTTGCCCTCCCCGACCCATACACCCGAGATCACCCTATCTTGAACTTCTTGTGCCTGGAGCAACGGGAATTCCCTCACCTGTCGCCTCACAAAAGCCCTCAACTGCATATATCTAAAGGCATTTCCCGGGGGAACTCGAACTTCTCCTCCAGTGCCCCTAGGCTCGCAAACGTCCCGTCGATGAACAGGTCCCCCATTCTTCCAATCCCCGCCCGATGCCAGCACTGGAACCCCCCTGTCCATCTTCCCTGGGACAAACCGGTGGTTACCCCTGATCGGGGACCACACCGATGCTCCCATTGCACCCCGGTGCCGTCTCCACTGGCCCCAGATCCTTAGCGTTGCCGCCAACACCGGGCTCGTGGTATACTTTGTCGGCGAGAGCGGCAGCGGTGCCGTCACCAACGCCCCCAGGCTCGTTCCTTTACAGGACGCCATCTCCATCCCCTTCCATGCCGCCCCCTCTCCCTCCATAACCCACTTGCGGATCATCGCCACATTTGCTGCCCAGTAGTAGCTCCCCAGGTTTGGCAGCACCAACCCTCCTCGGTCCCTACTGCGTTCCAGGAACCCTCTCCTTACTCTCGGAGTCTTATTCGCCCACACAAACCCCATAATGCTCCTGCCTACTCTCTTAAAAAAGGCCTTAGTGATCACAATGGGAAGGCACTGAAACACAAACAGAAACCTCGGAAGGACCACCATTTTGACCGACTGCACTCTACCCGCCAGCGAGAGCGGTAACATGTCCCATCTTTTGAAATCCTCCTCCATTTGCTCCACCAACCTCGTCAGATTCAGTTTATGTAGGGCCCCCCAACTCCTGGCTATCTGGATCCCCAGATACCGAAAGCTCCCCTCCGCCCTCCTCAGCGGTAGGTCCCCTATCCCTCTTTCTTGGTCCCCCGCCTGTAATACTCTTCCCTACATTGAGCTTATAGCCCGAAAACTCCCCAAACGCCCTTAGAGTCTGCATGACCTCCACCATCCCCTCCATTGGGTCCGCCACGTACAGCAACAGGTCATCCGCGTATAGCGACACCCGATGCGCTTCTCCCCCTCGGACCACCCCCCTCCACTTATTAGACTCCCTCAATGACATGGCCAATGGTTTGATCGCCAATGCGAACAACAGGGGGAACAGGGGCACCCCTGCCTCGTCCCTCGGTACAGTCGAAAGTACTCTGACCTCCGCCGGTTCGTCACTACACTCGCCACCGGGGCTCTGTAAAGGAGCTTAACCCAATTGATAAACCCTACCCCGAACCCAAACCTACGCAGCACCTCCCAGAGGTACTCTCACTCTACTCGGTCAAAGGCCTTCTCCGCGTCCCTAGCTGCACTATCTCCGCCTCTCCCTCCTCCGATGGCATAATTATCACGTTTAAGAGCTGCCGCACATTGGTGTTTAGTTGCCTGCCCTTTACAAATCCCGTCTGGTCCTCGTGGATTACCCCCGGGACACAGTCCTCGATCCTCGTGGCCAGCACTTTTGCCAGCAACTTTGCATCCACATTGAGGAGCGAGATCGGCCTGTACGATCCACATTGCAGTGGGTCCTTGTCCCGCTTTAGGATCAAAGAAATTGTCGCTTCCGACATTGTCGGGGGCAGGGTCCCCTCCTCTCTTGCCTCATTAAAGGTCCTCACCAGTAGCGGGGCCAACAGGTCTGCGTACTTCCTGTAGAACTCCACCGGGAATCCGTCCGGTCCCGGGGCCTTCCCCGCCTGCATGCTCCCCAAACCCTTGCTCAGCTCCTCCAACCCAATTGGTGCCACAAACCAGCCACCTCTTGCTCCTCCACCCTCGGGAATCTCAGCTGATCTAGGAATCGTCTCATCCCCTCTTCCCCCGCTGAGGGCTGGGATCTGTACAGCTCTTCATAAAAGGCCTTGAATACCTTGTTTATTTTCGTCGCACTCCGAACCGTGGCTCCCCTTCCATCTTTGACTCCCCCTATTTCCCTCGCTGCCATCCTCTTACGGAGCTGGTGTGCCAGCATCCGACTAGCCTTTTCCCCATACTCGTAGGTCGCCCCCTGCGCTTTCCTCCACTGTGCCTCCGCCTTCCTTGTGGTCAACAGGTCAAACTCCGTCTGGAGCCGTCGTCTTTCCCCAAGTAATCTTTCCTCCGGGGCCTCTGCGTATCTCCTGTCCACTCTCAAAATCTCCCCCACTAACCTCTCCCTTTCGATACCCTCTGTCTTCTCCCTATGAGCCCTAATGGAAATTAGCTCTCCCCTGATCACCGCCTTCAACGTCTCCCATACCACCCCCACCCGCACCTCCCCATTGTCGTTGGCCTCCAAGTACCTTTCGATACACCCCCTCACCTTCCCACACACCACCTCGTCTGCCAGCAGTCCCACATCCAGCCGCCACAACGGGCGTTGGTCCCTCTCCTCTCCCAGCTCCAGTTCCACCCAGTGCGGGGCATGGTCTGAAACGGCTATAGACGAATACTCCGTCCCCTCCACCCTCGGGATGAGCGCCCTACCCAGAACAAAGAAATCTATCCGGGAGTAGGCTTTGTGTACATGGGAGAAGAAAGAAAATTCCCTGGCCTGCGGCCTTGCAAACCGCCATGGGTCCATTCCCCCCCTCTGATCCATAAACCCCCTAAGTACCTTGACCGCCGCCGGCCTCTTTCCAGTCCTTGATTTGGAGCGGTCCAATGCTGGATCCAACACTGTATTGAAGTCCCCTCCCATTATCAGGCCTCCTATCTTCTGGTCCGGAATGCGCCCCAACATGCGCTTCATGAATCCTGCATCATCCCAGTTCGGGGCGTTTACCAACACCACCCACATCCCTTGCAGCCTTCCGCTCACCATTACATATCGCCCTCCATTGTCCGCTACAATAGTCTTGGCCTCAAATGACACCCGCTTTCCCACCAATATTGCCACCCCTCTATTCTTCGCGTCCAGTCCCGAGTGGAATACCTGTCCTACCCATCCCTTTCTTAACCTGACCTGATCCGCCACCTTCAGGTGTGTCTCTTGGAGCATGGCCACGTCCGCCTTCAGTCCCTTTAAGTGCGTGAACACTCGAGCCCTCTTCACCGGCCCATTCAGGCCCCTCACATTCCACGTTATCAGCCAGATTGGAGGGGCTCTCACCCCCCCCCCCCCCCCCCCCCCCCCCCCCCCCACGCCCCGCCGACTAGCCATCTCCTTTTCTGGGCCAGTCCCGTGTCCACGCCTCCCTCACCCTCCAGTCCCCCAGAGGGGGACCCCCGTCCTGACCACCTCTTCTGTGTCCCATTCCCTTTCGGCCAGTGCAGCAGCAACCTTTTTCCGCCCCCCCTTCCCCCCCGCCCCTCCCCACCCCCCCGCTAGACCCCTGTCTAGCTTTTTTGCTCCCCCCATGTCACTCCCGTAAGTCAGCTGACGCCTGCTGACCCCAGCTTCCCCCACCGTCCCATTGACCTCCCCGCGTGGGAGTCGCCCAATCCATATGCATTCCTTCGTTTCCCTTCCTGCCTTTCTTCCCACGCGCGGGAAAAAAACCCGCGCTTTCCAAAGCCCGCTCCGCCCCCTCTGGCGCAGCTCCTGTCGCGGCCTTGTCTCTCTCCCCCAGCCCATGTAACATTTCCTGCGCGTGATTGACCCCCTATATACAACAACCATCACACATCAAACCCCAAAACATCCCCCCACCCTCACAAACCCTCAGTTAGAGTTCAACTTTTCTGCTTGTACAAAGGTCCACGCCTCCTCAGGCGTTTCAAAGTAATAGTGTTGGCCCTTGTATGTGACCCACAGTCGCGCTGGCTGCAGCATTCCGAATTTCACTTCTTTCCGGTACAACGCCGCTTTGGCCCGGTTGAAACCCGCTCTCCGCTTTGCTCCAGTCCGGGTATATTCGGATCTCTGCATTGTTCCACTTACTGCTCCGTTCCTTCTTGGCCCATCTCAGGACCCACTCTCTGTCCGTGAACCGGTGGAACCTCGCCACCATCGCCCTTGGCGGCTCATTTGCCTGGGGCTTCTTCGCCAGCACCCGATGTGCCCCATCCAATTCCAGCGGCCTTCGTGCCCATCATCGTCTCGAGCATCGTGCTCGCGTATGCCCCGGCATCAGCCCCCTCCACTCCCTCAGGGAGACCCAGGATTCGCAGATTCTTTCTCCTCGACCTGTTCTCCAGGTCTTCGAGTCTTCCCGCCCACCTCTTGTGTAGCGCCTCGTTCTGCTCCACTCTCACCGCCAGGCCCACGAGCTCGTCCTCGTTCTGACTGCCTCTTTTCTGTACCTCCTGGATCTTAGCTTCGTTGGCCTTCTGCGTGATCCCGTGTCCTTCAATTGCCGAAAGCATAGGCGCCAACATCTCTTTGCGCATCTCCTCACGCTGCTCCTCGAAGCAGCGCTTGATGAACTCCTGCAGCTCCCCTTTGTCCCTGGCCGCCGCCATTTTGTTTTCTTTCCCTCGCTTCTCCTGTTGCTCCAGTGCCGCTCCTTTGGCCGTTACACTTCTGGTCCGTTTCATAGAAGTTGGCAGTGTTTGCTTCACCAGTCTGCCCCAAAAAGTCTATGGAAACTCCTTAAAAAGGTCTGAGAGTCGGTTCCAGGCGGGAGCTGCCGAATGCGCGACCTACTCCTCCATGGCCGCCACCAGAAGCCTCGTCCCCACCTCTTCAATGGCCTTGGTAGATCCTTTCACAGTTGTTCCCTCTGCTGCTAGAATTCACCTTTGATAGAGTCAAGTCAGATTGCAGCTTTAAGCTTGCCCTTCCCCCGCCTGCATGCTGGAAGAGGCCTCTGTTTATTGCTGCAGCTCAAGCCAAATCCTTTGAGGGGGAGAGCAGGCTGCTGGTGTTTTAACCTGAGGGTCACCACACCCCAGGCAAGGGGTAAGGTTGAGAAAGTGGGGCAGCACGGTAGCAAAGTGGTTAGCACAATTGCTTCACAGCTCCAGGGTCTCAGGTTCGATTCCCAGCTTGGGTCACTGTCTGTGAGGAGTCTGCACGTTCTCCCCGTGTCTGCATGGGTTTCCTCCGGGTGCTCCGGTTTCCTCCCACAGTCCAAAGAAATGTCGGTTAGGTGGATTGGCCATGATAAATTGCTCTAAAAGGGTTAGGTGGGGTTACTGGGTTACGGGCATAGGATGGAAGCGTGGGCTTAAGTAGGGTGCACTTTCCCAGAGCCGGTGCAGACGCGATGGGCCGAATGGTCTCCTTCTGCAGGGTAAATTCTATGATTCATGAAAACCTCAGCTGGTACGGGAATTGAACCCACACTATTGGCCTCGTTCGGCATCACGAGCCAGCTGTCCAGCTAACTGAACTAAACCAGCCTCCGGTGACCAAGAAACTATCATTATAAAAGTAACTTACTACAGATTCTGGAATCTGAAGCAAACACAAAAAAGGCTGGAAAATCTCAGCAGGTCTGACAGCATCTGTAGAGAGAGAACAGAACTAACATTTCAAGTCTGGATGACTCTTTGTCAGAGCGAGTCATTCAGACTCGAAATGTTTATGATGGAACTATCATTGATTCTTGTGAAAACACATCTGCATTACTGATGTTATTTGGGGGAAGGAAATCTGCTGTCCTTTTCTGGCCCACATATGACTCCAGAGCCACAGAAATGTGGTTGACTCTATACCACATGGACAGCAGCTGTTCAAGAAGGTAGCTCACCGCCACCTTTTCAAAGGAAATTAGGGATGGGCAATAAATGCTATCCTTAACAGTGACTCCCACAGCCCATGAAATAATATTTAGAAATGATTACAAAATGCTTTGCGATGCTGTTAAAGAGTCATACAACAGAAGGATGCTATTCAGCTCTTTATACTGTTCCAATTCTAAAAAAGAACTCCCCACCTAATCATACCCTCCCCCAATCTCCTGCAAATTTCTCTTTTTAATTATATATCCAATTCACTTTTGAATTGGACTCAATATAATTACAGGCTTTTCTTTCTGTGCTCAAATTATGGAGGATTCTGATGCAATAGTTAGGGGGCTTTCCAATGACAGGAGAGTTGATGAATAGAGAACACAGATTTAAGATATAAACAGAAAAACCTGGAAGGTTGAGAATGTTAATTGTTATGGCCTGAAATGCACTGCCAGAAAGGTTTGTGGAGTCAGATTAAGTAATGGATGGGATTCTCCGTGTGAGAGGCTTTGCTCTCCCACAGAAAGTGAATTGCAACCAGTTTATGATCCCCCTCGGAGCGCAAACCGGCAAGAAATTTAGTGTTCCTTGCCATACAAATATATATTACATTATTGGGCCGCCATTTTGAGTGGGTAGCCCAATAGTGAAGTCCCACAATTGGCCATCCCCCTCCTCACCACACAGCAGCCCCCAGATTGCTTGGGTGCCCCCCACCCCCAGGTACAGGAATGACCAACACCGCCTCCCCCACAAGGACCTCTGTAATAGGGAGACACCCCCCAGGACTCCTATAATAGGGAGACCCCCAAGGGACCCCTGTTATTTGAAGATCCCCCAAGGACCCCTGTAATAGGCAGGCCCCTCCAGGGAAATCCTGACCAAAAGAAACACCCACAGAGACCCCTATAAAAGGGGGCCCCCTGCCTAAAGGGACCCCATTCCCACTGAGCCCTCCCCTCCACACAGGCCCCCTGCAGCCTCCCCCCCCCCCCCCCCCCACAGAATGAGACCTCTGTCTGGAAGCTAGTCAGCAGGCCAGGCAGGGGCAGCAAGAAGAGATCCAACTGCAACACCTACCTTGAAGCTCCATGTGTCCCTTCCTGGAAGAACAGCAGCTGTGACCTACACCTGATTCCCACAAATCCATTAGTTGCAAGCCATTCAGAGCTTTCTAGTAGTGGTCTGTGATTGATAGCTTCTAAAAACCACCTGCAGCTTTGATTCATTCATCTTCTTTCACAGTTCAATGGCCGAAGTGGTGAAGCCCAAACATCGACCACATCAAACAGAGGTAAGTGCTTTTCAAGCACTAACTGCATTCCAATCACTCAAGCGCGTGTGTCTTGTAGAGGGGTGGGCAAGCAGGGCATTTTGAGGGTTGGTCTCAGATGGACTTTACCAGCGTGGCCTTGGCATGGTGGACTTCGCGATGGGCCAATGGGGTAACTCTTTGGGGGAAGGGTTACACACTTCCCCCACCGCGAGGTCCACCATACCAGGGCCACATTGGTAGAGATCACATGTGATCTGCGTCCACGTGATTCCTGTCCACGGGGACTGGAGAATCTCAGAGGGCCGGAACATAGGGTACCGGGTCTGCTAAATAGGTGCATTTGGCTCATAAAGACCCATTTGTAGCTATTTACATGCTCCCACTGGCGCGGCGTGGTCCTTGATTCTGGGGGTTGGAGCATCGCGTTCATGTCCCCGCCCTATGTCGGGGAACGCGATCCGAGCATCCTGCAACAAAGAATCCTGCCCAATGTCTTTCAGAAATGAATTGGATAGATACTTAAAAAGAATTTTACGGGGCCTTGGGGGGAAAAAGCAGAAGGAAAATGGGTTTGATTGGATAGTTTTTTCAGAGAACCAGCGCACCATGATGTGCTGAATGATTCTATGGTATGTCCTTTTTTTATCAGGATGTCAAGACTTGAATCTGAGATATGGCAAATACAACTCTCGAGTGGGCAACATCTGGGGCCTTACCTGTTCTGCAAAAACATCTCACTACCAGCCGATGCACCAGACCGAATTCTATCCTTTCAAAACATATTCAATCAGACATAGGCCCACTGACATTACATAAACAGCCGGGAAGGAATGTCAGATGGAGTGTGAAATCTTTGTACTTTTCACCTCTTTGCCATCCCAGTAAACTTTTTAACCACGTTTAATAAATAAATTCGGCGAAATTCTCCAGAAACGGCGCGATGTCCGCCGACTGGCGCCCAAAACGGTGCAAATCAGACGGGCATCGCGTCACCCCAAGGTGCGGAATGCTCCGCATCTTTGGGGGCCGAGCCCCAACATTGAGGGGCTAGGTCGGCGCCGGACGAATTTCCGCCCCGCCAGCTGGCGGAAAAGGCCTTTGGTGCCCCGCCAGTTGGCGCGGAAATTACATCTCCGGGCGGCGCATGCGCGGGAGCGTTAGCGGTCGCTGACAGCATTTCCGCGCATGCACAGTGGAGGGAGTCTCTTTCGCCTCCGCCATGATGGAGACCATGGCGGAGGCGGAAGGGAAAGAGTGCCCCCACGGCACAGGCTCACCCGCGGATCGGTGGGCCGCGATCGCGGGCCAGGCCACCGTGGGGGCACCCCTCGGGGCCAGATCGCCCCGCGCCCCCCCCCAGGATCCCGGAGTCCGCCCGCGCCACCTTGTCCCGCCGGTAAGGTAGATGGTTTAATTTACGCCGGCGGGACAGGCATTTTAGCGGCTGGACTTCGGCCCATCTGGGCCGGAGAATCACGCGGGGGGGCCCGCCAACCGGCGCGGCGCGATTCCCGCCCCTGCCGAATCTCCGGTGCCGGAGACTTCGGCAACCGGCGGGGGCGGGATTCACGCCAGCTCCCGGCGATTCTCCGACCCGGCGGGGGGTCGGAGAATCTCGCCCATTATGTTTACTTATCATTCCCAGTGCTATTCCTCGCAGTCCTGCCATGCCTGGATTTTAAATTTCCCATCCTTTGTTTTCACATCCCTCTTCCCATCACTTACTCCTCCAGCAACCCCTCCCCATCCATCCCAATACTCCAAGCCCCCTGCACATCTCCAATTCTGGCCACTTGCCAAAAGTGTATTGCTCATTTGCTGCCGAGGCCTGAACTCTGGAATTTCCTCCCTAAAACTCAAGGCCTCTCTTTGCTCTTTAAAGTACACCTAAAAAAAACTTTAATCATCTTTTTAGTCACCTGTTCCAATATCTCATTTTGTGATTGCCCAATTTTTGTTTTTGTTTGATTACACTCTTGTGAAGCAACTTGCGATTTTTATGAAAAAGCCGCTATTTAAATGCAAGTTGTCGTTGATGTTGCAAAGTGCTTTTCGGAGTGGGGAGGTGTCCTGAGATCATAAAAGGCACCATATAAATGTAAGCTCTTTTCTTCTTTCTGATGCAGAGGAACATTGGAGCAGCTGATTAATAACAAGAGGTCATTGAGTTCAGAGTTGGCTTTGTGTTGTGAGATGCTGGTAAAATCTGCTTCGGGATCAGGGCTGGGCTTGTAACAGCTGAACCT
This sequence comes from Scyliorhinus torazame, assembly GCF_047496885.1. Classification (NCBI taxonomy): domain Eukaryota; kingdom Metazoa; phylum Chordata; class Chondrichthyes; order Carcharhiniformes; family Scyliorhinidae; genus Scyliorhinus; species Scyliorhinus torazame. The sequence continues at coordinate 197,988,018 of NC_092716.1, read as the reverse complement.
AGGGGCAGACAGCTGCATTCCATTCAATAACCCAGCAGATGTGGCTGGTGATATCAGCACTGCTTTTTATGGTTCAGGAAACATTGCCGTAACTGATCCTTATCTGTAGTGAGATGATTTTGCTGTTACTGCAGGAAGTGTTTCTTTGTATGTTAAATTGAGCAAAGGCAGTAATTGGAGCAATCCCCCATCCCTCTCTCCATACCCTGGCCCTCCTCCTCTCCCCTCCCTTCCTCTCCTCCTCTCCCTCCCCATCACTTTACCCCTCCCCCTCACTCTCCCCTTCACTCTCTCCCACTCCATACTTCCAACCCCCAGCATCATGACCCTTCACTGTACCCCTCTCCATTCCCTCCTCCTCCTGACCTGCCCCCCCCCCCTTCACATGCCAGCTCGCACTTTCCCTGCCCCCTCCCCACTCTCCCTACCCTTTTGGGCCTTCCATCACCCTACAGGTGTCATAGTGCCCAAAATAAAAAGAGCGCACAAATGAATCTTTGCTAACTTAAGTGTTATCGGGGGGTTATTGAAGAATTCAACGGTCAGTCTCCAAATGAAATAACGATTCTAGAAATTGTCGTATAATGACTAAAACAAGCCACTTATTCCCTTCCTGATATTTGGTGGCTGAGACTTGCCTCTATCTATCCTTCAACCCCCAAGCTACCTGATGGAAACCAGCCTGCAGGCGAGCAAGGGAGGGGCAGTTCAAATGGAGTAGGGGGAGGAGAAGAGCAGGAGAAGGTCTACCCACTTGTTTCCTGTTCCGACCTGACCAACTGCAATTTTAATTGGAAGCTTCTCTCAGAACAAGTGAGGTCCCCTTAAAAAGATGCAAATTTGGCTCTGATGATGACATCTGGAGACCAAAGTGGGAATGGAGAGTGGCGATGGCTATACCAGCCTGAAAAACCTGTGAGGGATGGATTGTGGGCTACAAGAGAGCCAGCACGTTAAGGCCTTTGTAATAAAATTAGAAAATACTCAGCAGGTTAGTACAGCAGTTGTGGAAAGCGAAACAGAGTGAATGTTTAGGGTCGTTGACCTTTCATTTGAACTTGAAAAAGTTAGAAATGTAATAGATTTTGAGCAAGAGGATACGGCTGAAGAACAAGAGTAAAGGCCTGCGATAAAATTAAAATGAAATGAATGGAGGGCAGGAGAGATTAAATGACATTAGGGTTCACGGTGCAAGGCCAAAGGGAATGGTCATAGGACACGCAAAGAAATAAGCTTGTGCCAGGAGGAGGTGTGAATGGCAGAATCCTGAATAACTGCTGTCCAAAAGCATAGAGTAAGAAACACGAGAGAAAGAGAGAAAAATGAAACAAAATGGGGCCAGATGTTACAAATTAAAATTGTTGAACTCAATGTTGAGTGCAGAAGGCTGTAAAGTGTCGAGTCAAATTAATCAACATAAGCAAAATACTTCTGAATCTTGACCCATTTTTGGTCAAGCCAAGTCGATGAGATTTTTTGTAATTTTATTTTGGGTTCCTTGCTGCCTTGCGGGGGAGAGAGAGTTCCTTTTGGTCCCAAAAGGAAACCTTAGGCCTCCTCACTCTGGGCTTTTCTCCCTCCCCCCTCCCTCCTCACCCCTTCAGCATCGTCCGCACATCAGTTTACTGACAGCTAGGGGCCAATACTGTGGGTCTCAGGTTATGGCTACTGCCTCTCAAACAATACTACAATGTTCTAATTATGGATTTTGTAACACAAGAACAGCCAGAGACCATTCAGCCCTTCAAGTCGGTTCACAAATCAGCTAGATCATGGCTCTTATGTATCTTAACTCTATCTAAGCACTTTACAGTAGCACAGTGGTTGGCACTGTTGCTTCACAGCTCCAGGGTCCCAGGTTCGATTCCTGGCTTGGATCACTGACTGTGCGGAGTCTGCACGTTCTCCCTGTGTCTGCGTGGGTTTCCTCCGGGTGTTCCGATTCTTCCCACAAGTCCCAAAAGACCTGGAACTCTCTGATTCTGAGGCTAAGTGTTGACGCCATCGTAAACGGCGTCGTGTTTCACGACGGCATCAACATGCCCCCAGGAGCAGTGATTCTGACCCCTATTGGGGGCCAGCACGGCACTGGAGTGACCCACATTGCTCCAGCTGCCGATACTGGCCTCAGATGGGCGCCGCGGGTCTGCGCATGCACAGTGCGGCCGGCGCCAATGCGTGCATGCACAGTGCGACCGTTGTGGTGATATGCATCACTGTAGATACAAGAAAGGTGGCATCAAGAATCGCTACCACAAGCATCGAAAAAAAAAGAGTCCAAATCAGACAATGAAGTGATTTGACCATTTGAACACCTCCTGATGACTTCTTGGTTCCTTAAGCACAGGGACACTGACGACGTTCACAAGGAAATAACAACATCAACATCGACACTTCAATAACAAAACAAGAAAGCCACACAACCATATAAATGCATGAACCTTGGACTCATAAATATTATTTGGTATTGTATAATCATCACTGTCATCATAACTTGTACATGTCATCACTTATCTACCTATTTTGTTCAATTTTCTTTAACCAAGTACAGAAAATATGTAACATGAAAAAAGGGGGGATGTGGTGACATGCATCACTGTAAATACACAAGGGGTTAATGTAAATACACTATGACTAAATAAACACTAAAGGGAGCACCAGAGATGTCATGACACACAGACATATAGCCAATGGGTCAACAGAATGGGACACAATCAATGAGCAGTCAAGACACCCAGAGGTGGCATTACCACAAGGGGACATTACACAACCCATATAATAGGACAGGGCACACATGCTTTTTCTCTTTCCACAAACAGACATCTAGAGAGTACATCAGGGTTGATCAGAAGCATCAGACCCACCACGTGGCTTAGAGCAGACTGGTTAGTTAGCCTGAGTTACTATAGCAAGAGTAGCAGGAGAGTTAAACTCATAGAGAACTGTGCAGATGGTTCAATGAATCACATTGAACTTACTTCAACATCTGGCGTATCTTTTGGTCAAAGCTGCATCGAGTTGCAGCCTGTGTTATCCCAGAGTACATAACACAACAACCGGCAAGACTGCACGTATGCGCGGTGGCTCCCTTCTCCGCGCCAGCCCCGATGCAACATGGCGTAGGGCTACAGGGGCCGGCGTGGAGCAAAAGAGACCCCCGGCCCGAGAAGCCAGCCCACCAATCGGTAGGCCCCGATCGCGGGCCAGGCCACAGCTGGAGCCCCCCCTGGGGTCGGACCCCCCCCCCCCCAGGCTGCCCCCGGATGGATGCATGCCGAGGTCCCACCGGGTATGACGGACGGCGTCGGCGGGACTCGGATTTGTTTTACGGCCGCTCGGCCCATCCCGGGCGGAGAATCCCCGGGGGGGGGGCGCTCTGGTGCCGCTACAATTCTCCGCTCTCCGGAGAAGCGGTGGACCGGCGTCGGGGCGGCGTCGCATGATTCGCGCCCAGCCCGACAATTCTCCGGCCCGGCCTGGGCTGAGAGAATCCCACCCCTGCTTGTTAGGTGAATTGGACAGTCTGAATTCTCCTTCAGTGTACCCGAACTGGTGCTGTAGTGTGGCAACTAGAGGCTTTTCACAGTAACTTCATTGCAGTGTTAATGTAAGCCCACTTGACACACACAAATGAAAGGTCAACGACCCTATTATTATTCCATAAACCTTAATGCTCATGCTTTGATGTTTTCACCAATGAGACAACAGCAGGAAACAGAATACTCTCTAAACTACAACCTCACAACATGGAAACAATGATAGAGCAACACATAAATGTACGGTACAAATAAGACTGAGTTGTCAGGGGTCAAGGACCATATGCAGCTTACAAACATCTGCTGAGAGCATGTCATTCTCTATATTAGTGATGCACGATCAATGACCACCAAAGCGAGGTTGTAGTCCAACTGAAGGTTTTAATAAGCTGGATGTTTCCCCCAGCAGCTCAGGTACAGAATGAAGGCTGCTGGGGCGGCACGGGTTCTTATACCCCACCTAGCAGGGTGGAGCTATCATACATGCTAACCAATAGAAAGCATACAGTTTCCACCAATGGTGCTTTAGCCTATCAGGTACCGTAATGCCTATACCACATTCATCCCCTGTTAAAAAGGAGTCCGGCGGGGGTGGTGGCCTGAAAGTACAAAACATGGCAACGTGGTAGAATTAGCTATGGAGGTGCTGTAATACCTCCGTACAGTGTTTAGTAACTATTTACAATTCTGATAGCTATGTACATTTGATGGTTTATATTTACAGTTTACAATTAAAATGGAGCAATTAGATTACAGATTACAGTCTACCATTTAAAATGAAGCAATCAGTCGATCGGGGGCCTTGGTCATCCTCTGTGATCGTCGGAGCTTCGGCGGTGACTCCGGTGGAGGCGCGGGCGTCTGTGACTCCGGGAGCGTGGCTTCGATCTCCATGGCAGCTTCGGCACCCCTGGACGGCGCTGGTGGGGAAAACGGTTGACCTGGGAAGGGAGCGCCTGCGGGGGGCGTCGGTGGGTGAGGGGGCCTAGACGGGGCCGGCGGAAGGACCGATCCTCCTGTAAGGTGCTGCAGTGGAGGGGAGGGTGGGACTGGTGGCTGGGATGTGCGTGGGGTTCCGGCGGGCGCCAAGTCCCGTAGGGAGACCGTATCTTGTCGGCCGTCAGGGTACGCCACGTAGACGTACTGGGGTTAGCATGGAGCAGATGGACCCTCTCGACCAACGGGTCAGACTTGTGCGCCCGCACGTGTTTTTGGAGCATGATGGGTCCGGGTGCTGCCAGCCAGGTCGGGAGCGAGGTCCCGGAGGAGGACTTCCTAGGGAAGACAAGGAGACGTTCGTGAGGTGTCTGATTGGTGGTCGTACAAAGCAGTGACCGGATGGGGTGGAGGGCATCCAGGAGGACTTTTGCCATTGGGAGACTGGGAGGTTCCTGGACCGTAGGGCCAGTAGGACGGTCTTCCAGACCGTTCTGTTCTCCCTCTCTACCTGTCCGTTATCCCGGGGGTTGTAACTGGTCGTCCTGCTCGAGGCGATGCCCTTGCTGAGCAGGAATTGACACAGTTCGTCGCTCATAAAGGAGGACCCCCCATCACTGTGTATGTAAGCAGGGAACCCGAACAGTGCAAAGATGCTATGGAGGGCCTTGATGACGGTGGTTGCGGTCATGTCGGGGCAGAGGATGGTGAATGGGAATCGGAAGTACTCGTCAATCATGTTCAGGAAGTACGTGTTGTGGTCGGTGGAGGGGAGGTGGCCTTTGAAGTCCATGTTGAGGCGTTCAAAGGGACGGGAAGCCTTTATCAGGTGCGCTTTCTCTGGTCGGTAGAAGTGCGGTTTGCACTCCGCGCAGATTTGGCAGTCCCTGGTGGCTGTCCTGACCTCCTCGATGGAGTAGGGCAGGTTGCGGGTCTTGACAAAATGGAAAAAGCGAGTGACCCCCGCGTGGCAGAGGTCCTCGTGGAAGACTTGGAGGTGGTCCACTTGTGCGGTGGCACATGTGCCGCGGGACAGGGCGTCAGGAGGCTTGTTTAGCTTCCCAGGACGAGATCTCGTAGCTGTAGGTGGAGAGTACGATCCTCCACTGCAAGATCTTGTTGTTTTTTATCTTGCCCCGCTGTGCATTATCAAACATGAAAGCAACTGACCGTTGGGCCGGGAGGAGAGTGAATCTCCTGCCGGCCAGGTAATGCCTCCAATGTCGCACAGCTTCCACTATGGCTTTGGCCTCCTTTTCGACTGTGGAGTGGCGGATTTCGGAAGCATGGAGGGTACGAGAGAAGAAGGCCACGGGTCTGCACACTTGGTTGAGGGTGGCTGCCAGAGCTACGTCGGACGCATCGCTCTCGACCTGGAAGGGGAGGGACTCGTCGATGGCATGCATCGTGGCCTTTGCAATGTCTGCTTTGATGCAGCTGAAGGCCTGGCGGGCCTCTATCAACAGGGGAAAAGCTGTGGATTGGATCAGGGGACGGGCCTTCTCTGCATAGTTGGGGACCCACTGGGCGTAGTAGCTAAAAAAACCTTAGGCAACGTTTCAGGGCCTTGGAACAGTGAGGGAGGGGGAACTCCATAAGAGGGCTCATGCGTTCAGGGTCGGGGCCTATAAATCCATTTCGTACTACGTAGCCGAGGATGGCTAGGCGGTCGGTGCTAAACACGCATTTATCCTTGTTGTCTGTAAGGTTAAGGATTTTTGCGGTCTGGAGAAATTTTCGGAGGTTGGTGTCGTGGTCCTGCTGGTCATGGCCGCAGATGGTGACATTATCGAGATACGGGAATGTTGCCCGTAAACCGTACCGGTCAACCATTCGGTCCATCTCACGCTGGAAGACCGAGACCCCGTTGGTGACACCGAAGGGAACCCTTAAGAAGTGACAGAGCCGCCCATCTGCCTCGAAGGCAGTGTATTTGCGGTCACTAGCACGGATGGGGAGCTGGTGGTAGGCGGACTTGAGATCCACCGTGGAGAAGACCTTATAATGCGCGATCCTGTTTACCAGGTCCGATATGCGGGGGAGAGGGTACGCGTCCAGCTGCGTAAACCTGTTGATGGTCTGACTGTAGTCGATGACCATCCTATGTTTCTCCCCGGTCTTTACCACCACTACTTGAGCTCTCCAGGGGCTGTTACTGGCTTCAATGACCCCTTCCCTCAGTAGCCTTTGGACCTCCGACCTAATAAAGATCCGGTCCTGGGCACTGTACCGTCTGCTCCTGGTGGCGACAGGTTTGCAATCCGGGGTGAGGTTCGCAAACAGGGAAGGCGGGTCAACCTTAAGGGTCGCGAGGCCGCAGACAGTGAGCGGGGGGTATAGGGCCGCCGAATTTGAAGGTCAGTCTTTGAAGGTTACACTGGAAGTCTAAACCCAGGAATGTAGCCGCGCAGAGGGGGGAAGGACGTAGAGACGGAAATTTTTGAACTCCCTTCCCTGGACCGTGAGGTTTGCTACACAAAACCCCTTTATCTCCACTGAGTGTGAACCGGAAGCCAGGGAGATTTTTTGATTAATGGGGTGGATGAGGAGAGAACAGCGCCTTACCGTGTCAGGGTGTATGAAGCTCTCCGTGCTCCCAGAGTCGATTCGGCAGGAGGTCTCGTGCCCGTTGATGAATACAGTCGTCGTAGCAGTTGAGAGTGTTCGAGGCCGAGACTGATCCAGTGTCACCGAGTCTAATCGCAGTAGTTGAGAGTTCTCTTCGGGCAGTGCGTCATCAGCTGAGCTGGGGTCCTGGGGGTTCATCCAAGATGGCGGCTCCCATTGGTCGCACATGGCTGGGGGTGCACAAAATGGCGGCGCCCATCCCTCCAACGTGGTGGCCGCGGAACAGGATGGCGGTGCCCGGGGTCCGCACGTGGCCCTGGGATATGATGATGGCGGCGACCGCTGGCCGCACGGGGCCCATGGAGAGGTTTGTGGTTGCGGTCCGCATTCGCCGCCAGAGACCGCGGCAACCGCACGGGCCTGACATACCCCCACGAAATGGCCCTTTTTGCCGCATCCCTTGCAGGTGGATGCGCGGGCCGGGCAGCGCTGGCGGGGGTGCTTGGTCTGCCCGCAAAAGTAGCAGCGGGGCCCACCGGGGTTGCCAGGCCGCCTTGCAGCGCAGGCCTGTGGGGGGATCGGGGAAGTCTCGGGGTCGGCCGCGGAGGGGTTCCACGCTGCCCAGGGTGCTGCTGCGCGGTCGGGAACGTAAACGAGGGCATTCCTGGAGGCCACGCGCAGGGAGCCTGCAAGGGCCCGTGCCTCCCTGAGACCCAGGGTGTCCTTTTCTAATAGACGCTGGCGGATTTGTGAAGATAGCATACCTGCCACGAAAGTGTCCCGGACTAAGAGTTCCGTGTGTTAGCTCGCCAAAACTTACGGGCAGCTGCAGCTTCTTCCCAACACCAGAAGTGCACGGTAGAATTCCTCCAGCGATTCTCCAGGGGGTTGTCGCCTTGTTGCAAGCAGGTGCCGGGCGTAGACCTGGTTTACCGGGCGAATATAGTGTCCTTTTAGCAGCTCTATTGCTGTATCGAAGTCTTCTGCTTGCTCGATGAGGGTGTAAATCTCCGGGCTCACCCTTGAGTGCAGTTTCTGCTCTCCCGTGGGTGCCTTTTCGGCCATCCCGAGATACCCTTTAAAGCACGCCAGCCAGTGCTTAAAGATTGCCGCTGAGTTCGCCGCATGGGGGCTAAGTTGCAGACACTCCGGCTTGATTCGGAGCTCCATCCTTTCTTCTTAAAAACTAGCTTATTAAATTGATGCACGATCAATGACCACTAAAGCGAGGTTGGAGTCCAACTGAAGGCTTTAATAAGCTAAATGTTTCCCCCAGCAGCTCAGGTACAGAATGAAGGCTACTGGGGCGGCATGGGTTCTTATACCCCGCCTAGCAGGGCGGAGCTATCATACATTCTAACCAATAGAAAGCATACAGTTTCCACCAATGGTGCTTTAGCCTATCGGGTACGGTAATACCTATAATACCACAATTAGCAATGTCCATTATTAATGAAGTATAGTCATTACAATTTCGGTGAAAAAAAGTTAACAGTGAAGTCCATATTCAGGCCCTTGTCTCCAGGTATAAGCAAGTTCAAATTCCAGCAGAGATTTGAATACAAATGTCTGGGCTGATGCTGGTGCAGGCTAGGCTAGTGTGACTAGCGTGCACTGTCATAGATGCAGGCTTTAGGAGGAAATGATAAACCAAGGCCCCATCGGCTCTCTCAGGGGGACAGAAAAGATGGCACTGTTTTAAAGAAGAGCAGGGGAGATTTTGCCACTGTCCTGGTCAAAATGTATCCCTCGACCAACATCGCAAAAAAAAAATTGATTATCATCATATGTGAGAGTTTCCCATGTGCAAAGGTGGCTTTGCAAATTGACTGCCCTTCCAAAGAACAGAGCTGGCTACAGAGCTCTTTGGGATGTCATGTGGTCATGTGCATTGCAAAAATGTAAGTAGATTTTGAAAAAGCTTTACTTTTAGTAGGCCCCCAACTCAATTCAACAACAAATGAAACTGGTAGCCTGAGGGGACAGCTGTGCAAGATGCCAAAATCCAAGGTCATAGAAACCCTGCCCCCATTTTTTTTTTCAAGGATACAAGCATCTCATTCTTTTCCCTGGCTGAATGACACATACACTATGTGATGTTTACTGTAACTTGAGAATCATTGACAATTACAAATAATGGTTAAATCTACAAATCTTCAACTTGAAAAACTTGACTCATCATTATTAGGAATTTATTGTCAAGCTCTGTAGCCATCATCATATATACAGCACTCACACTAATTTTTTAAATTAAGAATTAATTGTTTTTTAATAAATTCAAACTTATAGGATTATATGGGCAGCAGAAGGCCATTCAATTCCGTGAGCCTGTTCCATCATTCAATTAGATTATGACCGATCCATACTTTAACTCCATTTACCCACCTTGTTTGCATATCTTTTGATACTCATACTCAATGAAAAATTTACAATCTTAGTTTTACAAATAGTGACTTGGTGGTACAGAACGTGAGTAATGCTGAAATCTTTTGTATGGCGCTCAACTGGTTGGATGCAAGACTACCATTTTTCAAAGGGAACAACTACTTATACTGCATGAGAAAAGGTTGTTGATTGGTTGCCAAGTTGGTGAAGGCATTGCCATGGAGGATGCACTAGGGAACCGTTATCCCCGAAGCTTGAAAATCAAAACGTCAAAGGGCAGCATGGTGGCGCAGTGGGTTAGCCCTGTTGCCTCACGGCGCCGAGGTCCCAGGTTCGATCCCGGCTCTGGGTCACTGTTCGTGTGGAGTTTGCACATTCTCCCCGTGTTTGCGTGGGTTTCGCCCCCACAACCCAAAAATGTGTCAGGTAGGTGGATTGGTCATGCTAAATTGTCCCTTAATTGGAAAAAAAATGAATTGGGTACTCTAAATTTATTTTTATAAAGAAGAAAAAAAAATCAAAACATCAAGTCGACGCTGATTGTTGAAAACATTGCCACTGGGGAATGCACTGGGGAAGCATTGCCACCAGCGGCATTTATTTGAAAAAGGCACAATGCATGGACATATTTTTTTTCTATTTGCTGAGGACAGGGTTAGGGCCCTGCATATGAATATATGTAGCTTTCAGAAAGCACAAAAGAGTCACATTTGTGAGCCCAGTTGACCATTTTAAATTGGTCATTAGGATAATTCTGAGCATACACAGAATTACTCAGCTAGTGTTATCCAGTTGCAGAATCACATCTAATGTTGGGTAAAACGTTCTGAGTTTTGCAAGCACGGGTTGGTTCAGTGCTCAGTACTCTCTGCCTGTTGCAAACAGCCAAAGGGACATACTGTTAGGTGCGATCCACCAGCCTTTGGGACTTATGGCCTACATATCCAATATTGCACTGGCACTGAGATTTATTTATTTTTAAAAAAATGTATTTTATTCCAAACATGTGTAAAAAAACAGTAACATCGACAACAACACATTCCACAACCTCACAGTCCACAGTTTGTACAATTTTCCCCCTTTTACTCCCTACCCTCTCCCCACCTCCCCCCCCCCCCCCCCTCCTGCAACGATCACTTCCTCAAACATTGTCATGAACAACCTCCACTGTGTCTCGAAGCACTCCGCGACCCCCACAATTCAAATTTGATCTTTTCCAACCAAAGAAAGCCATACAGGTCCCCCAGCCAGGCAGCCACCCCCGGCGGGGTATCCAATCTCCAATTCTGCAAGATCCTTCACTGGGCAATCAGAGAGACGAAGGCCACGACATCTGCCCCCTTCCACTCCAGCAGCTCCAGAATTTCTGATACCCCAAAGATAGCCACTTGTGGGTCCAGCCTGACCTCCACCCCCACAACTTTAGAAACGTCCCAAAAACCACTTCCCAATAAGTCACTAGCTTCTCACAACCCCAGAACACAGGCATGATTCGCCAGCCCTCGCCCACACTTTTAGCATTCATCATGCACCCCTTGAAAGAACCCACTCATCCTTGCCCGGTTCATATGTACCCTGTGTACCACCTTGAACTGAATCAAGCTCATCCTCACGCAGGAGAAGGTTGAATGCACCCTATGCATCGCCTCGCCTATTTCCTCCCCCTGCTCCTCCTCCCATTTGTTCTTGATCCTCATCACTTGCACCCATCCCTGCTCCCCCCACGACCTATATATCTCCCCAATCCTACCCTCTCCTGACTCATCCAGGAGCAGGAGTTGCTCCAATAGGGAGTACCGCGGCAACCTGGGAAAAATCGTCCACTCCTCATGTGCATGTCCCTTCTCTGCATGTATCTAAATTCACATCCCTTCGGCAACTTAAACATCTCCCGCAACTCATCCAGACCTACAAACTTCCCTTCCAGATACAAGTCCCTCACCCTCACCACTCCCACCTCCCTCCACTTCCCATACATTCCATAAATCTCCCCCGACTTAAATCTGTGATTCCCACACAGTAGTGTCAACACCGACATCCCCACCAAACGTAAAGTGTCTCCTCAGCTGATTCCACACCCTCACCGTCGACTGTATCACCGGGCATCCCACATACTTCCCCGGAGCTAGTGCAGTGAAGCTGTCACCGGAGCCCTCAGACTGGATCCCCTACTGGATCACCTCACCTTCTGCACGATTCCATCACGCAGTTAAAATCTCCACCCATAGTCAATTAGTGCGTATCCTGGTCTGGGACCGCTTCCCAGCAAACCTCTCACAAACCCCACATCATCCCAGTTCGGCGCATGTACGTTAACTAGCACCACCGGCGTTCCATCCAGCATCCCACTCACTAGCACATGCCTTCCCCCCCAGGTCCCGCACTTCCTTAGCCCCCTCAAACCTCGTTCTTTTGTTCAACAAAATGGCCACCCGCCGTGACTTTGAATCAAACTCCAAATGAAATACTTGTCCCACCCATCCCTTCCTCAAAACCTGGTCCTTCACCGGCAGATGCATCTCCTATAGAAAGGTTAACTCTGCTTTCAAACTCCTCAGGTTCGCAAAAAACCGGGACCTCTCAATTGGCCTGTTTAACCCCCGGACATTCCACATTACAATTTTACCGGAGGCTTACACCTCCACTCCTCTCTGTCATCCCCCTACGGCTCTGCTTCCTCCAATACCACCCTAAATTGGGCCCATCCAAGGTGGCCCCCCTCTCCATCCATGGCCATGCTCAGCTTCCAATTCTGCCACGTCGCAATCCCCCCTTCCCCCTCTGTGCTTGGCCACCGCTCGCAGCCTCCTCCCTCACCTCACCTCCATTCATCAGCATTACCTGCCAGCGTGGCAACCCCCGCTCAAAGCTCCCCTGCACAACCCTTTTCCCTCCTCCCATCAGTCCCTGAAAAAGGAAAGACCACAGACAGAAGGAGGGGCAGGGTGGTGACCCCCTTACAAACTTATAATTCCCCAAAGAATAAAAAAACCACCCTCTGGCAACACATAATAACCACAACCTCCAGTCTTTGCAGATGCAGCTCCTTCATCTCACACCAACTCTCAGTTCTCCCCAGTTCATGATCCCTTATAAATTATTGGCCTCATCTGGCATTTTAAAATAGTACTCCTGGCCTTCAAAAGTGACCCATAATTTCGCCGGGTGCAGCACTCCGAACCATCCATGCAACATCGTCTTGGCCCTGTTGAATCCTGCACGCCACTTCTCCAGCTCCGCGCCAATATCTTGATATATTCAGACACAATTCCCCTCCCATTCACAGTCTAGCTTTTGCCTGGACCATCATAGAATCAACCGCACAATCACCACCCGCGGCACTCACCCACTCTTGGCCTCTACCTTAAAGACCTTTCGGCCCTGTCTACCACTGGGGCCTTTTCCAGCACTCCCTCCTCCACCAACCCAGCCAGCATCCTTGACACAAATTTCATAGCTCTCGTGTCTTCCACATCCTCTGGCAGCCCCACAATCTGCAGGTTCTGCCGCCCAGAGCCATTTTCCTGCTCCTCCACCTTCACCCTCAATGACATGAATAGGTCCCCCAGGACCCCCACCTCAGCCTCCAAGGACACGATTCGATCACTCTGGTCAGGCACCACCTTCTCCACCTCTTGTATGTTAACCCCTTGTGCTTCAAGGCACTTCTCTACACGGTACATTGATCCTCACAGACGTGCCTCAATGGCCTTCAACCAGTCACCGTGCATTTCCTTCCTTTGCTGGCAAAATTCATCTTTGATGAAGGCCATCAACTGTTCCACCTGGGCCTTTCCCACTGGCGATGACCTTCCCCCGCCCCCTCCAGCCATTCTTGCAATTGTTGCTGTGCCACAGGTCCCCTCCAATTCCTTAGCCAGGTCTTTAACTGTTTTTTGCCGGTAGATATACCAATCTTGGGGAGAACCGCTCCCTCTACATCTTCTGCACCACTTCCCTGCTGGAGCTACCCCACTAATGGGTACAAAGTGCCCAAACCGACACCTTTGAGCTGGAGCTGCCCTGTGTGTAACCACTCACTCCATGGTCACCACCGGAAGTCAGCATTGAAATTTATATACCTCATTACATATTTGTGTGATAGGCAGCAATGCCTTTTGCCAGAATCCTGTTCGTGGAATACTACTGTCATTGTCAAGCCATGAAAGATAAAAAAATATATATTCATCAGCTGGACTATTTTACAGTTATTTCTTTGTGCTTTTTCAAAATGGACAATGGCTGAGTGGACTAAATGGGTCAGCCGGTCACCTGATACCTTGCAGCAGTTTCAAAGTAACAATCGCCATAGGAACGGTGAGTCCATTCCAGCTAACTTCGAACAAGTGAAAACTTTTGCGGGTTTTAGTCTCCCATAATGGTGCTAATGGCCAAAGCATTAGTGATCCTAACACAACAGTTTCGACAAGGAGAGTGTCAGTTAGTTAGCACCAGTGTCTCCAAAAACAAAAGGTATCCTGACTCCAATTAAACCTGAAGATTTCAATCATCTTTGTCGAACATTGAGGAGATATGTCACATCACCTCCTCAAGCAGCGCTGTGATATCGTGCTGTGCTGTCCACCATCAAGCCGGTGGCAACAGAAGGAACTCTGACCCTCATCAAACCTGCCAACTTCTGGAACCTTGAAACTCATATCTCCAAACTAATTCATCCTAAGTGCCTTCTCCTGTCATGGAAGTCTCGCTCTGGAAAGACGGAGATTCTGCAATCAGCCAACCTCCCCTCGAAACGAACAGTCTAGTTGACTTCTAGGGCGAGATTCTCCGACCCCCGCCGGGTCGGAGAATCGCCGGGGGCTGGCGTGAATCCCGCCCCCGCCGGTTGCCGAATTCTCCGGCACCGGATATTCGGCGGGGGCGGGAATCGCGCCACGCCGGTTGGCGCCGCCCCCCCGCGATTCTCCGGCCCGTATGGGCCGAAGTCCCGCTGCTAGGATGCCTGTCTCGCCGGCGTGAATTAAACCACCTCTCTTACCGGTGGGACAAGGCGGTGCGGGCTGGCTCCGGGGTCCTGGAGGGGGCGCGGGGCAATCTGGCCCCGGGGGGTGCCCCCACAGTGGCCTGGCCCGCGATCGGGGCCCACCAATCCGCGGGCGGGCCTGTGCCGTGGGGGCACTCTTTTCCTTCCGCCTTCGCCACGGTCTCCACCATGGCGGAGGCGGAAGAGACTCCCTCCACTGCGCATGCGCGGGGTGCCGTGAGCGGCCGCTAACGCTCCCGCGCATGCGCTGCCCGGCAATGTCAATTCCGCGCCAGCTGGCAGGGCACTTCTGCCAGTTGGCGGGGCGGAAATCAGTCCGGCGCGGGCCTAGCACCTCAAAGTTAGGGCTCGACCCCCCAAGATGCGGAGGATTCCGCACCTTTGGGGCTGCGCAATGCCCGACTGATATGCGCCATTTTTGGCGCCGGTCGGCGGACTTCGCTCCGATACCGGAGAATTTTTGCCCCTAATTCTGGACTCTGGCCACATGTAAAACCCTTACTTTTATTTCATTGTGGTAGTGCCCTGAACTCTCTACCTTTTTCTTTATCCCCCATTTATTGTGTGAGTGAAATAAAGGCAAGATATTAATAGAGGATTCAAGGGTTGGGGAAAATATGCCATCATTTATAAAGGGGGATATCAGAATAAAAAACACCTTTCTGTTTACGGATGGGTAGAGCGAGGGGTAATCAGGGCAGTTTAAATTAACTTCCTGTCCATGACACCATTCCTGTTATTACAGCTCAATAGCAGCATGAAATGTCTAGCTTCATTTGTTGCTCAAGTATTTGATGCCTTACCCTACCAGGGTAAATTGAGGGAGGCTGGACAGTTCTCAGGACCGAAAATGGTGGCCTTAGGCCCAATCATGAGTTTCAGCAATGTACAACGAGCGATGCTCTGATCGGGATAGCTGTTATTCCGCAGGATAGCTTTGATGTGGCCTATTTTGGCATCAAGCTTCCACGGTGGAAACGACTCAAGCCTTATTCACAAGAACCCACTAAACATTAATGAGACTCCATAGCTGAATAAAGAAAAAAGGGAAAAATTGAGAATTAGGAAAGAGCCATACATTGAATATATAGACAGCAGAGAAATGCATGACAAGAGAGAGATTAGAAGAAAAGTGAAAGAAAACAATTAAGAAGGCAAAGAGGAACTATTAAATTAAATTAGCAAGGGGCATAAAACAAAACAATAAAATATTTTACAGCCACATCAATAAAAAAGAAAGGCTGTGGTGGGAATAGGATTATTAAGGGATAAACAGGATAATATTAAAGGCAACGATAGAGTGATGGTAAAAGTATAAAATAATTTTCATGTTGGTATTTACGAGGGAGATAGATCAGTACACTTAACACTAGAATGATGAGAGAAGCATTAAGTGCATTTAAAACAAAAACAGGGATTTATTGAACAAACAAAATATCCTGGGTGGAGGTGGGGGTCTGGTTAGCTCAGTTAGTTAGACACCTTAATGAGTTCGGGACAACACCAACAGTGCTGGCACCGATCCCCTTTCAATGGAGGTAGATTTGAGGCCTGCACCTTCAATCTGACCCTATGGTGATTCAGTGACCCATGAATAATCGAGGATTCTATCTGGAGGAGAAGCAGAACAAACTCAAAGAGCACACAAGCATTGATCCAGATGGATTGCACCCAGGAATTTTGGATGAATCGAAGGAGGAGATAACATTGGTGTTGCGACATAGATTTAATAATTTGCTAGAAAAAGGTGTTGTGCCAGAGCACTGGTAGAGCTAATGTAATTCCTATATTTAAGATGGTCGTAGAACATGTCTCCGGAATTATAGACCAGTTGGCTTTACATTGTTGGAGGTGGCATGATGGAGCAGTGGTTAGCACTGCTGCTTCACAGTGCCAAAGACCCAGGTTCAATCCTGGCCCCAGATCACCGGAGTTTGCACATTCTCCCTGTGCCTGCATAGTTCTTGCCCCCACAACCCAAAGATCTGCAGGGTTGGTAGATTAGCCATGCTAAATTGCCCCATAATTGGAATTTTTTTTTTTAAAGCTTTACTTTGTTGGTCAGAAAAATAATGGGCTGGATTCTCCGTTTCAGAAACTAAAGGTTGACTTCTACGACAGCAAAACTGGCGCGGTCTCGGATCAATTCCAAGGCTGTTAATGGGCTAGCACTGCTGCCACGTGAAACATGAGAGATTTCAATGGAAAACGGTGTCCGATTCGCTGGGGTCGGGATTGACGCTCGAGAGGCTGACAACCTACAGCCGCATATTAGCACTCCACTCCCACACACACACATTCCAGCCAACTGGATGACGTTGGAGGGCGGCCATCTCATTGATGGGTCGGCTGGGGCCAGAGGATACCTTGGGGGGTGGCCTGGGGGGGGGACCCATACGACCCGTGGCCCCAAGTTCACAGTGGGGAGTCAGCGGAATGCTCAGCCGCATGGTTGACTAGCAGGCTGCGGCAATGGTGTTCCATGCCCGTCCACCCTGACCTCACAACCCAACTCCTGGCCATCCCCCGCTACTCCCCCGGCCCTGGCAGAAGCCCCCCGGCCAGCGGCACAACTGTCAGCACAAGTTAACAATGTTGGACACTTTTCGTAACCCCTCTCTCTCCCTCAGCAGCCATGGCGCCACTTTCCCAATTTTTAAAACCACAAGTGAACCTCGCCATTGGTAATTCCTCCTAGTGGAGGTGGAGCATCGCGGGACACATGGAGAATACCGGGTCAGGCCCAATAATTATATACCAATGGCGTTTACTGTACGTGTGGAGTAAAACGCATTGATGCCACTATCGAGGCACCGCAGCATGGCATTCTAAAGGGTGCCCGGCGCCGCCACAATTTTTGCCTCACATGCAATTCTCCGCTCAATCATGTTTCCCGATTCCAGACTTGGCGGACGGAGAATCCCACCCAATGAATCCTAACTGAAGGAGAGAATACAAATGTCTAGAAATGAAAAGTATAATAATGAATAGTCAACATGGGTTTCAAAAGGGAAAATCTTGGTGGACCAATAGTATTGCATTTTTAGAGGAGGTAACAAAGAGATTTAACAATGGTAATGGAGTAGATAAAGTTATCTGGAGTTTCAAAAGGCCTTCAATAAGGTGCTCCATAACAGTCTAATGAATAAGGTCAGAGAATATCGAGTCAGGGGACAAGTGGCGGATTGGTTTGCTAGTTGCCTTCAAAGCAGAGATTGGAAGTAAATGGTAGTTTTTCAGAGTGACAGAAAGTAGTTATTCAGAGTGACAGAAGGTAGTTATTCAGAGTGACAGAAGGTAGGTATTCAGAGTGACAGAAGGTAGTTATTCAGAGTGACAGAAGGTAGTTATTCAGAGTGACAGAAGGTAGGTATTCAGAGTGACAGAAGGTAGTTATTCAGAGTGACAGAAGGTAGTTATTCAGAGTGACAGAAGGTAAGTATTCAGAGTGACAGAAGGTAGGTATTCAGAGTGACAGAAGGTAGTTATTCAGAGTGACAGAAGGTAGTTATTCAGAGTGACAGAAGGTAGTTATTCAGAGTGACAGAAGGTAGGTATTCAGAGTGACAGAAAGTAGTTATTCAGAGTGACAGAAGGTAGGTATTCAGAGTGACAGAAAGTAGTTATTCAGAGTGACAGAAGGTAGGTATTCAGAGTGACAGAAGGAAGGTAGGTATTCAGAGTGACAGAAGGTAGTTATTCAGAGTGACAGAAGGTAGGTATTCAGAGTGACAGAAAGTAGTTATTCAGAGTGACAGAAGGTAGGTATTCAGAGTGACAGAAAGTAGTTATTCAGAGTGACAGAAGGTAGTTATTCAGAGTGACAGAAGGTAGGTATTCAGAGTGACAGAAAGTAGTTATTCAGAGTGACAGAAGGTAGGTATTCAGAGTGACAGAAGGAAGGTAGGTATTCAGAGTGACAGAAGGTAGGTATTCAGAAGTGACAGAAAGTAATTATTCAGAGTGACAGAAGGTAGTTATTCAGAGTGACAAAAGGTAGGTATTCAGAGTGACAGAAGGTAGAAAGAGGCGTTACACGAGGATCAGTGCGGGACCACTGCTGTTCACAATTTTGACTTTGGGGCCAAAAGTACAATTTTTAAATTTGTGGATGACACTAATGCGGATGGTGTAGGATAGTTCATACTGTAGAGAATTGCAACAAATTATAGGAAGAAAGGAATAAACTTGCAAAATAGGCAAGTAATTGGCCAAAGAACTTCAACACATAAAAAATAAGGAAGAACATTTTGGTTGCGAGAATAGGGATGTACCAATTTCTTGGAAGGTGGAAGTCCAGGTGTGGTAGATGAACAAATGGTAGAAATATAATACAAATACACAATTCACTAAACATTGTGCCACAGGTTGGTTAGGAAGGCCATAAAAAGCAAACCGAGCATTAATTTTTATTTCTGGAGGGATAGAATTGAAAAATAGGAAAGTTATATGAAACCTGAATCAAACCTTGGTTAATCCTCATTCGCAGTAATACATGCAGTTTTGAGCACCATATTTTACAAAAGATAGAGAGACGTCAGCGAGGGTGCAGAGGAGATTTACAAGGACAATGCCAGAGGTGCGTGGGTGTATATCGCAGAACAGTTTGGGTCTCTTTCTCTTGACAAAGTAAGGTGATCTAAGTCTTTAGAATTGTGAAAAGTTTTGATCGTATGGTTTTGAGAAAATGTTTCCTCTTTTGTAGAAGAGCATAACTAGAGGTCATCATGTTATGATCCCAGCTGATGTTAATATTGGACAAGTCAGATCCCTGAGTGAAACCTGGCTTGATAGATTCTGACTTTTATTTTAGAAACCGTGAACAAATTCGCAGGGGTCTACTCATGAACTTTTAACACAAAGGACAACATTTTTATTAAAGCAAGAAAAATGAACAATATTACACCAGACAAAAGGTTGGAAAGATCTCAATACAAACACAAGAAGATAATTCAATTTCCCAATATTCCTTAAGCCAGTAATATCTTTTCAGGCACAAGGGGGCATGGTGGCACAGCTGCCTCGCAGCGCCAGGGACCCCGGTTCGATTCCAGCCTTGGGCGGTCTGTGTGGAGTTTGTATGTTCTCCCGTGACTGCGTGGTTTCCTCCGGGTGCTCCGGTTTCCTCCCACAGTCTAAAGATGTGCAGGTTAGGTAGATTGACCATGCTAAATTGCCCCTTACTTTCCAAAGATGTGCAGGTTAGGTGAGGTTACAGAGTTATGGAGATAGGGTGGGGGAGCAGGCCTAGATAGGATGATTTTTCGGTGGAACGGTGCAGATTTGATGGGCCAAATGTCCTCCTTCTGTACTGTAGGGAGTCCATGGACATAAACTTTACATAATGGGCGGCACGGTAGAACAATGGTTAGCACATTTACTTCACAGCTCCAGGGTCCCAGGTTCGATTCCCGGTTGGGTCACTGTCTGTGCGGAGTCTGCATGTTCTCCCTGTGCCTGCGTGGGTTCCCTCCGGGTGCTCCGGTTTCCTCACACAGTCTAAAGATGCACAGATTAGCTGGATTGGCTATGCTAAATTGCCCTTAGTGTCCAAAAAAGATTAGATGAGGTTACTGGGTTATGGGGAAAAGGTGGAGGTGTGGGCTTAGGTGGGGTGCTCTTTCCAAGGGCCGGTGCAGACTCGATGGGCCGAATGGCCTCCTTCTGCACTGCAAATTCTATAATAACAAAGGCTTACTTTTTGGGACTGGTGCACATTTTGATTTTATAAATTTAGAGTACCCAATTCATTTTTTCCAATTAAGGGGCAATTTAGCGTGGCCAATCCAGCTAACCTGCACATCTTTGGGTTGTGGGGGCGAAGCCCATGCAAACATGGAGAGAATGTGCAAACTCCACATGGACTGTGACCCAGAGCCGCGATCGAACCTGGGACCTTGGCACCGTGAGGCAGCAATGCTAACTACTGTGCCATCGTGCTGCCTGGACTGGTACACATGTAAACAGTTTTCTTCTTGTGATTTCTTGAGAATTCAGTTGATGCTTCGCACCTAACTCATATCTCTCCCCGAAACACCCAAAAATAACCACACATTAAACTCACTGATTCAGTAGCAATACTGTTAAACTGATTATGTTACGAGTCCTATAACTGATTATTAGTTGACTACTGTCCCACGAGGCTTGGCATTTTTATTCTCAGAGAGCTGAGAAACCTTGGACAGGATTTTCTGATCCTGCCCCAGGACCGGAATATCCCTCCCGAAGTCAATGGGCCCTTTGCCCGTCCATCAACTTCTCTGTCTCGCCCATGACAGTGAGTGGGAGGGGAAGATTTAGGCCCCAGTGTACCCTCTCTGACACACTCTGACTGAATTACCTCTTGCTATATGTTTCGGATCCGTTGGTGAGTATGTGGAGGATTATGGTCCTGCTGGGGAGGTTTGGAAGGTTCTTGGTACAAGCTGAATGTAGGGAAAATCAACGTATTCCCGGTGAATGAGCTGGCACAGCGGGCTAATTTAGGGGGATGCCATTTACGGTAGCGAGGGATAGGTTTAGGTATTTCGGGATTCAGGTAGCGAGGGAATGGACGGGGCTCCATAAGTGGAACTTAACGAAGCTGGTGGAGGAGGCTAGGGAGGATTTTAAGAGGTGGGTACATTGTACTTAACGTTGGCGGGGAGGGTCCAAGTGGTGAAAATTAATATTCTGCCGAGGTTCCTGTTTATCTTTCAAGCTCTCTCGATCTTTATACCAAAGGCCTTTTTTTTGGAAAGTGGACATGATCATTTCTGACTTTGTATGGGCGGGGAAGGTGCCGAGGGTGGGGAGGACCCTGCTACAGAGGCAGAGGCAGCAGGGGGGGGTTGGTGTTGCCAAACTTGTATCATTATTATTGGGCGGTGAATGTGGTCAATGTGTGGCGATGGTGGGAAGGAAAAGGGGTAGAGTGGGTTAGGATGGAGGAGGAACCTTGTAAGGGGTCTAGTTTGAGGGCTATGGTGACGGCAGCATTGCCAATGGCTCCGGTGGTGCAGTCCATGGTGAAGATATGAAATCAGTTGAGGAGGCATTTTAGGGTGGAAGGGATGTCGGGACTAATGCCACTGTGCGAGTATCATGGGTTTAAGCCAGGGGGGATGGATAGTGTATACAGTGTAGCCACCTGAATTGGCCAAGTCCCGATTTAAAATGGCGAACGACAAAGGCTGAAGGGAAATTCAGCCAACACCGGCAGAAACCAGCAGGTGCAGGTTCACTGTGTATTTAACTCTGCAAAAGCCCAGACAGCATCGATACCAGCGACCATCAGCATAATAATGTAGCAGCGATCTACATACTAATGAGCAATCCCCGGGAACAATAGCAACATTTGGGACACACAAAACTAAGCCAGACTCCCCGGCGCTAGCAGGAGCCAACACAAAAGAGGTTAACGAACACCTCAAGACCGCCCATCGATCAGGGAACCGCTCCAGTATTGGAGAAATCGAACCAAGCAATTGGAACGAAGTCCAATCACCTAGAACCAGGTACAGGGTCCACCCCGAAAGGCGGGAAGCTATAAAAGTTAAGCCCCAAGTTCAAATCGTTCTCCTTGACCGGGTCACTCAGCAACGCGAAGCAACCGCTGAGAGTGAACGGTCCAAGCTGCCGCATCCCTGAAGTAAGTCTCAAGTCAACGCTCGCTACGAGATAGGCGCTCCTAGCTACCAGTCCATACCAGCTTTGAACCCCGCAGTTGCAGATTCCGAACGAAAGGCCATTTGTTCCCCTGACCTGGTGGGCCAGTCCGAAGTTAAGTATAGGCCTGTTAGTTATAGAAGTAGCTTAGACGTAGAATTTGTGCATAAGTAGCGATTACTGTGTATAATAAATGTGCTTTGATTTGAATCTTACTAATTGGTGTGTTGAGTTATTAATCATTACTTGGACTTGAACCTCGTGGCGGTATCATAAAGATACCTGGCGACTGGAGAGCAAAGGTTATAAAACAGAGCCAATTGAACCAACCAAAAGTTAGCAACATATTACTGGTGACATTCTGACGGGACCCGATCTAGAAGTGGCTTAACCACTCCGGGAGAACCTAAAAATTTGAATTAGAGATCCAATTGGGAACAGAAAACCACAAGTGTTCAAGCAGTTCTGATCAATCCTCATAATTTGGAAGTGTGTGTATGCATGCATAACTAACAGGGCTATAAGGTAATACTGATAGATTTTTGTTGCGACAAAACTGTCGGGAGTTTGTATTTCGGAAATTAGCAAAAGCCATACCCGTATTTACAGCACCACCTTAGTTCCCCTGTTCCAAATTTAAAAGAAGCATTCGGATAGGAAAGATGGCAATGCAGGCAATGCAGTGCCTCATGAACCCAGAGGAATTTGCGGTCGCAGTGACCAGCAGCAGTAGAGTAGGAGAGTGTCCCGTATGGGAGGAAAAAATTAGGAATACCTCAAAGGGAAAGGATGGCCCCTTTGGAGCGAATTCTGTAGCAATGAGGAAACAGGTCCCGGGAGTATAGGACATACTTGGTGGGAGAACCTGAGCGAGATTCACAAGAAGAGCTTAGGGAAAACTTGCAAGCCGATAGCAATCGTGTCCTGCTTGGCACAATTGCGAGGCACAGAGGAGGTCATTAGGACGCTCCAGAAAGAGGTATAAGGCATACATCGAATGAGTAAGGTCGATGTAAGTGAGGTAGAAGGAGAGAACTTAGAGTTGAGGAGGAAGTTGGCAGCAAAAGACGGAGAGGTGGACGATGCCAAGGGGGCACACCAGTCTTGTCTAGTGCACTTAAGCAGCTTCCAGTCCCAGTATGAAAAGGCCTATCAGGACACGCAACGTGCAGTCCTGGTACGAGAAGAAACCGAGAAGCAGGTAGAAGCATTGCAGAGGCAGTGTAGTGACCTGAAGGCAGCGTTAAGAGCACTCCATGCTGCCACCACGGAGCAGAGACAAAGCTCACTAGACCACGCAAAGTGCCGGAAGCAGATTGCAGAGCTGCAATCTCTGCTTTTAGTCCAAAACGGATTCCAGGAAACCTTTGGAGCAAAATTAGATGAGGAAGACGGCCCTGATTGCGAAGGATTAAACGAGACAGCGCAGAGATATGTTCAGGGAACATGTGCGCAGGGAAAGCCCCAAAAGAGGAAAGCACCCCAACCCCCCACAGAGCAGATAGTTCAGGCTCCAATGAACCCAGTAACCACCCACCGTGCAACCACAGCAGACGACACGGAATTTTTGTATACTACCCCCTTAACAGTGACCCAATTACGGGACGCGTGCGATAAAATCAAACCGTTCCTCCCCACCTCAGACCCCCACCATTTCTATGCCAGAGTAAAGCAGCAGGCGACCATGTACGGCCTGGATGAGCGAGAGCATGTAAAGCTCACAGTTTTAAGTTTAGACCCTTCAGTCGTAGCAGCCCTTCCCAACCCACAGAATGTAGGAGGAGGCACCCTTGCAGAAATGCATACCGCGATCCTAGATGCGATCAGGTATAACCGGGGTGACCCCGTAGATGGCCTCAATAAATCCAAGCAAAAGAAAACCGAGCACCCCACAGCGTTTGCTGGACGCCTGTGGATCCATTTCGCAGCAGTTTTGGGAGACTTAGACCACGCCCATTTGTCCCCAGACAACATGGCCAAATGGACCCGCACTCTTATCCCCCATGCCACAGAAACAGGACAAAAAGCTTGTGCGAGTTATGATCCCTCAGAGGAGGCTCATAACGAGAAATGGGTCGTAAAAAGATTGTCCCGCACCTGGGAGCAGTCTGTACAAAACAAACCCGCAGTTAGGAAACCCGAGGAAGAGCAGGCAGACATGCATCCACTTAAAACGCACCAGAACCCCGCATGGGTAAACGAAGGAAGGAACAGCCCCCCACAGAAACCACCGGAATGTTGCGGACAATTAGGACATTACGCATGAGAATGTCAAGCCCCGCTGAACCAGCAACGGAATCAGCCCACAAATGCCCCCCCGAACCAGCAAAGACACCAACAGCCCCGACCCCCCACCCAGGGAACCATACCCAAGGGAACAATGCACCAGAGAGCCTGCTCCACCTTATGTGCCCCAGGGGTTATGTTACAACTGTGGGCAGTCAGGACACTTCGCCCGAGATTGTAGGAGACCCCCACCAGCTAGACTAGCCCCCAGATATGCAAGAGAACACCACCCACAGCAGCTACAAGGTCCCAGCTGCCCCATGCAAACTGTGAGCGCTTACCCACTACTTCTCATGGCAGCATTATCTCAGCAAGGCCACTTCAATTTTGTTTCGCTCCTCCTTCCTCTCTTCTTCGGTCAGGCTGCACTCCCTCCATATGCTAGTTACACCCCAGTCCAAATGTGATTTACGATGTCCTGTATTCTGATGGAACCAGCAGCATGTTTGGTGTTGTTTGTACTTGTACTATTAAATGTTGTATGTCAGACCGGAATTTTTTTTTCCACAGCCCCACGCCCTTTCGGCCGAAACCTCTGACAACTTGCCCACAGAGACTTGCTAATGTCCCAGACGCCAGTTCAGGGGAACTCGTCTGTCGACAGACCCCCGTTCATAACTGCCCTTCTGGTTCGAGGGAAGAACCAATACGGCAACCCCCCACGATGACTACATTTCTTGCCCGTTCTTGCCGGTTGCTCAGGCAGTGGAGAAATGGCATTGGGACCCGCCCTGCCTGGGAACCCCCCTCTGGTCAGCTACGCTCGGGTAGGGAACACACGGCATTGGTCGCCGTCCTACCCGGGGACTCCATCCAAATTGTACCCGTCGCGGCCCATACGTGCCTCATTTCGGAAAATTTGGTTCAAAAAGTTTTGTTTTGTTTCAGGTAACCCTTAGGTTGCCAACCCTCTGCTATTTACATCCTCACGCATTTGGATGGTAAACCGCACAGTCTGCGAGACAGCTCGCACTGGTTCAGTATTTGTAAGTGTGTCTTGCCCTGAAATTCGGGTTTTTCTGAGAAAACAAAATGAGGGAGTCACACATAGTGACCAATTATAAAGGGAGTAATTGGCACTAAAGTACAGCCAGGCTATCATACAAGATGTTAAACCAAGATAGTAACAAACACTATGCTTGATAACACAGAACTCCAGAAGCTCCAGGACCGGAGAAGAGAAGAGAAGAGAAGAGAAGTGAAAGAAGAACCATGAGGACATCCTCCGTGTGGCTCATCGTTTTAATGGACATTTGGTTGCGCGTGAATGTGAGCCTCCTGACCTCAACCCTCCCAGCCATTAATGATTCGCTTCCCCACAGTACCCAGAGCCCAGTCACAAGCGACACCGCACCATCTTGGTGTGACAGGTTTATAACCTGGTACTCCCTATCCTACATGATAGAATGCTTATTGGTATTGGCTGCATCGTGCAGACTATTCATCTGAGAAAATGGAGAAGGAGAGCCTACCGTGCTCGCACCCCGGTATATAGGATCAGATCCCCTATCTTCGGATACGACCAGACCCCCGACCCCCACGATCTATATTAAAGAGCCTATGTTTGCATTTTTTGTTGTAAATAAAGAAATGTTCATGAGCAATTGTACGATCCTGAGCTTGGCTGCCAAGCCAGGAAAATGTGTATAAAACTGCTATGATTTTGTTTGTATGGTTTAGGAAGTTAGTGTGATGAAATATTTGAGTGAGTGTAGTTTATCAAGGATAGTTAGAGGTTCCCATTTTTTTGTTTTGTAATGCATGTCCCTGTTTGACATAGCGCCCCTCAGAATTGTTAGTTAACATTTTTTTGCATAGTTATGGTCAGTGTAGAGGCCATCGAAGAGTGCTCGCCGGGTCAGGGAATGGAAAGCAACGCAGTTATGTGATCCTTCACGCTTTGCGTTAGGATCACAAGGAGGGAGTGTAGCCACCTGAATTGGCCAAGTCCCGATTTAAAATGGCGAACGGCAAAGGCTGAAGGGAAATTCAGCCAACACAGGCAGAAACCAGCAGGTGCTGGTTCACTGTGTATTTAACTCTGCAAAAGCCCAGACAGCATCGATACCAGCGACCATCAGCATAATAATGTAGCAGCGATCTACATACTAATGAACAATCCCCGGGAACAATAGCAACATTTGGGACACACAAAACTAAGCCAGACTCCCCGGCGCTAGCAGGAGCCAACACAAAAGAGGTTAACGAACACCTCAAAACCGCCCATCGATCAGGGAACCGCTCCAGTATTGGAGAAATCGAACCAAGCAATTGGAACGAAGTCCAATCACCTAGAACCAGGTACAGAGTCCACCCCGAAAGGCGGGAAGCCCCTGGGGACTATAAAAGTTAAGCCCCAAGTTCAAATCGTTCTCCTTGACCGGGTCACTCAGCAACGCGAAGCAACCCCTGAGAGTGAACGGTCCAAGCTGCCGCATCCCTGAAGTAAGTCTCAAGTCAATGCTCGCTACGAGATAGGCGCTCCTAGCTACCAGTCCATACCGGCTTTGAATCCCGCAGTTGCAGATTCCAAACGAAAGGCCATTTGTTCCCCCGACCTGGTGGGCCAGTCCGAAGTTAAGTATAGGCCTGTTAGTTATAGAAGTAGCTTAGACGTAGAATTTGTGCATGAGTAGCGATTACTATGTATAATAAATGTGCTTTGATTTGAATCTTACTAATTGGTGTGTTGAGTTATTGATCATTACTTGGACTTGAACCTCGTGGCGGTATCATAAAGATGCCTGGCGACTCGAGAGCAAAGGTTTTAAAACAGAGCCAATTGAACCAACCAAAGGTTAGCAACAACAGGAAGTGGAGGGAAGTGGGGTTGGTCAAGGTAAGGGATCTGTATTTGGATGAATGGTTCGCCAGTCTGGAGGAGCTAAGGGAGAGGGTAGAGCTGCTGAGGGGGAGTGAGTTCAGGTATCTGCAGGTTAGGGACATTGGACGAAAAGTCTGGAGGGGGTTCCCTAGGTTGCTGGGATACACTCTGCTGGAGTGACTGCTGCTTCCGGATGTGGAAGGGGTGGGAAAAATTGGGGATATATACAAGTGGCTGGGGGGAGCAGGGAGGCGAGCGGGTGGTGAAGATCAAGGAGAAATAGGAAGCAGAGTTGGGAGGGGAGATCAATTGGGGAGTATGGAGTGAGGCACTGCTTGGGTAAACGGGACCTCCTCTTGTGCAAGGATGAGCCTGATACAGTTTAAAATGGTGCACAGGGTGTATATGGCTCGGGCGAGAATGAGTGGGTTCTTTCAGGGGGTAGCAGATGAGTGTGAGAGGTGTGGGAGGGGGCCAGTGAATCACACGCATGTTTTGCGGTTGCGATAAATTTGGAAGATTCTGGGCAGGAGTGTTCGCAGTCTTAGCCAGGATAGTAGAGGAGGAGGTGGACCCGGACCCTTTGGTGGCGATATTTGGGGTTGAAGAGAAGCCGGAGCTCATGGAGAGGAGGAATCGGAAGCGGGATTGTTCGGGAACTGGCGGGGCAGGCCGTACCGGCGGCAAGGAGTGGTGTGAACCACTCCGGCGTTGGGCCGCCAGGAAGGTGCAGAATCTTCTGCACCTTCAGGGGCTAGGCCAGCACCGGCGAGGTTGGCGCCGTGCCAACCAGCGCCAAATGGCCTCCGCCGGTCAGCGCGTGTTTGCGTATGCACGGGAGCGCCAGCATGTGCTGGCGCCATCCCAGCGCATGTGCAGGGAGATTCTTCTCCGCGCTGGCCATGGCGGACGATTACAGCGGCCGGCACGGAGGGAAAGAGTGCCCCCATGGCACAGGCCCGCCCGCGGATTGGTGGGCCTCAATCGCGTGCCAGGCCACCGTGGGGGCACCCCCAAGGGCCAGATCTCCCCGCACCCCCCCCCCCCGAGGATTTCACAGGCCGTCCGCAGAGCTAGTTCCCGCCGGTAAGGACCTTGTTTGATTTACGCCGGAGGGACTGGCCGAAAACGGGCGGCCACTCGGCCCATCGCGGAGCGGATGATCGCCCTGGGGGTCACTGCCAACGGCCCCCGACCGGTGCAACGCGTTTCCCGCCCCCGTCGAAAAACCGGTGCCGGAGAGTCCGGCAGCCGGCGGCGGGGCGGGATTCACGCCGCCCCCCCGGTGATTCTCCGGCCCGGCGGGGGGTCGGAGAATCCTGCCCCCAATATCTTGACCTTCACCTCTCTGATTGCTCGGTGGCGAATTTTGCTGGAGTGGTGGTTGGCATCGCCATAGGGGGTAGTGGCTTGGTTGGGTGACCTGTGTGACTTCCTGCGATTAGAGAAGATAAAGTACGTGTTAAGGGGCTCTTGAGGGAGGTTTAGGGAAAGGTGGGGGATGTTTGTGACCCTGTTGAAAGGCTGTTCGTCACGGGGAAGAGGGGGGGTGAAAAGGGGGAAAAATCTGTCCAGACTGTATAGTTGATTGTTGGGAAGGATGTTTCCCGGGACGTTTATTCGCTGTAACCAGTTTTTAAAAAAAATGTAAAATTCTTTTTCACATTTTCTCCCAAATTTACACCGACAAACAATCAACAGTAAGCAGTAACGAATACAATGTCAATCCCCATATCAACAACAACAATCTCATCCTCCCACCAAACCCCTAAACAGCAGCCCGCATGTTAACATAAACAAATAACGAAAAGAATCAGGAATCACCCATAGTCACCATTAATACATACAGTCCCTCTCCCCGCAACATTCCCAACCCCCCCCGCTAATGTTCAATGTATCCAATTCTTGGAAGGTGCATAATGAATACTGCCCATGAATTGTAGAACCCCTCCATACTTCCCTTCAGTCCAAACTTAACCTTCTCAAGAGTTAAGAATTCCAACAGGACCCCTGCCACGCCGGGGCACAGGGTGGAGAGGTCGCTCTCCATCCCAACAGGATCCGCCTTTGAGCGATTAATGAGGCGAAGGCTAGAACATCTGCCTCCGCATCTGTTTCCAACACCCCGAATACTGCCTCCCGAGGGACCGGGTCCAGTTTCAAGTGCGCCACTTTAGAGATTACCCTAAAAACCTCCTTCCAGTAATCCTCCAGCTTTGGACAGGACCAAAACATATGACCGTGATTCACCGGCCACCCCCCCCCCCCCCCCCCCCCCCCCCGCCCCGCAACGTTCACACACATCTTCTACCCTCTCAAAGAGCCAGCTCATCCTCGCCCTTGGGAGGTGCGCTCTATAAACCACCTTCAGCTGTATCAGCCCCAACCTCGTGCACGAGGTGGAGGCGTTCACTCTCCGGAGCACCTCACACCAGAACCCCTCCTCCATACCCTCCTCCCAACTCTTCCTCCCACTTTGCTTTGATCCCTTCCAGTGGTGCCTTTTCCTCTTCCAAAATAGCCCCGTAAACCGCCGACACTACCCCTTCTCCAGTCCCCCTGTCATCAGCACCTCCTCCAGCAATGTAGAGGCCCGCTCCGGGAAGCTCTGTATCTCCTTCCTGGCAAAATCTCAAACCTGCATGTATCTAAACATTTAGCTGTAACCTGTTTTGATAGATGTTTGTAATAAAATACATTTTTTTAAAAAGAGGTTCGTGTGGAAATATTTTCTACTTCGATCAAGTAGGTAACTGGGCTGTTGTAGGCTGCAAAGTGATAGGATGCAGAGCTGGGCTGAAAAGTGGCAGATGGAGTTTAACCCTGATAAGTGTGAGATGATTCATTTTGGCAGGACAAATTTGAATGCGGATTACAGGGTTAACGGCAGGGTTCTGAAGAATGTGGAGGAGCAGAGAGATCTCGGAGTTCATATCCATAGATCTCTGAAAGTTGCCACCCAAGTGGATAGAGCCGTGAAGAAAGCCTATAGTGTGTTAGCATTTAATAACAGGGGGATTGAGTTTAAGAACCGTGAGCTTATGCTGCAACTGTGCAAGATCTTGGTTAGACCACATTTGGAGTATTGTGTGCAGTTCTGATCACCTCATTATAGGAAGGATGTGGATGCATTGGAAAGGGTGCAAAGGAAATTTACCAGGATGCTGCCTGGATTGGAGGGTAGGTCTTATGAGGAAAGGTTGAGAGAGCTAGGGCTTTTCTCATTGGAGCGAAGCAGGATGAGAGGTGACTTAATTGAGGTGTATAAGATGATGAGAGGGATAGAGTGGACGTTCAGCGACTTTTTCCGCGGGTGGATGTAGCTGTTACAAGGGGGCATAACTATAAGGTTCATGGTGGAAGATATAGGAGGGATGTCAGAGGTAGGTTCTTTACTCAGAGAGTGGTTGGGGCGTGGAACGCACTCCAGCTATGGTAGTGGAGTCGGACACTTTAGGAACTTTCAAGCGGTTATTGGATAGGCATATGGAGTGCACTAGAATGATTGGCAGTAGGTTGATTTGATCTTAGTTTCAGACTAGTTTGGCAAAACATTGTGGGCCCAAGGGCCTGTACTGTGCTGTAAAATTCTATGTTCTATGTAACACCCTTGTAACCATAGGACAAGTTAAGAAGCACACCAGAAATGATCCAGTCCTGTCAGAGGTTATGGACATAGTGCTTTGAGGAAAGATTCAGGAACAAACCCTAAGTTAATGCCTTATTCTGTCCGAAGACTTGAATTATCTGTACAGGCAGGTTGTCTCCCCTGGGGAATGTGAGTCAACATTCCACGTACTACGCAAATGTCACTGTGGTATTGCAAGGATGAAGTAGATAGTCAGAAGCTGTTTTTGGTGACTGGGGCTAGATGCCGAAATCAAGGGGAAGGTGGGAATGTGTTTGCCTTGTGTAAAAGTGCAGAATCGGCTGCCATTAGCCCCATGACACCCATGGGAATGGCCAGAAGAGACCTAACAACGGGTACATGTTGATTATGTCGGACAGTGTGAAGGGTGTATGTTTCTCATTCTAGTCGATGTACACTCGAAATGGCCTGAAGTTGACATCATGAAGACAATGTCAGTAGAGAAAACAATGGAGAGATTCAGCAGAGTCGGTTACCCTGAACAAACTGTGAGCAATAATGAGCTGCAATTCATTTTCGCTAGAGGTCGTACACTACTTGAAGGAAAACATAATTCAACACATCTGATCCTCTCCTTATCAGAGTGTCACAAATGAGCTGGCAGAACGGTGGCACAGTGGTTAGCACTGCTGCCTCACAGTGCCAGTGACCCAGGTTCAATTCCGGCGTTGGTGTCTGTGTGGAGTTTGCATGTTCGCCCTGTGACTGCATGAGTTTCCTCCCATAGTCCAAAGATGTGCAGGCTAGGTGGATTGGCCATGCTAAATTACCCCTTAGTGTCCAAAGATGTGCGGGTTAGGTGGGGGAGTGGGCCTAGGTAGGTTGCTCTTTCAGAGTGTCTGTGCAGACTCAACGGGCCAAATGGCCTCCTTCTGCATTGTACTGATTCTATGGATACAGATGATGAAACAGTTGTTGAAAGGTAACTAGAGAACAGGGTTCATTGTCTAAATGCTTGAGCCAATTCCTGCTCATGTAGAACAATACGGTGCACTCAACAACCCAAGTTTCTCCGGCATTGCTAATGGTTAGACGTCAACTACGCACAGCATTGTGATTCTCTGTGGAGCCAGGTGGCATCAGCATTGCCAGAACATCACCCTGTCAGCTGAGGGCCTCCGATCCCCTTGGAGACCCCCACAAGTGCCATTCCATCTGGTTCCTGTTTGTGGGGACCAGTATCAATCAACCTGTGTCCGAGGTCCCTGAGGTGAATGTGGTGTTGGGTGCTCTGGTGCACAGATGAGCCAACACAGTTGTATGTGGTAGAACTCTATTTTATTTTAACTCTTATAATACAGTTCGTTCTGGATACTCTGCACGTACTGTCTCCCTGAGTGTGTTTGGTAGCAGATCTGTCCTGGTCCTCCTCTGCAGCTAATACTGACCACCGGGGGTCGTGTCTGTGCTTTTATATCTTTCTGTCATTGGTTGTGGTGTTGTGTGTTCTGATTTGTCTGTTGGTGTGTCTATCATGATGTGTGTGTTTGAATATCATGACATCCCCCTTTTTTACAAAGATATGTGCCTACGTGGTTATAATTATAATTGTGTCGTGAGTGCATCTAAGAGTGTGTGTGTGTGTTGTGTACAGCGTGTGTATATGACGTAACTATTTACATGGGGCGATGTCGGGTGCGTCACACTAACAAGGTTGTACCATAACAAAACATGGATGCGAGAGAGAAAAAAAAACTTGAACAGTGGTCCGGTCAGACGATATCTGGAACAATAAACAACAACAGGTTATAATACAGAAGTGTTTGACTTTTTGAACGTATGAACAGCGTTATAAGTCCAGTCTAATGGGTGACCGCCTCAAGAATGGGCTGCTCCTCAAGCCGGTTCAGCTGTGGAGATTTGTGGTCACACTGGTTCACCTTGGACTGTTGGAGGTGATGCTGTTGCCGAAGTCTCTACTTTACCATTTGTTGTACTTCGTGCAGTGCTTGGTTTTTTCATTCGTGCAAATATAACATTCAACATCTTTGTTAGTGTTGCCTTGGCTGTGGTTTGGTTCTGGTGGCGATGGAAGGGACATGATCCGTGGCATCTCCACGAAGTCATCCTTGGGAACCAGTGGAGGATCTGGCGTGTGCGTACGGTTCAGTTGCGAGCGTGGAAGGCGGCGCAAAGCTCGCTGATTGCGCCGACACACCAATCCATCCGCCCTGCATGCCAGGAACAAGGTGGAGTCTTTTTTCTTTTTATGTTTGTGGTGGACGGCATCTTGTAGCCGATGGGTCGTTGCCATCGAAGTAGCACCATCACTAATATCATGCAAGGCGATGACTGTGCCAGATGTGGAAGTTGGCCGAGACCGTGCACGCTGGTTCCGGCCACCTGCTGTGCCGGAAGGGCGACTCCGCAGAGAAACGTCGAAGCATGCCGCCTTGGAGAGAGAATTGTTGCTCGCATCAACGTCTGGCGATGGCGCGAATTGGTGTGTCCATCTTGGACCGCCGGTGCTGGTTGCCACTGCCGACCCAGTGGGACTGCCACGCGATCCATTCCCTGTCGCCGTGGCATCCGCCGTCACCCTGAGCGTGCCATCACCGAGGCCGCGACACCGCCCGTCCGGAGCAAGGTCTGGCGTGCGCGAATCAGAGTCGGCGCTTGGCTGCTCCCCATCTGGAGTCCGGTCTGCCTTCCGTCGATGCCCCCCGTCCGGAGTCCCAACAGGTTCACTGGAGGCAGCCGAGATTCCCTGAAGCTGCACTTCTGGAGTCGGAACATGCAGGAATGCACCAACCAGTGGAGAGGCTTGAGCCATCGAGGGTGGAAGCGGTGCGCCGCCACCGCAGTCGTCAGTGGTCCCACCGTGATTGTCGAGTGCCTCGGTACGCACTAGGCGAGGTCTGTCACCTTGCACCTTTTGCATGGGAAGTGGGATGCTGTTGTCACTCGTCTCACATCCCGTGGATAGATCCTTATTAGCAGCTTGCTGTTCACTAGGGTTGGGTAAATTGTCAGAGTTTTCATCTGGTGGTGCACACCATGTCGGTGGACTGTCATTGTCTTGCCGTTGTCCTTCATTTGGGCTTTTCTTCTTTGGAATTTTAAATCTTCCCCCAGACATTGCAGAACCTTGTTTATTATCCCCAAATTCTCCCATATGTATGGTCGCGAATATAGGATCCAATGTTTCTATCGACATTGTACTATTTTCCAAAGAACATTCCGTTTCACTTTTCTTCTCAGGTACCTCATATGTATCTTTGTCGAATGTACATGCCTTCATGGTCTCTGGGTCTGATTTTGCTGGGACTGGCATGGTCACAGTCTCTCTTTTACTGTTCTCAATTGCCCACATTATACTCCCCATACATAACTGCTTAATCACTGGGGTTAGTGTGGTACAATGGATAATCGGGTCGACCTTATCTGCATCTTCACCATTAGTGGAAAGCACACTTGGTTCACTTGAAACTGCTGCGGGTTTTAAATTCGTTATCTGGCTACTCGATGTCGGTGTCCTCAGGATTCTTGCTCCAATGTTCTGCTCATTTATCAGTGGAGTGTGTATAGGTTCAATGCAATTAATGTTCCTCTCAAGGTTTGAAGAGTCATTACTGACTAACTGCTGGTCTTCGAAGTTGGGACTTTTCGGCGTTGTGTTGAAGGGAGACATTTGTCCCTGCTGTAGATATGATTCAGGTTGTGTTATCTCCATTAACTGAGGATCAATGTCTTGTCCATTTTTTCGATCCGTACTAAAACACTGGCAATTCTCAGTCTGCTCCTTGCAAGTTAAACATTCAATTAATTTCTTTAGCAAATCCTCAGCATCCTTCTGTGGCCGTGCAGCATTATTCATCTCTGTTCGGCTATAATGATCCTGAAGGTCAGCGCATAAACCTTTTTTCTTCGGGCTTGGACGAGGCGATTCCTTTGGCTTGTCTTCAGTTGGGCTTGAACAGTCTTCAGCGCTGTGCCCTTCATTGTAGCATGAGAGATCGTCATGGTCATGCTGCTGTGTAGTGGAGCATGGTAGGCTGTTATAGCCTTCTTGCTGTTCACGTGAGCATGGCAGACTTGCATCGTCTGCCGCTGGTTGGTCAGGAGAGGTTGCTAGACCCTCATGGTCGTGTTCCTGCAAGGACTGCACTCTGGAGTCTTGCGTTGCTTCTATCGTGGAGGCTGTCCACGAGCTCCCTGTGGAGGCTTGTGACTCTGGAGTCACTTCTTGTTCATGCAAGGACTGCGCTCTGGAGTCTTGCGTTGCTTCTATCGTGGAGGCTGTCCACAAGCTCTCTGTGGAGGCTTGTGACACTGGAGTCACTTCTTGTTCGTGCAAGGACTGCGCTCTGGAGTCTTGCGTTTCTGCAATTGTGGAGTCTGTCCACGAGCTTGCTGTGGAGGCTTGTGACACTGGAGTCACTTCTGGTTCATGCGAGGACTGCGCTCTGGAGTCTTGCATGTCTTCTTTCATAGAGTCGGGAACGTTGAGCGGGACGTGGACCACGCTCTGTGTGGCAGCAGGGCGCTCTCCGTGTGCTTGCAGCGCTCCCTGTCTGTTAATGTCAGGCTGCAGCATCATCCGGTACTGATAAGTTGGGACGTCATATCTGCTGGATTGAAGATCCTCAAATCCGAAAAATGAATCCGCATCTGCGTCGGATTCAATGTGGGGGCCGCCAATGTGCAACACGAAAGGTTCGTCCGAGTCATAGTCGTATAGGACCACGGAGCTATCATTGGGCTCGCGAGGTCTGGAAACACTGTAAAGATCATCATCGAAGTATTCGAGGTCGGAATCGTCGGCTTGTGCGTAGGTAACTGCTTGTCGGAGGGTTCTTCGGAGGTCAAATTCATCTCCTGGGTCAATTTGCGGCAATGTGCTGTCATTCCAGGTGAGGGAAGGTTGTTTTACAGCTTTAACAGATTTTTGTTTTTTTGATTTGGGACGTTTCCCTTTTAAATTGGATTTGGGACGTTTCCCCTTTACATTGGTGCAGTCTGGGGCCTCTGACATCCTGACGCTCGGTATGTAGCACGTAGGAAGCGACTGCGCAAACAAAACTTCCGGTTCTGCGCACTGCTCGCTCAACTGTGCTAGCGTGATACCTTTAGCAAGATGGCCGCCGACCTCGACCCAGCCCTCTCTCAGGCCCGGGATTTCGGCCTCTGGGAATTCGGGCTCCGGGATCCCAGCCACGAGGTGAGTACTGCAGCTTTTCTTACCTTTATTTGCCGATTGGATTGCGTTTTCTTCACAGTACTTGGAGAATTTGTCCAGGACTGCCTGGTAATCATACCTTTGCTGCCTCCTGAAGAACCTGAACCTTGTGGATATTTCTCTTGCCCTTGCACCGGCGATGGTGAGGAGAAATTCAATTTTTTCGCTATCATCCAGGTCTTGGAGTTCAGCTGCCACCAGGAACAATTCGAACCATTGCCGGAATCGCCGCTAGTTTTCGCGGAGATCGCCGTAGCACTGGAGCGGCTGCGGAACCGGGAGCTCTATCATTTTGCCTGGGCACTGCTGGTTGTCTCTGTACACTGAGGTATGCCGGCAGGTATCGATCCACTCCTGTACCATGTGGTGTTGGGTGCTCTGGTGCACAGATGAGCCAACACAGTTATATGTGGTACAACTCTATTTTATTTTAACTCTTATAATACAGTTCGTTCTGGATACTCTGCACGTGCTGTCTCCCTGAGTGTGTTTGGTAGCAGATCTGTCCTGGTCCTCCTCTGCAGCTAATACTGACCACCGGGGGTCGTGTCTGTGCTTTTATATCTTTCTGTCATTGGTTGTGGTGTTGTGTGTTCTGATTTGTCTGTTGGTGTGTCTATCATGATGTGTGTGTTTGAATATCATGACAGTGAAGGGATTGAATCCCAAAGCTTCAGATACCTCGGGAATCTGCACATTAGAATACGGCTTACTGCCTCGCTCTAATATGCAGATTTGCTAAAAAGTGATTCCATCCATTGTAGGCGGGATTTACCTCACAACGTCTCGCAAGATCGCGTTGAATCTCGAGAGGCATTGTGAGCCGGGGCCTCCCGGCATTCAGTGGTCATGCTGCAACGCAGCGAGATGCTTTTCTGGCGCAGCATGGCCATAGGATCGCACCCCAAGTCAACCTCAGATCACAATATCAACTGCAGTTAAGACGACTGCGGACGATGACCAAACCAAGCCAAAGACACCAGTGGTTGCAGCAAGCACTAAAAGTCTGACACCCAAGGTTCATCGTCAACCACACAGAGAGCGACGGCCTTCGAAGCATCTAATGTATTAACTGTTGATTGATTGTTAATGTTAATGTTATACTGTTCATCATGTCAGAGACCTTTAACTTAAAGGTGGAGGAATATGTTGTGTATTCATAGTATTTCTAGTGTTTCTTCATTAGCAGCCTTGCAGTGTAACAGGGGCACTTTAAGAGTCCGATAATGTGACGTCATTGGCCGTTTACGCGGGCAAATAGGCAGTGTAACATAGCAGCCTGTAGTGTTAACATCTTCTAAATAAAGCTTTTTGTTTGTTTGAATCTCTGAGGCCTGCAGACTTAATTTTAAAACCACCACAATATGCGCCTGCTGCCCTTATACTTCTAGATGGTAGAAGTCATGGGTTTAAGAGGGGTTGCTGAAAAATAAACCATATATTGGACTTTCCCATCAACACATTCTACCCCCATTTTTCTAGATAACTTCCAATTCTTCACTAATTGCAAATTTTCACTTGGCTTTGCAGATGGAACAAAAGTTGTTATGTAGTTCACATCAATGCAATAAAGCATTGAATAATTGGTCACAGATGCCAGCTAAATTTACAATGACAACATACTACTTACACCGCTAGGCATTATAAGCCACATTGTGCTGCATCAGGTGAAGTCTGGGGCCTATGGTGTGGAGAAATGATGTTCAACTGAACATTACCTTCTAGTATTTCAATGGAACTAAACAAGGCTCTTCAGACTTAAAGTAACACAGGGGTACACCACGCTGGTTTTCATAAGCTTCTAGGGGCAATGATATAAACGTTGTGAAAATGTTTGCGAATTTATGAATGACCCTGGAATATTTATCAAGGCCACCCTGAAACAGCACACCTGAAAGTTTAATGAGGTCACTACATAGAGCATAAAAATATTGTTCCTGACAATATTTAAATAGCACCCTTGGAACAAGTAGCCATTATAGACATCATAGTTAGGGCCCGATAATATTGGCACCCAGTGTGGAAACACTGATTTGGCTTTGACCTTTTCTTTCAGAAGAAAGTGTCTGCTTGTGCCACTATGCAAATACTTTTCACAAACCACCAAAGTCTGCTTTTTATTAAATAGTGTAGAAAGTTAACATTCACGCATCAAAGATCAACATCCAAAGAGCAGCCTGAATGAATTTGGAAAGCTCCTGTCCTTTTTTCAAATTGTATTAATTCTCGAGATGTGTACATAGTTTTTACTTTGATGAAGGTGAATTAAGTTTAATTACTTCAGAGGACAGTCAACCAGGTTGGTGTGGGGCTTTTTTTCTTTGATTTGTTCATGCGATGTGGGCACAAGTAGGCCCAGACCAGACCAAGATGGCAGGTTCCCTTTCTTAAAGAACCAAAGGGGTATTTAACAACAACCTGGCAGCTTCAAAGTCTCATTTACTGAGAGGCCAGCATTTTATTTCCAGATTTTATAATCTGAATTCAAATTCTCAAGTTGCCATGATGAAGTTTGAACTCACTTTCTACTAGATTATTAGTCGGGGTCTCGAACTCACTGGAGCTGTATCACACAATTATGCCCTCCCAAACTGTGATGTGCCATCGATTAATTTTAACGGACATTAAATAGCAACTGACATTAAACATGTTTGCAAAATGAACCTGAGAATTTGACAGTAGCAGTGCAGCAAACATTTATCTGAATGTTCGAAATGAAGTAAAGAAATGGACCAGAATTTTACACACCCTCCAGGCCTGTTCTGAATTTGGGGGGTGGAGGGGGGTGCAATTGCATATAGAGGATTCCCTTCAGGTTCCCACCCACTCTGACCTGGTCACAATTTTACGCTTGTCCCAGTTAAGGCACTTAAGTGACTATTTAATGATCACTTAAGGGCCTTTTCGTACCCAATTTCAATTTTTAGGCTGGCTGCAGAAGACAGCTCAAAGTGGGGCAGTGGGTGGAGGGGACATGAAAATAAAGGCCATTGGATCTTGGTGACAAGGCTGCTCCTGACTGGAGGTGTGGTCCACTTAAGGCCTGTTGACCTCCGGACCTCCTCTCACCCATTCTGCATACCCTCCCCCCACCAGCCTATCTCCTGAGACACTGATCGCCCCCTTACCCCACCCTTGGACTTAGCTTCTCCTCCAGTTCTCAGGGCGTTATACAAACAGCTCCCTGCAGTTCCTCTTTTGGCCACTGCAGCACTGTGCCTGGAGGGACTGGAGAGTTGGCCGGCAGTTCTCCAAGAGGGCAGGAAGTCCCACCTGATGCCAATCAATGATTATTAGAGCTTAATATAGCATTGGGGCTGCTTGAGTCGGTGGGGATGTGGTCAAGTCCCACCATCCCGAAAATTCAGGCCATGAAAAGAAATAATAATTTGCATTTAGAACCATAGAATCCCTGCAATGCAGAAGGAGGCCATTCGGCCTATTGAGTCTGCACCAACCCTCTGAAAGAGAACCCTACCCCACTCCCCCGCCCTATCCCTGTAACTCCACCGAACCTGCACATTCCTGGACATGAAGGGGCAATTTTTTTAGAATGGCCACTCCACCTAACCTGCACATCTTTGGACTGTGGGAGGAAACCGGAGCACATGGAAGGAATCCAGCATTACGATTCCAGACCAGACCCCAACAGTGGCTAGGATACTGGACCGAAACCCCAAGATTTTAGTTTATTTTGTAACACCTTGCGGAAAGAATGATTCACCCCAGGAGTGATTGCATGAAAAAATAGGGCTTTGGTATTTCCAAAACAAAACTTTATTATGAATACAATGTTAAACTCTTTGGGCGGGATTCTCCTCTACCCGGCGGAGCGGGCTGTACCAGCAGCGCGGAGTGGTGTGAACCACTCCGGCGTCAGGCTGCCCAGAAGGTGTGGAATCCTCCGCACCTTCAGGGGCTAAGCCGGCGCCGGTGGGGTTT
Organism: Scyliorhinus torazame; assembly: GCF_047496885.1. NCBI lineage: Eukaryota > Metazoa > Chordata > Chondrichthyes > Carcharhiniformes > Scyliorhinidae > Scyliorhinus > Scyliorhinus torazame. Next base: position 197,948,061 of record NC_092716.1, on the reverse strand, counting down.
GGCGCCGCACCAGCCGTCGTGGAAGGGTTTGGTGCCACGCCAACCAGCGTCGAGGGGTCTCCGCCGGCCGGCGCAAGTTGCCGCATGTGCGGGAGCGCCAGCATGAGCTGGCATCATCCCAGCGTTTGCACAGGGGGGTCCTTCTCCGCGCCGGCCATGGTGGAGGTTGACAGCAGCTGGCGCGGAGGGAAAGAGTGCCCACACGGCACAAGCCCGCCTGCGGATTGGTGGGCCCCGATCAGGGGCCAGGCCACCGTGGGGACACCCCCGGGGCCAGATCCCCCCGCGCCCCTCCGAGGACTCTGCACGCCACCCGTAAAGCCAGGTCCCGCCGGTACGGACCTGGTTTGATTTACACCGGTGGGACCGGCCAAAAACGGGCGTCCGCTCGGCCCATCGCAGGCCGGAGAATCGCCGGGGGGGCCACTGCCAGCGGCCGCCGACCGGCGCGGCACGATTCCCGCCCCCGCCAAAACCCAGCACCGGAGAATTTGGCAGCCGCCGTCGGGGCGGGATTCACGCCGCCAGCTGACGATTCTCCGACCCTGCGGGGGGGTCGGAGAATCCCGCCCTTTAACTTCACACTCGAAAAGAACAGCTTACAATTACCCCTTAACATTACTACTCAATTCCGCATTAAACAACAAGAAAAGAATCATACAGCTCTCAGTCCAGCTCAAAATTAACAGGGCATAGAGTAATACTTAATTTGGGCCTCAGTTAGAACCCCTGAAGACTCTGACTGAATATCTTCATATAGCTGCTACAACTGGGTTGTTTCAGCCACTTCAGACAAGATTGTTCTGCTTTAAAATATTATTACTCATTTTTCTAAAACTATCCTACTGGGAAGAAAAATGCCTTTAAAAAACGGTGTCCATTGTTCTAACTCGCATCAAGTACAGTTCAATCCATCACCCTTGTGCTTGCTGAGGTAGATTGGCTGCTGGTCAAGCACCTTCGTGATTTTAAAATCACCAGCCTTGTTTTCAAATGCCTTGATGGTCTCACCCTATCCCTATCTCTGTAGTCTCCTCCAGCTCTACAACCCTCTGAAATCTCTGCACTCCACCAATTCTGGCCTCTAGCAAATCCCCCATCTTAAATCATTCCAATGTTGGTGGATGTGCCTTCAGCTACCATGTAAGCCCTAGAATTTCCTCTCTAAACATTTTTGCCTGTCAACACTCTTTCCTCCTTTAAGGTGCTCCTTAAATCTACCTCTTTGGTCAAGCTCTTGGTCATCTCCCCTAACATCTCCTAATGTGGCTTGATGTCAAATTTGATTTGTTAACACTTTGTGAAGTGCCGTATGGTATTTTACTACATTAAAAGAATTAAATAAATGCATTTAAAAACACTGCATCTACTAAATATAGAGGATCTGATGCTTCCTGTAAAAGGAAGAAGGAATTTGCATTAATTTCATAGAACCTTTCACTACCTCCGGACATCCCAAATCAATTTGCAGTCAATGAGGTTCTTTTTCAAAGTAGTCATTTTTGTAACGTAGAAAACACAACGGCCAATTTGTGTGCAGCAATCTCCCCCCACAAGCAAGATGTGATTATTAGGCATGGTAGCACAAGTGGATAGCACTGTGGCTTCACAGCGCCAGGGTCCCAGGTTCGATTCCCCGCTGGATCACTGTCTGTGCGGAGTCTGCACATTCTCCCTGCGTCTGCGTGGGTTTTCTCCGGGTCCTCCGGTTTCCTCCCACAGTCCAAAGATGTGCAGTTTAGGTGGATTGGCCATGATAAATTGCCCTCAGTGACCAAAAAGGTTAGATTGGGTTATTGGGTTACGGGGATAGGGTGGAAGTGAGGGCTTAAGTGGGTCAGTGCAGACACGATGGGCCGAATGACCTCCTTCTGCACTGTATGTTCTATGTTCCCCTTTAAGGAATGACTTGAGTCCTGAACGATCAAGTGCCAATCACAGCAGATTAGAAAGCCGGCAGCCAACGGTCTTGTCACGCAAACAGTGTCTTATGGCCAGAGAGAGACCCTTCAGCAAGAGGTAAATGAGGTCTTTGGAATTAATATGGCTTGATCTGAAGGCCTTGAAATATTATTCAAATATTAATATTATATCAAAGACCAAATAGAAATGACCTTTTAGTATCCCAGCATTCCTATCTCAAGGTCAGTATTGTCATGATATGCAAACATGCAACCAATGAACACTCAGAATAGGACACAACCAATGGGCAGTCAGGACACTCAGAGGTGGCATCACCACAAGGGGGCATGACAGAAACGCTATAAAAAGGATGAGGCACTTACACCCTGCCTGTTTCCACAGACAGACATCTAGAGAGTTAGACAGGGTTGATCAGCAGCATCACACCCCAGCACGTGGCTTAGAGCAAGCTGGTACACTTAGACTGAGTTACTACAGTTAGATTAGCAGAGAGTCAAACTCATTTGAGAACTGTGCTAATAGTTCAATAAACATGTTGAACTCATTTTAGAGTCTGGAGCATCCTTTAGTTAAGACTGCATCAAGTAGCAGCCTGTGTTATCCGAAGAAGCATAACACAACATTATACCAGGAGTGGCTGTTCAATCTATTTAGTTCAACTCAGCAAGCTCCGTGACAACCAGCTACTGAATACAGGCACAATGGACAAGATTCAGGCTCTTCGTCAGCTCAGGACCACCGATAATCTTAGTGCCGTCTGGCGATTATTCAAGCAGAAATCTCAACTGTACGTAGAAGCATCCTACCTCAATGGCGCGACCGATGCGCGGAAGATAGCTCTTCTACTCACCACTGCGGGTGACCATGCAATAGAGATCTTCAACTCCTTTCACTTTTCCGAAGGGCAGGACAAAGCGAAGTACCAAACCATCCTGGACAACTTCGACAGCCACTGCAAGGTGGACACCAATGAAATCTTCGAGCGCTACATCTTCAAGCAGAGGATGCAAGGTAAAGACGAATCCTTCAACTCCTATCTAACTAACCTTAGACTGCTAGCGCAATCCTGCAACTTCGGTGATATCACTGACTCCATGATCAGAGACTAAATCGTTTTTGGAGTCCACTCTGATCCTCTGCAAGAGCAATTGTTGAAAATCAAGCTCATGACCCTGCCAGTCGCGATTGAAACATGTACTGTGCATGAGCACTCTAAAAATCGCTATTCACAGTACAAAACGGCAGAAAGTGAAAAACAAGCCTACCACGAGGTGGAGAGTGTTCAGGCCATCTCCCAGATGCAGCGTCTCCACATAGATGAAAGCGGCCATTTAGCGCGCTCTTCCCGGGGCCCGATGCCTGCGCAATGCGATCGGGACCACGAAGCGGCCGAAAACCGCACTGCGCAGGTGCAGACGTCCGAAAACCGCACCGCGCATGCGCAACGACGCACTGAGCGGACGTCATGATGTGTGCGAACTGCAGCACCGCCCATTTTTTTGAAAAACTGCCCTGCAAGAGGCAAACGCTATTTAAATTGTGGGAAACCAAACCACTATGCAGCCCTGTGCAGATCTGCACCACCAGTCAGGAGCCAGCACTCCCAATTCCGACAGCGGCGCATCAGAAGTGTGCAGCACCGAATGCATGACTCTGACCCAGGCAGTGGGACTGATCCAGATGATGAATACCTGGACAACACTTACCGAGTGGGCATTATTACGAAGTGCGAATACGCCACACCGGACACATCGTAAGTCCAATCAATTTTGGCCGTGGATTCCGAGGACGAATGGCATGCAGTGATGAAGGTCAACCACTGCCCCATCCAGTTCAAACTGGACACAGGTGCCTCCGCCAACCTGATTTCTCAGGTGGACTTTAAGAGAATCAAGAAGCCCCCCACAATCCTTCCAGCTGCCTGCAAACTCCTGGACTACAATGGAAACGTAATCAAGGCACTGGGGTCCTGCCATCTACAGGTGTCCAGCTGACACACACAGGCAAGCTTATGCTTCGAGATTGTTAAACCAGACAGGGCGTCCCTGCTAGGTGCGCATGCCTGCAAGCAACTGAACCTCATTCAAAGGGTCTACACCACGACGCCGTCCCATTCAGATCTTCAGGCCAGCATCGCCGACATCCTAACCCAGTACCCAGATGTATTTAGCGGGATGGGCATGCTGCTGTACGAGTACAAGATTCTACTGCAGCCTGATGCCAAGCCAGTGGTCCACGCACCACGACGAGTCCATGCTCCACTGAGAGAGCGCCTGAGGACAAAGCTCACGAGTCTACAACAAAAAGGCATCATCTTCAAGGTCACTGAACCAACCGACTGGGTCAGCTCGATGGTGGGTGTAAAGAAGCCTTTGGGGGACCAACGCATCTGCATTGACCCCAAGGATCTAAACAAAAACATTATGCGGGAACATTATCCCATCCCGAAGAGGGAAGAAATCATGAGTGAGATGGCACACGCGCGCTTCTTCACAAAATTGGACGCATCCCAAGGATTTTGGCAAATCCAACTTGAAGAATCCAGCAGAAGGCTCTGTACCTTCAACACGCCTTTTGGCAGGTTCTGCTACAACAGAATGCCATTTGGCATCATCTCGGCATCAGAGATTTTCCATCGCATCATGGAACAGATGATGGAGGAAATAGAAGGGGTTCGTGTCTACATTGACGATATCATAATCTGGTCCACAATCCCAGAGGAACATGTGTCGCGACTCAAGAAAGTATTCCGTGCATACATGAACATGGCCTCAAAGCTAAACAGGTCCAAGTGCTGTTTTGGGACATCCACGCTGAAGTTCCTGGGCAATCAGATTTCGCAACACGGTGTGCGCCCGGACACAGACAAAATTAAAGCCATCGAGGCAATGAAAGTCCTCGAGGACAAGAAGGCAGTACTGCGCTTCCTGGGAATGGTTAATTTCCTTGGCAAGTTCATCCCAAATTTGGCCACACACACCACAGCCCTACGCAACCTGGTGAAAAAAATCAACCGCCTTTGAGTGGAAGGCGGAGCACCGAACAGAGTGGCTGGAGCTGAAAGCCAAGCTCACCACTGCACCCGTCCTTGCTTTCTTTGACCCAGACCGAGAGACCAAGATATCCACAGATGCGAGTCAGGATGGCATTGGGGCGGTGTTGCTTCAAAGAGACGACATGTCATCCTGGGTACCAGTAGCGTATGCGTCACGGGCAATGACACCCACTGAGACCAGATATGCGCAGATTGAGAAGGAATGTTTCAGTCTTCTCAGCGGCATCCTCAAATTTCATGATTATGTCTACGGCTTGCCAACATTTACTGTTGAGACTGTTGAGATGGTCCACATCATCCAAAAGGACCTGAACGACATGACGCCTCTTTTGCAGAGAATTCTGCTCAAACTCCGGAGGTATGATTTCAATTTGGTGTACACACCTGGCAAGGAGCTCATCATCGCCGATGCATTGTCCCGCTCTGTCATCTCACCCAGTGAACCACTGGAGATCATCCAGCACATTGAATTGCAGGTACAACTGTGTGCAAACACTCTCCCGGCAACAGATGAAAAGATCGTTCTCATCCGAGAAGAGACGGCCAAAGACCCCCTGTTGCAGCGAGTCATCCACAACCTCAGCAATGGCTGGCAGAACAGGCAATGCCCTCAATTCTACAATGTCAAGGATGCTGATCGACGGCATCCTGCTCAAGCTGGACAGGATAGTCATCCCGCTACGTCTCCAGAGCATGGTGCTGCGGCAGATTCATGAGGGACACCTGGGCGTAGAATAGTGCAGACGCAGGGCCCGGCAAGCTGTCTACTGGCCCAGCATCAACCAGGACATCACGGACATGGTCCTGAACTGCAAAACCTGTCAGAGGTTCCAACCAGCGCAGAGCAAGGAGATGCTCCAACCACATGACCTAGCCATACACCTGCCCAACCTTGATTACCCCCCGGTGCTGCAGAAGATGCAGCAGCTTCGCGACAGCCAGAAGCAGGGCTATGACGCACAAGCCACCGATCTGGACGTGCTATCCCCGGCAGACACGGTCAGGATCAAGATACCGGATGGTGGGTGGTCTGCTCCAGCTGTCATTGTTCGACAGGCTGTGCCTAGATCCTATGTCATATGTATGCTGATGGCTCCATTGTGCGAAGGAATCGAAGGGCACTGTGAAACGTTGCTTGCCCACAACCACTTTCCCCTCCATTTCCACATGTCGAATTGCCACCTCCAGACACCTCGAACCACGAGGCCACCAGTTGTGCCTCCCACTCGCCTGTCAAGACACCGTCATTCCCTCCACCACCTCTCCGGCGATCAACGAGGATCAGACGCAAGCCTCAGAGACTGAACTTATGAGCATTTGTTTTGTTTGTTCTGTTCTGTATTTCTCAGTCAGTCACATTAGACAGCCACATTCACATGTATATACATCTGAAATTTTTTTTTAAAAAGGGGAGATGTCATGATATGCGAACATGCAACCAATGAACACTCAGAATAGGACACAACCAATGGGCAGTCAGGACACTCAGAGGTGGCATCACCACAAGGGGGCATGACATAAACACTATAAAAGGGATGAGGCACTTACACCCTGCCTGTTTCCACAGACAGACATCTAGAGAGTTAGACAGGGTTGATCAGCAGCATCACACCCCAGCATGTGGCTTGGAGCAAGCTGGTACAGTTAGACTGAGTTACTACAGTTAGATTAGCAGAGAGTCGAACTCATTTGAGAACTGCGTTAATAGTTCAATAAACACGTTGAACTCATTTCAGAGTCTGGAGCATCCTTTAGTTAAGACTGCATCAGGTAGCAGCCTGTGTTATCCGAAGCAGCATACACAACAAGTATTATATTTCGTCGTGATGTACGGTAAACCTTCTGTGGAAATAATTGTGCCTCCGCTGACGTGCCAAGTAGCTGATTTTTTAAAAGGCCAAATGACAAGCAAGAAAATAGATCATAAATGCATCATGGAAGGAAATAAAGTCTTTGTTGTTTGTACATCAGCAGTTTAACTGGTGTAAAATGGTTGGGGGACCTGTTTGTGGACAGGACGTTCGCGAGCTTGGGTGAGCTGGAGGAGAAGTACGGGCTTCCCCCGGGGAACAACTTCAGGTACTTACAGGGAAGGGCATTTGCCAGACGGCAGGTGGTGCAATTCCCGTGGCTACTGCCACACACAGTACAGGACAGGGTGCTCTCGGGGGGGTGGGTGAGAGTGGGGAAGATCTTGGAAACTTACCAGGTGATGCAGGAGGAGGAGGAGGCCTCGGTGGTGGAGTTGAAAGGTAAGTGGGAGGAGGAGTTGGGAGAGGAGATCGAAGAGGGGACATGGGTAGATGCCCTAGGGAGGGTGAACTCTTCCTCTTCATGCGCGAGGCTCAGCCTCATACAGTTTAAGGTGCTGCACAGGGCACACATGACCGGGACAAGGACAAGCCGGTTCTTTGGGGGTGAGGACAGGTGTGTTAGGTGCTCAGGGAGCCCAGCAAATCACACCCATATGTTCTGGGCATGCCCAGCACTGGAGGAATTTTGGAAGGGCGTAGCGAGGACAGTGTCGAGGGTGGTAGGATCCAAGGTCAAACCGGGCTGGGGGCTCGCAATATTTGGGGTGGCAGAGGAGCCGGGAGTGCAGGAGGCGAAAGAGGCAGGAATTCTGGCCTTTGCGTCCCTGGTAGCCCGGCGAAGGATTCTCCTTCAGTGGAAAGATGCGAGGCCCCCAAGCGTGGAATCCTGGATCAGCGATATGGCAGGGTTCATTAAATTGGAGAGGGTGAAATTTGCCTTGAGAGGGTCGGTACAAGGGTCCTTTAGGCGGTGGCAACCGTTCTTAGACTTTCTGGCAGAATGATAGACATTGGTCAATGGCAGCAGCAGCTCGGGGGTGGATGGGGGGTGGGGGGGGCTGTTTACTTTATTTTTGTTTATGTTATTTACACTGGAGGGTCTGAGGGGGTGTATACACCTGTTGTGTTAAGTCGGGGTGATAATGTTAATTTATTATTTATGTAAGGGGGGGGGGGTTGGGGGGTTGCTTTTTTAGATTGTGTTTTGTACTTAACCCTGTTGGGTTCTTTTTTCTTTCTCATTTTGTTATTGATATTTTATGAAAACCTTTAATAAAAATTTTTTTTTTTTAAACTGGTGTAAAATAACAGCAATATATCAAAGCAGCGACGATTCTTGACATAAATATTTCAAGCTGTACGATTGACATGAAAACCACGTTGATCTCAGCTTTGTTTGATTCCAAGGCAGGTGCTGCTCAATGAACACCCAGAACCTTGTGTCCTTGAATGTTTACAGTGGGATTATCTTTCCAGCAAACATGATGTTCTTCACAAAATGCTGCCCTCAAACAGGAGGACTATCAAAAAAAGGAAGCTACTGGAAAACGCTTTTGCTTTTTATTTATGGAATTGAAAGAAAGTTAAGCCAGCACATATTCGAGATTGATGGTTTTTCCAATGTTCTCAATCACCAAGAATTTCCAAGGGTGGGGGTGCATTTTCTGAATGTAACTGGCATATGAGAGTAGATCCTGGTTACGAGCTTAAACTGCTGGCAAAGTTACAGTGGGGACGACCTTGGCTCAAGGGTCTGAACAAAGACAAAGAAATGTACAGCACAGGAACAGGCCCTTCGGCCCTCCAAGCCTGCGCTGACCATGCTGCCCGTCTAAACTAAAATCTTCTACACTTCCGGGGTCCGTATCCCTCTATTCCCATCCTATTCATGTATTTGTCAAGATGCCCCTTAAACGTCATTATCCACTCTGTCTATGCACTTCATAATTTTGTAGACCTCTATCAGGTCGCCCCTCAACCTCCTTCGTTCCAGTGAGAACAAACCGAGTTTATTCAACCTCTCCTCATAGCTCATGCCCTCCATACCAGCATGGTAGCATTGTGGATAGCACAATTGCTTCACAGCTCCAGGGTCCCAGGTTCGATTCTGGCTTGGGTCACTGTCTGTGCGGAGTCTGCACATCCTCCCCATGTGTGCGTGGGTTTCCTCCGGGTGCTCTGGTTTCCTCCCACAGTCCAAAGATATGCAGGTTAGGTGGATTGGCCATGATAAATTGCCCTCAGTGTCCAAAATTGCCCTTAGTGTTGGGTGGGGTTACTGGGTTATGGGGATCGGGTGGAGGTGTTGACCTTGGGTAGGGTGCTCTTTCCAAGAGCCGGTGCAGACTCGATGGGCCGAATGGCCTCCTTCTGCACTGTAAATCCTATGATAATCTATGATACCAGGCAGCATCCTGGTAAATCTCTTCTGCACCCTCTCTAAAGCCTCCACACCCTTCTGGTAGTGTGGTGACCAGAATTGAACACTATACACCAAGTGTGCACTATACACTACACTAACTAAGGTTCTATACAGCTTCAACATGACTTGCCAATTTTTAAACTCAATGCCCCGGCCAATGAAGGCAAGCATGCCGTATGCCTTCTTGACTACCTTCTCCACCTGTGTTGCCCCTTTCAGTGACCTGTGGACCTGCACACCAAGACCTCTCTGACTGTCAATACTCTTGAGGGTTCTGATGTGTTGGGTGTTCTGGATCACATACAGGTCACCAACATTTGAAATAGTGCAACACTATTTTATTAAAAGGTTAACTATTTAAACATACTTTAACTGTGGGTAAATACAATACCAGCTTTAACTAAAGACCTTTGCCTTGTCCTAACCAGTTGATGCACTCAGCACATGGTGAATATCTGTGTTGCAGGCTGTGAGCTCTGTGCTCCTAGCTAGCTGCTACTCGAATGAGCGGGAACTCTGATGTCCCCTGTCTTTATAGTGCGTGTGCTCTCACTGGTGATTGGCTGCGGTGTTGTGTATGTTGATTGGTCCCACTGTGTGTCCATCAGTGTGTGTCTGCATCCTGATATACTGGTGTATATTATGACAGGTTCTACCATTCATTGTACATTCCCTACCTGTATTAGACCTTCCAAATGCATTACCTCACATTTGTCTGGATTAAACTCCATCTGCCATCTCACCGCCCAAGTTTCCAAACGATCTAAATCCTGCTGTATCCTCATCACTATCTGCAATTCCACCAACCTTTGTGTCGTCCGCAAACTTACTAATCAGACCAGTTACATTTTCCTCCAAATCATTGATATATACTATGAACAATAAAGGTCCCAGCACTGATCCCTGCGGAACACCACTTGTCACAGCCCTCCAATCAGAAAAGCACCCTTCCATTGCTACTCTCTGCCTTCTATGACCTAGCCAGTTCTGTATCCATCTTGCCAGCTCACCTCTGATCCTGTGTGACTTCACCTTTTGTACCAGTCTGCCATGAGGGACCTTGTCAAAGGCCTTACTGAAGTCCATATCGACAACATCCACTGCCCTACCTGCATCAATCATCTTTGTGACCTCCTCGAAAAACTCTATCAAGTTAGTGAGACACGTCCTCCCCTTTAGAAAACCGTGCTGCCTCTCACTAATACAACCCCTTGCTTCCAAATGGGAGTAGATCCTGTCTCGAAGAATTCTCTCCAGTAATTTCCCTACCACTGACGTAAGGCTCACCGACCTGTAGTTCCCTGGATTATCCTTGCTACCCTTCTTAAACAAAGAAACAACATTGGCTATTCTCCAGTCCTCCAGGACATCACCTGAAGACAGTGAGGATCCAAAGATTTCTGTCAAGGCCTCAACAATTTCCTCTCTTGCTTCCTTCAGTATTCTGGGGTAGATCCCATCAGGCCATGGGGGCCTATCCACCTTAATATTTTTCAAGACACCCAACACCTCATCTTTTTGGATTTCAATGTGACCCAGGCTATCTACACACCCTTCTCCAGACTCAACATCCACCAATTCCTTCTCTTTGGTGAATACTGATGCAAAGTATTCATTTAGTACCTCACCCATTTCCTCTGGCTCCACACATCGATTCTCTCCCCTGTCTTTCAGTGGGCCAACCCTTTCCCTGGCTACCCTCTTGCTTTTTATGTACGTGTAAAAAGCTTGGGATTTTCCTTAACCCTATTTGCCAATGACTTTTCGTGAACCCTTTTAGCCCTCCTGACTCTTTGCTTAAGTTCCTTCCTACTTTCCTTATATTCCACACAGGCTTCATCTGTTCCCAGCCCTCTAGCCTGACAAATGCCTCCTTCTTCTTTTTGACAAGGCCTACAATATCCCTCGTTATCCAAGGATCGCAAAATTTGCCATATTTATTCTTCTTCCTCACAGGAACATGCCGGTCCTCAATTCCTTTCAACTGACATTTGAAAGCCTCCCACATGTCAGATGTTGATTGACCTTCAAACATCCGCCCCCAATTTATGTTCTTCAGTTCCCGCCTAATATTGTTATAATTAGCCTTCCCCCAATTTAGCACATTCACCTGAGGACCACTTTTATCCTTGTCCACCAGCACTTTAAAACTTACTGAATTGAATGGCCTAGTCCTGAGGCGGTTCAGCCCCTCAATGAGGGGTCTGTGTATTGCACTTGCAACAATACTAAGGAACCAACAGCTAACAAGGGCCCCTGGACACAATATCCTCCAACCTCCATCACCAGCGCACTGGAGCAACTCACCTTGGATTCTTCAACAACACACACCATAGTCTTTGAGAAGGGCATAAACAACAACAAAATGAGAACCATTCCCGGGAGCCCTTCCAGGTCACACACCAGCCTGATTTGGTCATATATCACTTTTCGTTCAACATTTCCAGGTTACAATCCGAGCATTCCATCCCGAACGCCATTGTGGAAACACTTTCAGCAGCAGTTCAGGAAGAATGCACGCCACCATTCGTACTTAATGGCAATGGAAGATGATCAATAAATTCAGCCTTGCCAGTGATGCCCACACTGCAAGAATTAATCTTTCAAAATATCATTGATAATTCAACACTCATCACACCACAAAAGCCAAATCAAACACAGCATTTAAGAGCAAACTAATTAAATCTGTGAAGTATGTAAAAGGTTAGCATTAGAGAGTAGGGAAATGGGAATTAGAGTGGATAGTTTCAATAGGGAAGGGGCGAGTGCAGTATCAAGCCCATGAACTAGTGGCAGGGGACAGCACAAACATGGCCATAAATATTGCGGATATGTGGAGTCAGGAGTCCAGCTCATTAAACATCAATGCATTGATTCAATATCCTGAGGGCTGTTGGATTTACTCTTGCACTTTGATTAATCAGACTCATTTGACTGTCTGGGTGATGTTGCCAAGCTGTTGCAGCTGTTCCTTCATGATCCGGTCGGAGACTGAATGTTGTGTTTAGTCTGTCCCCACTCTCTCTTGCCCTCATGGAAACTTTACCTCATCTACACATGTGAAAGATCGACCAGCACTGGCACTCCATCAAAGGCATTCAAGCATTCCTGCTATGCCTTTGTGAGGCAATTTTCTTTAACAGGCCTGCAACCCAGAGCAGAGAGCACTCGCCCCTTTTGCTTTCCTGCACAGTTGTTTTTCTGATCCTCATTGGTTTCAAAATTCTTGAACCTTTTTCTTTAGTTTCAAGACTTCCCTTGCCACAGATGGAAGACAAACTGGCCGGAATTCTCCGATTGTCGGGATTCATCTTTCCCCTTGGCATCGCACCCCCGCCAGCGGGCATACCGGCAGCATGGGGTGGCTTCCATGGGAAATCTCATTGACAAGCAGTGGCAAATAGAATATCGCCGTCAGCGACCTGTAAAGTAATGGTACAAACTGAAATATTTAACATAAAAATTGTGAAAACCAATAAAAACATTTTGTTAAAACACGCGGCTGGGAGACCGGAGAATCCAGCCCAGGATTTCTAATTTATGCATATCTCACATAATCCCCAACCCTCCAAAGTCTTGCTTGCTTCATTGGACCACCTGGACCCTATCCAAAACTTCAACAGGGATTCCAATCACTTTCTTGCACTCTCGAAATTGCCACCTACAAGGTATAATATTTGTTGCCCTTATTACCAATGTTCACAGAATAAAGAATAAAGGGCTGGTATCTCCAACGGCGGGATCCCAAGCTTCGCCAGTAGCGCACTAACGCCGCGGATTTCCCAACGGCGTGGAGGTGCCCACAATGGGAAACCCCATTGGCTGGCTGCCAGGATGGAGAACCCTGCATGCACCAGAAAATGGATGCGGTGGGACGGAGAATCCTGCCCAAAGACTTTCATTCCCACATCTACTTGTAGTATTAAAGGTCAACAGGTGGGGTATATGATGTAGATGACGATGATGTATGACTGAAATCATTCATGTGTTAGGCTCTCAAGAGAGGAGTTGAATCATGCCTAGGAGCAATGTGCCTACTCTGTAACCTGTTTAGATGTAGTACTAACAAACAAATGTTAAGCAGATACCAGGGTATGTCTACAGCCTGTCTAAGAACAAGTCTCGTGCCTAGAGTCTAAGGACACATCTTGGAACAGTACTGACGAGAATACACATGAGTCTACCACAGGTACTATACTAGAGTGGTTATATTTCTGGACTCACATTCATGTTCAAATCCCATTGCAGTGGTGGTGAATTTCAATTCAGTTTAAAAACGAAATCAGTAAATAAAAAGTTGGTAGCATTACAAGTGGCCATAAAGCTGTTGGATAGTTGTTACAACCCCAACTGCTTCCCCTTCGTATCTTTTAGGGAAGAAAATCGTTAGTCTGGCCTCTATGTGAAAACTCTGTAATTTCTTGATCAACTCTTCCATGAATTTAAAGACCTCTATTAAGTCACCTGCTCATCCTTCCCTGTTCAAGAGAAAAGAAATCCAGCCTATTTATCCTTTCCTGATAGATATAGGCTGGATTCTCTGCCGCCAGCCGCCAGCAGCGGAGAATCCAGCGTCAGCCAAAAAAGGATCGGCACCTGCCGCTGATCCCATTCTGATGCTCTGGTGCCCTGCTGACAGTGGCATCGAGGTTCACGCCCCACACCAGCAGGAGGATGCAAATTGGTTAAATTGACCCTCTGGGCCAGAATTCACACAGGCGAGAATTGGTGGAGTTATTTCCCAGCGTGGCACAGACGCAGTGGACCTCGTGGTGGACCAAGGGGGTAACTCTTTTAGGGAGTTGCCCCCAAAGTCCATCGGAGGGCCACATCTCCCACCCCCCCAACACACACAATGCAAATCCTGCCCATCCCACCGCCACCAGACACCACTGTTATATTCCTTTGTGGGAAATATGTTGTTACTCTTTGCTTGCTATATCCAGAATGGTCTGATGGTGTGATTCTAAAGAAACCATCAATCTTGAATTCAAAGCAAAATAGATTTAATGAATAACGAATTGATTAATGTTGAATTTGTTCACTTTTATAGAACTATAACTAGTGATCAAGTAATTCAGAATAAAGTATTAACTATATTTAACTACACGTGCTAACTATGCTGTTACCTATCTCTCTAACATACTGCTGTCCAATCACTCCTAGTTCGAAGAGACCCAAGATCCTTTGAGTTCACATATTTATACATCTTGTGCTGCCATCTAGTGGTTGTTTTACCCTATGATGTAATCATTAACCCGTTACACATCTTATATATACATATCATTACAACTCCCATAAGAGGGACTCCCCCCAGAAACCCCCCATTACAGAGACTTCACCAGAAACCCTTTGAACACAGAGGCCTTCACCAGAGAACCCCCCCCCCCCCCCGCCATAAGAAAGATCCACACCAGAGACCCCCCATTACAGAGACCTCTGCCTGGAAGCCGCCATTACAGAGACCTCTGCCTGGAAGCCCCCATTACAGAGACCTCGGCCCAGAAGCCCCCATTACAGAGACCTCTGCCTGGAAGCCCCCAGTACAGAGACCTCTGCCTGGAAGCCCCCATTACAGAGACCTCTGCCTGGAAGCCCCCATTATAGAGACCTCTGCCTGGAAGCCCCCAGTACAGAGCCCTCTGCCTGGAAGCCCCAGTACAGAGACCTTTGCCTGGAAGCCCCCATTTCAGAGACCTCTGCCTCGAAGCCCCCCCCTTACAGAGACCTCTGCCTGGAAGCCCCCATTACAGAGACCTCTGCCTGGAAGCCCCCAGTACAGAACCCTCTGCCTGGAAGCCCCCCATTACAGAGACCCCTGCCTGGAAGCCCCCATTACAGAGACCCCTGCCTGGAAGCCCCATTTCAGAGACCTCTGCCTGGTAGCCCCCAGTACAGAAACCTCTGCCTGGGAGCCCCCAGTACAGAGACCTCTGCGTGGAATCCCCCATTACAGAGACCTCTGCGTGGAATCCCCCATTACAGAGACCTCTGCCTGGAAGCCCCCATTACAGAGACCTCTGTCCTGCTGCCCCCAGTACAGAGACCTCTGCCTGGAAGCCCCCATTACAGAGACCTCTGCCTGGAAGCCCCCAGTACGGAGACCTCTGCCTGGAATCCCCCATTACAGAGACACTTGCCTGGAAGCCCCCAGTACAGAGATCTCTGCCTGGAATCCCTCATTACAGGGACCTCTGCCTGGAAGCCCCATTTTGTGATACCTCTGCCTAGAAGCTCACAATACAGAGACCTCTGCCTGGACGCCCCCAGTACAGAGACCTCTGCCTGGAAGCCCCCAGTACAGAGACCTCTGCCTGGAAGCCCCCAGTACAGAGACCTCTGCCTGGAAGCCCCCAGTACAGAGACCTCTGCCTGGAAGCTAGAAAGAGGTCCAGACAGAGACATTGAAAAACATCCCTGCTTTCAAACTCACCTGTACAATACACCTGCTGGCTCAGGCAGAGGAATACCACCTTTCAATTCCTAGAAAGAGAAAACCAGTCAGCTGTGTTTAAACTCCCTCAGATTATTTATTTGCAATGTTTTTTATTCATATCAATGTAAAATTGATTTTACTGGGCTGTGATTGACATCTTCCACACACAGCCAGCTATCAGCATTGTTTAATCTCAATTTCCCTTCACAAGTGAGTGAATTTGAAGTAGTCACCTCCCAGTTCCTCTTTTTCTCTGCAGAAGGCACTTACATATCTTTATGATGTGGTCAAAGAGCTGTCAATCATAGCTTGATGTCAATCATAGCCTGAGAACGGAGCTGCACTTCGAAAGCTAGTGACTCGAAACAAACCTGTTGGATTTTAACCTGGTGTTGTAAGACTTCTTACTGTGCCCACCCCAGTCCAATGCCGGCATCTCCACGTCTTGATGTTTATAAACATTGCCCTTAGTTTCACAGCTGGAAATCTGAAAAAGAAACAGAAAATGATGGATAAACTCAACAGGTCTGGCATCATCTGTGGAGAGAGAAACAGAGTTAACATTTTGAGTTCATATGACCCTTCTACTGAACTGAAGAAAGATACAAATGTAATGAATTATATAATTGGAGGAGTTGGGGCAGAATAGATGGACAGTGATATGACGGAGCAAAGGAGAGATTAACAAAGGTGTTCTGGACATAAGACAAAGGGGTTGTAGAAGATTCATGCAGATTTGAACCATTAACTCTGTTCCTCTCTCCACAGATGCTGCCAGACCTGCTGAGTTTATCCAGCATTTTCTGGTTTTATTTCAGATTTACAGCATCTGCAGTATATTACTTTTAGTTGACTCCAGAGAAGATTGAGACTCTCGGGATCTGAACTATTCTCATGTGTCCATGCAACACCACATGGGGATCTTTGAATTTCAGTTCGGGAGTGGTCAATCTACATGGAAGAGGCTCCCTAGGAAGATGGCCAAAATAGTCATTGATTTGCTACATACTTGGTGCACAACAGTGCAACGAAGGATATACTTGCATTGGAGGGTGTACAGCAAAAGTTCATTAGTTTGGTTCCTGAGATGAGAGGGTTGTCTGATGTTGAGAGACTGAGTAAATTGGGTCTATGCTCCCTGGATTTTAGAAGAATGAGAAGTGATCTCATTGAAACATATAAGGTTCTAAAGGGGCTTGACGGGTAGACACAGAGGTTATTTCCCCAGGCTGGGGCACCGAGAACGTGGGGGCACAGTTTCAGGACAAGGGGTTGATCATGTAGGACCGAGATGAGGAGAAACCACTTCACTCAGAAGGTTGTAAATCTTTGCAATTCTCTACCCCAGAGGATTGTGGATACTCCATCGTTGAGTGTATTCAGGTCTGAGATTGACAGATTTTTGACCTCTCAAAGAATCAAGGTGTATGGGGAGCAGGCCCGAAGATGGAGCTGAGGTAGAAAATCGACCATGGGCCTTATTAAATGGTGGAGAAGGTTCGAGGTGCCGAATGGTCTACTCCTGCTTCTATTTCTTATGTCCTTATTTTCTGGGAGAACTCTGCAACAACATAACTTTTTGGGATCCAGAATATGAGTGATCTGCGACATATGGGGCAGGATTCCATTATCTGGACCACTGGGAGCTCTTCTGGGGCAGGTGTAACCTGTATAAGAAGGACGGGTTGCATCTAAACCGGAGAGGCATAAATATCCTGGCCGCGAGGTTTGCTAGTGTCACACGGGAGGGTTTAAACTAGTATGGCAGGGGGGTGGGCACGGGAGCAATAGGTCAGAAGGTGAGAGCATTGAGGGAGAACTAGGGAATAGGGACAGTGTGGCTCTGAGGCAGAGCAGACGGGGAGAAGTTGCTGAACACAGCGGGTCTGGTGGCCTGAAGTGCATATGTTTTAATGCAAGGAGCATTACGGGTAAGGCAGATGAACTTAGAGCTTGGATTACTACTTGGAACTATGATGTTGTTGCCATTACATAGACCTGGTTGAGGGAAGGGCAGGATTGGCAGCTAAACGTTCCAGGATTTAGATGTTTCAGGCGGGATAGAGGGGGATGTAAAAGGGGAGGCGGAGTTGCGCTACTTGTTTGGGAGAATATCACAGCTATACTGCGAGAGGACACCTCAGAGGGCAGTGAGGCTATATGGGTAGAGATCAGGAATAAGAAGGGTGCAGTCACAATGTTGGGGGTATACTACAGGCCTCCCAACAGCCAGCGGGAGATAGAGGAGCAGATAGGTAGACAGATTTTGGAAAAGAGTAAAAACAACAGGGTTGTGGTGATGGGAGACTTCAACTTCCCCAATATTGACTGGGACTCACTTAGTGCCAGGGGCTTAGACGGGGCGGAGTTTGTAAGGAGCATCCAGGAGGGCTTCTTAAAACAATATGTAAACAGTCCAACTAGGGAAGGGGCGGTACTGGACCTGGTATTGGGGAATGAGCCCGGCCAGGTGGTAGATGTTTCAGTAGGGGAGCATTTCGGTAACAGTGACCACAATTCAGTAAGTTTTAAAGTACTGGTGGACAAGGATAAGAGTGGTCCGAGGATGTATGTGCTAAATTGGGGGAAGGCTAATTATAACAATATTAGGCGGGAACTGAAGAACATAGATTGGGGGCGGATGTTTGAGGGCAAATCAACATCTGACATGTGGGAGGCTTTCAAGTGTCAGTTGAAAGGAATACAGGACCGGCATGTTCCTGTGAGGAAGAAAGATAAATACGGCAATTTTCGGGAACCTTGGATGACGAGTGATATTGTAGGCCTCGTCAAAAAGAAAAAGGAGGCATTTGTCAGGGCTAAAAGGCTGGGAACAGACGAAGCCTGTGTGGCATATAAGGAAAGTAGGAAGGAACTTAAGCAAGGAGTCAGGAGGGCTAGAAGGGGTCACGAAAAGTCATTAGCAAATAGGGTTAAGGAAAATCCCAAGGCTTTTTACACGTACATAAAAAGCAAGAGGGTAGCCAGGGAAAGGGTTGGCCCACTGAAGGATAGGCAAGGGAATCTATGTGTGGAGCCAGAGGAAATGGGCGAGGTACTAAATGAATACTTTGCATCAGTATTCACCAAAGAGAAGGAATTGGTAGATGTTGAGTCTGGAGAAGGGGGTGTAGATAGCCTGGGTCACATTGTGATCCAAAAAGACGAGGTGTTGGGTGTCTTAAAAAATATTAAGGTAGATAAGTCCCCAGGGCCTGATGGGATCTACCCCAGAATACTGAAGGAGGCTGGAGAGGAAATTGCTGAGGCCTTGACAGAAATCTTTGGATCCTCGCTGTCTTCAGGGGATGTCCCGGAGGACTGGAGAATAGCCAATGTTGTTCCTCTGTTTAAGAAGGGTAGCAAGGATAATCCCGGGAACTACAGGCCGGTGAGCCTTACGTCAGTGGTAGGGAAATTACTGGAGAGAATTCTTAGAGACAGGATCTACTCCCATTTGGAAGCAAATGGACGTATTAGTGAGAGGCAGCACGGTTTTGTGAAGGGGAGGTCGTGTCTCACTAACTTGATAGAGTTTTTCGAGGAGGTCACTAAGATGATTGATGCAGGTAGGGCAGTAGATGTTGTCTATATGTACTTCAGTAAGGCCTTTGACAAGGTCGCTCATGGTAGACTAGTACAAAAGGTGAAGTCACACGGGATCAGGGGTGAACTGGCAAGGTGGATACAGAACTGGCTAGGCCATAGAAGGCAGAGGGTAGCAATGGAGGGATGCTTTTCTAATTGGAGGGCTGTGACCAGTGGTGTTCCACAGGGATCAGTGCTGGGACCTTTGCTCTTTGTAGTATATATAAATGATTTGAGGAAAATGTAACTGGTCTGATTAGTAAGTTTGCAGACGACACAAAGGTTGGTGGAATTGCGGATCGCGATGAGGACTGTCTGAGGATACAGCAGGATTTAGATTGTCTGGAGACTTGGGCGGAGAGATGGCAGATGGAGTTTAATCCGGACAAATGTGAGGTAATGCATTTTGGAAGGTCTAATGCAGGTAGGGAATATACAGTGAATGGTAGAACCCTCAAGAGTATTGAAAGTCAAAGAGATCTAGGAGTACAGGTCCACAGGTCATTGAAAGGGGCAACACAGGTGGAGAAGGTAGTCAAGAAGGCATACGGCATGCTTGCCTTCATTGGCCGGGGCATTGAGTATAAGAATTGGCAAGTCATGTTGCAGCTGTATAGAACCTTAGTTAGGCCACACTTGGAGTATAGTGTTCAATTCTGGTCACCACACTACCAGAAGGATGTGGAGGCTTTAGAGAGGGTGCAGAAGAGATTTACCAGAATGTTGCCTGGTATGGAGGGCATAAGCTATGAGGAGCGGTTGAATAAACTCGGTTTGTTCTCACTGGAACGAAGGAGGTTGAGGGGCGACCTGATAGAGGTATACAAAATTATGAGGGGCATAGACAGAGTGGATAGTCAGAGGCTTTTCCCCAGGGTAGAGGGGTCAATTACTAGGGGGCATAGGTTTAAGGTGAGAGGGGCAAGGTTTAGAGTAGATGTACGAGGCAAGTTTTTTACGCAGAGGGTTGTGGGTGCCTGGAACTCACTACCGGAGGAGGTAGTGGAAGCAGGGACGGTAGGGACATTTAAGGGGCATCTTGACAAATATATGAATAGGATGGGAATAGAAGGATACGGACCCAGGAAGTGTAGAAGATTGTAGTTTAGTCGGGCAGTATGGTCGGCACGGGCTTGGAGGGCCGAAGGGCCTGTTCCTGTGCTGTACATTTCTTTGTTCTTTGTTTGTTCTATTCTCCGAACCCCGCCGGGTCGTAGAATTCCCAGGGGGCAGTGTGAATCCCGCCCTGCCGCTCTGACGCCGGCTGCCGTATTCTCCGGCGCCGGTTTTCAGGCGAGGGCGGGGATCACATCACGCCGGTCGGGGGCCGTTGGCAGCGGCCTCCCCCGCATTTCTCTGGGCCCCGATGGCTGAGCAGCCGTCGGTTTCTGGCCAGTCCCGTCAGCATGAAATGGACATGGTCCCACATGGTGCGACCTGGCTGGTAGGCCGGCTGGCGCGGTCCTTGGGGGGGGCACGGGGGGATCCCGCCCCGGGGGGGGGGCCCCAGGGTGGCCGGGCCCGCGATCGGAGTCCACCGATCTGCGGGCGGGCCTGGGGGCACTCCTTCCTTCTGCGCCAGCCTCTGTAGGGCTCCACCATGGCCGGCATGGAGAAGACACCCCCCTGCGCATGCGCAAGAATACGCCGGCAGTTCCGCGCATGGGCGGAACCACGCCGGCCGTTCTGTGCATGCGCTAACTTGGCCCTTCGGCAGCGGTTGGCACGGCGCCAACCCCTCCGCCGCCGGTTGGTGTGTCGCCAACCCCTCCGCCGCCGGTTGGTGTGGCGCCAACCCCTCCGCCACCGGCCTGGCCCCCAGAAGTGCGGAGGATTCCGCAACTTCAGCTTGTCCCGACTCCGGAGTGGCTCGCGACATTTTTTTACGCCGCCATCGGGGGATTCGGGAGAATACCACCCATGATATGTGGTGAGTGATCAACATGCTTGTGACTTGAAATCAATGATTGCCAAAGCTGTCCACCACTGAGAGTTTTCCTTACCTCATACCTGGCTCTGCTGTAGACTCATTGATGGAGATTGATCACTGTGATAAGTCAATGACTTCGTTATTATTGGGTCATGTGATGAGCAGGAGAGCAGAAGGCAAACTAGATGAACATTTGATAACTTTTCTGTAAATCACATACACTGCCAAACCAGATTGGAAGAAGAGTGTCGCAGAATTCTTTGGACCTCCTGGGTTCTTGTCTGAATGTACCTAATATCATTGGGACCATTTAGCCAGTGAATGCTACTTGCAAAGTATAAACATCTGTGGCGGAATTCTCCATTCCTGAGACTAAGGGCTGGATTCTCCCAACCCCGCCGGCCGCAAGAGCGCCTCGGGCGAGCCGCGTAGAATGGAAAAATCTAGTGACCTCGGACAGGATTTTCCGGTCGCTGGGTGAGCGAGCGCGGCCGGAGAATCCCACCATAGTGTTGACGTCGGAGCAGAATCCATGGACTTCCACGACAGCAAAATTGGCGCCGCACCTGCACCGATTTAGCAACCGTTGAGGGGCTAGCACCAGTGCCACATGGAACACCTAAATCATTTATCTGTCTGTCATCTATTTCATTATCTATCGCTTTCTACATCTCTCCCTCTGCCTCTCATCAGTCCATCATTTTTTTATTATTCATTCCAAGATGTCAGGCGGGATTCTCCTTCCCGCCACACCTGTTTTCTGGTGCAGTGCACCCCCGCCAGCAGCAGGATTCTCCGTCCCGGCAGCCAACCAATAGGGTTTCCCATTGTAGGCACCCCCATGCTGTCAGGAAATCCAGGAGTGTGAGTGCGCTGCCGGTGAAACAGAGAATCCAGCCCATCAGCTTCCCTGGCTAGGCCAACATTTGTTGCCACCCCTAACTTGAGATGGTGATGGTGAGCCTCCTTCTTGCACTGCTGCTGTCCATTTGGTGTAGGTACAGCGACAGTGCTATTAGCGAGGCAGTTACAGGATTTTGACCAAGTGACAGTGAAGGAATGGCGATATATTTCCAAGTCACAATGTGAGTGACTTGGCGGAGAACTTCCAGATGGTGGTGTTCCCATTCATGTGGTGGCCTTGTTCTTCTAAGTGATAGAGATTGTGGGATTGGAAGGTGCTGTTGAAGAAGACTTGGAAGTTTCTGAAGTGTATCTTGTAGTTGGTACATATTACTGCCACTGTGCACGGTGGGATGAATGTTTAGGGTCGTAGATGGGATACCGATCAAGTGGACTATTTATCTTGGATAGTGTCGATCTTTCATTTAATATAAATTTAGAGTTCCCAATTCTATTTTTTTACAATTAAGGGACAATTTAGCATGGCCAACTCACCTACCCTGTACATCTTTGGGTTGTGGGAGTGAGACCCACGCAGACACGGGGAGAATGTGCAAACTCCACACGGACAGTGACCTGGGGCCGGGATCGAACCTGAGTCCTTGTCGCCGTGAGGCAACAGTGCTAACCACTGTGCCACCATGCCACCCTGGTGTCAACCTTCTTGAGTGTTGTTGGAGCTGCACTCATCCAGGCAAGTGGAAAGTGTTCCATCACACTCCTAACTTGTGCCTTATTGATGGTGGACAGGCTTGTTGGAGACAGGAAGTGAGTGAATTGTTGCAGAATACCACATATCTATCCTGCTCTTTTTGCCACAGTGTATATATGGGTGGTGTTATAACACCCACGAGACTCACGGGGATGACTCGATTAATCTTCCCGTGAGCCTCATGGAGTATGAGCTCCCCCACTGAGGGGCAGAGGCCCATCAGCGGGCTAGTTAACTCAGTACCATAAAAGCTGGCACAGGTAGGACCAAGCTGCAGAATGACCCTGACTGGAACTGTTACTTCTAAATACATTCGAGGAAATACATTTTGTTTTTGACTCTCCTTTCCAGACTACTCAATGACTATTAAATTGGCGATGAGGATAAAACAGAACTACAGTTGGCACTGCTAACCATTTGGAGCATAACCACATCTCTTTGCAACGGAATAAGGTTTGCACCATTTTGAAAATACCGCTCTTTGGCCGACTCAACACATGTGTAGAGGACTGGACTCAGTATGCGGGGCGTATACATTTTTAAAAAGGCAAACGCTACCACTGGGGATGATCGCCAGATGGTAATTCTTCTGACCACCCCTGGGGCCCCACGTTCAGAGTCATAAAGAGCCTAATATACCCCGTGGCCACAGACTTCAAGACGTTTGAGTAGAGATAAGAAATAAAAAAGGTTGGAAGTCACTTGCAGGAGTAATGTATATGTCCCCTAACGGTAACTACACTGTAGGACCAGGATTAAAGGAGGAATAATGGGGCTTGTGAGAAAGGTACAGCAATAACCATGGATGATTCTAATCTATGTATAGATTGAACAAATTAGATTGGTGAAGATAGCTGAAAGATGAGTCCATAGAGTGTTAGTTTCTTAGAGGAGCACATTCTAACAGCCAACTAGAGAGGAGACTACTCGAGAACTGGTAATGTGCAATGAGATTGGATTAATTAATAACATGATAGTAAAGGTGCCACTAGGTAGTAGAGAACATTACATGATTGAATTTTGCATTTTTGAGGGAGACTAGAGAGGGCCTAAGAATAGTGTTTTAAACTTAAATAAGGGCACTGATGAGACAGAGCTGGCTAAAATGAACTGGGAAATTAGGTTAAGGAAGTGGTCCTTAGAGATGTAGTTGCAGACATTTAAATGAAATCTTTCGTAAGATATCTTGCAGTGAGAAAGAAAGAAACTAGAAGGATGCAACATCCGCGGATAACAAAGGGAGTTACAGATACCATCAAACTTAAAGAAAAAGCATACAATTCTGCAAAGACCAGCGGCAAGTCAAAAAATTGATAATAAGGTGAGAAAAATTAGAGAAAAAGTGAAAGCTAGCTAGAAAGACAGAAACAGATAGAGTTTCTACAGGTATTTACAAATGAATAGAGTAACACAGACAGTGAGCCTGAGGAATTAATAATGGAAGATAAGGAAATGGTAAATGAATTGAATCAGGTGATGAAAGGGAGGGTGGAACTTAAAACAATTACAATCACCAAGGAAAGCATATTGAGAAAATTATTAGAACTAAAAGCTGACAAGTCCACAGGTCCTGATGGACTTCATCCTAGGGTTTTATAAATGTTTCTGCTAAGATAGTGGATGCATTGTTTTTGATTTTTCAAGTTCCACTGGAAAATAACAAAGAACAAAGAACAAAGAAATGTACAGCACAGGAACAGGCCCTTCGGCCCTCCAAGCCCGTGCCGACCATACTGCCCGACTAAACTACAATCTTCTACACTCATAGAAATAGTGAATGGAGCTCAACTATTCAAGAAATGAGGGGCATAGAGAGCAGGTAACGACAGGCCATTTAGCTTAACATCTGTCAGAGGGAAAATGTTGGAATCTATTATTAAGGACATCTAAAAAATCTCTATGCATTCAGGCAGAGTCAACATGCTTTTGTGAAAGCAAAGTCATGTTTGGCTAATTAATTAGAGTTATTCGAGGGAGTAACAAACAATGTGGATGATGGGGAATTTGTGGATGTAGAGTATTTAAATTAACAGAATGTGTTTGACAAGATGCCACATCACAGGTTACTGCATAAAATAAGAGCAAACAGTATAGAGGTAAAATATTAGCATGGAGGGAGGACTGGTTAGTTCACACAAAACAGAGAGCGCGATCCATCGGCCACACTGCATCAGAAAAGCATCTCGGCGCGGCACCACGTGGCCTTTGAAAGCTGGGAGATCCCGCTCCCGGGATCTACCAGGCTTGCAACACCTTGCGAGATTGAATGCAATCTCACGAGACATTGCAATGGGAGGGTTCACTTTTTAGCAAAGCTGCATATTAGAGTGAGGCAGTAAGCCTCACTCTAATGTGCAGATTCCCGAGGTATCTGAGGCTTCGGGATTCAACCCCTTCGCCTCAGAGACCTCGGGCGAGCTCCATTCAGCACTGAGTCCCACAAACGGGGACCAGACAGAATGGCACTTGTCGGGGTCTCCCGGGGGATTGGAGGCACCCAGCTGCATGCCTTTTGGGCAGGGTAGTACCCTGGCAATGGCAGCCTGGTAGTACCACCTGGGTGCAAGCCTGGTACAAGGTGCCACTTCCAGCTAGCACAGGTACTGCCAAGGTGCCAGGTTGCCACTGCCAAGGTCATTTTTCTGCGCCCGCAGTCAGGAAGGGGTTACCCGGCGTGGATGTTGGGAGTGGGTGGGGGCAAAGACCCTCCCATATTGTGTTCAGGCATGGGGTTTGGGGGAGGGTCAGGATTGTTTCGGGGACCTCGGAGATCGGGACGCCATTTAAAAATGGCATCCCGATGTCTCACTACAATGGGGAGTTCCGGTGAGTGGAGCTCCCCACTGTACAAAACGGGGCTAGGGGCTCACAAACTCGAGTTGTGTTGAATAGCCATGTGTTTCTCAGCACTGAGTGCTGGGAAACACGCGACTAAACGTTCTCGCTAGGGGACTTTATTCCCTTTCTGGAGAATCGCGCCCAGAGTGTAGGCATAAATGGGTCATTTGGGTTGGCAGGATGTTAGTACTGGGTGTCACTGGGGCCTCAACTATTCAGAACTTATTTAAATGATTTGAATGAAGGTACCAAATATATAGTTGTTAAATTTGCTGATGCCACAGAGATAGGTAGGGTAAGTTGTGAAGAAGACATAAGGGGCTGGATTCTCCAATTTTGATGCTATGTACCCCATGCCAGCGTGGGAACGGTGGCGTTTTCCGACAAAAAATGGGGTAAAACGGCCCTGATCCTCCGTTTGGTGGGGGGCTAGCACCAAAGCAGCGTAAAGCACCAGGGTCTAGCTGATGATACGGCCCGGAGAGTTGCCGGGTCCGTGGTCGCGCATGCGTACGGCAGCAGCCGCCCCCGACTCGATCATGAACTTTGATTCTCTGGCCAATCGCCGAACGGGATTGCGGCGTCAGCGACCAAAGAATCCCACCCAAGGAGTCTGCAATGTGTTTCTCAGCAGCAGGAGACAGAGTGCCGTTCGCTGGTGATGGGATTCTCCGCTCCTACCCCTGTCAATGAGAATACCCACTGAAGCCACCCCACACTGTCAGGAAACCCATGGAAGCGGGTGCGTTACCGGTGGGACCAGAGAATCTCGTTCCTGTGAACAGCCGGGGAATTCCAGCCATAAATGCATTAGAAGCAGTTCAAAGAATGTTCACTTGACTGATTCCTGGGATGAGAGGGTTATCTTATGAGGAAAGGTTGGACTGGTTGGGCCTGTATCCATTGGCGTTTAGAAGAATGAGGTGATTTTATTGAAATATATATGGCGGGATATATATGGCGGGATTCTCTGTTCCTGAGACTAAGGGCTGGATTCTCCGTTTTTGGGACTATGTCCCCACGCCGTCGTAAAAACTGGCGTGAAAGGGCCACATATTCCTAGCCCTGCAGGGGGCAAGTAGTGACCCGTCAGGAAGCTCGCAGCTTTTGCTGCAGATCAGGCCCCTGCACTTCCGGAACAGAGGCCGCGCATGCGCATGGTGGCTGCCTCCAGCGATCGCGCCATGCTCCATGGCGGACTCGGACCGCGGAGCTAGACCTCCCAAATAGTGCCCCTGATCGGCCGCGCGCCCGACCCGAACCTCCCGCCCAAAATTGCCCGGTGGCATATGAGGCCCCCCCTGCCCTTCGATCGGCCCGCCCCCAACCATGGCGGCCGCGGACTGAGTCCACAGCCACCATGCTCGTATCCCGACTGGCAGGACCATGTTAGATCCACGCCGTCGGGAATTCGGCCGAATGGGGGTGGAGAATGGCAAGGCGGGCCTCCAGCAATCGCCGCAGGTAGGGGATACGTGGCCCGGAGAATTGGGGAACCGGCACCGGTCCTGATTCCATGCGCGAAACTGGATTCTCCGCCCTGACGCCTGACACGATTTCGGCGTCGGGTGCAGAGTATCCAGCCGGGGCAGGATTTGTGGAGTTCCACAACAGCAAAACTGCTGCCTCACCTTAACCGATTCAGCTACTGTTTTGAGGGGCTAGCAGCAGCACCACGTGGAACACACTCGATTCCAATGAGAAACGGTGCATAATTCGCCAGGTTCTTGATTGACACTCAGGAGGCTGACAAGCTATTGCCTCGTATACACATTTCACTCTCCACACACACCATACCAGCCAATAAGATGGCAGCAAGCCTCCTGGCCCACGTTTTATGGACGCCAAACTCGAGGCCCTCCTGGACGCCGCAGAGGAGAGGCAGACCATGCTTGGAAGGAGCTGCCAGCCCTCACCGTTCGTCATGCCTGGGCGCAGATGGCAGAGGCGGTGAGTGCAGTGAGCAACACCATCTAGACCCGCCTGCAGTGCAGGAAGAAAGTGCACAACCTCCTCAGGGTAGCCAGGGTGAGTATGCAGCACTGTGCCCCTGGCACCAACACCCATCCCACCCTTAATCCCCCCTCCTCACCCACCCAGAGGGCAGCCGAAACCCCACTCTGCACCACATGCCGGCACCCATATCAGCTGCCATGGCCGGGTGCCTGGCCACTGAAGCCACCAGCTGCCCACTGTCATGTGAGAGTACCTTTAAGAAATGGGTGTTTATAAATGGGTGTGTATATAAATATCTCTAGTGAGAGTACCTTTAAGAAATTGGTGTTTAGTACTGCAGTGATGTCGGAGAGTGGGTGGAGCTGGCCTGTCTCTCAGCTTTTTAGTTTTGTTTTTGAGCAGGCTGCAGGGTGTGTTTTAGTTTCGTTCTCAGTGTTGGAGCTGAAGCCAGACCAAGCAGGTGTACTGCTGCTCTCTCTGCCATCAAAAGACTATCTCTTGATCATTTAGTGAATTCAGAATTATAAATGTTTTCAGTAGTGACTTTAACCTGATGCGCTGCTGACAAAGGTCATGTTTTTAAGTCGTATGGATGTTAAAAAGGAAAGTTTAAAGGTATACTTAGCGTTGTAGTCTTTGGGGGTTGTATTTGAATTGATGGTTGCTAAGATGTTCACTGTATGTTTTAAAAAGGTTAACTTGAGTTCATAGAATAAACATTGTTTTGTTTTAAAAAATACTTTTCCATTTCTGCTGTACCACACCTGTAGAGTGGGCCGTGTGCTCCCCACACCACAATCTATTAAATGTTGTGGGTCAGGTGTAGCCATGTAAAATGGCT
Source organism: Scyliorhinus torazame (assembly GCF_047496885.1). Classification (NCBI taxonomy): domain Eukaryota; kingdom Metazoa; phylum Chordata; class Chondrichthyes; order Carcharhiniformes; family Scyliorhinidae; genus Scyliorhinus; species Scyliorhinus torazame. Next base: position 197,919,643 of record NC_092716.1, on the reverse strand, counting down.
GACTCCCGATTAGAATGGTCAAACCCCGACTTAAAATGGCGAACGGAAGAGGCTGATGGGAAAATCAGCCAACAGGACTCAAACGGACAGCTGCAGGTAAAACAGTGTATTCTCCTCTGGGGAAGTCAGTCGAGACCGATACCTGCAGCCATCAACATCACAACAACCCAGCCATCTGCATATTAAGCAGCCATCCCCGGGAACAATTGCTACAAATTAGCACCATAAAGTCGACCCAGACCTTTTGGCGCCAGCAGGAGCTGACACAAAGAAACGTAAACTACCACCCCCCGATCAAGGAATCGCTCCAGTATTGGAGCATATCGAACCAAGTGATTGGGACCAAGTCCAATCACTTGGAACCAGGTACAAGGTCCACCCCGAGAGGCGGGAAGCCCCTGGGGACTATAAGAATAGGGGCCAAGTTCAACTTGACCCTTCTTCCCTGCTTCGCACCCTTCGAGACCCTTGCTGCAAGAAGAACGTAAGTTTTACTCCAGCGATCGCTACCAGATAGGCACTCCTGACTATCGACCTGTACCAGCTTTTGAATCCCTCATGCTCAGAACCTATTCGAAAGACCATTCGTTTCCCTGACCTGGTGGGCCATTTCCAAAGTTAAGTATTGGCCTTTTAGTGGTAGGTAGTAGTCTAGAAGTAGAATTATTGTATAAGTATTAATTGCTGTATATAATAAATGAGCGTTGATTTAACTCTTACTAAGCGGTGTGTTGCATTATTAATCATTACTTGGACTTTAACCACGTGGCGGTATCAGAAAGATACCTGGCGATTCATGAGCAAAGGTGACAGAATAAGAATAAGTAAACTAAGGCTAAAACGAGCAACACAGGTGAACTCCATGATACACCTTGGGGTTCTCTAAACCCTGGCCCATAACACCACCCCCTGGGCTGCATGTGTCGAACTGTCTAACACTTTGCACTGTCTGTTTGCCCCCCAGGAGAAGGCCGGCCGGAGAAAACTAGAGGGGGACCGCCCGACCTGCGGCCCCTCACTGCGGCAGAGCAGCTGACCCTGGACGTGTTTGGCGGGCCTGAGAAAAGGGAAGTCGCCAGGATGGAGATCGTCTGCGGGCGATGAAGTGAGACCCTGCTTAGTTGCAGTTCCCTGTGCCACCCCCCCCCCCCCCCCACCCCCCGCATACCCCTCACACCACCCCCACTCCCACCCGGCCCAAGGTCTATTCATGCGTGTTGTCTTGTGCCTTGCAGGAGGTGCTGGTGATATGGCAGGTCCATCTGGTGTCCCCCTCCCCCAGCCACAGCTAGTGCCACAACCAGAAACCCCGCGTGCCAAGCAGTGATGACACAGAATTGACTCATATACCTGAAACCCAAGCTCGAGTCCGATGTTGACCCAGATTTCCCAACCCCCCACCCACCCCATCCCCACCGTGACAGCTATCTCCAACACCCCCTACCATCCCAGAGCCACTCACCTTGGGTTGGGCACTTTAGTGAAGAGGCTCCTGGGACACACTCTGGTGTTCACCACACAGCTACTCGGTACATCAGGTGGAGGTAAGAACGACCAAGGGGGCGGACATCGGATAGCAGGCCGTCCCCAAGGACGCGCTGCCATCCAGATGTCTTTCAGGCTTCTGGAATAGATAGTCCCGTCTATAGTGGAGATGCAGTCTCAGGCTCAGGGGACTACATGAGGGTTTTCGGCGAGCATCCATCACCTGGCAGACGTCCAACCGCATGCAGGAGCAGGAGGTGGCCCGACCATGCGTGCCACCTGGGCCAACACGGGTGGCATCCGCAGTGGAGGGTTTTGGCTATGGATCAGCATGTCCAAGGCCTGCGGCGCTCTGTGCAGGTGGTGGCCGAGTCCCAGGACAGCGCTGCCCTCTCACAGGCAGCCATGTGCCAGAGCCACCTGGACATTGTAGCGGCGCTCCTGAGCGTGGCCCAATCACAGCGAGTCATGGCTGAGAGTGTCGGTGGCATTGCGCAGGCATTGACCGACATGGCACAGAAACAGAGGGAGCTGGCCCAATCCCAGAGGAAGATTGCGCAGTCACTAGCTGATGCGGCACAGACCCAGAAGGTGGTGGCACAGTCGCAGCATGATGTGGCGCAGTCCCATATGGAGGTGGTCCACTCCCTGTGCCCCATGGCCGTGAGCATGTAGATCCTGGTCGAGACCAGAGGGAACCTCCAGGACTGGCAGTGCCAGGTGGCAGGGGTGCCTCAGGGAATAGCTCCACTCACAATCTCGTCCCATGGAGCAATCCGGGGGCCATCGGGCATCCTAAGGGAGAAGGAGGTGATGGGGCCCGTATCGGTGAATCCCGCAGGGGAGGTGCCGGAACACCGCAGCACCACGGACACCCCCCAACTCCCCGGTCCCCAACCCCCCATCCACACCTCCACCACCCCAGAGATTCGATGGGACCGTGTAATGAAATAGCCAGCACGCATGCAGGGACCATCCAGGTAGACGGTGGAAAGTGCTACCGTGGGCAGGAGTCAGACATTGTCGAACGGTGTGGAGCACCAGAGCATCGCAGAGCGGATTATCATCACCCTCCATCCCATGGGCCAGACCAGCTGTTACTGCCAACCCAGGGCCCACTCCCCCATAGTGCGGCAGGTATATGCTACAGAGAGGGTTGTAGGCGGTAACCCCTGTAACCCCTTAATATATCAGTCACGTCTATTGGATAATTGATATCAAATTAGTATTTAATTGGAAGGTCTGTTAACCCATTCCTAACAGGGTGGCCGGGAGGTTGGTGGTGGTGGTGGTGGTGGTGGTGGGGGGGGGGGGGGGGGGGGGGGGGGGGGGGGGGAGCTCGGCGGGTGGTGTGTGTGCGGGGTGGGTACAGTGGCATACGGTGTCCGTGCCCCTAGCTAGTCCTCCACCCCACCCAGTCAGTGAACATGGAGGTGATCAGAGCGTCCCGTGTGTGTTAGCCCTGGCGCACACATTGCACAGCCTTCTGTGGCTGCCTGGGCCCCATGTCTTGCCCATCTTCGTCCTCTGCTGCATCCTTCTCATTGGACGAAGCCTGACGTTCATCCTCCTCCTTCAGTACGATGTTGTGGAGGCCACTATGATGCGGGCAACGCTCTCAGCGCCATACTGGAGGGCCCCTCCAAAGCAGTCCAGACACCTGAACCGCATCTTCAGGAGGCCAAAGCACCGCTCGATCACGTCCCTGCTCGCGGCATTGGCATCACTTTCGCGGGTCTCCATGTCGCGTCCCCGAGTACTTCGGATACGTGTCATAAGCCACGACTGCATGATGCGCATCTGGTGGGTCACATATCAGCTGCACATTCATCGAGTGGAACTCCTTTCAGTTCGTGGAGAGTGGCCTGTCATCTGTATGTACTCACAGGGCAACATGCATCCTGTCGATCACCCCATGGACCCGGGGCATCTCAGCGATGGTGGCGAACTTCACTGCCCAGGCATTCTGGTGGGCTTGGTCCACATTGAAATGGATGTATTATGCCTACATGACATATAGGCCCTCCATGATGGCGCATATGCTCTGTGAGATTCCGGACAGGTCCCCACTCGGCGCTTGGATGGAGGCTGGGGTGTAAAGGTTCAGGGCGACCGTCACCTTGATGGCCACCGGGAGTGGGTGCCCTCCCCATTCCCCACAGTGCCATGTATGCCATGATCTGGCAGATATGTTGCACTGTCCCACTTCTCAGCTGGAATCCTAGACGGCATGCCCGGTCCTGGAGATCCTCGAATGACAGGCGCAGCCGGTACACACAAGGCCGCATGCGAGGCCTCTTTTACATCTTCCCCTCGGCATGTTGAGCGGCTGGCTCTCCATCCTGAGCAGCTGCCTCCTGTTTCGCTGATGCACGCTACTCTGCTGCAGCTTCCTCCTCCTCCTCAAGCAGCTCCAGCTCATCCTCAAGCTGCAGGACATCCCCCAGGGTTGCGGCGACTAGGAGGAAGGCCACCATTGCTGCTTCAATTCCACAGTCTGCGGGGTGGTAGGGTGCTGCTGGGTGAAGGGGTGGGGGTGTGGGGGCACCCATGTGGCCGGTGTTACTCTGCAGAACCAGCGTCCAAGGTGGGTGGTCAGTAGGGTGAGCAGCAAGATGGCTGCCTTGCAGGCCGCAGCAATGGCAGTCCGTGCCTGGACACCGCACCAGCCCTGTGGATGGGGACACCACGGCCACATGGCCCGTTTCCCCACCAACACATGGCCCTTGCAGACCCCCCAGACTCCCCCCCCCCCCCCCCCCCCCCCCGCAACCCAAGCCAGCCTGGCTGCCCACGGTTGTGTCACTCAGTGTCCTACCTCCTATCTCTCCCTCATCAGCCACGGCGCCTGTTTCAAGATTTTTAAAGCACGAGGGAACCTCGCCATCACGAAATCGCACCGGTGGAGGTGGAGAATCGCGGAGGCCCCGGAGATTACAGGGTCGGGCCCGCTAATGATAACAGGGTTTACTGTACGTGTGTTCTGGAAAGCATTGACACTGCTTGCGAGACAATGGAGGATTGCGATTTGGGGTGAAACGGGCACCCCCCACCATTTTGGCGTCGGAACCGATTCTCCACAAAATCGTATTTCCTGATTCCGGCGTCGACCAACGGAGAATCCCGCCCATAAGGGACCTGAGCGGACTTGACAGGGGCTGGATTCTCCGATACTGGGGCTATGTCCCCACGCCGGCATGGGAATAGTGGCGTTATCCGCCAGAAAAACTGGCACAAAAACGGCCACCGATTCCCCATTTTGCTGGGGGCTAGCAGAACGGCAGTGTAGAGCACCTTGCTCTAGCTGCAGATACTCCTCGGAGAATTGCCGGGTCCATTGCACCGCATGCGCACGGCGGCGGTATGCAGCGGCCGGGCAGTGCTACATGCGGGCACAGCCCGCGGACCCGGCCGGCGAAATAGTGCCCCCCCCCCCTTTGGCCTGCTCGCGAGCCCCGGACAAACCACCCCACAATTCCCCCAGCCCCAAATAATGTTCCAACTGAGCACGGATCAGCCCTTCCCTGACTGTGGCGACGCTGGATTGAGTCCGCAGCCACCACGCTGAGTTCCGACGGATGAGACCGTGAGAGGCCCACGCCGTCAGGAATTCGGCCGGTCATGGTCGGAGCATTGGGGGCGGACCTCAGGCTCTGTCCTGAGGCCATCAACATGTTGTGCGGCGTACTCCGAGAGCACCCGCTATGGCGGGAGCGGAGCATCGCGAAAGTGGCGCCGTCCCCGATTCTGTCGTAAACCTGGATTCTCCGGCTGTTCGCCAAACGCGATTTCAGCGTCAGAGACCAGAGAATCCAGCCCTTATTTCCCCTCCTTCTGGGGCTGGATTCGCCGGTCTCCGACACCGAAATCGCATTTGATGAACAGCCGGAAAATCAAGTTTATGAATCGGCAGCGGCGCCGCTTTTGCGATGCTCTGCCCCCTCCAAAGCAGCGTACTCCATGTTTCTGTGGCTCATCTTTCATTCTCTCATGCCACAGTATCAATATTTCCCACTTTCTAAGTCTTTTAGCTTTGAGAAAAAGGTCATCTGGACTTGAAACGTTAGGTCTTTTCTCTCCCTTTAGATGCTGCCAGACCTGCTGAGATTTTCCAGCATTTTCTCTTTGGTACTCAACCATTTCTTGATATTATGTTGAATGAATCGAATTGGCAGAAAACTGGCACTTATGATGCTGGGGAGCTTAGAAAGGACTGAGATGGATCATCCTTTCAGCACTTCTGGGTGAAGATGGTTGTAAATGCTTCAGTCTTGTCTTTTGCACTGATGTGTTGGGTGTGTAGGGCCTCTGCCTCCCATTAGTTTAATTATCCACCAATCAGGAATGCAGAGCTTTAATTTGATCCATAGGCTGTGGGATCATTTAGCTCTGTCCTATGATATACAGGTGTTCTAACTTCACGAGGTTGGTATCTTTTAGGTCTGCCTGGTGCTACTCCTAGCATGTTCTCGTACACTCCTCATTAGACCAGTGTATGTTGTCCAGCTTGGCGGTGTGCTAGAGAGAGGGATATGTCAGGCCATGAGGTTACAGATTGTGGTGGAATACAATTCAGTGGCTCCTGATGACCACCGTGCCTCATGGAAACCCAGTTTTGAGCCCCTAGATCTGTTCTGAAGATATTCCATTTAACATGAGGGTGGTGCCACATTGAACAATAGAGTATGCCTCAGTGTGAAGATTTTGTGGCCAGGAGGACTGTGCAATGGTCACTCCTACCAATCCCATCATGGACTGATGTATGAGCAACAGGTCAGTGAGGAAGAGGTCAAGTCAGTTTATTCCTCTTGTTGGTTTCCCACCACTTGCCACAGGCGCAGTCTGGCAGATATACCTTCTGGTTTGGGCCAGCTTGGTCATCAGTGGTGTTACTGAAGTACTCTTGTTAATGGACTTTGAAGTCACCCACCCAAAATATATTCAGTGCCTTTGTTTCCATCAATGCTTCTTCCAAATGGTGCTCAACACGATTCATGAGCTGAGGGAGAGATTTAGGTAATAATCAACAGGATATTTCCTTACCCATTTTGACCTGATTCCATGAGATTTCCTATGGGCTACAGTCAATGTTAATAACTCCAGCACCACTCCATCCCAAGTGTATATCACTATGTCAACATCTCTGCTGGGTCTGATTGCAAGTTGGACTAGACATCCCAGGGATGGTGACAGTGGTGTCTGGAACATTAACGGTAAGGTATGATTTGGTGAGCATGACTATGTCAAGTTGTTTCTTTACTAGTCCATGGGACAGCTCTCCAAACGCTGGTAAGGAGGATGTTGTAGGGTTGACTCAGCAAAGTGTGTCTTTGTCTTTTCTGGTACTAGTTCGATGCTGTGTGGCCCATCCAGTTTTATTCTTCTTTCACTGTTTCACTGCTGTTTAATACAACTGAGAGATCTGGGGTGGGATTCTCTGACCCCCCCCGCCGGGTCGGATAATCGCCGGGGGTCGGCCGTGAATCCCGCCCCCGCCGGCCGCCAAATTCTCCGGCCCTCCAAAAGTTGGCGAGGAGTGAGTTGCGCCGCCCGCCCCGGAGAATGGTGGGGACCGGCGCGACTCAATGGGCTCCGCGGCTGCCCGAAGTCTCCGGCCCGTGATGGGTCGAAGTCCCGCTGGTTTTTTTGCCGGTCCCGCCGGCCTGGAGCAGACTAGGTCCCTTACCGGCGGGACCTGGCGGCGTGGGCGGGCACTTGGGTCCTGGGGGGGCGATCTGGCCCCAGGGGCTGCCCCCACGGTGGCCTGGCCCGCAGTTGGGGCCCACCGATCCACGGGGGGGGGCCTGTGCCGTGGGGGCACTCTTTTACTACGCGTCGGCCGTGTCAGCCTCCGCGATGGCCGACGCGTTGGTGACCCCCGCCCTGCGCATGTGCGGGGATGACGTCAGCAGCCGCTGACGCCGGCTCGGTCCTAGCCCCTAAAGATGAGGGCTTGGCCCCTAAAGGTGCGGAGAAATCCGCACCTTTGGGGCGGCCCGACACCGGAGTGGTTCACGCCACTCCATCCCGCCGGGACCCCCCGTCAGGTAGGGGAGAATCTCGCCCCGATAGGCCATTTCAGAGAGCAATTCAAAATCAAGCATACTTCTGTGGGTGTGAGTCACAGGGAGACTAGACCAAGTAAGGAAGGCAGATATCCTTCCCAAAAGGACATTAGTGAACCAGATGGGTTTCATGGTGATTAGTATTGAGACTAGCAGTCCATCTGCCATTATATCTCTATCTTTCCATATTTTGCATATCAGCTATCCACAGGTTGGCCAAGGTAAGTAGGCTACCCTTTGCTCACATAGGGGAAGAAATTCAGACACGCCTGCTTTTTGGAATGTGGGTCAGATGGTACACTCCTTGTGGTGTGAAGCAGCAGTCTACATTCTTTGAATGTGGGTTCAGGGGGACACACCCCTGTTTCTTGCATCTCAACTTTCAGGGAAGCAAAGTGAAAACTTACCTTTGTGGTAGCAGACAGTCCCATGGTTTGACCTCACTGAGCACAGCTTACACTGGCTACCTCAGGGAAAACCAACGTTGCAAAGAGTTGGCAAATGCCTGCTCCAGGTACAGGTCTGGATATCTCTTTATAATGGGAAAGGTTGGAGGTGGCTGATATTCATCCTGGTACAAATGTCTCTGGGTGTGTGACTTGACCCCATGACCTTTATGGCTCAAGAGTGCTGCCCACTGAACCTCTTTATTAGTAGACAGTGACAGTGCCTTGTCATGTGTGTACAGGAGACACCTATAACACATGAATCAAAGACGAAAATACAACAAGAACCTAAGCTTGTATGAATCTGAGATAGGCAGCAATATCAACCGTTAACATTGAGTGCACTGCAGCCAAGTGTCAATGAGGTATAGTCTCAGATTTCAGGAAATATGCAATTTTTGCAACCCCCTACCTTTAGTGATTTATGATGGTGGCCCCGAGACCATTTTCCTAAATTCCCTCCTGCTTTAAAACATAATTAATCACAATGCTTAACTGTGCTGCAAAAATAAATGAAAGAAGTGCTTGTTTGAAAGCATTCCTGATGGCTACCATTCCAATACCAAACCTTAATACAACAGAATTCCTTCAGCTGTAGAACCTGGGGCGTCATTCTCCGACCCCCCGCCGGGTCGGAGAATGGCCGTTGGCCGCCGTGAATCCCGCCCCCGCCCCCCGCCGAAGTCTCCGAAGGGAGAAAAGTCGGCGGGGCGATAATGGCGCCGCTGCCGCGGAGAATGTCACGGGTCTGCGCAAGGCAGCCGATTTTCGGCCTGCCGATATTCTCCCTTCCGGATGGGCCGAAGTCCCGTCGACGTGATGACCGTTCACGTCGACGTGAATCAAACCTCCTTTTCATCGGCGTGACCCGGTGCTCCAGGCTCACGCCGACCAGCGAGGAGGTGAGTGACGGCCTGGGGGGTTGGCTCTGGGCAGGAAATGGCGTGGCCGCAGACTGATTGCCTGAGGAGAGGTGTGTCTCGGCTTGTGTGTGTGTGCGGCGGTGGGGGGGGGGGGGGGGGGGGGGGGTGGTTAGAGTAGGCTGGGCTCCGGGGGAGTGCCCGGAGGGGGTCCGTGCCGGGATGGAGGTTGGGGAGGGGGTCCGTGCCGGGGTGGAGGTTGGGGGAGGGGGTCTGTGCCGGGGTGGAGGTTGGGGAGGGGGTCCGTGCCGGGGTGGAGGTTGGGGGGGGGTCCGTGCTGGGGTGGAGGTTGGGGGTTGGGGAGGGGGTCCGTGCCGGGGTGGGGGGTTGGGGGTTGGGGAGGGGGTCCGTGCCGGGGTGGAGGTTGGGGGTTGGGGAGGGGGTCCGTGCCGGGGTGGAGGTTGGGGGGGGGGTCCGTGCTGGGGTGGAGGTTGGGGGGGGGGTCCGTGCTGGGGTGGAGGTTGGGGGTTGGGGAAGGGGTCCGTGGCCGGGGGTGGAGGTTGGGGGTTGGGGAGGGGGTCCGTGCCGGGGTGGAGGTTGGGGGTTGGGGAGGGGGTCCGTGCCGGGGTGGAGGTTGGGGGTTGGGGAGGGGGTCTTTGCCGGGGTGGAGGTTGGGGGGGGGTCCGTGCTGGGGTGGAGGTTGGGGGGGGGGTCCGTGCTGGGGTGGAGGTTGGGGAGGGGGTCCGTGCCGGGGTGGAGGTTGGGGAGGGGGTCCGTGCCGGGGTGGAGGTTGGGGAGGGGGTCCGTGCCGGGGTGGAGGTTGGGGAGGGGGTCCGTGCCGGGGTGGAGGTTGGGGAGGGGGTCCGTGCCGGGGTGGAGGTTGGGGGGGGGGTCCGTGCTGGGGTGGAGGTTGGGGTTGGGGAGGGGGTCCATGCCGGGGTGGAGGTTGGGGGTTGGGGAGGGGGTCCGTGCCGGGGTGGAGGTTGGGGGGGGGTCCGTGCTGGGGTGGAGGTTGGGGGGGGTCCGTGCTGGGGTGGAGGTTGGGGGTTGGGGAGGGGGTCCGTGCCTGGGTGGAGGTTGGGGGGGGGTCCGTGCTGGGGTGGAGGTTGGGGGGGGGGTCCGTGCTGGGGTGGAGGTTGGGGGTTGGGGAGGGGGGTCCGTGCCGGGGTGGAGGTTGGGGGTTGGGGATGGGGTCCGTGCCGGGGTGGAGGTTGGGGGGGGGTCCGTGCTGGGGTGGAGGTTGGGGGTTGGGGAGGGGGTCCGTGCCGGGGTGGAGGTTGGGGGGGGGGGGGGGGGTCCGTGCCGGGGTGGGTGATGGGAGGACAAATGAGTTGGTCCACCTGGCCAGGTGCCAGCCTCCAACAGTTGGACCCATGCGGTCCATGCCACCTGGCTGGGGGGAGGAGGGGATATGGGCAATGATGACATGTCGTCGTTCCCCTCCCCCCCACCAGGCCGTCATGTTTTCAGACCATCCAGCGATGTTGGCCGCCGTGGTGGCAGCCGCTCATGTCTATGTTGCCCTGGATGAGGAGGAGGAGGAGGAGGAGGAGCGTGCCAGAGAGGCGGCGCAGGCTGCCGCAGAGGGGCAGGCGGCAGCCGCCCAGGCTGGAGGGACACCTGACCGACAGGACGAGGAGGGGGAGGAGGGACGTCGCGGCCCCACGGCAACGGAGGCACCCGAGGACGCCCCGTGTGTACCGGCCCCGGCAGTCATACCAGGACCTCACGGACCGGGAATGCAGGAGGAGACTCCGGATGAGCCGGGAAACCGTGGCACACATCTGCCACCTGCTGGCACACCTGTCACCGCGTGGCACTGGCGGGAGACACCTCTCCCCGTGTCCGTCAAGGTTACGGTGGCCCTGAACTTTTATGCAATTCCAGGCACCGAGTGGGGACCTGTCCGGCATATCGCAGACATCGGTGCATCGGTGCATCCGGCAGTGACAGATGCCCTTTATGCCATGGCGCACCGCTACATCCGCTTCCCCGTGGACCGGGCCAGCCAAGATGCCCGGGCCGTGGGCTTCTCTGCCGTTGCCGGGTTCCCCATGGTCCAGGGGCGCGATCGATGGGATGCACGTCGCCGTGCGGCCACCTGCAGATAACAGGGCCGTGTTCACCAATAGGAAGGGGACCTATTCGATGAACGTACAGGTGGTCTGCGACCACCGCATGATGATCCTGCACGTCTGCGCCCGTCACCCAGGCAGTGTACACGACTCATTCGTGTTGTCGCGGTCATCCATCCCCGGCATGTACGAGGGACGCCATCCCCGGCTGAGGGGCTGGTTGCTGGGCGACAGGGGCTACCCATTGCGATCGTGGCTGATGACGCCTATACGGAGGCCACGCAATGAGGCGGAGAACCGCTACAATGATGCCCATGTAGCGACAAGGGGGGGTGATCGAGAGGTGCTTTGGCGTGCTGAAGATGCGTTTCAGGTGCCTGGACCTCTCTGGGGGCGCCCTCCAGTATCGGTCAGATAGGGTCGGCCGCATCATTGCGGTGTGCTGCGTCCTGCACAACATAGCCCAGCAGAGGGGCGATGTGCCGCAGGCAGAGGAGGGCGGAGTGGAGGAGCAGCAGGAAGAGGCCCAGTCCTCCCCAGATGAGGGGGATGGGGGCAATGGTCAGGGCAGACGGGGTAGACACAGACGGGTGGCTGTCCACCGTTACCGGCTGGCCCAGCGGGCACGGGACAGACTGATAGACACCCGCTTCACTGACTAGATGGGCGTGGGAATCGGGTAGTATGGCCACAGACCGCACACCATGACAACAGCCGACCACCCACACCCCCCACCCATCCACCCACCCAGCACCCTCACCCCCCTCCCCAACCCCACACACCCCACCCACATGCACACCACCCCCCCACTCCCAATTGCCGATCCACCGGCGGCACAACGGGCCGGGCTCACCCAGTTGCGGGTGGACGCGTGTCTATCGCAGGCCATGGAGAATGGTGACAACCCGCCTCCGATGAGCTCCTGGCTCTACATCGTTGGACTATGTCTGACCCATGGCCACAGTACCACCATCCACCCGGACCATCCCTGCATGCGGCTGTGACACTGCAGCGCACGGTCCCGTCCTCTGCCCGGGGGATGTTGATGGCGGCCCAGGGGGAAGGGGGCAGACTCACCTGGGGCTGAGGTAAGACCACCCCTCACACACACACTTGCGCTCAACGTACATGACACCCCCGCACACTTTGGACAGAGCACAAAGGCAGCTTCGGTAGGTGTAACATTGACTTTAATAACCAAAGGAGTTCATGCACGTGCCCTAGCGCCTAAAACTCATCTGTGCCCTGCACCCGTGCCAACTTACTCAGTGTCTAATTGTTTGGCCTTACGGGCCCTTTGACTACGTCTACGTGGTTCCCCAGACGGTACAGCAGAACTGGAGGTGGACTCCTGTGATTCCTGCCCTCTGACACTGGATCCCTTTGGCGGCCGTTTCCTGGGGCGTCCTGGCCTAGATGGGCCAGGCTGCGGCCCGGGCGACTGGGATGGCGAGCTGCCAGCCTGTCCTGCCCGTTGCCCACCCGATGCACCTGGGACGGAAGGGGGGAGTCCGAGGTGTCGCGGTGTACCGGGACCTCCCCTACAGAGGGAGCCGGGACGGACCACACCACCTCCTCCTCCCTCGGGGTGCCCGATGGCCCCCAGGCCTCTACATGGGTGGGGGATGCGAACGGACTGGCCATCCGACGCGCCCCCGACATCTGGCGCTGCCAGTCCTGGAGGCCCGTGCTGGTATCGACAGGGGTCTGCAGGTTTGCAGCCATGGAGCCCAGGGGGTTGTCGAACCCTGTCTGCGACAGTGCGACGCCAGCTCGCACATGGCCACTGGCGCCGATGCCCTCAGCGATGGCCTGCTGAGACTGGGCCATGGTCTGCAGAGACTGGGCCATGGCCTGCAGAGACTGGGCTATGGCCTGCTGAGACTGGGCCATGGCCTGCTGAGACTGGGCTATGGCGTTGAGCGCCTCTGCCATCTGGCGCTGGCACTGGCTCATGGCCTCCTGTGAGAGGGCAGCCATTTCCTGGGCCACAGACGCCGCCTGCACGGAAGGCCCCAGGCCTCGCAAACCGTTCCCCATGTCTGACACCGTCGCACCCATTGCCTCCACCGCGGACGCCACCCGTGCGGTGTCAGCCTGGGTGGCACGCATGACCGGGACCACTCCCAGCTCCTGGACGCGGGTGGACTCCTCCACCTGCGACCGCAGCCGCCGCAAGCCACCCGTCACCCTATTCGCTCGTCTCCGTGTCGGTGGTTGCATCGGATCTATGTGTGGGTGTGGTAACTGCAGGAACCCGGGATCCATCTGGGCGGCAGATGTTCGCTTGGCCGACCGGTCCCTCTGCTGCTCCTACCTCCACCTGCTGTACCGGGACGGCTGTGTTGTGCGCACCAGTGAGTGTACCAGACGCCTCATCACTAAAGTGCCCAACCGTGGTGAGTGTTTCTGCGATGGTGGAGGGTGTTGGTGACAGCAGTGGCGTTGTGTCGTGCTCTTCGTCCCACTCTGAGTCCATGGCACTTTGGGGTGGGGGTTCGTCTCCACCCATCCACTCTGAGTCACTGTCCGGTATTTCGTCTTCCCGGGTAGGGGTGTCCTGGGTAGTGCTGTCCCGGGTAGTGCTGTCCCGGGTAGTGCTGTCCCGGGTAGTGGTGTCCCGGGTAGGGGTGTCCTGGGTAGTGGTGTCCCGGGTAGGGGTGTCCTGGATAGTGGTGTCCTGGGTAGTGGTGTCCTGGCTCGGATGTGACGGGGGCCTGTGGCTGCCCCCCTCATCGCTGGGTGGTCGCTCCCGCACGTGACGGGGGTGTCGTCTCCCTGTTGCTCCAGGTCTCTCCGTCTCCCGTGGTCTCCGAGGGGCACCCTGCGGGCGTCGCATGCTGGAGGGTTCGGGTCTCTCCGTCTCCCGTGGTCTCAGAGGGGCATCCTGCGGGCGTCGCATGCTGGAGGGTTCGGGTCTCTCCGTCTCCCGTGGTCTCCGAGGGGCATCCTGCGGGCGTCGCATGCTGGAGGGTGCGGGTCTCTCCGTCTCCCGTGGTCTCCGAGGGGCATCCTGCGGGCGGTCTGCATCTGCGGGGATGGGTGCCTGGACGTTTGGTCCTGCGATACACAATGAAGCATGCATGGTTAGACATCAGGCAGTGATCAGGTGATACGGGAGAGGGGGATATAGGGGAGGGGGGATATGGGGACGGGCTGTTGGTGGCTCACTTGCTCGTGGGGCCCCGACCTCTGCATCAGCAACCTCCCGGTCCTCAGGTCCGCCAGCCAGTTCCAGGGCCCTTTCCTCGTGTACGGTCAGTGGCCTCTCATCAGCGGGCCCTCCTCCAGTCCTCACATGCTCCCTATTGTTGTGTGCGCGCTTCTCCTGGGGGGGGGGGGGTGGTGGCAGGGGTAAAAGGCAACAGTGTTAGGCAGGTATATGAATGCACGCCATCGGTTGCGCGTGCATTGCAGAGGTTAAGGTTAGGGCTGGATTCACTTGGGGATATGGGGGATATGGGGGAGGGGGGATATGGGGGATATGGGGGAGGGGGGATATGGGGGATATGGGGGAGGGGGGAATATGGGGGATATGGTGGAGGGGGGATATGGGGGAGGGGGGAATATGGGGGATATGGGGGAGGGGGGATATGGGGGATATGGGGGAGGGGGGATATGGGGGAGGGGGGAATATGGGGGATATGGGGGAGGGGGGATATGGGGGATATGGGGGAGGGGGGATATGGGGGAGGGGGGATATGGGGGATATGGGGGAGGGGGGATATGGGGGAGGGGGGAATATGGGGGATATGGGGGAGGGGGGATATGGGGGATATGGGGGAGGGGGGGATATGGGGGAGGGGGGATATGGGGGATATGGGGGATGGGGGATATGGGGGGAGGGGGGATATGGGGGAGGGGGGAATATGGGGGATATGGGGGAGGGGGGATATGGGGGATATGGGGGATATGGGGGAGGGGGGGATATGGGGGAGGGGGGATATGGGGATATGGGGGAGGGGGGATATGGGGAGGGGGGATATGGGGGAGGGGGGGATATGGGGGAGGGGGGATATGGGGGATATGGGGGAGGGGGGATATGGGGGAGGGGGGATATGGGGGAGGGGGGGATTTGGGGAGAGGGGATATGGGGGATATGGGGGACGCTCACCCTGCCTGCTCTGACGAGGTTGTTCATCTTCTTGTGGCACTGGGTGCCTGTCCGTGGTGTTAGGGCCACAGCGGTGACGGCCTCTGCCACCTCCCTCCACAGACGCCGGCTGTGGCGTGGGGCAACTCTGCGGCCGTGCCCGGGATACAGGGCGTCCCTCCTCTGCTCCACCGCATCCAGGAGCGCCTCCACATCGCGTGACTCGAACCTCGGGACTGAGCGACGGCCAGCCAGCAAGTCGGGTGTTGCGGTCGGCTGTTCCGGTCGGGTGGGGGGGAGCTGCGCGGCCTTATGAGCCGTCACGCCGTGCAGCGCGTATGACGCTGCACGGCGTGAACCACTGCGCAAGCGCGGATCCCGTTACGTCGTTGCTAGCCCATTTCGGGCCGCAGACTATCGGCCTATTTTTATGACGTGACGCAAGTGGGATTTGCGCCGTTTTTTGCGTCGATCGGCGGAGTTTCCGCCGATAACGGAGAATTTCGCCCCTGGTCTTGCATCAAAGAACATGAGTAACACGAGATGGGAGACTCGCTCTTGGAGTGGTAGAATGACACCTCACACCCCTATTGGCCAGCTCACGTCAGGATTTTCCAAGCCATCGGGATGGGATTGATAATCAAATGGTTTGTGGAATACTATAGACTCAGTCTGAAGGGAAGTGGAAACCCGATCGTTAAATAACAGGCTGCGACATTAGATTGATGTGTTGGCCATTTGCGTAATTCCCAATGGAAGTCTGGGAGAATTTTAACTGAACTTTTGTCTTTGGCATTTCCATTATGATTAATAGCATTTCGCATTTTCTCAGTGATCCAGAAAGAGCTGCAAATTCTTCATGATCTCTTGAAAGGAGACGAGTTGATGAGTCAAGTGCCCCTTACATATCAGGCAGGTTATACAATGAGCACTACCATTTGCTCTGGTCCACCTAATCCAATCCCGAAACAATCATCTATGCCTTTGTTACCTGTGGGCTTCACTATTCTCATGTTCTCTGCCCTCCATAAATAGGACTCATCCAAATCTCTGCCACCCGTGTCCTAACTCATGCCCAGTTACGTTCATCTAGTGCCCCCTCTGCATGCTGACATACAATTGCTTTCTGTTAAGCAATGCCTCAATTTTGAAATTCTTATCTTCATTTTCAAATTCCTTCACACTCCTGCTCCTTCCTATTTATGTAAGCTCCTTTCATCCTCCAACCTTCTGAGACATCTGGATTCTCCGCTGTTGAGATTCAATGTTGAGCCGGCAGCACACCCACGCCTGGGGATTTCCCGACGGCGTGGGGCTGCCCACAATGGGAAGCTGGCGGGATGGAGAATCCCTCTGCCAGCGGGGGCGCGCCGCAACAGAAAACTGGTGCTTCGGGACGGAGAATCCCATCCCTGTGCTCTTTCAAACCTGGTCTCATGAGCATTCCCGATTTCCAGCACTCCACCATCTTATTTAATGATGGGCGGGATTCTCTGCCCCCCCGGCGGGCCGGAGAATCGCTGGGAGGCGGCATGAATCCCGCGCCGCCGCCCCAACGCTGGCTGTCGGATTTTCCGGCGCCGGCTTTTCGGCGGGTCGGGAATCGCGCCGCGCCGGTCGGGGGCTGTTGGCAGCGGCCCCCCCCCCCCCCCCCCCGGCGATTCTCCGGCCCACGATGGGCCGAGTGGCCGCCTGTTTTCGGCGGGTCCCGCCAGCGTGAAATACACCAGGTCCTTACCGGTGGGACCTGGCTCTGCGGGCGGCCTGCAGAGTCCTCGGGAGGAGGCATGGGGGGATCTGGCCCCGGGGGGGGGCCCCACAGTGGCTTGGCCCGCGATCGGGACCCACAGATCCGCGGGCGGGCCTGTGCCGTGGGGGCATTCTTTCCCTCCTCGCCAGCTGGTGTAACGGTCCATCATGGCCGGTGCAGAGAAGAGCCCCCCTGCGCATGCGCTGGGATGACGCCAGCACACGCTGGCGCTCCCGTGCATTCACCAACTCGTGCCGGCCAGCGGAGGCCCTTCAGCGCCGGCTGGTGCAGCGCCAACCCCGCCGACGCCGGCCTAGCCCCTGAAGGTGCGGAGTGGTTCACGCCACACCTCGGCGCCGGTACGGCCCGCCCCGCCAGTTAGGGGGGATCCCGCCCATAATCTTTATTGTCACAAGTAGGCTTACATTGACCTTACAATTAAGTTACTGTGAAAAGCCCCTAGTCGCCACAATCCAGATTCGAGTACACAGAGCGAGAATTCAGAATGTCCAATTCACCTAACAGCACATCTTTTGGAATTGTGGGAGGAGACCAGAGCACCCGGAGGAAATCCACGCAGACACAGGGAGAACGTGCAGACTTAGTGACCTCAGCCAGGAATCGAACCTGGGACCCTGGCGCTGTGAAGCAACAGTGCTAACCACTGCTACTGTGCCGCCCAATGTCTTCAGCTATCTGGGTCCTAAACGTTGAAATTATCTTCCTAAACTTCTCCACCTCTCTACCTCTTCTTTTAATCTGCTCCTTAATAGCTACCCCTTTGGCAAGTGTTTGGTCAGCTGTACTAACACCTGCTACATAGCTCGGTGTCAAGCCTTCTTTGACAACTCTCCTGTGAAGTGTATAGGGATGTTTTATCATATTAAATGTGCTAATGATTGTTGTTTTTGTGAAGTTACTGCCAGGAGGTTACTTGATCTCACTTCACTTATCAAGACTTTTTCATGAGAAACCAATATAATGGCCAAGATGTTACTCACTGGAACTCTCCAGTCAATTGTGGTTTCCCACCCCTTTTGATGGGCATGTTTTTCAATTAAATACACTATGTCATGTCACTTTCATTGTTATTCATTCTTGGGGTGTGGGCATCGCTGGCAAGACCCACCGTTTATTATCCATCCCTAATTGCCCTTGAGAAGATGGTGGTGCGCCTTCTTTTAGAAACGCTGCAGTGCGTGTACTGAAGGTGCTCCCAAGGGAGCTCTCGGATTTTGACCCAACGACAGCAAAGGATCAGCCAACCAGGCCAATATGCAGTGTTACTTGGGGGAGGAACTCGCAGCTGGTGGTATTCACATGGCACCTGCTGCCCTTGTCCTACTAGGTCACAGAGGTCGTGAATTATCATGTTTAGCAGTTGATTTGACCTGCCCTCTTTAAAACCATCCTGTTGAGGTTATTCATTGTAACTGCATTAAATTGCAGTCTGTCAATTGCTCCTTCTTTAAACATTTTTTTGCATCCCACAATGTATTAGACTTTGAAATGAGGTATTGAGTGCGTTGTGCCTGGTATAGTAAGTGAATCTGGAGTGTGACGACAGTGTTAAAAGACAGAGATTAATATCCTGACAAAAATATTCATCAAGAGTACCCGACAAATCCTTAACCTTTCACCTTAACACCTCGTAAAGGAACTGTCTTGGGTCTATCACTCAGTTTATGCCTAGGAGGTAAATTTGACTCATTAAGCTGTTTTACATCAACGGGTTTGGATCGCATTTCCATTTACGCTATCCAGCTCCCATCAGGATCTGCAGAAGTCACTGGGTAAATTAATTAACCCCTTCTGACCAATTTTTAAAGTAGATAGACAACAGAGATAGAATTAGGAATAACATTTGTTTGAGAGAGTTTGAGAAGCAAGGGACCAAATTAAAACGCAGAACCTCTACAGGTAATAATCCTCATAGTAATTATTGGCATAGTAATGAACAGGTTAACAGGTTAAATGTGTGACTAGAAAAGTGGTATGGGAGGAAGGATTTTGATTCCTGGTGCAGTGGCACCAGTTCGGGGAAAGAGGAAGTTGATCTTTTAGGACAGGCTCTATCTAAATTGGGCTAGCACTGGTGTCCTGGTGAAGGTGAGGAAGGGGATAATGGGAGGATTCAGGAAAGGGCAAATTTGAAAGCATTAAGAGAAAAGACAAGAGCTAATACATTAGCAATTCGAGTAGAAATAAGCAGAACAAGTCAAAAAGGAACAGAGAGATGAACAAAGCTAATAGCCATTATTGACAGCCATTTTCTGGTCTGTTCCATACCTTCTTTCAAAAGCCCTTACCATTTGATGGTAGTTGCCAATAGCAACCACTGAAAAATCGCACAAGAAGGAAGGAGGCTGTGGTTTTGAATTTTATGAGTGGGCCTAAAACAGGCCCCGGGCTACTTGTTTACACATGTAAGGGGACTACTACCTGTTTTAGATGGCAATCCCCAATATTAGGTTGACAGTCTTTCAGACATCTGTTTGACTTGACCTCTAGTTGTTTCCTATAAAAGAGGCAAAATGAGATCCAATTTTTCTCCCCAGAAAGTCAGTGTAAACTATATCCTGTTTGGAAAGTGTATATGTGTTCATGACTCTGATGCATGTGTGTGTGTGTCATGAGACTGTCGCTTTAAGAAATGGTTAGCTGCTCATGTTACTGCAGTGATGTCAGAGTGTGGGTGGAGCTGAACTTTGGTTCTGCTTTTTAGTTTCACTTTGAGAAAAGCTTTGGCGTGTCTCTGTCTTTTTGGTTTCGTTTTTCAGTGTGTTACAGCTGAAGTCCGGAAAAGCAGCTGTATTGTTGAGCTCTCTGCCATGAAGGTCTATCTCTTAATCATTTGGTGAATTCAAAATTATGAATGTTTTCAGTGTTGAATGTAAACTCTGATGTGCTTCTGTTTAAAGGTTTGTTAAGTCTTTTGGGTGTAAAAGGACAGCATACAGGTTACTTAGTGTTGTATTCTTTGTGGTTATCTTTGAATTAATGGTTGCTAAGATGTTCACTGTTTGTTTTAGAAAGGTTAACTTGAGTATATAGAATAAACATTGTTTTGTTTCAAAACATACTGGTCCATTTCTGCTGTACCACACCTGTAGAGTGGGCCGTGTGCTCCCCATACTTCAATCTATTAAAAGTTGTGGGTCAGGTGAACTCCATGATACACTTTGGGATTCTCTAAACCCTGACCCATAACAGTGTGCAAGAGTCTTACAACCCTATTGACCATTGTGTCTGCACCAGCCATCAAGCATCTATCTATTTTAATCCCATTTTCAGCACTTAGTCCATAGCCTTGTATGCTAAGGCGTTTCAAGTGGCCATCTAAATGCTTCTTAAATGTTGTGAGGGTTCCAGCCTCTGCTATTCTTCCAGGCAGTGAGCTCCAGATTCCCACCACCCTTTGGGCAAAAAGATTTTTCCTCAAATACCCTCTAAGTTTGCTACCCCTTACCTTAAATCTAGGCCTCCTGGATATTGGCCCCTTTATTAAGGGGAAAGGTTTATCCATATCTATCCTATCTGTGTCCCTCATAATTTTATACACCTCAATCATGTCCCCTCTCAGCCTTCTCTGCCTGCTGTAAGGAAAACAACCCCAGCCTAATCAGCCTCCCTTCAAAACTGAAGCACTCCAACCCAGGCAATGTCCTGATGAATCGCCTCCGCATCCTTTCCAGTGGAATCTCATCCTTTCTATAGTGTGGTAACCAGAACTGCACACAATACACTAGCTGTGGCCTATTGAGCATTTTATACAGCTCCATCATAATTCTCTTATATTCTATGCCTTGCCTAATAAAAGGCATGTAGCCCATATGCCTTCTTAACCACCATATCCATTTGTCCTGCTGCCTTGTGGATCTTTGCAATTGCATCCTAAAGCCCCTCTGGTCCTCTGTACTTCCTAGCGTCCTACTGTTCATTGTGTATTCCCTTGTTTTGTTAGTCCTACCAAAATACACCACCTCACATCTTTCAGGGTGGTGTGGGGGATGGAATAATAAGGCTAAGACCATATTCATGTGTAATATAATATATTAAAAATCTTCTGTGTCTGCACACCTCCTATTAACTTTTCTCATCATTAAATCCAATCCATTTATATCAATGTAAACTAGAAGCATTCTCCCACTGGTGGGAAGGGGTAATAAACATGACATGTTGCACAGGCAGGTATGTGGGCATAGGAATTAACAAAGGGGAAAAATACAGGGAGTGCACACTTGTTTAAGATTGGTACTATATCATTGAAACAGACAGATATAAAAATGAGTGGATATTTGCATCACATAAGGAGATTCTTCAAACCTTGGTTATGCTGAAACAATCCAAATTTCTGTTTTTGCTTTGTAGCCTTTATCTGAATGTATGCAAAATAAAGTGCTTTAATAGAGCCTTTCACAATCTTAGGTGTTCCAAGGTGCTTTATAAACAATTAAGTACATTTGAAGTGTTGTAATGTAGAAACAATTTGCGCATAGCAAGCTCCCACAGACAGCAATGAGGTAACTGGCCAGATAATCTGGTTTGAGGTGTTGGCCAGGGCACACCAGGGGACTCCTAGGTTGAAAAAACAAAAGTTAAGTTTTCATTTGCTTTGTTTGTTGAAAATGCAAAAAAAATCAGCAGAATCTGCACAAAAGATTGGAAAACTTTGAATACAGGTGAGTTTTCAGTGATCTTTTACACTGCTTTGAGAGACCTGAGGCGAAATTCTCCGGAAACGGCGCGATGTCCGCCGACTGGCGCCCAAAACGGCGCCAATCAGACGGGCATCGCGCCGCCCCAAAGGTGCGGAATGCTCCGCATCTTTGGGGGCTGAGCCCCAACATTGAGGGGCTAGGCCGACGGCAGAGGAATTTCCGCCCCGCCAGCTGGCGGAAACGGCCTTTGGTGCACCGCCAGCTGGCGCGGAAATGACATCTCGGGGCGGCGCATGCGCGGGAGCGTCAGCGGCCGCTGACAGTTTCCCACGCATGCACAGTGGAGGGAGTCTCTTCCGCCTCCGCCATGGTGGAGACCGTGGCGGAGGCGGAAGGGAAAGAGTGCCCCCACGGCACAGGCCCGCCCGCGGAATGGTGGGCCCCGATCGCGGGCCAGGCCACCGTGGGGGCACCCCCCGGGGCCAGATCGCCCCGCGCCCCCCCCAGGACCCCGGAGCCCGCCCACGCCGCCGGTAAGGTAGGTGATTTAATTTACGCCGGCGGGACAGGCAATTTAGCGGCGGGACTTCGGCCCATCCGGGCCGGAGAATCGAGTGGGGGGGCCCGCCAACCGGCGCGCCGCGATTCCCGCCCCCGCCGAATCTCTGGTGCCGGAGACTTCGGCAACCAGCAGGGGTGGGATTCACGCCAGCCCCCAGCGATTCTCTGCCCCGGCGGAGGGTCAGAGAATGTCGCCCCTGAATCAGGCCCATATTGACATTGTGCGATTCCATCGATTTTGCTCTTCGGTTTGTGCTCATTTTCATAGACATGTTTTAAAAACTCCTCAAATCAAGAAGCTAGCTAGTGTGCGCCATTTAAACTATTAAATGGTTTGGTATAACCTTTTTAAGGTTATTTTTAGGGATTTTAAATCCAGTTACTGACAGAGTGCCCTAATTAAAATGCTCACTTTCACTGATAAACCCATTTTCAGCTTTACTAATGAAACTTGACCAGGTTACTGCTCTTACATAGCAGTAAAATGTAATGATTGTTACACACTGCCTGATTGTGTTGGTTGGGGCAATATTTTATGTTAATTATGCCAATTGATTTAGCAGCTAGCCAGAGTGTTACTTAACCAGCCCAATTTTAAAGACAATTTGCGTGCAATCCTGCCCTCGTTTTTTCTAAAAAAAACTAACCATTAACGAGGAACGTATTGTTCAAAACCTGCATATTCCTTACGCTGCGGGTGCTGTTTTTTGTGAATCTGGAGCACGATTGTATAAAAGGGCAAGAGTGTGAAATGAGTCTACATTCTCAGAATTATCTAAAAATGGGAAGAAAAGCTGCAATAACATTTCACACTGTCAGGGCCTTGCAATGTTTATATTTATATAACAATTAGAGAGCTGTAAAAATCGACAATCAAGCATACACATCCTTACAAGCTAAAACTTCCACCCTGACAAGAAAGGGGGGTGGTGGTGGTAAAAAACGCGGCAAATTTATTGCGCCTGCTGACTCAGTGTGGTGCTCTCGCCCTCAGTGTTCAGATCCATCTCCATGCAGCAATCACGTAGACAGCAGCTGTTCCTTCGTCTCCCATCAGTAACGACTAAAGGCCAATTCAAGGTCGCAGCCAGGTCATGAATCTAACAAGATGAAATGATATACCATTCGCATGGCAGCTGCTC
This sequence comes from Scyliorhinus torazame, assembly GCF_047496885.1. Taxonomy (NCBI): domain Eukaryota; kingdom Metazoa; phylum Chordata; class Chondrichthyes; order Carcharhiniformes; family Scyliorhinidae; genus Scyliorhinus; species Scyliorhinus torazame. Next base: position 197,896,505 of record NC_092716.1, on the reverse strand, counting down.
CAGCTGCCAATCCCAGCCTGAAGCCGGCGCCGCGGGGTCCGCGAATGCGCAGTTAGGCCAGCGCCAACTAGCGCATGCGCAGTGGCCTTCTTCCCCATGCCGGCCCCGATGCCAAATGGCGCAGGGCTACAGGAGCCGGCGCGGAGGAAAGGAGGCCGGGGGGGGCAGAGAGGCCAGCCCGCCGATCGGTGGGCCCCGATCACGGGCCAGGCCGCTACGGAGGGCCGCCCCCCCCCCCCCCCCCCCCCCGGGGTCGAACCCCCCTCCCTCCCCACAGGCCGCCTCCGGCCCTTTCAAGGCCGAGGTCCCGCCAGCTCAGAGGATGTTAGAACGGCGCCGATGGGACTCGGCTTTTTGATGACGGCCGCTCGGCCCACTCGGGCCGGAGAGTCGTTGGATACCCCAACCGGTACCGTGTCGGCCACACCGGCCCCAATGGCGCCGATTCTCCGCCCTGGCATCGGGCCGGCGTGGCGCGATTCGCGCGGCCCACCGGCGATTCTCCAACCCGACGGGGGGTCGGAGAATCCCGCCCTGGATTTTTTCTGTGTGGGGAGGGATGAATTGATTTGACTACAGCGGGGTTTAGCCATCCATGTGGAGTAGCAGAGGTAAGAAACGCGCCCATTGTAGGTACTAGCTAAGGAGGAAGGGGAAGGGGGGGGGTGAGTTCATAGAATCCCTACAGTGCAGAACGAGGCCATTCGGCCCATCGAGTCTGCACTGACCCTCTGAAGTAGCTCCCTACCTAGGGCCAGGCCCCCACTTTAACCTTTTGGACACTGAGGGGTAATTTAGCAGGACGAATCCACCTACCCTGCACATCTTCGGACTGTGGGAGGAAACTGGAGCACCCAGAGGAAACCCAGGCAGACACTGGGAAAAAGTGCAAACTCCACACAGTCACCCGAGGTTGGAATTGAACCTGGGTCCCTGGTGATATGAGGCAGCAGTGGTAACCAGTGTCACCGTGCTGCCCTCAAAATTCACTATCTACCATGGTGGGATTCAAACCTGAATCCCTAGATTACAAGTCCAATGACAATATTGCCATGCCACCACCTCCCCAAGGTGGACTGAGTTGTCCCGGGAGGGGGTGTTGGATCAGGCTGGAGGGAGTGATGTGTATGGTGATGCCCCACACAAGGTTGGATTTGGGCTTCTTAAATAGTTACTCTTGAGTTAGAAGTGATTTATTTCCTCTAACTCTTTCGGAGAAACGGTAAAACTGGCAGAACCATCCGAAGTTACCGGTTTAAATCACTTCTGTCAGATGTTTTCTAGCTCAGCTCAATTGTTCAGAGGAAGTTAGCACTTCTGGACAATTGCTGGGTAAACCCTAACTTGGGAACTTTCTCGAGGGAATCCCAGCGAATCATTGGAGTACCCCCGAAATGTGACACTGGGGAAGCAGGAAGTTATGGGCCAATGTGCAAGTTATCGTCAGCGCATCTCTTGTTTCCACAAACTTTTGTAATAGTTTCAAAGGTCACTGTGCTGCAACATGGAAAGAATTCCAAAGACCCACAACTCTTTGAGAGAATAAATTTCTCTTCATCTCAAGGCGGCACGGTGACACAGTGGTTTGCACTTTCTTCCCGTGTCCGCATGGGTTTCCTGCGAGTGCTCCAGTTTCCTCCCACTGTCCAAAGATGTGCAGATTAGGTGGATTGGCCTTGTTAAATTGCCCCTTTGTGTCCAAAAGGATAGGTGGGGTTACAGGGATGGGGTGGAGGTGTGGACTTGGGTGGGGTGCTCTTTCCAAAGGCCGGTATGGACTGGATGGGCCGAATGACCTCCTTCAGCACTGTAGATTCTATGATCTCAGTCCTAAATGATCAGCCCCTTATCCTGACATTGTTATAGATTTCCCAACCTGGGAGAAACAAACTCTCATGTCTAGTCAAGTCCCCTCAGAATGGCGGGGGGGGGGGGGGGGGGGGGGGGGGGATGATGTTGCACTGATAGTGTCACTGTGCTAATAAATTAGAGGCCTAGTCCTATGTTCCGGGGACATAGGGTCAAATCCCATCCATGGCAGCTAGTGGAATTTGAATTCAATTATTAAATCTGGAATTTAAAGGAGACCATGACAACTGTCATCGATTGTTATAAAAACCCATCTGGTCCTTTAGAGAAGAAAATCTTACTGGTCTGCCTATTTGTGACTCCAGACCCACAGCAATATGATTGACTCTGAACAGCCCTCTGAACAGACTAAGCAAGTCATTCCGTTCAAGGGGAATTCAGGATGAGTAATAAATGCTGGCCCAGCTAGTGGCATTCATATCCCCGGAAAGACTAAAGAAAAAAAAAATCCTGTATCTTTCAATGAGATAACCTCTCATTCGTCTAGACTCCAGAGAATTTACTCAGCATTTCATCACCATACATTCCTCTCATCCCAGGAACCAATCTCATTAACACAGAAGCAGGTTGATGTAATGTGGCAGGATTAATTTATGTTAGTATCCTCAGATAACTGACAAGTTAACAGCATTACAGAGCCAGTCTATTGAATAGAGCAGTCATTTTCAAAGTCAGGGTCGTGACCCGCGGACGGGTGTCTGGAAGGGTGCCAGTGGTCGCGGAGTTCCCGATCACGGGAAGAAGTGCCCAAAGGCCGCGATTAGCTTTTTAAAATGCCAACCGTGACCGGGCTTTGAGAATGCCAGCCAATCCATGCTTGGATGCCCCCTGAGCAGTTTGCAGGCCCGGAGTCTAGCAAGGCAGAACGCCTACTCCTGTGTCAGTGTACTGAGCGTGCCGGCCACACAGTCTGCTTTGTGCCGGATGATGTTGAGCTTCTTAAGCATTGTTGGAGCTGCACTCATCCAGGTAAATGGAGTGTATTCCATCATACTCTGATTTGTGTCTTGTAAAAATTGTTGAGTTTTTGGAGTCAGGGATGAATCACTCTCTCCAGTGTCCCAGGCTTTGACCTGCTCTTATTACTACACTATTTCTGTGGCTGATCCAATTAGTTAACTGTGTCCTCTGGTCACCCACCTGTTGCCAGTGGAAAGATTTTCTCCTCACATATACCATAAAACAACCCTTTATAAATTTGAACACTTCTATTCAAATCAGTCCTAAACCTTCCCAACCCTAGCACAAATGCAACTTTTCCAGTCTCTCTGAATAACCAAAGTCCCTCATCCTTGGTGTTATGATCCCAGTTGGTGTTATAACTGTACAGGAAGATCACAGAATGGAACCCTGGTTCAAAAAAACGTAACATTTACTTATGGGGTGGGGGCACAGTGGCGCAGTGGTTAGCAATGCTGCCTACGATGGCGGGGGATTATGAGGGGACAGAGGGAGCATCGGGTGTCGCTCTATGCCGATGACTTCTTGCTGTATGTTTCGAATATTTTGGAGATTATGGGAAGGATTATGGGCCTGCTGGGGAGGTTTGGAGGGTTCTCGGGGTACAAACTGAATGTAAGGAAAAGTGAGGTTTTCCCGGTGAATGAGCTGGCACAGTGGGCTAATCTAGAGGGGTGCCATTTACAGTAGCAAGGGGTAGGTTTAGGTATTTGGGGAGTCAGGTAGCGAGAGAATGGACGGAGCTCCATAAGTGGAACTTAACGAAGCTCATGGAGAAGGCTGGGGAGGATCTTAAGAAGTGGGATACACTGCACTTGATGTTGGCGGGGAGGGTCCAAGTGATGAAAATGAATATTCTGCCGAGGTTATTGTTTATCTTTCAGGCTCTCCCGATCTTTATACCAAAGGCCTTTTTTTCAGAAAGTGGACACAATCATCATAGAATCATAGAATTTACAGTGCAGAAGGAGGCCATTCGGCCCATCGAGTCTGCACCGGCTCTTGGAAAGAGCACCCTACCCAAGGTCAGCACCTCCACCCTATACCCATAACCCAGTAACCCCACCCAACACTAAGCTCAATTTTGGACACTAAGGGCAATTTATCATGGCCAATCCACCTAACCTGCACATCTTTGGACTGAGGGAGGAAACCGGAGCACCCGGAGGAAACCCATGCACACACGGGGAGGATGTGCAGACTCCGCACAGACAGTGACCCAAGCCGGAATCGAACCTGGGACCCTGGAGCTGTGAATCAATTGTGCTAACCACAATGCTACCGTGCTACCCATCATTTCGGACTTTATATGGGCGGTGAAGGTGCTGGGGGTGGGGAGGACCTGCTACAGAGGCAGAGGCAGCAGGGGGGGGGGGGGATTGGTGTTGCCGAACTTTATTGGGCAGCGAATGTGGTCAAGGTGCGGCGGTGCTGGGAAGGAGAAGGGGCAGAGTGGGTTAGGATGGAGGAGGAATCTTGTAAGGGATCTAGTTTGAGGGCTATGGTGACGGCAGCATTGTCAATGGCTCCGAGTAGGTATTCAGGGAGCCCAGTGGTGCAGTCCACGGTGAAGATATGGAATCAGCTGAGGAGGCATTTTAGGGTGGAAGGGATGTTGGTGCTAACGCCGCTGTGCGAGCATCATGGGTTTGAGCCGGGGGAGATGGATAGTGTACATAGGAGGTGGAGGGAAATGGGGCTGGTCAAGGTGAGGGATCTGTATTTGGAGGAAAGGTTTGCCAGTCTGTAGGAGCTAAGTGAGAGGGTAGAGTTGCCGAGGGGAAGTGAGTTCAGGTTTTTGCAGATTAGTACTTTGCGCGAAAGGTCTGGAGGGGGTTCCCTAGATTGTCAGGATACACCCTGCTGGAGTGACTGCTTCCGGATGGGGTAGGGGAGGAAAGAATTGGGGATATATACAAGTGGCTGGGGGAACAGGAAGGTGAGCGGGTGGTGAAGATCAAAGAGAAATAGGAAGCGGAGTTGGGAGGGGAGATCAATTGGGGACTATGGAGTGAGGCACTGCGAAGGGTAAACGGTACCTCCTTGTGTGCAAGGATGAGCCTGATATAGTTTAAGGTGGTGCACAGGGTGCATATGACTCGGACGAGAAAAAGTGAGTTGTTTCAGGGGGTAGCAGATAAGTGTGAGAGGTGTGGGCAGGGGCCAACGAATCACACGCACATGTTTTGGCGTTGCACAAAACTGGGAAGATTCTGGGCGGGACTGTTGCGGTCTTAGACAGGATAGTGGAGGAGGGAGTGGACCCGGACACTTTGCTGGCGATATTTGGGGTTTCAGAGAAGCCAGAGCTCATGGAGAGGAGGAAGGCCGATGTCTTGGTCTTCGCCTGTTTGATTGCACAGCGGCAAATTTTACTGGAGTGGCGGTCGGCATCGCCACCGGGGGTAGCGGCTTGGTTGGGTGACCTGTATGACTTCTTGTAGTTGGAGAAGATAAAGTATAGGTTAAGGGGCTCTGTGCAGTGGGGTTTCAGAAAAAGTGAGGGATGTTTGTGACCGTGTTTGAGGGGCTGTTCGTCGCAGGGGTAGGGGGGGGTGAGGGGGGGGGGGGGCGGTGGGGGGTGAAAAAGGGAAAAAATCTGTACAGACTGTATAGTTGAATGCTGGGAAGTATTTTTCCCAGGGTACGGCGCTGAGGATCCGGGTTTGATCCTGGCCCCGGGTCACTGTCTGTGTGGAGTTTGCACATTATCCCCATGTCTGCGTGGGTTCCACCCCCACAACCCAAAGATGCGCAGGTTAGTGGATTTGCCACGCTAAATTGTCCCTTAATTGTAAAAAAAATAATTGCGTACTCTAAATTTTTTAAAAAACATTTACTTTTTTTTCAGACGTGGGAGAACAGAATCACAGGGCCGCTAATTAGTTTTAACAACAAGAAAAAAACATTTATTCAACATGAAAAAATTGGATTATGATACAATACTCCTTTACTCCCTCCTTATCTCATCAATTAAACACAGATTTTAAGATTAACACTGATTACAAAATACATTTAAGATACAATGGTCTCATTAACACACAAGTCCCTTTTAAACACACAAGATGACTGTGGTCAGACACACTCTTCTCTGAACCCAAGTGAATGTCTGTGGATTTCTCCTCAAAACTCCCCAGATGTTTCTTATACCGTGAGCCATTTGTCTCACTGATATCCACATGAGGGATTTCAAATTCCATTTTCAAAAGTCCCACTTTCAAATTTTTATTAGAATTATGCTTCCCCTCCGCTGTTCCCATCAAGGTTTCGCTTTCAGGTTTTACATCTCTCCCTTCAGGTTCCCTATGTCTGAACGGCTTTTACACAAGCTCTGGTGCCCAGCCACCAATTTCCACATTGTTTCACATGATTTCTCCCAAACTGCTGCAGATATCTTACTGGCCTCTCATGATCCAATGCCTTTTCAACGCTCTGTGACTGAACTGAACAGAAATCTATTCCGACTCCCAGTTTCCCCTGTTTGTTAACTCCAGACTTCTGGTAAAATCTAATGGCTACAATAGGTGGACCTAAATTTGCATATGCACTTGAATATGCACACGCCGGAGTTACCCAAAGTGTGGGATCTAACCCCCATGCCTTAGGACCCTAGGCCCGTGCCGGTTAGCATTGGTATCCATAAACGTGGACCAGGCATACTGGCACTTGGTTGGTGGGTTGGCTCCAACGATTGGGCGCCTCTAGGTGGTCAGGCTCTGGGCAGGGTGATACCCTGGCACCACTGATGCCACCCAGGCACTGTCAGCCTGGCACCCTGTGTGCCACCCTGGTACTGCCAGGTTTTCCAGGTGGGCACTCAGCCTGGCAGTGCCCAGGTTGCATTTTGGCCATTCCGAGGATCAGGCCCAGAGGTGCCTGTTAGTGCAGGAAATGGGACTGAGTGCGGCCTCGAAGGGGTGTTCCTCGTTGAGGGCCCGAACTAAAATACTTGACTACATGCGCATGGCACGGGACTTTGTTTCATTTCTGTCAAATCATGCTCTTCTTTGAAATTTCTCTTCATTTCTCTTGTTTCCTTAACTAACTGGACTTTAGATTTACAAAATCTGTTTTCTCAACAATTACTCTAGAGTATGTCTTTTCTTATGGCAAGGCTGAGAGAGATGGTCCTTCTTTAGACTTCTAAAACCAACTACTACCAGCACAGCTGTGAGAGCTGCCTTCATCTCAAACTATCTATCTCCAACAGCAATCAAAGTAGTTAAACTAAAACTTAAAAGCATCTCTACCTTACAGGCTCAGTTGTTAAGCAACCACTGTTGGTTTATCTACTCTTCACACCATAGCCCTCTCTAATCACAATAGAAACACAGTTTGAATTGAAACCAACTCCCACACCTATGTCCAGCATGAATCTAACTATAGGTTTTACCCTTCCAGCCACAGAAACATTAAATGAAACACAAATCCGTTAAAACTAACTTTATTTTCCCAATATTTGGTACCAATCTGATAAGTCCCTTTTGCACCATCTCGCAGGCCATGACACCTTTCCTAAAGTGTAGTCTCCTAAATTTGACACAATATTCCAGCTGAGGCCCAAGTGCGGTCTCAAGACTTGGCATAACCTCGTTTTTGTATGCTACTAATCTATTAACAAAGCCAAGGATCCCGTATATATTTCTTTTTTTTTAGAACAAAAGAGAACAACAAAGAACAAAGAAAATTACAGCACAGGAACAGGCCCTTCGGCCCTCCCAGCCTGCGCTGATCCAGATCCTTTATCGAAACCTATCACCTATTTTCCAAGGATCTACTTCCCTCTGTCTCCCGCCCGTTCATATATCTGTCCAGATGCATCTTAAATGATGCTATTGTGCCCGCCTCTACCACCTCCGCTGGCAAAGCGTTCCAGAAAGAACAAAAATCTTTTTATTCAGCAATTTCCATCATTTTCACCATACATACAGAAAAAACAGGAAAGCAACAAGAAAACAACCCCACCAATATAAAACCTAAAACATCAACTCGCAAATAAAAACCCGAAAAACGAACAACCAACAACCAGCCCCCTCCCACCCCCCCAACTCCCGAAAGTGCATGATAAATAAACCCTAAGAATTGTAGAACCCCTCCTTCGCCCCCCCCTGAGCTCAAACTTCACCTTCTCCAGAGTCAAAAACACCAGCAGGTCCCCCCGCCAAGCCGAGGCACAGGGCGGACAAGCTGACCTCCACCCCAACAGGACCCGCCTACGAGCAATCATCAAGGCGAAGACTAAAACGTCATGCACCTGCCTGAAACATGGGCTGATCGACACACTGAAAATGGCCTCTAGGGGCCTAGGCTCCAAATCCATATGCAGCACCCCCGAGATGGTGTTAAATACTTCTCTCCAATATCTTTCCAGCTTCGGGTTGGACCAAAACATATGCCTATGATTTGCCACCCTCCCACACCGCTCACAGACTTCCTCCACCCCCTCAAAGAGCCGGCTAATCCTTGCTTTTGTGAGGTGAGCCCTATACACGGCCTTCAATTGTATCAGCCCCAACCTCACGCATGAGGTTGAGGCATTCACCCTTCACAGCACCTCACACCAAAGACCCTCTTCCTTGGCGCCCTCCCCCCAGCTCTTCCTCCCACTTCACCTTAACGCTCTCCATGGACACCCAATCATCCTCCGATACCACCCTTTTCTCCAACCACCACCCCCCCCCCCCGCCTCCCCCAACAGTACCGCATCAAACAGCGATGGGGCCTGCGTTATTGGGAAGGTCGGGAAAACTTTCCTTGCAAAATCTCGGACCTGTAGGTACCTAAACCCTTCCTCCTGAGCCAAGCTAGACTTCTCTCCCAGCTCCTCCATGCTCCAAAATCATCCTACCAGGAACAGATCTTTCATTATCTTAATCCCACTCTCCTCCCATCCCTGAAACTTGGCATCCAGCTTTCCTGGCTCGAATCTATGATTTCCCTTAATCGGCCTCGCCCCTGACCCAGCCCCCAGCTTAAAGGAGCCATCAGGAGCAGCGTGGTTGCCATTGCCCTCAACCACAACCTCCTACACGTGCCCTCCTCCATCCTAACCCATCGGGACTCCCGCTCCTTTGACCCAGCCCCACAACATTTCAGCATTCACCACCCAATAATAGTGCAATAGGTTTGGGAGACCTAGTCCCCCTGCCTATTGCCCTCTCTGCAAGACCGCTCTCCTACTGCAGAGGGCAGTAGAGCGGAGCTGCTGATTGGCTGTTGTGGGCGAAATTTGCATACATGCATTGTGGTCACCCTAACTTGAAGGTGCACCTGAGCAAGAGACCCTAGGTGTTCAAGTGAAGGCAAACATCCAGCAGAGGGCAGTAGAGCAGAGCTGCTGATTGGCTGTTGCTGGCGATATTTGCATACGTGCATTGTGGTCACCCTAACTTGAAGGTGGTTTGTGGAGGAGCTGTTGTCAAGTGACACTTAAATTCGAAATACTTCTTCAGTGTTTCCCTCCCTACCCCCTCCTCTAACCAAAGAAAAACAACCGCTGTAAAGATCAAAAGGAAGGCTCGAGGGCAGGTAGAAGTAGAAAAAAGTTGAACCGTGATGTCACAGCTTGCAGGTAAGTGATTGGCTGGTGACTGGGAAGAAGTTTTTCTTTTCTTTTCCCTCGGGTGTGATCGTGCGGGGCGCAGATGTTGCTTAGTGAATGCTTGCTGAGAAGGCGAGTAAATTTTGAATAGAAATTACTGCAGGGCGTTTCCAGCTGAATCCGGTCGGAGTGAAGACAGAGTGACTGCTGGGTAAGTAGTAAAGATTTAAATTGTTTGCGCAGGCCAATAACAGCTGATTGCTGTTTTCGTGTGGGGCGCAGTGGTTGCTGGTTAAGTGTTTTATTTTTACCTGTATTTCAGTTGGGCAGTTTCTAAACCCTAGACACTACACTTGTACTGTCCCCCACCCTTCAACCTCCTTTAACCTAAGAGGTAGAGTGAATAACAGGTAAGCTCTTTTTTTTTTTTATCCAGAGGGGATGGCAGGGAAGGTAGTGCAATGTTCCTCCTGCAGAATGTTTGAGGTGAGGGACGCCGTCAGTGTCCCTGCTGATTTCATCTGTGGGACGTGCACCCACCTCCAGCTCCTCAGAAACCGCGTTAGGGAACTGAAGCTGGAGATGGATGAACTTCGGATCATTCGGGAGGCAGATGTGGTCATAGATAGAAGCTTCAGGGGTGTAGTTACTCCGAAGAATAAAGATAGATGGGTGATGGTGAGAGGGGCTGGGAGGAAGCAGTCAGTACAGGGATCCCCTGTGGTCGTTCCCCTTAGTAACAAGTATGCCGCTTTGGATGCTGTTGGGTGGGATGACTTACCAGGAGTAAGCCATGGGGTACAGGTCTCTGGCACAGAGTCTGTCCCTGTTGCTCAGAAGGGAAGGGGGAGAGGAGTAGAGCATTAGTCATTGGAGACTCCATAGTTAGGGGGATAGATAGGAGATTCTGTGGGAACAAGAGACTCGCGTTTGGTGTGTTGCCTCCCAGGTGCCAGGGTCCATGATGTCTCGGATCGTGTTTTCGGGAACCTTAAGGGGGAGGGGGAGCAACCCCAAGTCGTGGTCCACATAGGTACCAACGACATAGGTAGGAAAGGAGATAGGGATGTAAGGCAGGAATTCAAGGAGCTAGGGTGGAAACTTATATCTAGGACAAACAGAGTTATTATTTCTGGGTTGTTACCCATGCCACGTGCTAGGGAGATGAGGAATGGGGAGAGAGAGGAGCTGATCACGTGGCTACAGGGATGGTGCAGGAGGGAGGGCTTCAGATTCCTGGATAATTGGGGCTCATTCTGGGGTAGGTGGGACCTCTACAAATGGGATGGTCTACACCTGGACCAGAGGGGTACCAATATCCTGGGGGGGAAATTTGCTAATGCTCTTCAGGAGAGTTTAAACTAGTTCAGCAGGGGATTGGGAACCTGAATTGTAGCTCCGGTATACAGGAGGTTGGGAGTAGTGAGGTCATGAGTAAGATTTCAAAGTTGCAGGAGTGTACCGGCAGGCAGGAAGGTGGTTTAAAGTGTGTCTTCTTCAATGCCAGGAGTATCCGGGATAAGGTAGGTAAGCTTGCGGCATGGGTTGGTACCTGGGACTTCGATGTTGTGGCCATTTCGGAGACATGGAAAAAGCAGGGACAGGAATGGTTGTTGCAGGTGCCGGGGTTTAGATATTTCAGTAAGCTCAGGGAAGGTGGTAAAAGAGGGGGAGGGGTGGCATTGTTAGTCAAGGACAGTATTACGGTGGCAGAAAGGACGTTTGATGAGGACTCGTCTACTGCGGTAGTATGGGCTGAGGTTAGAAACAGGAAAGGAGAGGTCACCCTGTTGGGGGTGTTCTATAAGCCTCCGAAAAGTTCCAGAGATGTGGAGGAAAGGATTGCAAAGATGATTCTGGATAGAGGCGAAAGCAACAGGGTAGTTGTTATGGGGGACTTTAACTTTCCAAATATTGACTAGAAACGCTACAGTTCAAGTACTTTAGATGGGTCTGTTTTTGTCCAATGTGTGCAGGAGGGTTTCTTGACTCAGTATGTAGATAGGCCAATGAGAGACGAGGCCATATTGGATTTGGTACTGGGTAATGAACCAGGACAGGTGTTAGATTTGGAGGTAGGTGAGCACTTTGGTGATAATGACCACAATTCGATTACGTTTACTTTAGTGATGGAAAGGGATAGGTATATACCGCAGGGCAAGAGTTATATCTGGGGAAAGGCAATTATGATGCGATGAGGCAAGACTTAGGATGCATCGGATGAAGAGGAAAACTGCAGGGGATGGGCACAATGGAAATGTGGAACTTGTTCAAGGAACAGCTACTGCTTGTCCTTGATAAGTATGCACCTGTCAGGCAGGGAAGAAGTGGTCGAGCGAGGGAACCGTGGTTTACTAAAGCTGTCGAAACACTTGTCAAGAGGAAGAAGGAGGCTTATGTAAAGATGAGACATGAAGGTTCAGTTAGGGCGCTCGAAAGTTACAAGTTAGCTAGGAAGGACCTAAAGAGAGAGTTAAGAAGAGCCAGGAGGGGACATGAGAAGCCTTTGGCAGGTAGGATCAAGGATAACCCTAAAGCTTTCTATAGATATGTCAGGGATAAAAGAATGACTAGGGTAAGAGTAGGGCCAGTCAAGGACAGTAGTGGGAAGTTGTGCTTGGAGTCCGAGGAGATAGAAGAGGTGCTAAATGAATATTTTTCATCAGTATTCACACAGGAAAAATACAATGTTGTCGAGCAATTCTGGAAAGTATGAAAATAGATAAGTCCCCTGGGCTGGATGGGATTTATCCTAGGATTCTCTGGGAAGCTAGGGAGGAGATTGCTGAGCCTTTGGCTTTGATCTTTAAGTCAACTTTGTCTACAGGAATAGTGCCAGAAGACTGGAGGATAGCAAGTGTTGTCCCCTTGTTCAAGAAGGGGAGTAGAGACAACCCCGGTAACTATAGACCAGTGAGCCTTACTTCTGTTGTGGGCAAGGTCTTGGAAAGGTTTATAAGAGATAGGATGTATAATCATCTGGAAAGGAATAATTTGATTAGAGATAGTCAATACGGTTTTGTGAAGGGTAGGTCGTGCCTCACAAACCTTATTGAGTTCTTTGAGAAGGTTCCCCACGGTAGGCTATTGCAGGAAATACGGAGGCATAGAATTCAGGGTGATTTAGCAGTTTGGATCAGAAATTGTCTAGCTGGAAGAAGACAAAGGGTGGTGGTTGATGGGAAATGTTCAGACTGGAGTCTAGTTACTAGTGGTGTACCACAAGGATCTGTTTTGGGGCCACTGCTGTTTGTCATTTTTATAAATGACCTGGAGGAGGGCGTAGAAGGATGGGTGAGTAAATTTGCAGATGACACTAAAGTCGGTGGAGTTGTGGACAGTGCGGAAGGATGTTACAAGTTACAGAGTGACATAGATAAGCTGCAGCGCTGGGCTGAGAGGTGGCAAATGGAGTTTAATGCAGAAACGTGTGAGGTGATTAATTTTGGAAGGAATAACAGGAAGACAGAGTACTGGGCTAATGGTAAGATTCTTGGTAGTGTGGCTGAGCAGAGAGATCTCGGTGTCCATGTATATAGATCCCTAAAAGTTGCCACCCAGGTTGAGAGGGTTGTTAAGAAGGCGTACGGTGTGTTAGCCTTTATTGGTAGAGGGATTGAGTTTTGGAGCCATGAGGTCATGTTGCAGCTGTACAAAACTCTGGTGCGGCCGCATTTGGAGTATTGCGTGCAATTCTGGTCGCCGCATTATAGGAAGGATGTGGAAGCATTGGAAAGGGTGCAGAGGAGATTTACCAGAATATTGCCTGGTATGGAGGAAAGATCTTATGAGGGAAGGCTGAGGGACTTGAAGCTGTTTTCATGAGAGAGAAGGTTCATTAGAGAGAAGGAGGTTAAGAGGTGACTTAATTGAGGCATACAAGATGATCAGAGGGTTAGATAGGGTGGACAGTGAGAGCCTTTTTCCTCGGATGGTGATGTCTAGCACGAGGGGGCATAGCTTTAAATTGAGGGGAGATAGATATAGGACAGATATCAGAGGTATGTTCTTTACTCAGAGAGTAGTAAGGGCATGGAATGCCCTGCCTGCAACAGTAGTGGACTTGCCAACACTAAGGGCATTCAAATGGTCATTGGATAGACATATGGACGATAAGGGAATAGTGTAGATGGGCTTTAGAGTAGTTTCACAGGTCGGCGCAACATCGAGGGGCGAAGGGCCTGTACTGCGCTGTAATGTTCTATGTTCTATGTACCCTTGCCCCCCCTCCCCCCCCTCCCGCAAATAAACAAGGTGACTAATTTGTCTACCTCCTTGAAGAAAGATTGAGGTACAAAGACCGGCAGGCACTGAAATAAAAACAGAAATCGCGGTAGCACATTCATTTTCACTGCCCGCACCCGGCCCGCCAGCGACAGTGGGAAGTTGTCCCACCTTGCCAAATCAGCCTTCACCCTCCCCGCCAAACTAGTAAAATTATAGCTTCAGCGCACACCCCAATCCCACGCTACCTGCACCCTCAAGTACCTGAAGTGGGTTGTCGGCCTACGAAATGACAGCAGCCCCCATACCCGCTCCCGGTTGGGACACCGTAAAATACTTGCTCTCACCTATGTTCGATTTATACCCCAAGAACGACCCGAATCTTTGGAGCAGCCCCATCATATTCCACACCAACGTGCTTGGCTCTGAGATGTACAGTAGCAAATTGTCAGCATACAAGGATACCCTATGCTCCACCTCCACCCCCCTCACTATCCCTCTCCACCACCCCGAGCCCCTTAGAGTGATGGCCAGAGGCTGCATAGCCAAACAACGGGGGGAGACATTGGTCACCCCTGCCTAGTACTCTGTGCAGAGCAAAATACCCCAAATTCATATTATTAGTGCGAACACTCGCCAGCCGTTCTCTATACAGCAGCTGTACTCACACCGAAAACCTCGGCCCAATCCCAAATCTTTCCAAGACCACCATCAAATAACCCCACTCTACCCAATCAAATGCCTTCTCCGCATTCAATGCCACCATCACCTCCGTCTCCATCCCATCCTGCAGTGACATGATCACATTTAACAGCTTTCTAACATTCGAGATCAGCTGCTTTCCTTTCACGAGCCCTCTCCTTTCTGGTCCTCTCCTTTTACCTTCGGGATGCTCCCCTCCAACCTTGCTGCCAGCACCTTTTTTGGCAATATCGGTGGCATCCACATTTAATAGGGAAATGGGCCTGTACGACCCACACTCCACCTGGTCTTTATCCTTCTTTAACAGCAGGGAAATCAAAGCCTGTCCCAACGTCTGAGGCAAAACCCCCCTACCTATCTCCTCCTCAAACATTCCCACCATCAGCAGCGCCAACATGGATTCCACTGAGAATCCATCCGGTCCCACCACCTTCCCTGACTGCATCCTCCTTGTTGCCTCATTTACCTCCTGTTCCCCCGCCGGCCCATCCAGCCCGGCCCTGTCCTCTTTCCACAACCTCGGATACTCCAACTCTTCCAGGAACTCCCTCAACTCTCACTCCTCTCCCGGTGGCTCGAACGTCTTATAGAACTCCTCAAAAACTTTATTAATCTGCTCCGGTGCCACTACTAGCTTCCGCGTCTTGTCCCGTACCTGGACTATCTCCCTCACTGCAGTATCCCTCCGGAGGTGGCCAGCCAACACACGCCTTCTCCCCATGTTCGTAGACAGCCCCCCTCGCCCATCTCAATTGGTGCACTGCTCTCTCTGTGGGCAACCGATCAAACTTTGCCTGAAGCTCCTTTCTCCTGGCCAAGAGGGCAGGCCGGGTCCCCCGCATAGCTCCTGTCCACCTCCAACATCTCCTCTATCAACGTTTGCCGCACGTCCCTCTCTTTCTTGTCCACCTTAGCCTTAAACGAGATCACATCCCCCCTCACTACTGCCTTCAGAGTCTCTCAAACCACTGCCTATGAAATTTCCCCTGTGCAATTAAATTCCACACATTCCTCGATCACCTTCCCGATCTTGTCGCAAAAACTCCGGTCCCCCAACAACCCCACATCCATTTTCCACCCCGGCCTTTGGGCCACCAACTTCTGCGAAACCACATTCACCCAGTGCAGCGCATGGTCCGAAATCAATATCGCTGAATACGCCAACCCTTTGACCTCGCCCAATAACCCCTTCCCCACCATGAAAAAGTCTATTCTCGAGTACACTTTATGTACCAGCAAGAAAAACAAATACTCCCGCTCCCTTGGGTGCAGGAACCTCCACGGGTCCATTCCTCCCATCTCTCTCATGTGCCCAGACAGCACCTTCGCGCCCCCCACCTCCACCCCCACCCCCACCCCCAGGCTGGGCCAGCGAGGCAGCTGTAACCTGTTCATCCTCTGCTCTTGCACCATATTCCAGTCCCCCCTACTATTAGCTCATGACTGTCCAAGTCTGGGACGGCACCCAGCACCCTCTTCACAAACCCTACATCGTCCCAATTGGGGCCATATATGCTCGCCAGCGCCACCAACCTCCCCAATAATGCCCCCGTCACAATCACGTACCTGCCCATTAGTCCACCACCACCTTCTCCATCTCAGGTGGGTCTCCTGCAGCATTATCAGATCGGCCTTTAGGCTCTTTAAATGTGCAAACATCCTCAACCTCTTCACCGGTCCCCCCAATCCCCTCACGTTCCACATTACTAATCTGCCCATGGGTCTCTCACCCCCCCCCCCCCCGCAACCCCCCAATCCACCATCATCATAACCCCGGGCCCTGCCCACGTGGCTTGACCCGCCCGTCCCTTTGTGCCGTGAAATTACTCCTCCCTCTCAGAATCCAGCCATCCACTTCCTCTTGAAAACGCCTCTCCCAATATCGTTCCAATTCCCCCACCTTTCACACCTCCCAGGCCCACCGAAATCTGTTTGAGCAGGTTCCAATGACTGCGGCCTCTCCCCCCACCACACTCCAGTTCACTAACCAACCTTCGCTTGCTAGTGTGGAGGCCCCTGCCCAGGCCCCCCTCCTACTTATCCTCTCCCCCATGCCCAGTCCCAAAAAACTTAAGACAAATAATCATAACCAGTGCAAAAAGCTGCACCCCAGAACACCGCCATAACCCCAAAGTTCTCTAATCTCCTACCCACTGAACCCCATAACCGCAGGGTATATACTACCCGTCCCTGTCAACCAACCCAAAAACCAAACCCCCAACTGTTCCCCTCCCACATATAAAACCAATAAACATCCTTAAACGAAATGCAGGAAATTAGGGCAGCACGGTAGCACAGTGGTTAGCATAGATGCTTTACAGCTCCAGGGTCCCAGGTTCGATTCCCGGTTTGGGTCACTATCTGTGCGGAGTCTGCATGTTCTCACCGTGTCTGCGTGGGTTTTCTCCGGGTGCTCCGTTTCCTCCCACTGTCCAAAGATATGCAGGTTAGGTGGATTGGCCATGATAAATTGCCCTTAGTGTCCAAAAGGTTTGGGTGCAGTTAGCGGGTTACGGGGATAGGGTGGAAGCGTGGGCTTTGGTGAGGTGCTCTTTCCAAGGGCCGGTGCAGACTCGATCAGCTGAATAGCCTCCTTCTGCACTGTAAATTCTATGATTCTATGAAGCTGGATATAGCATTTCACCCCCCTTCCCTCAGTTGAAAACCAAACTCCAATCCCATCTCTCATTAACCCTAGTCCTTCAGACTTCAGGAACAAAGAACAAAAGAACAAAGAAAAGTACAGCACAGGAACAGGCCGTTCGGCCCTCCAAGCCTGTGCCGACCATGCTGCCCGACGAAACGACAATCTTCTACACTTCCTGGGTCCGTATCCCTCTATTCCCATCCTATTCATGTATTTGTCAAGAACGCCTCCGCCCCCGCCGCCGTCTCAAAGTAGAAGTCCTTCGAGTCATAAGTCACTCTCAGCGTTGCCGGGTAGACCATGCTGAACATCATGCCATTACAGTAGAGTGCTACCTTTACCTGACCAAAGGCCGCCCGCCTTCTCGCTAGCTTCACGGTTAAGTTCTGGTATATATGAATACCAACTCCTTCCCACTTCACCTGACACCTTTGTTTCGCCCAACTCAGGACCTTCTCCTTTAATAATAATAATCTTTATTATTGTCACAAGTAGGCTTACATTAACACTGCAATGAAGTTATTGTGAAAAGCTCCTAATCGCCACACTCCAGCGCCTGTTCGGGTACACTGAGGGTTTTGAGGGTGGCAGCGGGTAGGCATCAAGCGGTTTGGGGACCTTTTTGAGGGGGGCAGCTTTTAGAGTTTAGAGGAAGTGGAAGAGGAGTTTGAGCTGCCCAGTGGGCCGGTACTGACAGGTGCAGGATTATGTGAGGAAGCAGGTGTCGTCCTTTCCCGACCTGCTGCCCCTGGGGCTCCAGGTCAAGGTGCTATCGAGAGCAGGAATGGGCGAGGGTAAGGTATCCGAGATTTACAAGGAGTTAATGGACTGGAAGGGAGCCCAGATAGGAGAAGTTAAATGGAAGTGGGAGGAGGAGTTGAGGGGGGTACTGGAGGCTAGGTTGTGGGCGGAGGCTTTGAGGAGGGTGAATGCATCTTCCACCTGTGCTAGGCTTTGCCTTATTCAATTCAAGGTACTGCATTTGATGGTGGCCAGGCTGAGCAGGTTCTTTGAGCGGGTGGAGGACAGGTGTGGACGGTGCACGGGGAGGCCTGTGAACAATGTTCACATGCTTTGGGTATATCCAAAGCTGAGGGGTGTTCTGGCAGGGGTTAGCGGATGTTATGTCTGAGGAGCTGAAGATGAAGGTGGCCCCAAGTCCAGAAGTGGCGATATTCGGAGAGTCGGAAGACCCGGGAGTCCAGGGGAAGAGAGAGGCCGACATCTAGGGTCCCAGGTTCGATTCCGGCTTGGGTCACTGTCTGTGCGGAGTCTGCACATCCTCCCCGTGTGTGCGTGGGTTTCCTCCGGGTGCTCCGGTTTCCTCCCACAGTCCAAAGATGTGCGGGTTAGGTGGATTGGTCATGATAAAGTGCCCTTACTGTCCAAAATTGCCCTTAGTGTTGGGTAGGGTTACTGGGTTATGGGGATAGGGTGGAGGTGCTGAACTTGGGTAGGGTGCTCTTTCCAAGAGCCGGTGCGGACTCGATGGGCCGAATGGCCTCCTTCTGCACTGTAAATTCTATGATTCTATGATCTAGGCTTTTGCCTCCCTGGTAACCCGGAGACGGATTTTGTTGGAGTGGAGGGACTCGGGGCCGCCGAAGCCGGGGGGGTGTGGGTGAGTGACCTGGCGGAGTTCCTTAGGCTGGAAAACATTAAGTTTGCCTTGAGAGGATCAGTGGATGGGTTTGACCGGAGGTGGAAGCCGTTTATCAACTTCTTCAAGGACAGTTAAGATGTCAGCAGGGATGGTGAGTGGGGATAAAGGGGTTAAAATGGGGGAGGCAGGATTGGCGGAGGGGAAGGGCAGGGAGGGTGGGGTGGTAGGGTGTTATTTATTTTTTATGAGGTTCCCTGTTTGTTCTTATTCTGGTTTTGGTTGTGTTTAATGTATGTACAAAATGCCTTAATAAAAATATATTTTTAAAAATTGATCAGGCAGTTGGAGGTGGAATATCATGAAAGGAAATCTCCAGGAATAAACCCTCGTAGAGTTGGCAAATCTACCACTTGATGGAACAATGCGGGTGCGAGCAATTAGGATGTCGTGGGGGATTGCACAGTGATCCTGAAATGTTTTGGTTCGCTCGTCATGCTATCATCCTAACCTGGGAAATGCAACAGGAGGACCGCCTGTACCCAGAAATGAGTGGGGGTGTGGGGTGGCCTATTGTACAGCAATGATCCGTGGGCCAATGACGACTATACCTTAACATCCCCTTTCACGAAGTTGACACACTGACAATCCCCGTCACCAATACCATGTTGGGACACCAGCTGAAAGTGGCTAAGGTAAAGTGAGAAAGGAATTATAGGTACTCATTATGTTGAATCCTTGTAGATCAGGAAGGGCAAGAATGACCTTCCTGGGTCCAAAAAGGTGTCTTGTGTGTTCCCCTGCCACAGTTTTGATATCCCATCACTGTGGTCATTCTAAATCCCTCTCCCACCCATTTCCCTCACTTACCTCACTTTTTACCTAGGTCTTTTCAGTGGGTCTGTTCGATGGTATGACTGACCACCCCCCCTCCCTTGCCCAGACATACCACTACTCCCAGATTCTCTCGTCCTGTCTGCTAGTCATTTCTGTCAACTTTGAGTCCGGGTCAACATCAGGGTAATAAGGTGTGCGCGTTCAAATACTCTGAGGTAAATATGGAGAGGTGGGGGTGATGTTGGATGGATCACTGCACACTTTGCACTACACAAAGACCCACTTTTGTATTTATTTGTTGGAGAAGAGGCGATTGGCCTCAATGTCTGGGAGATTAAATATCAACCATGGTTATTGCTCCCAATTATTATCTAGTGACCTCTGGTGGAAGGATACAGACATTGGTTGATAATAACAACATAGAACCATAGAAATAATACAGCACAGAAGGAGGCCATTTGGCCATCTTGTCCATGCCGACCAAAAGACACCATTTTCCTACTCACGGCTTATAGCCCTGCAGCTTACAGTACTAAAGGTGTAGATGCAGGTACTTCTCAAAAGAGTTAAGGGTCGCTGCCTGCACGACCAACTCAGGCAGCAAACTCCAGACACCCACCCACCTCTGTATAAAATGTTTTTTTCCTCATGTCCTCTCTAACCCTTCTGCCACTTAGATTGGATCTATGACCCCTGTTTTTGAACTCTGCCGAGGGAAACATGTTTCTCCTGTCTACTCTATCTCTACACCTCACAATTCTGTATACCTCAATCATGTCACCCGTCAGCCTTCTTTCTTCCAAGGAAAACAACCCCAGCCTCTCCAATCTCTCCTCATAGCTACAATTCTCCAGCCCTGGCAACATTCTAGTAAATCTTCTCAGCGCTCTCTCCAGAGCATTTACATCCTTTCTCTAATGTGGTGACCACAACTGCACCCCATATGTGGCCTCACCAGTGTCTTATACTGTTCCATCATTATATCGCTCGTTTTGTATTCCATACCTCTGGCCATGAAGCAGAGCATTCCATAAACCATCTTTACAACCTTATCTGCTGCCTTAGGGACTGTGCACTTGCACTCCAAGATCTTTCACTTCATCTTCTTCTTTTAGTATGGGCGGGATTCTCCCGTACCCGGCGGGGCAGGGGTCCCGGCGGGACGGATTCGCGTGAATGACTCCGGCGTCGGGCTGTCCCAAAGGTGCGGAATCCTCCGCACCTTCAGGGACTAGGCCCGCCCCGGAGTGGTTGTCGCCCCGCCGGCCAGCGGGATAGGGGTCTGGCACCACACCAACCGGCGCCGAAGGGCCTCTGCTGGCCGGTGCGAGTCAGCACATGCGCGGGAGCGCCAGCGCGTGCTGACGTCATCCCCACGCATGTGCAAAGGGATTCACCTCCGCATCGGCCATCGCGGAGGACCACAACGGCCGATGCGGAAGGAATAGAGTGCCCCCATGGCACAGGCCCACCCACGGATCGGTGGGCCCCGACCAGGCCAGGCCATCGTGGGGGCACCTCCCGGGATAAGATCCCCCCGCGACCCCCCAGGAACCCCGGAGCCCGCCAGCGCCGCCAGGTCCCGCCGGTAATGGACCTACTCTGATTTACGCCGGCGGAACCAGCTACAGGCGGGCAGGACTTTGGCCCATTGCGGGCCGGAGAATTCGGAGGCCCCAGCGCCCATTGTGTGGCGCCAGACCCCGCCATTCTCCGAGGCGGGCGGCATGACTCATGCCACGCCTTTTTTGGGGGGTGGGAAAATTGGGGACGGCGGGGTTGGGATTCACGCTGACCCCTGGCGATTCTCCCACCCGGCGGGGGGTCGGTGAATCCCGCCCTATATTACCATTTATTGTGTATTCCCTTTTATTGTTTGACCTCCCCAATTGCACTATCACATTCTTATCAGATTGAACTCTGTCTGCCACTTTCTTACCCATGTACATCATTTTGGACAGTAAGAAGTCTTACAACACCAGGTTAAAGTCCAACAGGTTTGTTTCAAATCACTAGCTTTCGGAGCATTGCTCCTTCCTCAGGTGAATGAAGAGGTAGGTTCCAGAATTATATATATAGACAAAGTCAAAGGTACAAGACGATACTTTGAATGCGAGCATTTGCAGGTAATTAAGTCTTTACAGATCCAGAGAGAAGAGTAATCCCAGGTTAAAGAGGTGTGAATTGTCTCACGCCAGGACAATTGGTAGGATTTCGCAAGCCCAGGCCAGATGGTGGAGGGTGAATGTAATGCGACATGAATCCAAGGTCCTGGTTGAGGCCACACTCATGTGTGCGGAACTTGGCTATAAGTTTCTGCTCGTCGATTCTTGGATTCATGTCGCATTACATTCACCCCCCCATCATCTGGCCTGGGCTTGCGAAATCCCACCAACTGTCCTGGCTTGACACAATTCAGACCTCTTTAACCTGTGATTATCCCTCTCTCCAGTTGCTCCATCTGGACCTGTAAAGATTTAATTACCTGCAAAGACTCGCACTCAAAGTAGCGTCTTGCATCTTTGACTTTGTTTCTGGAACCCACCCCTTCATTCACCAGAGGAAGGAGCTGTGCTCCGAAAGCTAGTGATTCGAAACAAACCTGTTGGACTTTAACCTGGTGTTGTAAGACTTTTTACTGTGCTCACCCCAGTCCAACGCCGGTATCGCCACATTTTGGCAATACAGTTATTGTGGCAGATCAGGTCTAGTACCTTTGCTTTGGCCGTTCGGCCACTTTTCTGTGCCACGGAGAACCTGTCCCTCTAATCTCCAGTATCCTCTATTCTGCAAGGTACAAGCAAATCCAGCCATGGCTGACGCCTTTCATTGAGGATTGTGCTCAGCAAACAGCTCCCACCTCTTGGCAGCTCTTGATGCAGCTAATTTACCTGGTAGATACTGAGAGGATGTTCCCACTTATTGAGAGGATGTTCCCACTTATGGGAGAATTTAGAACTGGGGAACACAGTTTAAAAATCAGGGGCGGGATTCTCCGACCCTCCGCAATTCTCTGCCCCGCGATGGGCTGTGTGGCCGCCCGTTTTCAGCCGGTCCCGCCAGCATATATTGCACCAGGTCCGTACCGGCGGGACCTGGCTTCGCGAGCAGCCTGCGGAGTCCTCGGGGGAAGGGGGCGCGGGTGGATCTAGCCCCGGGGGGGTCGCCACGGTGGCCTGGCCCGCGATCGGGGCCCACCGATCCGCTGGCGGGCCTGTGCCGTGGGGGCACTCTTTCCCTCCGCGCCAGCCGGTGTAATGGTCCGCCATGGCCGGCGTGGAGAAGAACCCCCCTGCGCATGCGCTGGAATGATGCCAGTACATGCTGGCGCTCGCATGCATGTGCCAATTCGCTCCGGCCAGCGGAGGCCCTTCAGCGTCGGTTGGCGTGGCGCCAAGCCCTTCGGCGCCGGCCTAGCCCCTGAAGGTGCAGAGGAATCCGCACCTTCCGGGCGGCCCAACGCCGGAGTGGTTCATGCCACTCCTAGCCGCAGTTACATCCCGCCCCGCCGGATAGCGTTGAATCACGGCCAAGGGGTCCCTCAATTAAGATGGAGATGAGGAGAATGTATTTTCTCTTCGAGACCTTTGGAAGTCTCTACCTCAGAGAGGAGAGGAGGGTGGGTTGTTGAAAATATACAAGGCCCTGTTGGACAGATTTTTGATTGAGAGTCAATGGTCATGAGGGGCAAGCAGGAAAGTGGAGTTAAGGCCACAATCATAGAACATAGAACATAGAACAATACAGCGCAACCATGATTTTTTTGAATGGGGTAGCAAGCTCGATGGGCCAAATTGCCTACCCTTGCTCCTAGTTCTTATGATCTTATCTTTCAATTGAAAATCAAGCCTCGACGATTCACAGTGTAAGATTAGTTGTGGCTTTGATGAGTACTGGATGGTTTTGCAAACCAATCCTAAAGAGACATACTTTACCACAAAGCTGACAACTCAATTGCTGGTCTCATCACAACATAAATGACTTTCTTTCCTCTATTTATGTTTCTCTTAGTGAAATTTGAATATCTTACGGCACAGTTAATCGTCGGCCATTTGGTCCATCATCCCTCGACTGATACTTTAAAAAAGCCATCCAATTAGCTCCATTCCCGAACTCTTTCCCTGTAACCTTCCATTTCTTTTCCTTTCAAGGACATATTCAATTCCCTTTTTGAAAGTTACTATTGAATCTGTGGAGCATGTTGGGGATCTCTTGATGGCAAAGATCTAGGGTGATAAGAAATCTTTATTGGGAAAAAACTGCAGCCATAACAGTTGAGAACAAACCCGATGATTTTGAGAAAATTAAAGGAGTCAGACAGGGGTGAAGTGTTTTCGCCACAGGTTTACTTCAACTTGTATAGTGAAAATATCTTAAAGAGATTGAAGATCTGCATGGATTATTAGTTGGAGGTTACGATCTTAATAATATAAGATACTCCGATAACACGTTCTTATTGCCGACTGGCTAAAGTAGACGTGGAACAGGTGCTTCCCCTTGTAGGGCATTCTAAAACGAGAGGTCATACTCTTAGGGTAAGAGGTAGCAAATTTAAAATGGAGTTGAGGAGAAACTACTTCTCCCAAAGGGCTCAGAATCTGTGGAATTTGCTACCCCAGAGTGCAATGGACGGTGAGTAAATTTAAGGAGGAGTTAGACAGACTTTTAATTGGTAATGGGTTGAAGGGTTATGGAGAACAGGCAGGACGGTGGAGTTAACGCCAGGATGAGGTCTGCCATGATCGAATGACCTAATTCTGCTCCTTTTTCTAATGAATTTATGAACTTATGACTCTGAAGAGAAACTGCAATAGATTTTGGGATAGAGTACTAAGTGAAAGTAAGAAGGAAGGTCTGAGCAGTATGTCCGGTAGTTTCCAAAAAGAAATTCATGGTGGAATGTAAGACCACAATGAAGAATGAAAAGGTCACACAGGTAGATACATTTAATAAGACAATGGATTAGAATGGCCAATGGTGGCGGATCAAAAACTGAAAAAAACTTATGATCAACCCAGAATTGGCCAGGGAACTAAGCTGAGAATCCTGGAATGCTACTTTACATTCATTTTGACATTTGGAAGCAAGTGTTGGATGATTGGTGAAGCAATGCAGAGAAGAATTGAAGCTGCAGAGCTGTGATTTTTGGGGTGAGTAATGAAAGTATCTTGGACAAATCACATGACCAATGAAAGCGTGCGTTTAAAATTTGAGACCAAAAGAACTCAGCCGAGCAAGATCAGGAAGAGTATAGCCATCTGGGATGGTCACTTCTCGATTACAAAATGGACACTTTGCAAAGATTGCAGGGAAAATGGACAATACTGAGAAAACAAGCAGGTTCAGGGTCCGTCTGCATATTGGAGTCGCAGCTCCCAGACAAGACCAAAGCATACTAATGGCCATCTCCGGGGACAAAAGAGTAACATTTAAGTAAACTAAGGCAGACACCCCGGCGCCAGAGGAGACCAGAACAAAGCAAGCCAACAGCCACCGAGGACACGCCCAGCCATCAGGGCACCCACCCCTTTATTGGAGGAAATCGATAGGAACGATCGAGAAACGGCCCAATTAATTGGGGCCAAGTTCAAGGCCCGCCCAAAAGAGCGCGAAGCGCCTTTTGGGTATAAGAAGGATCCCCCAATAGAGAATCGTTCTCTTGGACCCGGCTCTCACCGAGGAGAGACCTGCCCAACAGCTGCACCAGAACAAGTAAGTCCAAGGTCAACGCACGCTACCAGACAGACGACCTTAGCTGTTCCCCTTCACCACTTCGACCCCAGCAGCCTCAGAACCGAACAACGGCCATTGTTCCTCTGACTGAGTGGGCGCCCGAGCTAAGTATAGGCTTTAGCAGCAGTGATAGTTTAGTCTGTAGTATTTGTGCATGAGTATGTTTAACTGTGTGTGTAAATAAATAAGCATTTGACTTTGAACTAACTCACTGGTGTATTGAGTCTTTGATCAGTATTCGGTTTGAACCTTGTGGCAGTATCGAAAGATACTTGGCGATTCTAGAGCGAAACATAATTAGAATTAAGGAAGGCGACCATATTGACCGCCATATTCAGAGCCAAATAAAGAGAAACACAATTAGCAACAAGAGACAGTTGGAATTTCATGGGCATGTAATAAGAAATCATGATTTATTTTTTATTCATTCATGGGATGTGTGCATTGCTGGCTAGGCCAGCATTTATTGCCCATCGCTAATTTTCCTTGAGAAGGTGAACTGTCTTCTTGAACCACTGCAGTCCATGTGGTGTAGATACTGATGGGGAGGAAGTTCCAGTATTTTGACCCAACGACAGTGAAGTAACGACAATATATTTCCAAGTCAGGATGGTAAGTAAGTTGGAAGGGACCCTCCAGGAGGTGGTATTTCCATGTGCCTGCTGCCGGAGTCCTTCGAGATGGTAATGGTTGTAGGTTTGGAAGCTGTTGGCTGAGATTCTCGGCGCCTCCGCGCCGAAAATGCGTTCGGCGAGGGGGCGGAGAATAGGGGCTCAGACCCGCGGCGCCAGGACACTATTCTCTGCGGACCGGAGAATCGCTGCCAGCCGTGTGCGCGTGGCCGACATGGTGCCGGTCGGGGGCCGTTGAAAGAGGCCCCCACGGCGATCGACCGACCGGGTTCCCACCGAGTTCCGCCGCCGCAATTCCAACCTGGTTCCACCCGGTAGGAGCTCAGACTCGCGGCCGCGCTGGCCATCCTGGTGGGGGGGGGGGGGGAGGGGATCAGACTCCAGGGGGGGCCTCCACGACGGACTGGCCTATCTTCTTCTGTGCTGGCCTGGGTTGTGGCTCCGCCATGTTGCGCGGGGGCTGGCGTGAAAACGGCTGCCGCGCGCATGCGCGGACCAGCGGCCGGAAGTGCAGGGCCCGGTATCGGCAGAAGGAGCAGCACGGCGCATGCCGGGGCCTTGCTTTCCCTCTTAAAATGGGAGAATCACTCCGGTCTTTTTGAAAATAGTCTGGAGTGATTTGCGCCCGTTTTCCGGGGGGTGGGGGGACATAGCCCCATCTTCGGAGAATCCCGGCCGTTGTCTCAGGGGGCTTGGTGAGTTCCTGCAGCGGTTTAGAAATGCTACTGGGAAAAATTAATGGTAAAAGAGATTGGGGTAGACCAAGAATTATCTTTTTAAAGTGCTCTGCAAACGGGGCGGATGTACCATCAATGAAGATGATCCATGCCTTCATCAGAAGATCAAGGTACAGGTCCATGATTACCAATACACTGTTAGGGCATGGTACCGGAAGAGAGGGAGATTGAACCTGCTTCCATCCTTTCAGGTTGTGCATTCCAGATCATAACAACTCGCTGAATAAGAGTAATTACTCTTCATCTCATCCATCCTGGTATCTTTGCTAATTGCCTTCAACTGATGTCCTCTGGTTACCAGCAGTCCTGCTGGCGAGAATAGCTTGAAGCTATCATTGCTACCATTGATGTGGAGATGCCGGCGTTGGACTGGGGTGAGCACAGTACGAAGTCTTACAACACCAGGCTAAAGTCCAACAGGTTTGTTTCGATGTCACTAGCTTTCGGAGCGCTGCTCCTTCCTCAGGTGAAGGAGCACCTGAGGAAGGAGCAGCGCTCCAAAAGCTAGTGACATCGAAACAAACCTGTTGGACTTTAACCTGGTGTTGTAAGACTTCGTACTGTGCTACCATTGAAGGTATACCTACTCTGTCAGAACAAATGAAAGCAATGATAGCTTCAAGCTCAGTAACTCCTTGCCTCCACATGTTAATTCTATTGTGTTCCTACAACACCAATTGCTTTTAGTTTGGGTTTCGAACTACATTTGTATCTTTCTTCTGTGTAACCAATATCCTAATGTAGCAAGGCATGTTGCTTCTAGAACCTGAAGTTGAAGGTGAAGTTTGGGAGGTATGGAGCACATGACCCTCCATAGCATGTGAAGTGAAGGTTGCTAAGCCTCCTCTAAATCAGTTAAATAGATCAAATGAGAACCAAAACACATGGCTCCTGCAAGCATCGACAGCTCAACGGACTTACAACCCAACAACAATTCACAAGAATGAATACACAACCGAGAGGTTAAATCTATCAGGAAAATTGTACAGGTGAAACTCTTCTCTACCATAGAGGAGGCAGAGGGTAAGCTGATAGGAATCTTTAAAATTAGTCGACAAAACTATGGTAGAGTTCAGTATGGGGAAGTGTAAGATTCCCATTTTGGAACCAAGGATTGGAGTGGATTGGATTTGTTTATTGTCACATGTACCGAGGTACAGTGAAAAGTATTGTTCGGCATACAGTTCAGACAAATCATTCCGTACATGTAAAGAAAATACATAGGGCAAACAAAAAATACACAATGTAAATACATAGACACAGGCATCGGCTGAAGCATATAGGAGTGTATACTACTTGGTAGAGAAGATGTGTGAAGTGATCAGTTCAGTCTGTAAGAGGGTCGTTGAGGAGTTTGGTAACAGCGGGGAAGAAGCAGTTTTTGAGTCTGTTAGTGCGTGTTCTCAGACTTTTGTATCTCCTGCCCGATGGTAGAAGTTGGAAGAGTGAATAAGCCGTGTGGGAGGAGTCTTTGATTATCCTGCCCGCTTTCCCAAGGCAGCAGGAAGTATAGACAGAGTCAATAGATGGGCGATGTTCACAACTCTCTGTAGTTTCTTACGGTCTTGGGCGGAGTAGTTGCCATACCAGGCTGTGATGCAACCGGATAGGATGCTTTCTATGGTGCATCTGTAAAAGTCGGTAAGGGTCAATGTGGACATGCCGAATTTCCTTAGTTTCCTGAGGAAGTATAGGCGCTGTTGTGCTTCCTTGGTCCCAAATCATGTTATTTGCTTAGAAGGCAGAAACGGCAGTTGTGAAGGAACAATGAGATTGAGTTGTCCAAGTATACAAAGCACTAAATGCTAGTGCACAGGTACAAAAAGCAATAAATAAGATTCATTTGATTTGATTTGATTCGATTTATTATTGTCACATGTATTCGTATACAGTGAAAAGTATTGTTTCTTGCATACAGACAATGCATACCGTACATAGGGAAGGAAGGAGAGACTGCAGAATGTAGTGTTACAGTCATAGCTAGGGTGTAGAGAAAAGATCAACTTAGTACGAGGTAGGTCCATTCAAAAGTCTGATGGCAGTAGCGAAGAAGCTGTTCTTGAGTCGGTTGGTACGTGACCTCCAACCTATGTATCTTTTTCCTGATGGAAGAAGGTGAAATAGTATGTCCTGGGTGGCTTGAGGTTCTTAATTATGCAGGCTGCCTTTCCAAGGCAGTGGGAAATGTAGAGAGTCAATGGATGGGAGGCTGGTTTGCGTGATGGATTGCGCTACATTCACGACCTTTTGTAGTTTCCTGCGGTCTTGGGCAGAGCAGAATCCATACCAAGCTGTGACACAACCAGAAAGAATGCTTTCTATGGTGCATCTGTAAAAGCTGGCGGGAGTCGTAGCTGACATGCCAAATTTCCTTAGTCTTCTGAGAAAGTAGAGTCGTTGGTGGGCTTTCTTAACTATAGTATCAGCATGGGGGGACCAGGACAGGTTGTTGGTGATCTGGACACCTAAAAACTTGAAGCTCTCGACTCTTTCTACTTCGTTCCCATTGATGTAGACAGGGGCATGTTCTCCACTACGCTTCCCAAAGTCGATGACAATCTCCTTTGTTTTGTTGACATTGAGGGAGAAATTATTGTCGTCGCACCAGTTCACCAGGTTCTCTATCTCATTCCTGTCCTCTGTTTTGTTATTGTTTGAGATCCGACCCACTACTGTGGTGTCATCAGCAAATTTGAAAATCGAGTTGGGGAATTTGGCCACACAGTCATAAGTGTATAAGGAGTATAGTAGGGGGTTGAGGACACAGCCTTGTGGGGCACCGGCGTTGAGGATGATCGTGGAGGAGGTGTGGGTGCCTATCCTTACTGATTGTGGCTTGTGGGTTAGGAAGTTCAGGATCCAGTCGCAGAGGGAGGAGCCGAGGCCCAGACCACGGAGTTTGGAGATGAATTTCATAGGAATAATGGAATTTAAGGCTGAGCTGTAGTCAATAAATAGGAGTCTGACATAGATGTCTTTGTTATCTAGGTGTTCCAGGGTCGAGTGCAGGGCCAGGGAGATGGCATCTGCTGTAGACCTGTTGCAGCTGTAGGCGAACTGTAATGGATCAAGGCAATCCAGGAGGCTGGAGTTGATTCGTGCCATGGAACGTTCGCATTGATCTCAAGGGAGCTGGATTACGCAATTAATGAAGTGATGTTTCACTTGTATCGAGCTGTGGTCAGGAAAACTTGAAGCACTGTGTTAAGTTTTGAACTCCACACATCAGAAAAGATCTGTGATTGGGAAAGTTACAGCACAGACTCACCCGGATAATACCAGAACTGAGAGGGTTAAATTAGGACAGGTGACATTAACTTGGCTTGTATTCCCTTAAGTGCAGAAGCTCAAGGGACTTTAAAAAAATAAAGGCATTCAATAGAATATATAGAAACTATTTCCTCTGATAGGGAAGTCCTGAAAAAAGAGTATTCTTTTTATTCATTCAACGGATGTGGGCTTCACTGCCCAGGCCTGTGTATATTACCCATCCTTAATTACCCATGACAAGGTGATGGCAAGCTGCTTTTTTGAACCGTTGCAGTCTATATGGTGTTGGTACATCCCCAGTGCTGTTAGGAAGGAAATTTGAAGTTTTGACCCAGCGACAGTGAAGGAACGGCAATATATTTTCAAGTCAAGATGCTGAGTGTCTTGAAGGGGAATTTCCTAGTGGTGGAATTCCCATGTACAGCTGCCTTGTCTTTCTAGATGTTAGTGGTTGTGGGTTTCAGTGATGCTGTCTAAGAAGCCTTGGTGACTTTCTGCAGTGCATCTTGTAGATGGTACACACTGTTGCTACTGTGCATCAGTGGTGGATGGAGTGACTGTTTGTGGAAGGGGTACCAATCAAGGGCCCTGCTTTGTCCTGGATGGTGTTGAGCTTCTTGAGTATTTTTGGATCTGCACTCAGCCAGGCAAGTGGAGAGTATTCCATCACGCTCCTGACTTGTGCTTTGTAGATAGTGGATAGGCTTTGGGGAGTCAGGAGGTGAGTTACTTGCCACAGGATTCCTAGTCTCTGACCTGCTCTTGTAGCCAGATTATTGATATAGCAATTCATTTCCGTTTCTGGTCAATGGTAAGCCTGGGAGGTTGGTAGTGGAGCATTCAGCGATGGTAATACCATTAAATGTCAAGGGGTAATGGTTAGATTCTCTCTTATTGGAGATGGTCATTGCCCGACACTCCTGTGGCATGAATGTTACTTTCCACTTGTCAACACGAGCTTGGATATTGTCCAGGTTTTGCTGATTTGGGATATAGACTGCTTCAGTATCTGAGGAATTGCAAACATTGTGCAATCATCAACAAACACATACCACTTCTGACCTTATGATGGAAGGAAGGTCATTAATGAAGCAGCAGAAGATGGTTAGGTCCAGGACACTACCTTGACGAACTGCTGCAGTGATGTGCTGGAGCTGAGATGATTGCCCTCTAACAACCACAACTATCTAATAATAATCTTTATTAGTGTCACAAGTAGGCTTACATTAACACTGTGAAAATCTTCCTTTACAACAGATAGTTGGCACAGTGGTTAGCATTGCTGCATCATAGCGCCAGGGATCCAGGTTTAATTCTGGCCTTGGGTGAAATGTTAGGTGGATCGGTCATACTAAATTCTGACTGAAGATTGTTGCCATATCTTTTGTACTGATGTGATGGGCTCCCCCAGCATTGAGATGGGGATATCTGTGGAGCCTCCTCCACCGAGTTGTTCAATTGTCCACCACCATTCATGCCTGGATGTGACAGGACTGCAGAGCTTAGATCTGATTCGTTGGTTGTGGATGTTTTTAGCTCTGTCTATCACTTGCTGCTTATGTCATTTGGTATTCAAGTCGTCCTGTGTTGCAGCTTCATCAGGTTGACACTTCATTTTTAGGTATGTCGCGTGCTGCTCCTGACATCACTTCAGGGAACTAGGGTTGATCCTGTGGCTCTGGTAAAGTGTCGGATACACCAGGCATTGAGTTTACAGATTGTGTTTTGAGCACAGTTTTTCCATTACATATGGCCCACAGCACATCATGGATACCTAGTCTTGAGTTGCTCAATCTGTTCAAAATGTATCCATTTAGCACAGTGGTAGTGCCACACAACACAATGATGGTATCCTCAATGTGAAGGTGAGATTTCATCTCCACAAGCACAGTGCAGTGGTGCAGATACTGCCATGGCTGGATGCATCTATGGCAGATAGGTTGGATGAGGTGGAGTATGATTTTCCCTCTTGTTGGTTTCCTCGCCTCCTGCTGTAGATCCAGTCTAGCAGCTAGGTCTTTTCAGACTTGGCCAGCTCAGTCTGCAGTAATGCTACTAACCAACTCTTGGTGGTAGATATTGATGGACATTGAAGTACCCCATCAGAGTAAATTCTGTGTTCAGCCATTGTATTCAGTGCATCTTCCGAGTGGTGTTCAACATGGAAGAGTACTGATTTATCAGCTGAGGGGAGGTGGGAATGAGGGGGAAGGAAATGGGCACGGTACATGGTAATCTGCAGGATGTTTCCTTGTCCACGAGTGACCTGATGCCATGAGACTTCATGGGGAGCAGAGTCGATGTCAACTCCCTCCCAAGTGTATTCTACTGCAACACCATTGCTGCTGGGGCTGTCCTACCAGTGGGATAGGACATACCCAGGGATGGTGTTATGTTGGCTGGGACATTGTCAAGGTATAATTCCATGAGCATGATTATGTCGGGCTTGACTGGTCTGTGAGACTGCTCTCCCAATTTTGGCACAAGCTCCCAGATGTTAGTAAGGATAACTTTGCAGGGTTGACAGAGTTGAGGCGGCACGGTGGCAGAGTGGTTAGCACGGCTGCCTCACAGCACCAGGGACCCGAATTCAGCTCCAGCCTTGGGTGACTGTCTGTGTGGAGTTAGCATGTTCTCCCCATGTCTGCGTGGGTTTCCTCCGGGTGCACCGGTTTTCTCCCATAGTCCAAAGATGTGCAGGTTAGATGGATTGGTCATGCTAAATTGCCCATTAGTGTCCAGGGATGTGTAGATTAGGTGGGGTTACAGGGATGGGCGGGGGAGAGGGCCTGGGTAGGATGCTCAATTGGATCAATGGCCTCCTTCTGAACAGTAGAGATTCTATGATTCTATGGCAGGGCTGAACTTGCCGTTGTTGTTTCCATTACCGAATACAGATTCCGGGTCAACCAGGTGCCTTACATGGGCCATTTACTCACAGACGATGGTGTAAATCCCGATCCAGACAAGACAATGATGGCCATTCCTGTGAACAAGCACGCTTTACAGTGCTTTCTTGGTATGAAAAATTATTTTTCTAAGTTTATTCCGTGTTATAGTTACTGTTATATTATCTTACATAATATATATATTACTCTCTTGAACCAGTCGAGTTGTTGAAATGAGCAATAGCCTTCTTTCAAATATAAACTCATTTATTGAGTAATATAAATAAATATTGTGAGTTCTTTAACTAAATACTCAACTAGTAAATAAAGAAACAATTGTAGAGATAACTAGTTAAATTATACAATACAATGCTTTGATAACAAATAATTTCTTCTCTCTCTAGCTTTACTATGACTGTTCTCTCTGCACTCCTGATACACACTGAGATCAGAAAGAGCGGGAAAACCATTAATATAGGTTCTGATAGTGAGACCTCTAGTGTTCAATTGCCTGTACTAGCATTACATGTATTGATCATGTATACTGATATACAGAGATCACTACAGTTAGGTTGTGGACCTCTTAATCAACTTCTCCATCAGGGGTATGTCGAATGGTGCTGGCATGAGCATCAGAAAGTGGCCTTCAACCGACTCAAACAAGCACTCACAGCCCCACCGATGTTACATTTGAACACCTGTACTCGTATCAGCAGACGCCTCCCAGCATGGACTTGGTGCAGTCTGCATCCAGAATAACAGATCAAGCATTGACGCTGAGACTCATTATGAACTGGTCGAAAAGGAACTTCTTGTTTTGGTCTTCGTCTGTCAGCAATTTCATGCCTTCATATATGTGGTGTTGGGTGTTCTGACACACAGATGAGCCAACACAGTTGCATATGGTACAACACTTCTTTATTTAAACTCACTATTTACAACTTGGTCTTTGCACTCTGCACGTGGGGGGCTCCCTGCTTGTGGTGTTTCATCAGCTCTTTCTGTTCCCTTCTCCCCAGACCTACTGACCTCCAGGTGTCGTGCTCGTGCTTTTTATGTGGTTGGTGTTCTTGTCTGTGATTGGTTGTGGTGTTGTGTACTCTGATTTGCCTGTTAGTGTGTCCATCATGATGTGTGTGTTTGAATATCATGACATCCCCCCTTTTTACAAAGATATGTGCCTACGTGGTAATAAATATGATCGTGACGTGAGTGCATCTAAGAGTGTGTGTGTGTCGTGTGCAGCATGTGTCTATGACGGAACTATGTACATGGGGCGATGTCGAGTGCGTCACATGAATCCAGTTGTACCATAACATAACAGAAATGCGAACGAGAGAAGAAGAAAAAAAAAATTTGATCAGTTGCCCAGTCAGACGACATCTGGAACGATAAACAACAACAGGTTATCATGTAAAATTGTCCAACTTATTAAGCATATGAACTGTATTATAAGTCCATTCTAATGGGTTTGCGACGAATTCGGGTTGACCGCCTTAAGGGTGGATCAAGAACCACCGGCTGCTGTGCAGGCATGGCCATGGGTGGCGATGGAAAGGGCGTGATGTGCGGCAGCTCCACAAAGTCATCCTCGGAAGCCTGTTGAGGATCTGGCGTGTTGTGTGGCTGTGAGCGTGGAAGTCGGCGAAGGGCGCGCCGATTGCGGCGACGCACGGAACCATCCGGCATGCGAACCAGGAACGAGCGGGGAGCCACTTGTCGGAGGACTTCGGCCGGTGCTGACCAGCCACCATACGGTTGATGGACGCGTACTTTGTCTCCGGAGGACAGGGGGGGCAGGTCCGTCGCTCGTGTGTCGTACCGCCCTTTCTGGCGATCACGCTGCAGTTGCATGTTCCGAAGAACCGCCTCATGGTCTGTTGTCGGTGCCAGGACGGAAGGTACCGTCGTCCTGAGGGAGCGACCCATTAGTAGCTGCGCTGGCGAGAGGCCCGTGGATAACGGGGCCGATCGATAGGCCAGCAAGGCAAGGTTAAAGTCCGATCCGGCATCAGCCGCCTTGCACAGGAGCCGCTTTGCGATGTGGACACCCTTTTCAGCCTTCCCGTTCGATTGTGGATGCAGAGGGCTGGATGTCACATGAGTGAAACCATATGCTGCGGCAAAGGACGACCATTCACGGCTGGCAAAACAAGGTCCATTGTCTGACATGACAGTCCTTGGAATGCCATGGCGAGCAAACGTTTCCTTGCAGGCCCCAATGACTGCGGACGACGTCAGATCATGGAGAGGCATGACTTCCGGGTAGTTTGAGAAGTAGTCTATAATAACAATGTAATCTCTGCCGAGCGCGTGAAATAGGTCAACACCCACCTTCGCCCAGGGGGACGTCACCATCTCGTGTGGTAGAAGTGTTTCCGGAGGTTGCGCTGGCTGAAACCTCTGACAGGTTGTGCAGTTGAGCACCATGTTGGCTATGTCTTCATTAATACCCGGCCAATATACCGCCTCCCGGGCCCTTCGTCTGCATTTTTCGACGCCCAAGTGGCCTTCGTGTAGTTGACGAAGAATCATCTGGCGCACACTGTGTGGAATGACGATCCTATGCGATTTCATAAGGACCCCGTCTATATTGGTGAGATCATCTCGCACATTATAAAACTGGGGGCACTGCCCTTTTAGCCACCCTTCCGTCATGTGGCGCATCACTCGCTGCAGCAGAGGGTCAGTCGCCGTCTCTGCGCGTATGTGGGCCAGACTAGGATCATCAGCTGGCATATTTGCTGCTGTCAGAGTCACGTGTGCCTCAATTTGACGCACGAACCCCTCTGCATCTGGTGGTGTGCTCACTGCTCGGGAAAGAGTGTCCGCCACGATGAGTTCCTTCCCCGGAGTGTAGATCAGTTCAAAATCGTACCTCCTGAGTTTGAGTAAGATGCGCTGGAGGCGAGGAGTCATGTCGTTCAGGTCTTTGTTAATGATGTTGACCAGGGGGCGGTGGTCAGTTTCGACCGTGAATCGTGGCAGGCCATACACATAGTCGTGGAACTTGTCCAGTCCAGTTAACAAGCCCAGGCATTCTTTTTCGATTTGCGCGTAGCGCTGTTCGGTAGGGGTCATGGCTCGTGAGGCATACGCAACCGGGGCCCATGATGACGTGCTGTCTTTTTGGAGGAGTACCGCTCCAATACCAGATTGGCTGGCGTCTGTTGAGATCTTTGTAGGGCGAGTCGTGTCAAAGAAGGCCAGCACTGGTGCCGTGACCAGTTTGTGCTTGAGCTCCTCCCATTCCCGCTGATGCGACTGGTGCCAGTTGAATTCCGTCGATTTTTTTACGAGATGGCGCATGTTTGTTGTATGAGAAGCCAGGTTGGGAATGAACTTCCCAAGGAAGTTGACCATGCCGAGGAATCTTAAGACAGCCTTCTTGTCAGCCGGTCGTGGCATGGCTGTGATGGCGCTAACCTTGTCTGCATCGGGACGGACCCCGGACCTTGAGATGTGGTCCCCGAGGAATTTCAGCTCCGTCTGGCCGAAAGCACACTTCGCACGGTTGAGACGCAGGCCATTTTGCCGTATGCGGGTGAAGACACGTCGCAGACGATGCATGTGTTCCTGCGGAGTGGTGGACCAAATGATGATATCGTCCACATATACACGTACCCCTTCGATGCCTTCCATCATCTGTTCCATAATGCGGTGGAATACTTCAGATGCCGAAATGATGCCGAATGGCATCCGGTTGTAGCAGAATCTGCCAAAAGGGGTGTTGAATGTGCATAGTCTTCGGCTGGCCGGGTCCAGTTTGATCTGCCAGAATCCTTTGGACGCATCCAATTTAGTGAATATGTTGGCTCGCGCCATCTCGCTGGTGAGGTCTTCTCGTTTCGGGATGGGATAGTGTTCCCGCATGATGTTGTTGTTCAGATCTTTTGGATCTATACATATACGGAGCTCGCCAGAGGGCTTCTTTACACAGACCATGGAGCTGACCCATGGCGTGGGCTCCGTGACCTTGGATAGGACCCCTTGGTCCTGAAGAATCTGCAGTTGTGCCTTGAGGCGGTCTTTGAGAGGCGCAGGAACCCTGCGAGGTGCGTGAACGACAGGGATGGCGTCCGGTCTGAGTCGAATCTTGTACGTGTGTGGCAATGTCCCCATGCCTTCAAAAACCTCCTGGTTGTGAGCGAGGAGGGAATGGAGATTCGCGTGGAACTCAGCATCCGGGAAGTCGGATATCTCATCTGGAGAGAGAGACATGATGCGCTGTACCAGGTGAAGGACCTTACACGCTTGTGCGCCCAGTAACGAGTCCTTTGATGAGCCCACAACTTCGAAGGGGAGTGTGGCCGTGTACCTCTTGTGAGTCACCTGTAGCTGGCAAGATCCTATGGACGGGATAACGTTCCCGTTATAGTCAACCATCTTAAGCCGGGATGGTGTGATGGGTGGTTTGACCTTCATGGCCTGGACTGCAGAGTAAGCAATCAGGTTGGCGGATGCGCCGGTGTCCAGACGGAAGGCGACGCGCGATCGGTTGACCGTCAGGGTGGCACACCACTCATCGTCTGGATTGATGGCATTGACCTTGTTGACATCAATGACGGCAACTCGGAAGTCATCCTGGTCATCTGCATCACTTAATTGGAAGTCTTGATGCGTGGGCTGGACGGTCCTGACTCGTGTGCGAGGTTGTCGAGGATGCGCCGGATCCATGGGTTGAGCCGCACGACAGCGGGCTGCGTAGTGGCCTATCATGGCACATCTGTTGCACTGTCGGTATTTTGCAGGACATTGCCCTTTTAAGTGTAGACCTCCACAATTTCTGCACGTCATGACGTCACGGCGTTCGTTGCGCCACTGCGCATGCGCAGTGCGATCTTGCGGTGGGCGCGCCTGCGCAGTGCGTCCCTCGTTGTGGCCGTTATTTTTGGCGCGCACCTGCGCGGGAGACCGCGAAAAGCGCGGGAAGCGGCCGCTGTCGTCCGGGCCGTGGGGCGGGAAGAAATCGACGGCCTGGATGCGTTCAACGTCGTGGGCGGCCTGGCTTGCCGATTCGACGGCTGGGGACCCCCTCCGTGCCAACTCGGACGCCTGAAATCGGGCAAAACGGCAGGTAGCATTTTCATGGAGGACACAGGCTTCCACAGCAGACGCTAAGGTGAGGCTCTTTATTTTAAGAAGCTGCTGGCGTAGGCCACTAGAGGCAACGCCAAAAACAATCTGGTCCCTGATCATGGACTCTGTAGTGGTGCCGTAACCGCAGGACTGCGCTAGAATCCGGAGGTGCGTCAAAAAGGGTTGAAAAAGCTCCTCCTTACCTTGCAGGCGTTGCTGAAAGATGTATCTTTCAAAAGTTTCGTTTACTTCAGTTTGAAAGTGCTGGTCCAGTTTGAGGATGACCGTGTCATATTTGGCCTGGTTTTCGCCTTCTTCGAACACCAGTGAATTAAAGACATCGTTCGGGTGGGGGCCTGCGTAGAAGAGGAGCATTGCAATCTTCGAATCATCCGAGGCATTCTGTTTTTCGGTGGCACGGATGTACAGGTCAAATCGCTGCCTGTAGAGCTTCCAGTTGGTGCCTAGGTTCCCCGTGACTTGCATCGGCTGCGGTTTGCCGGTGTGGTCCATGTCCAGAATGGCAGGTTAGTAGGCAGGTATCGATCCACTCCTGTACCATGTGGTGTTGGGTGTTCTGACACACAGATGAGCCAACACAGTTGCATATGGTACAACACTTCTTTATTTAAACTCACTATTTACAACTTGGTCTTTGCACTCTGCACGTGGGGGGCTCCCTGCTTGTGGTGTTTCATCAGCTCTTTCTGTTCCCTTCTCCCCAGACCTACTGACCTCCAGGTGTCGTGCTCGTGCTTTTTATGTGGTTGGTGTTCTTGTCTGTGATTGGTTGTGGTGTTGTGTACTCTGATTTGCCTGTTAGTGTGTCCATCATGATGTGTGTGTTTGAATATCATGACAATATATAGTCATCCTGCAACTGTTGAAACAGATCACCAACCACTCGTAACAATCTTTTTGTTTTGAAATTTACAGTACCCAATTCATGTTTTTTTCCAATAAGAACCAATTTAGCGTGGCCAATCCACCTATCCTGCACATCTTTGGGACCACGCAGACACTGGGAGAATGTGCAAACTCCACACAGTGACTCGGGGCCGGGATCGAACCCGGGTCATCGCCGCCGTGATGCAGCAGTGCTAACCACTGCACAACTGTGCCACCCTCCCACACTTAAAGAAGCTTCTCCACACTGTGTCTGCATTGCTGCAACACATGATCCTAAATTTGTAATGCTCCAACCTCAGAGTCATATACAAACGTGGCTAGGAGCTGTACTTGGCTGATACCATATCCAGAGCTATCTTACCCACCACAGACCAGGCAGATTGTGAGGACTTAGACATTATGGCAATAGAGGTCCTGTCCTCTCATCGAATTCAGGAATTCAAAGATGCCTCAGTGGAGGATTGGATTGGATTGGATTGAATGTGTTTATTGTCATGTGTACTGAGGTACAGTGAAAAGTATTGTTCTGCGTGCAGCTCACAGATCATTTAGTACATGAAAAGAAAATACCTAATAGGGCAACAGAAGATACACAATGTAAATACATAGACACAGGCATCGGGTGACGCCTACAGGGGTGTAGTATTAATCAGATATCTCCATAAGAGGGTCATTTAGAAGTCTGGTAACAGTGGTTAAGAAGCAGTTTTTGAATCTGTTAGTGCGTGTTCTCAGACTTTTGCATCTCCTGCCCGATGGAAGAAGTTGGATACTACATGGAGGCAATTGCACTATGTCATCGTGAAGGACCAGCCAGAATCCTCAACAGAGCTTCCCCAGGTGTTCCACACATTCTTCGCCATCAGAGATGAACTATCCGTACAGGATGAACTAATACTTCATGGCATCAAGCAAAGGAACCCCACTGCATTTACACGAGGTCTCGGATCTCCCTTGGTCACTCACAGCAGCTGGCATTTTGGACTGGAATGGTTAACAACATTTAGTCTTTGTTGACTGGCATTCCGGGTGGTTTGAACTCGACTACCTGCCAAACATGATGAGTAACGCATCATCAGACTTAACTGACACTTCACTACACACCGCAACCCACAGAGGCTGTTGACTCGCCAATTTGACTTCACTGAATTTTGGATCGTTGCACAGACATTTGAGAAGTCCCCTATTTCCACAGTCAAGCAGACTGGTGGAATGGGCAGTTCTCTCAGCCGAGCATGTCCTAGAGAAATTGCACGGGATCGCACAGACAACTATGTTGCACTCCTCGGCTTACGAATCTACCATGAGAGGTCATGCCATCGTCAGTACAACAACCTTTTGCCAGGTGCACCAGGATCACTATTCCTACTGCTAAGGCTCTGCTGCTGGCCAAACCTGAAACCAACACGAATGATGGCCTCTTGGATTGGAGATTGAGAAATAAAACGCACTATGATTGAGATGCCCACAGACCTGGCCTTCTAGCACCAGGTCAGACAGTGAGGATTTAGACTGCACGTGGCCATGACCAGTTGGTGGTGGTACAAAGCAGTGCCCCAACCGGAAAGTTACATGGTAGCATCAAGCGGTGTCCACTATGTATGCAATCGCCGTCACCTTCTGCAAGTTTCAGAACCAGCACGAACAGATAACACTTCAATCATCTGGCCTAGGGCACCAGCCCCCTGCACCAGCAGACATGCAGACACCTACAGAAGCTAATGCAGCAAATCCTGCACCTGATGAACAGACAGATGAACTGTCCCGTGTGGCTAACAGGACACTGGCCACAGAAAGACTACAACACCACCAATCAGTGTAAAAATTACACGCTCAGGGTGCCTGAGCAGGCCGAACACAAGATTCCAGGAATTTATTACCTCAACCTTGAACTGGCATTCAAATTTCAGTCTTCTTTCCTACAGAAAAAGGGGGAGAAGGAGACATGGGGTTATGCGCGAGTTGCTTGGGTGTAGTCCGTGTCTCAATATATGTTGAATGGTCTGTACATAGTTTCTATTGCGCACACTTACATCTCATGCCACCGGGTGTCCCAACTAAATGGGAAAGATGCGGAATGGCCAAATAAGAAAGTGGTGATGGGGCTACAAAAGAGGTCACATAGCAGGAGTACGGGAGTCATCCCTGGGAGTGCAGGTAGAGCACAAGTTTTAAGGTAACTGCAGAGCTCGTGAATAAAGTACCCTGTTGAATGTCCCTGTTGTCAGTATTCAGGGAACCCACAACATTTAAAGTTGTGGGGCAGACATTTATTCGTCAGTCAGTTTCTGAACCACTTTTCATCAGGGGGGTGAGCAGTTTGCGACCCCCCACCTCCCCCCCCCCCCCCCCCATAAAATCCAGCCCTACAGCCTTATGTCTCTCAAATTGCATTGGATTGAAATTATCTAGACTGAAACTGATAGATTTTTGTTTGGTAAGGGTACCAAGATATATGGAGAAAAGACGCATAAATGGAGCTGGGGTACAGATCAACCATGATCTAATAGAATGACAAAACAATCCCGAGGGGCTGAATGGCCTCCTTTTATTATTTACTTTCTTGGGAACCATGTCATGCATAGCAACTAAACAGCTTGCCTCTTTCAAAGCTGACAGATGTCTTGCTCATGTAAATAAAACCTGATGTGCAAATCAAGAAAATTGCACCTAGCAATCAGGGAAAGCGAGTAGTTCTTTCTACATAATTTTTTAAAATGTCAAAAGTGTGATGGGGCATTGGGTTAGACATTTATTATTCATCTACAATCTAGGTTCAAATCCAGGGCATGAAGTGCAGCTCTAGACCAACATAAAAACAGGAGCATATTGAGTAGTGATGGGACGTCAATTTATTTGGAACTTCATATGAATATTCAAGAACTGCCAACTTTGCACCTGGTTAGTGTTAACATAAGAACAGAGGAGGAGACCATTCAGCCCCTTGAGCTTTGTTCTGCCACCATTCAATCAGATCGTGGCTCATCTGCATCTTAGCTCATTTATCCACCTTAGCGCCACATCCTTTGACAGCCTTAACTATCAAAAAAAATGTTGATCTTAGTCATGAACATTCCATTTGAACCCCCAGCCACAATGTTTTTTTGCAGTTGGGGGGTGCAGAGGGAGACAGTTGAATGTTTCTGCAGAGAAAAAAAAGAGACGGGACTGCTTGGGATCGTAACCTTGCTGCTGCTCTTGTACCAATTACTCTTTAATTGCATTATACCATCTGAAATAGATCTGTAATTGGAAAAAAAACACTTTGACATTCTCTGAAACTCGCAGAGACGTGTACTATTTGCTTTTTATTCAAATGTAAATTTTCCCTATTATGCTATCAAAGAAGAAAAATCATGCAAAATTGAAATGTCAATAGCAATTTCTGGCAGGCGGACTGCACCAGCACTGGGTTCCTTATCTTCCAGTCATTGCTCTCACATCACCGTAAATCAAGCTGTGTAATTAGCATGGAGGAGGTGCAATGTGGCAGGAATCACGCTCCCAGATCCTCAAGGGTACACATCAGGCTTGCCATTGCTATGTCTCAAATCCAAAAACCAACCACCGGCTGTAATTGTTTGATGAATGGACATTTCACTTTGCAATTGGGAAGCAGATTGAGGGGTAAAAGTGAGTCTGACAATGCTGTGCAATATTGTGACACACATTCTGTGCGTCATAGCATGTATCATCCAGTCATTTTTAAATAACTGGACCTGATTTTTACCTGTTTAATCCTTCAGGCCGGCAAGGCAGATTGGCATACAGCAAAACCGGCTGAGGCCTTGCGAAACTCAGCCAGGTGGGTTGACAGGAACCAGAGTGGCTAATTTTTTAAAATTCATTTATGGGATGTGGGCGTCGCTGGTCAGGCCAGCTTATTAGCCATCTGTAGTTGCCCTTCAGAAGATGGTGGCGAGTAGCCTTCTTGAATCGCTTCAGTCCTTCAGTTGTAGGTACACCCACTGTGCTGTTAGGGAGGGAGTTCCAGGATTTTGTCCCAGCAACGGTGAAGGAGCGGCGATATATTTCCAAATTGGGGTGGTGAGTGACTTGGAGCAGAACCTCCAGGTGGTGGGGTTCCCAGGTATCTGCTGCTCCTGTCCTTCTAGACAATAGTGGTTGTGGGTTTGGAAGGTGCTGTCTAAGGAACCTTGGTGAGTTGGTGCAGCGCATCTTGTACATGATAATGCGGCTGCCACTGTTCATCGGTGATTGAGGGTTTGAATTTTTTTGGAAGGGGGAGCAACCCAGCGGACTGCTTTGTCCTGGATGGTGTCAAGCTGCTTCTTTTTGTTTTTTTTTATTTAAAACAAATTTGTAACATTTACAGAGAGAAAAAACGGCCCTATGCAAAGAGCCTTAACATAGTGAAAA
Source organism: Scyliorhinus torazame (assembly GCF_047496885.1). Lineage (NCBI taxonomy): Eukaryota > Metazoa > Chordata > Chondrichthyes > Carcharhiniformes > Scyliorhinidae > Scyliorhinus > Scyliorhinus torazame. The sequence goes on along the minus strand of NC_092716.1, from coordinate 197,853,497 downwards.
CGAACAGTGGGAAAAAATAAACATGTTAATAAGGCACTTCCCCTATCAGCTCTGTTTGCCCATGCCACACGTGTTCAACTAAACTAATGTGGCTCTAAACCACCCCCCTCGGGTGCCGCTGCTGTCGGTTTCCTGCGCTGTTCCCTGAGAGTCTGCAAGCGACTTTCTCCCCCGGGGGGATCCCTGGTCAACCCCCCTTGCCCACTTAAGTCTCCTCTGCTCTACTTCTCAGCTGCCCCCCCCCAACCTCCCCTGCCCCCCGAGGCCTGACCTGCCAGGCCAGCCCTGCGCTTGGCCCTAGCCTGCCCCTCCTCCTACTCTCCCTGGTGCCCCCTGGCCTACGCTAGCTACGCTGACCCCTGCCCTTGGCGCCTGACTGTCTCCCGCACCCTCCCCCCACACACCAAGGACCCATTAACCTGATTCTATCTCCCCGTGCCATTTCAAGTCCCTTAACCAGCCCCTAGCCCATCCCCCTATCAGAGGCCCCGATCTCCCGCCGAAAGATGCCAAGTGCAGGGCCCCCTTTGCAGGGCCACTCTCTCTCTCTCTCTCTCCCCCCCCCCCCCCCCTCATTGCAATCTCCCCAAAACGCCCTCCAGCCCCCGCTCTCTGTCCAGGCTGAAAACAATCTTGGATAAAACATTACAGTACAGGATAATTTAACAAACCGCCGCCACACAAAAGCTCTGAGAGCCCAGAGTCCTTTAGTTCAAGTCCAGCTTCTTCTTTTAATAAAAGTCCACTCCTAGTCAGAGCAAGTTCAGGTTAACAGACCGCCCCACCACTGTACAGCACTGAAAAAACTAAGTGCCCGTTAGTTCAAGTCCAGCTTCTTATCTTTAATGAAAGCCCAAACCTGTTCTGGGGCGAAATTCTCCCGAAACGGCGCGATGTCCGCCGACTGGCGCCCAAAACGGCACCAATCAGACGGGCATCGCATCTTTGGGGGCCGAGCCCCAACATTGAGGGGCAAGGCCGACGCCGAAGGAATTTCTGCCCCGCCAGCTGGCAGAAACGGCCTTTGTTGCCCCGACAGCGGGCGCGGAAATGACATTCCCGGGCGGCGCATGCGCGGGAGCGTCAGCGGCCGCTGACAGTTTCCCACGCATGCGCAGTGAAGGGAGTCTCTTCCACCTCCGCCATGGTGGAGACCGTGGCGGAGGCGGAAGGGAAAGAGTGCCCCCACGGCACAGGCCCGCCCGCGGATCGGTGGGCCCCGATCGCGGGCCAGGCCACCGTGGGGGTACCCCCTGGGGCCAGATCGCCCCGCGCCCCCCCTCCAGGACCCCGGAGCCCGCCCGCGCCGCCTTGTCCCGCCGTTCAAAAGGTGGTTTAATCCACGCCGGCGGGACAGGCAATTTATCGGCGGGACTTCGGCCCATCCGGGCCGGAGAATTGAGCGGGGGGGCCCGCTAACCGGCGCGGCCCAATTCCCGCCCCCGCCGAATATCCGGTGCCGGAGACTTCGGCAACCGGCGAGGGCGGGATTCACGGCAGCCCCCGGCGATTCTCCAACCCGGCGGGGGGTCGGAGAATGACGCCCCAGGTGTCTCAAAGTAGTAATGGAGTTCCTCAAACGTAACCCAAAGCTTCGCAGAATACAGCATTCCAAACCTCACCTCCTTTTTGTAGAGGGCTGCCTTTACCTTGATGAATCCTGCACGCCTCTTGGCAAGCTCTGTTCCCAAGTCCTGGTAAATGCGCACCTCGTAGTTCTCCCATCTGCTGCTCCTCTCCGCCTTGGCCCATCGCAGCACACGTTCCCTGTCAGCCAGCTGGTGAAAGCGGACCACCAAGGCCCTCGGTTGGTCGCCCGTCCTGGGCTTCCTTGCGGGGGCTCTATGCGCCCCATCCAACTCCAGGGGTCGAGGGAAGGCCTCCGGTCCCATCAGCGCCTCGAGCATACCCATCACATATGCACCCACATCCGATCCCTCGCAGCCCTCGGGGAGGGCAACAATCCTCAAGTTCTGCCTCCTGGCTCTGTTCCCCAGCTCTTCAAGCTGCTCCTGCATCCTCCTCTGGTGGGAGTTCAGCTCCTCCACCTCGTGCTCCAGCTCCGTTACCGTGTCCGCCTGGCTGGAGAGCTTCACCTCGACCTCCCTGAGCGCCTTCTCTTGGACCGCCTGTGTCTCGACCATTCGGTCCATTACCGTCCTCATCGGGTCCAATGTGTCCCTCTTCAGTTCGGCGAAGCAATTCCTGAAGAACTCCATCTGTTGCTCTCTTGGCCAGTGGGCCTCCGCTCCCTGGTCCCTGCCATCCGCCATGCTTCGCCGCTCGGTCTGGGGTCCCCGCTGCTCCCGCTTCGATCCTTGCCCATCGCGGGCGGGAGCGATCCGACCTGCGACCTGCTTCCTCGGGAGCGCCACCGTAAGTCCTGTGTCAAGCTTCTTGAGTGTTGTTGGAGCTGCATTCATCCAGGCAAGTGGAGAGTATTCCATTACCCTGACTTGTGCCTTGTAAATGGTTGTCAGGAGGTGAGTTACTCACCGTAGGATCCCTAGCCTTTGATCTGCCCTGGTAGCCACAGTATTAATGTGGATTGTCCAATTCAGTTCCTGATCAATGGTAACCCCCAGGATGTTGATTGCACATGTGGACACTATTCTGTTGTCAGGCTGTGCAGTGTCCATTTTCTCCCTTCTGGTTCAATGCTATCTGCTGCTGACAGTTCCCTCCCAGTGAGGGAAAGATAGCATGGTGCCATAAAAAGGAAGGACTGCATCACCAGTTTTCCATTATGTTGATTTGAGGAATAAATATTAACAGCAGGAGAATTAATGGCATGGAATCATTTACACCCACCTAAGAGAGCAGACAAGGTCCTGGTTTAACAACTCACCTGAAAAATGGCACTTCTGCCAGCGTTACCTCAGCTCTGCGCTGGAGTGCCAGCTTAGATTTTGCACTCCGGTCTCTTAGATTTGGGACTAAAACTCACAACCTCCTGGCTCAGAGGTGAAGAGCTACCAGCCAGAGGCAGATTTGCTGTTCATGGGGCCTCATGCTCACTTTCATTTCTGCCACCCCCCCGAACCACACACCTCCTTCCAAAATGCAACCTGGCCCTCACACACTCTCCCTGCCTGCAAGTCTGCAGCCCTCACGCACTCTGCTCACTCCACACCCTCACACTCTTTCCCCCCCCACACACTCTTTCCCCCCCCACCCTGATCTTCACAGTCTCCCCCCATCCCTTACACTCTCCCATTCTCACAATCTCACTTACCTCGTTCACCTGGGGTCTTCAAGGCAGCCTCCTGTCTCATTCATCACCTCGTGGCTAAAGCTTGATTCGGGGATTTGCAAACTTGCTTTGGCTGCTTGGCAGCTGACCTCATTTCATGGTGGCTCATTCTCAGCGCCTCACACCCCACTGTTGCTGGTCTGCCTTCATTTCTGGGTTGAGTCACTGAGGTACCCTCAATAATGATGCTTAGAGATTAAACTGTAAAGAAGGCTTTATTAGGCTAATAACTATGCTACAGATTTGGACGAGAGCTGACTGCTATACAGACCATGAGGCAGGCCTTTATGTATGGCTCCCAGATGGGCGGAGCCAGAGGCGGAGTCCCCAGGGTTCCAAGCCTGGTCTTAAAGGGGACATCACCTTACATGATGATAAGGCAGTAACCGTTCATCACATTCACCCCCTGTTTAAAAAGGAGTCCGGCGGGGGTGAAGTGTCATCATAGGTCCATCCGTCTCGGCGGCCGGATCGTCCTCCTCGATCTCCTCAGTTCGGGCGGTGGTGCAGCGGGCACGGACGTCCCCGTTGAGGGCACATCCGGGAGCACAGCGGTCGGAGCTTCGGTCCGGGTCGGGGCAGAGGAACTAGGCAGGGCCGGGGGTAGTGGAGCCGGGGCAGAGGAACTAGGCAGGGCCGGGGGTAGCAGAGCCGGCGCCGGCAGGGTGTGTAAAGGGGGGGCGCAAGGGTACGGTAAGAGCTCACCAACGGGTGGTAGGACCGGAAGGGGGTGTGTTGTAGGGGGCGACGGGTCCTGCAGGGGAGCGGCGCGGGAAGGGGCGTCTGTGGTGGAGGATCCAGCGGGCGCCAGATCCCGGAGGGAAACCGTATCTTGCCTGCCGCCGGAGTACTCCACGTAGGCGTAACTGGGGTTGGCGTGGAGCAGTCGGACCTTTTCAACTAGGGGGTCCGTTTTATGGCTCCTCGCGTGCCTCCGGAGAAAAACAGGTCCCGGAGCCGTCAGCCAAGGTGGAAGCGAGACCCCGGAGGTAGACTTCCTGGGGAAGCGAAACAATCGCTCATGAGGGGTCTCATTTGTGGCTGTGCAGAGGAGTGACCTAATGGAGTGTAGGGCATCGGGTAGGACCTCTTGCCAGCGGGTGGTTGGGAGATTTCTCGACCGCAGGGCCAGAAGGACAGCCTTCCACACGGTCGCGTTCTCCTTCTCCACCTGCCCGTTTCCCCGTGGGTTATAGCTGGTCGTTCTGCTCGAGGCGATGCCTTTGCTGAGCAGATACTGACGCAGTTCATCGCTCATGAACGATGTACCCCGGTCGCTGTGGATATAAGCAGGGAAACCGAACAGGGTGAAGATGCTGTGCAGTGCCTTAATCACCGTGGCTGAGGTCATGTCGGTGCAGGGAATGGCGAATGGGAAACGGGAGAACTCATCGATCACGGTGAGGAAATAGGCATAACGGTTGGTGGACGGGAGGGGCCCCTTGAAGTCCACGCTCAGTCGCTCAAAGGGGCCCGAGGCCTTCATGAGCCGAACCTTGTCTGGCCGATAGAAGTGCGGTTTGCACTCCGCACAGACCTGGCAGGCCCTGACCATGGCCTTGACCTCCTTGGTTGAGTAAGGTAGGTTGCGGGACTTGATGAAATGGACGAGCCGGGTAACCCCCGGGTGGCAGAGGTCATTGTGGATGGCTTGCAGGCGGTCCTCCTGCGCGTTGGCGCATGTGCCGCGGGACAGGGCATCTGGGGGCTCGTTGAGCTCCCCTGGACGATACTTGATATCATACGAGTAGGTGGAGAGTTCGATCCTCCACCTCAAAATGTTATCGTTTTTTATTTTGCCCCGTTGCGTGTTATCGAACATATAGGCGACCGACCGTTGGCCGGTGACGAGGGTAAACCTCCTACCGGCGAGGTAGTGTCTCCAGCGCCGCACAGCCTCCACAATGGCTTGTGCCTCCTTTTCGACTGCAGAGTGTCGAATCTCGGAGGCGGTGAGGGTTCGGGAGAAGAACGCTACTGGTCTGCCTCCTTGATTGAGGGTAGCAGCCAGGGCGATGTGTGATGCATCGCTCTCTACCTGGAAAGGGATGGTTTCGTCCACCTCGTGCATGGCGGCCTTGATGCGGTTGAAGGCCAATTGGGCCTCAGCCGAGAGGGGAAAAGTGGTGGTCTTTAGGAGTGTGCGGACTTTGTCCGCATACTTGGGGACCCACTGGGCGTAATAGGAGAAAAGCCCCAAGCACCGTTTGAGGGCCTTGAGGCTGTGGGGGAGAGGGAGTTCCTTAAGGGGGCGCATGCGGTCGGGGTCGGGACCTAGGACCCCGTCTTCCACGACATAGCCGAGGATGGCCAGCCGGGTGGTGTGGAAAACGCATTTGCCCTCGTTATAGGTCAGGTTAAGGGCTCGGGCGGTCTGGAGGAACTTTTTGAGGATAGCGTCATGGTCCTGCTGATCATGGCCGCAGATGGTGACATTGTCCAAGTACGGGTATGTAGCCCGCAAACCGTACTGGTCCACCATTTGGTCCATTGCCCTTTGAAAGACGGAGACCCCATTTGTAACACCAAAGGGGACCCTGAGGAAGTGGAAGAGCCGGTCGGCTGCTTCGAAGGCAGTATAGGGGCGGTCTTTTGGTCGGATGGGGAGCTGGTGGTAGGCAGATTTGAGGTCGACCGTGGAAAAGACTCGGTATTGGGCGATCTGATTTACCATTTCCGCGATGCGAGGAAGGGGGTACGCATCAAGCTGCGTGAATCGGTTTATGGTCTGGCTATAATCCACGACCATCCGTTTCTTCTCCCCGGACCGGACTACCACCACTTGCGCTCTCCAAGGGCTGTTGCTAGCCTCGATGACCCCCTCTCCCAGTAAACGCTGGACCTCTGACTTGATAAAAGCCATATCTTGGGCACTGTAGCGCCGGCTCCTGGTGGCGACGGGCTTACAGTCAGGAGTGAGGTTAGCGAATAGCGAGGGGGGTGCGACTTTCAGTGTCGCAAGGCAGCACACCGTGAGGGGGGGCAAGGGTCCGCCGAACTTCAGTGTCAGGCTTCGGTGGCTGCACTGGAAATCCAGTCCGAGCAGCAGGGGGGCACAGAGGTGAGGAAGGATATAAAATTTGAAACGGGTGTATTTGGCACCCTGGATCGAGAGATCCGCAATACAGTACCCCGTGATTTGTACCGAGTGGGACCCAGATGCGAGGGCTATGGTTTGGGATGTGGGATGGGTGCGTAGGGAGCAGCGCCTTACCGTTTCAGGGTGGATAAAGCTCTCTGTGCTCCCGGAGTCAAAGAGGCATGCAGTGTCGTGCCCGTTGACCTGGACCTGCATCATGGAGTCCTGCAGGTGTTTTGGCCGAGTTTGATCGAGGGTGATCGCACCCAGTCGCGGGTAGTCGGAGTCGTAAAATGGCCGCTGCCGTTGGTCGCATGTGTCGGGTCGAGAAGATGGCCGCTCCCATGATTCGCACGAGGCTGATGACGCGTCAGAAGAGGACGTGTCGGGTCGGTGCGCAGCAGCATTGCGAGGCCTGCGGGCCTGGGAGCCCGATTTTCGGGCCGGCTGTTCTTTGTTTTTCTGGCCCCTGGGTCTGGCCAGGCAGACCCTCGCAAAGTGCCCTTTCTTCCCGCAGTCGCTGCAGATCGCGGAGCGGGCTGGGCAGCGTGGGCGTGGGTGCTGGCCCTGCCCGCAGAAGTAGCAAGGTGTGCCCCCATGGTGAGCGGGTCGCCGCGTGGCGCAGGCCTGTAATACGGGCGAGTCTGATGAAGTCCGGGGGGGGCTGGCAGAGTCCTCGGGGTACGTACCCAAGTTGTGTCGGGCCACCTCCAGCGAGGAGGCGAGCGTTAGCGTCTCCTGGAGGTCTTTTGCCCCGTTTTCGAGCAGTCGCTGCCGGATGTAGGTCGAGCGGATGCCGGACACGAAAGAATCTCTGATGTGCAGGTTCATATGGACTTCCCCTGTCACATCCTGATGGTCACAGTCCCTGGCCAGCGCGGTGAGTTTCTCAACAAACTCGTCGAGCGATTCCCCCGAGCGCTGCCGGCAGGTAGAGAGCAGATGCCGGGCGTGCACCTCATTGACGGGTTTGACAAACCGCTTGCGGAGCAACTCAATCGCTTCCTCATAACTCGTCGCATTTCGAGCGTGGCGGAGATTCTGTGACTCACCCGGACGTGGAGTAGACGCAGCTTGCGTGACCCCAGGATGGGAGTCTCTGCGGAGTCCAGGTAGGCCTCGAAGCACCGCAGCCAGTATTTAAAAATTTCCTTTGCCTCCGGCGTTCGTGCTTCCAGATTGAGCTTCTCTGGTTTTAGGCCTGCGTCCATCCTGAATCTAGTTTAGGCTAATAAATTGAGGTACCCTCAATAATGATGCTTAGAGATTAAACTGTAAAGAAGGCTTTATTAGGCTAATAACTATGCTACAGATTTGGACGAGAGCTGACTACTATACAGACCATGAGGCAGGCCTTTATGTATGGCTCCCAGATGGGCGGAGCCAGAGGCGGAGTCCCCAGGGTTCCAAGCCTGGTCTTAAAGTGGACATCACCTTACATGATGATAAGGCAGTAACCGTTCATCACAGTCACCTGCTCACCTCACCTGCTGCTTCTCTCAGTAGCTGACCTTACCTCGTAAAAGTAATCAGTGTCTGAATAGATGCCCTGTGCACTGGCTAGCATCCCCACCCGGCATGTACGGGGGACGCCATCCCCGGCTGAGGGGCTGGTTGCTGGGCGACAGGGGCAACCCATTGTGATCGTGGCTGATGACGCCTATACGGAGGCCACGCAATGAGGCGGAGAACCGCTACAATGATGCCCATGTAGCGACAAGGGGAGTGATCGAGAGGTGCTTTGGCGTGCTGAAGATGCGTTTCAGGTGCCTGGACCTCTCTGGGGGCGCCCTCCAGTATCGGTCAGATAGGGTCGGCCGCATCATTGTGGTGTGATGCGTCCTGCACAGCATAGCCCAGCAGAGGGGCGATGTGCCGCAGGCAGAGGAGGGCGGAGTGGAGGAGCAGCAGGAAGAGGCCCAGTCCTCCCCAGATGAGGGGGATGGGGGCAATGGTCAGGGCAGACGGGGTAGACACCGGCGGGTGGCTGTCCACCGTTACTGGCTGGCCCAGCGGGCACGGGACAGACTGATAGACGCCCGCTTCACTGACTAGATGGGCGTGGGAATCGGGTAGTATGGCCACAGACCGCACACCATGGCAACAGCCGACCACCCACACCCCCCACCCATCCACCCACCCAGCACCCTCACCCCCCTCCCCAACCCCACCCACCCCACCCGCATGCACACCACCCCCCCCCCCCCCCCCATTGCCGATCCACCTGCGGCACAATGGGCCGGGCTCACACAGTTGCGGGTGGACGCGTGTCTATTGCAGGCCATGGAGGATGATGACAACCCGCCCTGCGATGAGCTCCTGGCTCTACATCGTTGGACTATGTCTGACCCATGGCCACAGTACCACCATCCACCCGGACCATCCCTGAATGCGGCTGTGACACTGCAGCGCACGGTCCCGTCCTCTGCCCGGGGGATGTTGATGGCGGCCCAGGGGGAAGGGGGCAGACTCGCCTGGGGCTGAGGTAAGACCACCCCTCACACACACACTTGCGCTCAACGTACATGACACCCCCGCACACTTTGGACAGAGCACAAAGGCAGCTTCGGTAGGTGTAACATTGACTTTAATAACCAAAGGAGTTCATGCACGTGCCCTAGCCCCTAAAACTCATCTGTGCCCTGCACCCGTGCCAACTTACTCAGTGTCTAATTGTTTGGCCTTACGGGCCCTTTGACTATGTCTACGTGGTTCCCCAGACGGTACAGCAGAACTGGAGGTGGACTCCTGTGATTCCTGCCCTCTGACACTGGATCCCTTTGGCGGCCGTTTCCTGGGGCGTCCTGGCCTAGATGGGCCAGGCTGCGGCCCGGGCGACTGGGATGGCGAGCTGCCAGCCTGTCCTGCCCGTTGCCCACCCAATGCACCTGGGACGGAAGGGGGGGAGTCCGAGGTGTCGCGGTGTACCGGGACCTCCCCTACAGATGGAGCCGGGACGGACCACACCACCTCCTCCTCCCTCGGGGTGCCCGATGGCCCCCAGGCCTCTACATGGGTGGGGGATGCGAACGGACTGGCCATCCGACGCCTCCCCGACATCTGGCGCTGCCAGTCCTGGAGGCCCGTGCTGGTATCGACAGGGGTTTGCAGGTTTGCAGCCATGGAGCCCAGGGGGTTGGCAAACCCTGTCTGTGACAGTGCGACTCCGGCTCGCACATGGCCACTGGTGCCTATGCGCTCAGCGATGGCCTGCAGAGACTGGGCCATGGCCTGCAGAGACTAGGCCATGGCCTGCTGAGACTGGGCTATGGCGTTGAGCGCCTCTGCCATCTGGCGCTGTCACTGGCTCATGGCCTCCTGTGAGAGGGCAGCCATTTCCTGGGCCACAGACTCCGCCTGCACGGAAGGCCCCAGGCCTCGCAAACCGTTCCCCATGTCTGACACCGTCGCACCCATTGCCTCCACCGCGGACGCCACCCGTGCGGTGTCGGCCTGGGTGGCACGCATGACCGGCACCACTCCCAGCTCCTGGACGCGGGTGGACTCCTCCACCTGCGACCGCAGCCGCCGCAAGCCGCCCGTCACCCTCTTCGCTCGTCTCCGGGTCGGTGGTTGCATCGGATCTATGTGTGGGTGTGGTAACTGCAGGAACCCGGGATCCATTTGGGCGGCAGATGTTCGCTTGGGCTGGGCTGCCCTCCGACCGCCCGGTCCCTCTGCTGCTCCTACCTCCACCTGCTGTACCGGGACGGCTGTGTTGTGCGCAACAGTGAGTGTACCAGACGCCTCATCACTAAAGTGCCCAACCGTGGTGAGTGTTTCTGCGATGGTGGAGGGTGTTGGTGACAGCAGTGGCGTTGTGTCGTGCTCTACGTCCCACTCTGAGTCCATGGCACTTTGGGGTGGGGGTTCGTCTCCACCCATCCACTCTGAGTCACTGTTCGGTATTTCGTCTTCCTGGGTAGTGCTGTCCCGGGTAGTGGTGTCCTGGGTAGTGGTGTCCTGGGTAGTGGTGTCCTGGGTAGTGGTGTCCTGGGTAGTGGTGTCCTGGCTCGGATGTGACGGGGGCCTGTGGCTGCCCCCCTCGTCGCTGGGTGGTCGCTCCCGCACGTGACGGGGGTGTCGTCTCCCTGTTGCTCCAGGTCTCTCCGTCTCCCGTGGTGTGCGAGGGGCATCCTGCGAGCGTCGCATGCTGGAGGGTCCGGGTCTCTCCGTCTGCCGTGGTCTCCGAGGGGCATCCTGCGGGCGTCGCATGCTGGAGGGTGCGGGTCTCTCCGTCTCCTGTGGTCTCCGAGGGGCATCCTGCGGGCGTCGCATGCTGGAGGGTGCGGGTCTCTCCGTCTCCTGTGGTCTCCGAGGGGCATCCTGCGGGCGGTCTGCCTCTGCGGGGATGGGTGCCTGGATGTTTGGTCCTGCGATACACAATGAAGCATGCATGGTTAGACATCAGGCAGTGATCAGGTGATACGGGGGAGGGGGATATAGGGGAGGGGGGATATGGGGACGGGCTGTCGGTGGCTCACTTGCGAGTACGCCCCCGACCTCTGCATCAGCAACCTCCCAGTCCTCAGGTCCGCCAGCCAGTTCCAGGGCCCTTTCCTGGTGTTCGGTCAGTGGCCTCTCATCAGCAGGCCCTCCTCCAGTCCTCACATGCTCCCTATTGTTGTGTGCATGCTTCTCCTGTGGGGGGGGGGTAAAAGGCAACAGTGTTAGGCAGGTTGCGCGTGCATTGCAGAGGTTAAGGTTAGGGCTGGCTTCACTTGGTGATATGGGGGATATGGGGAGGGGGGGATATGGGGGATATGGGGGAGGGGGATATGGGGGAGGGGGGGATATGGGGGAGGGGGGGATATGGGGGAGGGGGGATATGGGGGAGGGGGGGATATGGGGGAGGGGGGGATATGGGGGAGGGGGGATTAGGGGGAGGGGGGATATGGGGGAGCGGGATATGGGGGAGGGGGGATATGGGGAGGAGGGATATGGGGGAGGGGGGATATGGGGGATATGGGGGAGGGGAGATATGGGGGAGGGGGGATATGGGGAGGGGGGATATGGGGGAGGGGGGATATGGGGGAGGGGGGGATATGGGGAGGGGGGATATGGGGAGGCTCACCCTGCCTGCTCTGACGAGGTCGTTCACCTTCTTGTGGCACTGGGTGCCTGCCCGTGGTGTCAGGGCTACAGCGGTGACGGCCTCTGCCACTTCCCTCCACAGACGCCGGCTGTGGCGTGGGGCATCTCTGCGGCCGTGCCCGGGTTACAGGGCGTCCCTCCTCTGCTCCACCGCGTCCAGGAGCGCCTCCACATCGCGTGACTCGAACCTCGGGGCTGAGCGACGGCCAGCCACCCAGTCGGGTGTTGCGGTCGGGTGTTCCGGTCAGGTGGGGGGGAGCTCAGCCTTATGAGCCGTCACGCCGTGCAGCGCGTATGACGCTGCACGGCGTGAACCACTGCGCAAGCGCAGATCCCGTTACGTCGCTGCTAGCCCATTTCGGGCCGGAGACTATCGACCCATTTTTCCGACGTGACGCAAGTCGGATTTGCGCCGTTATTTCCGCCGATAACGGAGAAATTCGCCCCAGGTCTATATCCAATTCATTTTTACTGTTGAATTCTGCTGCCACCACTTTTAGGCAGCACATTTCATATTAGAACTCACTGCGCCACAAAATTTGTCTTCATTTCCCCTCTGGTTCTTTTGCCAATTTCCATAAATCTGAGTTATCTGGTTACCAATCCTTCAGCCAATGGAAATTAAATCTCCTTATTTACTTTATCAGAACCTTCTTCATACGTATGAACAGTCTCTATTAAATCTTCCTTTGTAGTTTGGTTTGTTGCTGTCGACAATATAAATATTTTAACGCTTAAACATCTACAGTTTAAGTTACAACCAGCCCATGTCCCACTGAAAGTCCTTAATTAAAAGCAAGTTAGTGAATTCAGGGGCCTTGTTGTAAAACGATGACTCGAATTACTTGACACAGCGTTTGTATATTAACCATATGGTATTCCTAATTAATCACCAAAATACAAAGTAGAAAGAATTCATTACAGGAACTGAGTGAGATTCTCACTGAAAATATTTGCACATTATTACTCAAATGGTTTTGTGGTGTTTTAAAAAATTCTAAGCAATTAAATCCATTATCTGGCCCACTGGAGCATGGAAAATGTTAGATGATTGATTAATGTCTAGGTGTGGATTCGTCAGTCTCCCATCTTAACGGAGATATTTACCCACATAAAATATATATAATATAATCGCTTATTGTCACAAGCAGGCTTCAATGAAGTTACTGTGAAAAGCCCCTAGTCGCCACATTCCGCCGCCTGTTCGGGGAGGCCGGTACAAGAATTGAACTCGCACTGCTGGCCTTGTTCTGCTTAAAAGCCAGCAGTTTAGCCCACTGTGCTAAACCAGTCCGTATAAATAAATGGCTGTGTTAAAATTGTGTGTCGATGAATTATTACAAGAGAATGGTTGGCCACGAAAAGCATCAACAGTCATTTTAAGGCTTCCATGGGTGCCTCTAATCCAAGTGTAAAGTTCCAGGCAAGCGACCACACTGAAGCGATGACTGTAAGAAAAAAATCAAGTTTATTTTACCCATTATAAAACAACTCCTACTACCCGAAGGGTTTCCCGCGCCCACATTGGGCTTACTCAGGTAAGGCCACAGAGACTCTTATGTTGCAGACCCAGCAAGGAAATACAATCACTGGAAATAGTCAATGAAAGTATCAACTGGTTGGTCTTGTCTATACATACATTTTTATACAATGCTTGGACTCAAAGCACGAGTTCATTATTCATGAGTGAAGCCCACAATTTTCTATACTCCCACTACTTAATTTAGGCACACCCTGAGTCACATTAAATTTTTAAAAATATTTTAATCAAGGCATTTTCATATAAACAAACAAAAGCAGAACAACTAAACAACATTGTAAACAACCAACACCCACTCCCCACCCCTGCTCCCCCAATACCATCCCTTCTCCCACCTGTGAATCACATTAATTTCAAGAGTATAACCTGGGAGGGTCACACTTTGTAATTATAGACCAATAAGGACTTGTGAGTAATCACTGATTACACAGTGAGAGCATCAGTTCAGACGGAGGTGATTATTAACACTGGACCATGTGGTCTCATTCTGTGTTGTATGATTCTTTCATATCTATATTCTCACCTCAGGTGCCAGAAGATTGTGCTTTTCACTTCAGAGACTTTTATTAATCATATAATTAAGGCTCACATCCCAGTGCAACTCTGAGGGAATGCTGCACTATCAGACCTGCAAACTTTCATTGGAGGTGTTATGCCAAGGTCCCTTTTGCCTTCTCAGTTGGACATAAAAGATCCCAATGCAATATTTCATGGAAGAACAGGGTCATTCGCTCCAGGGTCATGGCCAATATTTAACCCTTAACCAATACCACCATGAACTGATTATCCAGTTATTATTTCATTTTTGTTGGTGGAATCCCGTTGGCTACCGTGTTTCCTACAATATGACAGTAACTACGCTTCAAAGGTTTTTCACTAAACAGCTTTTGGACCTCCCGAGGTCATGGAAGGTGCAATAGAAATTCAAGTTTAATCCGGGATTGGTTGTGTTTGAAGGGCAATGAACTAAAATGAGAAGATTGACACTGACATTGTATGGATCAATGATGGGTCAATGATGAGGATAGTAAGAGTAATTTTGGTCACCAATCCTCAGAAAGGATATAAATGTGTTAGAAATGGGCACAGTGGATCTGATGGGTCGAATAGTATGTAGTTCATGTTCTTGTGAGTCACCCCTACCAAATCATAGCAGTTCACAGCACAGAAGGAGGTCACTCAGATCATCCAACTTGTGCTTACTCTTTGCTAGAGCAATGCAAACAAAACCAGCAATCCATCACCCAGTTTCTTCCTCTGCTTCAGGTATTTAATTTGGTTGTAATATGTAACCTATGTTCCTTAAAATAGCATCAAAGAGCTCTGCCTCTATGAGCCAACAATTGGAGGAAATACACAGGCAAGTTATAGGGGGCGAGATTCTCCACTCCCACGTCGCTTGGGAGAATCGCCTGGGCCGCCAAAATTTCCTGGGACGCCGGTCCGACGCCCTCCCGCGATTCTCCCAAGCGGCGGGAACGGCCCCATCGAGTTCCGCGGGCCGCAGGCCAGAGAATCACCGGAGACACCCAAAATGGTGATTCTCTGGCACCCCCGCTATTCTCAGGACCGGATGAGCCGAGCGGCCAGGCCAAAACGGCGGGTTCCCCCCGGCGCCGTCCACACCTGGTCGCTGCTGTCGGGAACAGCGTGGGAATGCTGGGGGGGCGGCCTGCAGGGGGGCTAGGGGGGATCCTGCACCGGGGGGTACCTCAAATGTGGCATGGCCCGCAATCGGTGCCCACCGATCGTCGGGCCGTCCTCTCTGAAGGAGGACCCCCTTCCTTCCGCGGCCCCGCAAGATCCGTCCGCCATCTTCTTGCGGGGCGGACTCAGAGAGGACGGCAACCACACATGCGCAGGTTGGCGCCGGCCAACCCGCGCATGCGCGGGTGACGGCAGTTATGCGGCGCCGGCCGCGTCACCTATGCGGCGCCGCCTTTACGCGACAACAAGGCCTGGCGCGTGTAGGTGACGCGGCCCCGATCCTAGCCCATTGTCGGGGCCAGAATCGGTCGGGATCGGGGCTGTTTCGCGCCATCGTGAACCTCGACGGCGTGCACGATGGCGTGGGCACTTTGGCGCCGGAATGGAGAATCCCGCCCGAGATGTCTATACTGTTACACCCGAAGCTTCCACCTGGATTTGTGAACTAGGTATTGATATTTGATTTCTGTTTTTGTTATTACCATATTAAAGAATATTTGAGTTGAAAGGAGTTTGCCATTGCTCTTGAACTCCTTCATCGCAAATCTCATTGCAACCAGTCTGCACAGCCTTGCTGTTGATTGGGTGCAAGGCAGTATTCTCATGGGGAAGGGTGGAAAAATTGTGCCCACACTTGTCTATCTTCCAGCAGCTGGCTGTACCACACAATTGGTAAAAGGCTTAAAAACCTGCCCTCTCCCTCTGCCTTTTACGGACTGACTTGGATTTAAAGGAGGGAGGGACAGAGTAAACTTGAAATATAAAGAATGTTTTTAAAGCTAGTTGCCAACTCTTTGAACTGAGTCACCGGAAAGAGGCTTGCACCATTGTTTTCCCAGGTTTGTTAACCCAATGTTTCTTAAATCCACTGAATTATGCCATCCTATCCTTCAACTTGAAACTGTGCAGCTGTTTTTTTTTGTAATTTAACAACTTGTTTAGGCAGCTTTAGTCTATGAACAAAACTGGGGTGGGAGCCAAGACTAACTGCACTGATCCAGCACCCAAACATTGGTATCTTATTATTTCAGATTCCAGCATCTGCAGATATTGCATGAAATACATTGGTTTATAATGCATTGTTCTGAATACTTAGCATTGAATTGGAGTATTGTCTACAGGGTTGGGCACATCACCTAAGGAGGAGAGGTGGCCGTCCTGGTGGGGGGATCAGACTCTGGGTGGAGGAGCCTCCACGGCATCCAGGCTCGCGATCGGAGGCTACCGATCGGCGGGCGTCCGCGATCTGGAGGGGGCCTACCTCCTGCTGCGCTGGCCCGCTGTAGGCTCCGGCATGTTGCGCGGTGCCAGCGTGGAAACGGCCATCACATGCATGCGCCGGCGCGGTGACGGCCATCGTGCATATGCGTGGCGCGCGCTGGCAGTGCAGGGCCACGTATCGATGGCGGAGCAGCGTGCGGCACTCCGGTGCTGTGCTGGCCCCCTGAAGAACACTGAATCGCTGGGCCAGGAGGCCCATTGACGCCGGCGTGCACCACTCCTGGGGTTTACGCCGGCGTCAACACTTGGCCAGGATTTCGGAGAATCCCGGCGGGACGCTGAGATTTTCCCGAAGGTTACTTTTTCATTTTCAAGGGCTCCTTTTCATCATTCTCATGAATCCCATTGTTAGGTGATGCAGTCACGTGGTAACATTAGCTTCTGTATTTGTGCTGAATATTTTTTCAGGGTTTCCATCTTTAGGTGAAAAAGAGAGCACAGATACCAAATGGAAAGACATTTATAATATATAGCAGCTCAAGCCAAGGATTAATCAGATCAAAATTGTCTGCTAACCATGGCCCAGGTTTTCACTCTGGAGTTGGGTGCACAGATACGGCTCCGCAAAACCCACCTTTAAAAATAGCTGCCCAGACACCAGTGGCTGGATTCTCCATTAGCCAATGCCGAATTCACGGAACGCAATCGGGCGGAGAATAGCTTCCGGCGCTGATATCGTAGTAGACGCTGGTTTGACGCCAAATCGAGATTCTTCGGCCCCCCAAAAATGACGTAAACGCGCAGCCTGAGAGTACAGTAGGCAAATCATTAGCGTGCCTGACGCCCGATTCTCCACAATTCAGCGCCTTGGATGGGCCGATTTGCCGACGGCATGTTTCTAATGTGCTTTTAAAAATCGTGAACTTGGCGACCCGGCTGCTAAGTGAGAGAGAGGAGGTAGGAAGTGGCGTGGGGTGACTGTGGACTGCCAGCTTGGGCACCTGCCTTGCTGGCTGCGGGGTGTGAGGGGGGGGATCAGGCCGAGCATCTGGGGAGCCCCCCCCCACAGGACAGAGGCGATGCCCAGGCACCGACAGCCGTTAGGATGGCCACCTTGCTGGCCACCCACCCTGATCCCTGGGTGCATGCAGTGACAGCGGCCGTATGGACGGGCACCCTGCACCCCCTTTACCATCCCACCCAACCGGCAGCCAGCCACTGGGGGCTCACCCAGGGCCACACCAACGGCAGCCCCCAGTGAGGGCAGTGCCAGCCAACGGTGCCCATGGCAGCAGGGACAGGCGCCAGGACCGGGGGTACTGATGGGGCCGGGGTGCGGGTGTGGGGGGTGGGACATGTGTGGGTTGGGCACGCGGTGCCAACTGGGGCCATCGTGTAGCCCATGGTACCTGGTTGGACACGGGTGTGTGAGCCATGCTAACATGTTTACCTTTCACCCCCTGCTGAAAATAATGGCTTTTGTTCATAACCTGCGATGCTGGCCCCCTTGGCGATGGCCACAGCCCTGCATGAAGCCCTGTGGCAGCATGAGCGGGGCCGCTCAGAGAGAAGGCGGAGGCTGCAGCAGGAGAGCGGGCTGCAGAGGGGCAGCTGGCAGCCGCTCAGGCTGGAGGGCCGGCCGCCCAGCAGGCCTAGGAGGGGGAGGAGGAGGAGAAGGTGGAGTTGCCAACGAGGCCCTCTGTGTACCGACGTCGCATGTCGTTTGAGGACCTTCCGGACCGGGCATGCAGAAGGAGACTACGGTTGAGCAGTGAGACAGTCAGGCATATCTGTGAGATGATGGCACACCTGGCACCGCAGGAGTATGGGGGAGGACACCCGCTCCCGCTGGCCGTCAAGGTGACAGTCGCGCTGAACATCTGAGCGACGGCGCCGTTCCAGTCGCCGAATGGGGACCTGTCCGCCATTTCCCAGGCATTGGTACACAGGTGCATCCGTGCCATCACGGACGCCCTGTATGCCCTGGCGGAGTGTTACATCCAGTACCCTATGGACCACGCCCACCAGGATGCCCTGGCAGCAGGGCTTCGCTGCCGTCGCCAGGACGCCCCGGGTCGAGGGTGTGATAAGACGGGATGCATGTCGCCCCTATGGCCACCTGCGGATAACAGGCCGCAGTTCACAAACTGAAAGGGGTACCATTCCATGAACCTACAGCTGGTCTGCGATCATCAGATGCGCACCATGTACATCTGCGCCCGATACCCGGGCAGTGTAGTGTTCATACTGGCGCACTCCAACATGTTCGAGGGGCGCCTCCCCGGTTGCGGGGCTGGCTGCTGGGCGACAGGGGTTACCCGTTGTGGTCATGGATGATAACGCCTATACGGAGACCACAGACCGACGCGGAGACCCACTACAATGACGCTAATACAGCGACCAGCGGTGTGGTCAAGAGGTGCTTTGGGGTCCTGAAGATGCGCTTCAGGTGCCTGGACCGCTCTGGAGGGGAGCTCCAGAACGAGGCTAGGAGGGTCGCCCGCAACGTGGTGGCCTGCTGCGCCCTCCACAACATTGCACAGCAGAGGGGCGATGTGCTGGAGGAGGATAAGGAGGCAGGGTAGGCCTCGTCCGACGAGGAGGATGAGGGGGAGGGTGACAATGAGTGGGACATGGGGCCTGGCCAGGCACGGGAGGCCGCACGCCATCGCCAGGGCCAGCGCGCACAGGATGCACTCGTCGCGACACGCTTCACAGATTAGGGGAGGAGGGGAGTCGCTCACCAGGGGCACAGACACCACCTCACCTTCCACACCCCCTCACCTCCCACACCACCAAACCACCCGCATGCACACATCCCTCCGTTACACATACATACGGCCCTAAATGCTTGGAGAACCTGGGTTGGCTGTGACAGCGGGTCTGGTCCATGGGATGGAGGATGATGTCAGCCTGCTCTGTCTTCTGTTTATTAATTCAGCTCCCTCTCTCTGGATCTGTAAAGACTTAATTACCTGCAAATGCTCGCATTCAAAGTATCGTCTTGCATCTTTGACTTTGTCTGTACATATGTTTCTGGAACCCACCTCTTCATTCACCTGAGGAAGGAGCAGTGCTCCGAAAGCTAGTGATTCGAAACAAACCTATTGGACTTTAACCTGGTGTTGTAAGACTTCTTACCCTATTTTGCATGTTCAACTACAGCTCCTGATAATGCACACACATCTTTTTTGGGGGGGAGGGGTGGCAGGAGTGGGGGAGAGTTCATGCAAGAACGAACAGTACCAAAACTTAATCTTCACATCCTGTGTAAAGTAAATCCAAAATATCTTTTTCACTTTTTTGTTTCCTTATGTAGAATGCCAGCCTGAGGACATGGTCGCAACGCGCCCTTGTGGTGTTTGCCCGTCTGATACTTCAATAAAGAAAGGGCTTGAATTTATACAACGCCTTTCACAACCTCATGATGTCCCAAAGTGCTAAGATGATTTGATTTGTAAAATATAAGAAGATGCATTAATGGCAATTGAAGGGGAAAGTATTAACTGCAGTGGAATATTGCAATTGCAGCACCCTCTACTGGAATTTCTCTGGCTCTGCAGTTGCCTGTGAGCATTACTGTAAAACAAGGAGAGACTTACATTTCCATAGCCTCTCTCAGAACTTCAGGCTGCCCTGAAGCCCTTTTCAGCCAATCAAATCTCATTTGAAGGGCATTCACTGTTGTATCGTCGAGAAATCTGGCAGCCAATTTGCGCACAGCAAGCTCCCACAAAGAGGAAAGTGAAAATGATCAAATAATGTCTTTTTGACAGTGATGGTACGTAAGGGATAAAAATTGGGCACGGCTAAGGGGATAACTCACCTGCTCTTGAAAATAGTGTCATGGGATCTGTGACATCCACTTGAGAAAACAAACGGGTCCTCGGTTTAACAGCTAGCACCTCTGACCATGTAGCAGTCCCTCGGTGCTGCACTGGAGTATTGGTCTACTGAAGACTATTGTGAAAGATTTTAAATTATCCAGCATCTCTTACAACTTCAGGACATTGACTTTGCAGCCAATGAAGCATCTTCGAAGTGCAACTATTTGTTGAAGTGTTGGAAAACATGATAGCCAATTTGCACGCAGCAAATTGAAGGTGTAACCAGTGGAATACTGCGATTGCAGCACCTTCTGTTGGAATTCCTCTGGCTCTGCCCTCAAACAGCAGTGCGATGATGACTGAGTAATTTGTCATGTTGTGAGTTAGCTTTTTGGGATCTAACTACGTTTGTGCATACTTCTTCCCAAATCGTAAAAGGGACTCACCCGCTGCTTGTAATTGAAGCTGATATTTTATCTCCTGTTGTGGTGTGGCGCAGGAATAATTGGCCAGTGTCCACTGGACTAGAGAGGGGAGGCAAGCAGCCAGAATTTAGGCACCTGGCCACTGACCACTGACACCTTTCTGGGAAATGCACCATGTGCATTGAGGACACAATGTTAAAATCCAGAGCCAGGCCATTCAGGAGAAAAGTTAGGAAACACTTCTTAAGGAGCATGCTGCTAAAAGTGTGGTACTCTCGCCCACAATTTTACAATGCAATTTTCAGTATGGTTTGGCAGGGGTGCCAGTGTACATCCTAATATTTTTGCTCACAGTAAAAAACAAATGGCCTTATGTTAGTTGTATATCAGTCGTGCGAAGCATATCTTTTGGCACAATATATGTCAAGGCAAATGGATAAATATTATACATATTATGCTAATTTGTGCAAATGCAGCCCACAAACAATAGATCCATCTGGGTCGTTCAGCTGTTCTTGTTTGCTCACTTCTGAAGGTTAATACAATGGCAGGGGAAATAATATTTTAAATATTACAAATATTACAAAAATGGAAAATTTAAACTACAGAGTCAGACTTTAACCACACATATATTAAGTATGTGTACCTGCTTAAATTAAATCTTTTGCTGACACCTAGTGAGCATTAATGTAACCACAATACTGCAAGATACTTACACGTTAAAGAGATTTTTTTTACAATGAAATATAATCGTGATTCTCCATTTCTGAGGCTAATTGTTGACTCAGCGGAGCAAGTGCTGTGGCCAATTATTCCTGCGCCACACCACGTTTACGACGGGAACTCACAGACCTCGGTGCACAGGTACATCCGCACCATCATGGAGGCCCTTTATGCCAAGGCGGATCAATACATCCATTTCGATGTGGGCCGAGCCCACCAGGATGCCCGAGCAGCGGGATTCTCCGCCATTGCCGGGATGTCCTGGGTTCAGGGGGCAATAGACGGGATGCATGTTCCCCTACGGGCACCTGCAGATAACAGGCCGCTCTACACGAACCAAAAGGGGTACCACTCAATGAACGTTCAGCTGGTCTGTGACCATCAGCTGCGCATCGTACACCTCTACACCCGATACCAGTGTGCACGATTCCTTCATACTGGCACACTCACCGATTCCTGGTATGTTCGTGGGGCACCCCTCCCGGCTGAGGGGGTTAGCTCCTGGGTGACAGGGTTACCCATTAGGGCCGTGGCTGATGACACCTATCTGGAGGCCACAGACTGACGCAGAGACCTGCTACAACGACACTCACACAGTGACCAGGGGTGTGATCGAGCGGTGCTTTGGCATCATGAAGATGCCCTTCAGGTGCCTGCACCGCTCTGGAGGGGCCCTCCAGTATGATGCTGAGAGGGTCACCTGCATCGTGGCGGCCTGCTGCATCCTCCACAAGATCGCGCAGCAGAGGGGCGACATGCTGGAGGAGGTGGATGGGCAGGCCTCGTCCGATGAAGAGAATGCGGGGGAGGGGATGGATGAGCAGGACATAGGGCCCGGGCAGACATGGGAGGCTGCACAATGTGCACCAGGGCCAACGCGCAAGGGACGCTCTGGTCGCCTCCAGGTTCACTGACTGGGAGGGGGTGGTGGAGGGGGGAGGGGGGGTTGCTGGCCAGGGGCACAGACATCATATCCCAACCCCACACCCCCTCACCTCCCACCCCGCCAAACCCCCGCTTGCATCCCCTTCTGTTTCAGGTGGAGGACCTGTGCTGGCAGTAACAGCGGGCCTGGTCCATGGGATGGAGGATGATGACAACCTGCGCTGTGATGAGCCTTGGTGCTCCGCTTCACTTGACAGCATCTGACCCCTGCCCATAGTTCCACCATCCACCTGGGTGATCCCTGCATGCGGGCTGGCAATTCTATCTCAAGGTCGCACCAAATCCCTGGGGTGGGGGTGGTGGGGACAGTTGGGTGGCGGGGGTGAGAGGAGGGTGGGGAGCAAGGTCCATCCACAGTGCACCATACCCCGCTCCCCGGCAGTGGGGTGCGGGGGTGGGCACACCCATACGGCCGGTGTCACTGTGTAGAATCCGGAGCCGGTGTAGGTGGTCCGTGGTGTGCAGCAAGATGGTCACCGTAATGGCGGTCGGTGCCTTGGCACCGCCCCTGTGCCATGGGGAGGACACCCCGGCTGCCCTGCCTGTTCGCCCCCTCCCCGGCCCTGGCAGGGGCCCCCCATCACCTCAGCCAGCACGGCCAGTGTTTGGCCCGGCAGCCTGCAGTCGCTCCTCTCCGTGTCCTACCTCTTCTCCCTCTCTCTCAGCAGCCACCACGCCAGGTTCACCATTTTTAAAAGCACAAGTGAACCGCACCGTCGGGAACTCGGTCCATCGGAGGTGGAGAATCGTGGCGGCCCCGGAGAATACCGGGTCAGGCTCACTGATATGCAAACGGCGTTTACACGCTGTGCGACTTATGCCATTTTCGGGGTACCGGAGAATCATGATTTAGCATCAAACCGGTGCCTACTGTGATTTTGGTGTCGGAGGCTATTCTCTGCCCAATCGCGTTTCCTGATTTCGGCGTAGGCCGACAGAGAATCCCGCCCATTGTGTTGATGCCGACACAGAATTTGTGGACTTTCACAACAGAAAAACTGGCAGCCCACCTCCTCGCTACCTCCCAATACTCCCCCCTGCCCTAGTAGACGGCCCCCGGCTAGCAGCACAACTGTCAGCAAACTATGGCGATGTTGGACACTTTCCGTACCCCCTCTCTATCCCTCAGCAGCCACCACGCTGGTTTCATGATTTTTAAAGGCACATGTCAACCGCGCCGTCAGGAACCCGGTACATCGGAGCCAGAGAATCGCAGAGGCCCCAGACAATACCGGGTCGGGACCGCTAATGATATGCAAGCGGTGCCCACTGTACGTGCGTTCCGGTACACATTGACGGCACTGTTGAGGTGATGGATGTCATAATATACACCAGTATATCATGGTGCAGACACACACTGATGGACACACAGTGGGACCAATCAACACACAACACCACAGCCAATCACCAGCACATGCACTATAAAGACAGGTGGCATCAGAGTTCCCGCTCATTCGAGTTGCAGCTAGCTAGGAGGACAGAACTCACAGCCTGCAACACAGACATTCACTATGTGCTGAGTGCATTGACTGGTTAGGACAAGGCAAAGGTCTTCAGTTGAAGCTAGTATCGTATTAACCCACAGTCTGAGTATGTTTAAACAGTTAATGATTCAATAAAATAGTGTTGCACTATTTCAAGTTATCGTATTAACCCACAGTCTGAGTATGTTTAAACAGTTAACGATTCAATAAAATAGTGTTGCACTATTTCAAGTGTTGGTGACGTGTATGTGATCCCCAACACATCAATGGAGAATTGTGATTTGACGTCAAATCGGGGCTTGATGTTTTTTTGGTATCGGAACCGATTCTCCGCTCAATCGCCTTTCTGGATTTCGGCATCGGCCAACGGAGAATCCTGCCCATCGTCTTCTGAACCCACTATAAATGTTGCTTGGAGGGCAGCACGGTGACACAGTGGTTAGCACTGCTGCCTCATAGCGCCGAGGTCCCAGGTTCTGTGTGGAGTTTGCACATTCTCCACGTGTCTGCATGGGTTTCGCCCCCACAACCCAAAGATGTGCAGGGTAGGTGGATTGGACACGCTAAATTGCCCCATAATTGGAAAAAATTAATTGGGTACTCTAAATTTAAAAAAAATAAATAAAACAAATGTTGCTTGGGAGGAAATACAGGACTTCAATTTAATGTCTTATCCAAAAGGCTGTTCCTTCAACAATGCTACACTCCCTCACGACTGCACTGGGAGAGAGAGCCTATACTAAGTGATCACTGTTGTACAGGAGCCTGATGAGAGGAAAACGTTGACTGGTGAGCTAATCACTTTCATGGTCTATTGAACAGGGGTCGGTCATTATATAGATGAAGTGCTCAACCTTACTTACAGAATCTTAAACTCTGCAATGTCTTTTCTTTCCAGCCACATCTGCAGTGCATCTTTGAGGTGTGCAGTCATTTCCCTTCTAACACTGTTTGGAATATTCATTAGTTTCTTCAGTTTAAGATCTAAAAGAATTGGCAAAATAAAGAAATAAATTTCTTGCAGCGAGATTTTAGGATCTGGAATGCACTACCTGAAAGGGCGATGGATGCAGATTCAGTCGCAGCTTTTAAAATGTAACGGGATATATATTTGAAAATGAATAATTTGCAGAGCTAAGGGGAAAAGGCAGGGGACTTGAACTAATTGGATAACTCTTTCAGAGAACTGGCATTGGCATGATAGCCTCCTTCTATGTCGGACGAGTTGATGATTGGACCTGAACATTCTGGATGCAAAGACTTAAATCTGGAGAATAGAGCACTTTATGTCCGTACTAGCGGCAGAGGCAACATGTCAACCTTCCTGCTTAGGGACGTTGCAAATCACTTGGACATTCACTTTTGCCCCACTTGAGATTCGCCTGACATTCCAAGGGCTCAGGGAAAATGAACAAGATGCCACTCCTACGATTCAGAGTAATATTGGATTTAATAAAACGGTGTGCATCAGATCCAGGATCCCATTTATTGGACTCACTTCTGATGTGATGAATGTCAGTTTAAGAGCACAATTACACTCTTTCTTCTTATTGCTGACCTCCAATTATTGTTTCCCCTCCTCTTTCTGTCATAATATACACCAGTATATTATGGTGCAGACACACACACTGACACACTGATGGACATGCAGTGGGACCAATCAGCATACACAACACCGCAGCCAATCACCAGTGAGAGCACATGCACTATAAAGACAGGGGACAGGAGAGTTCCTGGTCATTCTAGTAGCAGCCAGTTCGGAGCACAGAGCTCACAGCCTGCAACACAGACATTCACCATGTGCTGAGTGCATCACTTGGTTAGGACTAGGCAAGGGTCAACAGTTAAAGCTGGTATTGCATTTACCCACAGTTCAAGTATGTTAATATAGTTAACCTTACAATAAAATAGAGTTGCACCACTTCAAGTGTTGGTGACCTGTTTGTGATCCAGAACACCCAACACATCACTTTCCATTGCTCTTCTCATGTGCACGTTACTGAAGCCCATAGCTCAGTGGTATTTATCTTGATTCTCAGTAGTTTTCTGGATCTGTTGGGTGCTAGGCAGTGGTTTGAGGGTGCCTGTAACTCACTTGTAACCTTTCCATTCAAAATGAAATGGATGAATTAGTTGCGCAGATAGATATAAAGGGATATGATATAGTTGGGATTACGTGGACATGGCTCCAAGGTGACCAAGGATGGGAATTAAACATTGAGGGCTATTCAGTTTTTGGGAAGGACAGACAGAAAGGACAAGGTGGTGGAGTTGCATTATTGATTAAAGAAGATATTGATACAATATTGAGGAAAGATATTAATACCGATGATGTGGAATCTCTCTGGGTCGAGTTAAGAAACATAAAGGGGCAAAAAACATTTGTCGGGCTGATATACAGACACCAAACTGCAGTGGTAATGTTGGGAATAGCAATGGACAGGAAATCAGAGATGCATGTGATAAAAGAACAAATGTGATTATGGGTGACTTTAATCTGCATATAGATTGGGTGGCTCAAATTGGTCACAGTACAATAGAGGAGGGATTTCTGCAGTGCATACGGGATGGTTTTCTGGTTTTCAGTATGTTGAGGAACGAACAAGGGAACAGGCCATCTTGGATTGGGTGTTGTGCAATGAGAAAGGATTAGTTGGCAGTCTAGTTGTAAGAGAACCTTTGGGGATGAGTGACCATAATATGGTGGAATTCTTTATCAAGGTGAATATAGTGAGGTAGTTGATTCTGAGACCAGGGGCTGGATTCTCCACCGCGCCGCGCCACATTTCTGTTACACCCCGCCGGCGGGATGCTCCGTTACACCGGCTGGTCAATTGGGTTTCCGATTGTTCGGCAGCCCCATGTGTTCGGGAAACCCCAGGGCTGCCCCAAAATGGAGCATCCGGCCGGCGGAGAACCAGCCCCAGGTTCCTGAGCTTCAATAAAGGTAACTATGATGGTATGAGGCATGAGCTAGCTATTACGGACTGGGAAACATTATTGAAAGGAAGGACAGTGGACAGGCAATGTCAGGCATTCAAGGAACAAATAGGTGAACTCCAAAAGTTGCTTATTCCTGGCGCTGAAGGATGGCATGGGCCAGAGCCCCAGGGCAGTCTGGGGTACCCCCCATTGGCTGCCCTCGGAGGCGGCAGGTCCTGGGCCAGAGATGTGGCTGTGCCGTGTGGCAGGGCCTATCCAGGAGTGACCCAGCACCACTGAGCCATCCCCTGCCCCAGACTCCAACCCCCCCCCCCTCCCTCCAGCAGGACCAGGGGGACTGTGGGCCTGGAATGTGTGATGGAATGGTTAACACACATGCAGGGATCACCTGGGCCGAAAGTGGTATGTGACACAGGAGTGGGAGTCAGACGTTGTCAGATGATGCGGAGTACCAGAGCCCATCGTGGAGCGGGTTGTCATCATCCTCCACCCACCGGCCGGGTCCCATGTTCTGCCCATCCTCCTCATCAGTTGAGGCATGACGTTCCTCCACAATCTCCTCCAGCATCATCCCCCCTCCTCTCCCCCACCTCTCCAGCATGATGCTGTGGAGGACGCAGCAGGCCACTACGATGTGGGGGACCCTCCTAGGGCTGTACTGGAGAGCACCCCCAGAGCATTTCAGGCACCTGAACTGCACCTTCAGCAGGCCTATGCACTACTTGATGATGCCCCTGGTCGCTGCATGGGTGTCATTTTAGCGGTTCTCCATATCGATCTGAGATCTCTGGATAGTCGTCGTCAGCCACTGCAGCTGATAACCTCTATCACCCAAGAGCCAGCCCCTCACCTGGGAAACATCTCGAAGTTGTCAGGCACTGACGAGTGT
Source organism: Scyliorhinus torazame (assembly GCF_047496885.1). Lineage (NCBI taxonomy): Eukaryota > Metazoa > Chordata > Chondrichthyes > Carcharhiniformes > Scyliorhinidae > Scyliorhinus > Scyliorhinus torazame. The sequence goes on along the minus strand of NC_092716.1, from coordinate 197,826,367 downwards.
GCCAGGACAAAGGAGTTGTGCACACTGCCTGGACACTGGGCGCAGGCATGTAAGATGTAAGAGTCACACACCAGCTGCACATTCAAGGAGTGGAATCCCATACGATTGATGAAGAGCACCCGCTCATGCGCCGGTGTTCGTAGGAGGACATGTGTCCCATCAATCATCCCCTGGACCTGGGGCATACCAGCGATGGTGTTGAATCACGCTGCCCGAACAACCTGGTGAGTTTCGTCCACGTTGGAGGAGATATATTGTGCTGCCCGGACATATAGGGCATCTGTTATGATGCAGATGCACTTGTGCCCAGAGGTCTGGGAAATTCCAGACAGTACCCCACTCAGCGCCTGGAAGGACACTGTGGCATAAATATTCAGGGCGACTGTCACCTTGACTACCGTGGGGAGCGGGTGTTCTCCCCCACTCCTGGCTGTACTCCATAATCCATGTTCTGCAGGGGATAAAGGCAGAGGTGTTAGCATGGTGCGTACTTCTGTGCCCAACCAGATCCAATGGGCTATGCGGGGACCCTGGCTTGTATGGCAAGTCCTGCGCCCGCATATTCCCAACCCCTGCCGGTCCAAGCCCCAGCCTCAGCTCTTCAGCACAGCGCCTCTAGCCCAGCCAGTTCCTGTCACTGGGCAGCCTTCAGCCCCGCCACCCCTGCCAGCGTTAAGCTCTGCAACCCCTGCCTCACGCCCTCCTGTGGGGTCTATTGTGGATGCCCCCCTTGGGTGGGCCACATAATACCCTGCCAGCAGGGTGGTACCTGGTTGAGCCACTGACCGATGCCATGCTTGGTGGCATGCGTGGGGGCAAGGCCCACGGATGGAGTTGGGTGAGGGGGGAGTGGTCACCTATTGGGACCATAGCTGTGATGTGCTGTGGATCCTCTGCAACACAGTGGGTTGTGCCTACTTGTCTGCAGGCTGGATGGATGGGAGCAGGTGCTCACAGTGGGCAGGTGGGGCTTGGTAATGGCTGATGTTCCTACGGAGTGGGCTAGCTGATAGTGCTACTAGTGGGGCATCTGCCCTGGGGGAGCAGTGTGCCAGAGTGGGTGGCAAGGGCCATGGTGCATGTGTCCGCTATCTGGGGTGTGCTCTGCAACCCCCCCTGCCTGCACCTCGGATGGGTGCACTGAGGGGTGCCTAAACCTGGTGGGCCACTGGTTGCGCTGGACCATACACATCCCTTTGGTGGGTCGGCTGGGATCTGGAGGTTCCTAGGGAGGTGGCCTGAGGACTTGGGGGGGGGGGGGGGGGACCCATTCGGCCAGTGGCATTATGCACATTTAAGGGACATAGTGGGCCGCCGGTGGTGTGCGCTGCCAGATGGCTGTTTTGCAGGCCGCAGCAATGGCAATCTGTGCCCGGACACCCCGGTCCCGGGTAGGAGATCCAGAGCCCATGGCTCATCTCTTAGTCGTCCTCTGCTACACCCCTCCAGCCAGCGGCACAACTGACAGCCCACGGTTGTACCTTTGGAAACATTTCTTACCTTCTCTCACTCCCTCAGCAGCCATGGCGGCCAGTTCATGTTTGTAAATACAAGTGAACCTTGCTGGCATTACCTCCACCTGGCGGAGGCGGAGCATCACGGGAGACTGGAGACCACCAGGTCAGGCCAGTTAATGTTACGTTGACATGTGTTACTGAACAATTTGCTTGCCCACGTCGGCGCTGGGCGTGGAATACATCCATACTGCCAATGAGGCGCTGGAGCACGGCGCTCCATCGACTTGATTTCCGGCTGACGCCCGATTCTCTGCCCGATCACAATTTGCGATTCAAGCTGGATGGAGAATCCCGCCCTCTGTTTGGTAATGAATGCCATTCTCTGAATACAACTTCTCATTGGGTTTATTAACAAAATTGGATTTAGAGAGGAGACAGTAAGTGGTGTTATGACTGGTTCCCAGGTGAGGTTCCCAGAATTTGTTAACCCATGTGAGATCCCTCTATTTGTTACCGTCTGGTTGGGATACCCCAAATTCTTATGCCCGAGGTAAGGAGGGATGAATTGGCTCCCTTTCTTTATTTAACTCCCCCTGCTGGGTGCAGTAAGTAATCTAAAAATAATCTCTTCCTTCGCAGATCCCTTTTCCCAGTCCCAATATTTGTGTTTTAAAAGGAGCTAAGTAAACCAGTGTGATGAATGTAGGAATTACTATTGTATCTATTTGGTGCAATAAATGTTAAAAGCCTGGTTAGTGCACATATGAATGCTGCAGTAGTGTCTTTAAAGAATTCTGGTAGAAGGATTTTGGGAGCCAGGGGTGCAATTAAAGCATCGTAAAATGCCTGGGATGATGGACTGTTGTTTGGATTAAGGGGATTCCCTGTGGAGTTAATTAGATTTCAGCTTGGTAAGATGATGTAATTATCATAGAATGGAATCATAGAATAGATTCATAGAATCCCTACAGTGCAGAAAGTGGCCATTCAGCCCATCGAGTCTGCACCGACCCTCTGACAGAGCACTCCACCCAAGCCCACTTCCCTGCCCCTTATCCCATACCCCTTAATCTAACCTGCACATCCATGGACACTAAGGGATAATTTAGAATGGTCACTCCACCTAACCTGCACATCTTTGGACTGTGGGAGGAAACCGGAGAACACAGAGGAAACCCACCCAGATGCGGCGGGAATTGCAAACTCCACACAGACAGTCACCCAAGGCTTGAATTGGACCCGGGTCCTTGGCGTTGTGAGGCAGCAGTGGTAACCACAGTGCCACCATGCTGGGAGGAGCCAAGATATCAGGCATTTTGCAGAAAAGCAAGATTTTAGTTGAATGATAGCTGGGAATGTGAGCAGAAGTCAAGCATCTCAGTTCAATTGAAAGCTACATCGGTAGCTAGATTAGCAGTTTCTTTCCAAGCAGTTCAGAAGAGTGTGAGAAGGTGAGTGAAACAAGGTGAGGCAGCTTCTGAAGGAATAAAGCCAGAATTTCTGCATGATTCTGACAGGATTCAGGTCTTTTCTTTGAAGCAGTACCTCAAAGTATCCAGACATCTCTGTAAAGCAGGTATTCCTGAGTGTTAAATGTATTGAACAGTGGACTGAGAGCTGAAGTGTTTTTTTTTTGTTTGAGTGGGAATAAAGATAGCAGTTAAGGGTTACTCTATTCACTGTATCGAGTAGCATTGTTTAATAGGTAACTGTAAGTTTTTTTTGGTGCGATGTTATATCATATCCCTATTTCCTTGTGAAATCACTCCTGGAGCGAGGTATCCTTTCCTCACATTCTTACAAAATTAAAATTGAATATTGGGGTTTCTGTCCAGAAACTCTGCACACCTTCAACTCTGGCATCCTGCATTTTCCCTGTGTCTGCGTGGGTCTCACTCCCACAACCCAAAGATGTGCAGGGCAGGTGAATTGGCCACGCAAAATTGCCCCTTAACTGGAAAAAAATATGAATTGGGTAGTCTAACTTTATTAAATAAAAATAAACTATGGCATCCTGCAAAGCCACTTTCCAATGCTCCACCATTGGCTGCCATACCTTCAGCTGCCTGAGCTCTAAGCTTTGGAATTCCCTCCCTAAACCTCTGGATTGCTCTCTCTCCTCCTTTCAAAATGCTCCTTAAAACCAACTTCTTACACCAAGCTTTTGGTCACCTGTCCCACCTTGTGGGTGGTGTCACTTTTTTGTGTGATAATTCACCTGCGAAATGCAGGTAGGCAGCGCTGTGCTCCTGGTACTAACCCCCCCCCCCCCCCCCCAACACATGGCCGGATGCCCTAGCCACTGATGCCATCATCTACCCAACCCCTGGACTGCATGCGACGGAACATCTAATAGTGTTGTTTGTTTGTACCCCCCAGGAGAAGGCTGATCACAACCGCCGGGAGCAGGAGAAGACCGGAGGCGGACCATCAGACCTGTGGCCCCTCACCATGCCCGAGCAGAGAGCACTGGACATGGTCGGCGGCCCGGAGGAAAAGGAGGTCACTGAGGTGGAAGTTGGCGGCGGGTGAGCAAGTGAGACCCTGCTTAGTTGCGGGTCCCCATGGCACGTATGTGGACAGCCTCCCCCTCACACAGTGCACACCCCTCAGCCCATACCCCCCTTACCCCCTTCACCCTTACCCACCTCAACAACTCTCCACCCGCCACACACACGCCCGGCCCGCTCTCTAACCATACATGTTGGCTTGTGTCTCACAGGACCTGCCGGAGATGGGGCCGGGCCACCCGGAGCCCCCCACCCCTAGCCAGTGCCAGATCTGGTGCTCCCAAGGCAGCCAAGCACATGTTGGGGAGAGCAACCCGAACACCAGCCCTCCGCCCGAAACTCAGGACACCCCGAAGCTCTGGTCGGAGTGGGACATCGACTTTCCGTCACTGGTGTCTCCAACACCCTCCACATAAGACCATAAGACATAGGAGCGGAAGTAAGGCCATTCGGCCCATCGAGTCCACTCCACCATTCAATCATGGCTGATTTCAACTCCATTTACCCGCTCTCTCTCCATAGCCCTTAATTCCTCGAGAAATCAAGAATTTATCGACTTCTGTCTTAAAGACACTCAACGTCCCGGACTCCACTGCCCTCTGTGGCAATGAATTCCACAGACCCTCCACTCTCCGGCTGAAGAAATTTCTCCTCATCTCTGTTCTAAAGTGACTCCCTTTTATTCTAAGGCTGTGCCCCCGGGTCCTAGGCTCCCCTGCTAATGGAAACAACTTCCCTACATCCACCCTATCTAAGCCATTCATTATCTTGTAAGTTTCTATTAGATCTCCCCTCAACCTCCTAAACTCCAATGAATATACTCCCAGGATCCTCAGACGTTCATCGTATGTTAGGCCTACGATTCCTGGGATCATCCGTGTGAATCTCCGCTGGACCTGCTCCAGTGCCAGTATGTCCTTCCTGAGGTGTGGGGCCCAAAATTGCTCACAGTAATCTAAATGGGGCCTAACTAATGCTTTATAAAGCTTTAGAAGTACATCCCTGCTTTTATATTCCAAGCCTCTTGAGATAAATGACAACATTGCATTTGCTTTCTTAATTACGGACTCAACCTGCAAGTTTACCTTTAGAGAATCCTGGACTAGGACTCCCAAGTCCCTTTGCACTTCAGCATTATGAATTTTATCACCGTTTAGAAAATAGTCCATGCCTCTATTCTTTTTTCCAAAGTGCAAGACCTCGCACTTGCCCACGTTGAATTTCATCAGCCATTTCTTGGGCCACTCTCCTAAACTGTCTAAATCTTTCTGCAGCCTCCCCACCTCCTCAATACTACCTGCCCCTCCACCCTTTGTATCATCGGCAAACTTAGCCAGAATGCCCCTAGTCCTGTCATCTAGATCGTTAATATATAAAGAGAACAGCTGTGGCCCCAACACTGAACCCTGCGGGACACCACTCGTCACCGGTTGCCATTCCGAAAAAGAACCTTTTATCCCAACTCTCTGCCTTCTGCCTGACAGCCAATCGTCAATCCATGTTAGTACCTTGCCTCGAATACCATGTGCCCTTATTTTACTCAGCAGTCTCCCGTGAGGCACCTTATCAAAGGCCTTTTGGAAGTCAAGATAGATAACATCCATTGGCTCTCCTTGGTCTAACCTATTTGTTATCTCTTCAAAGAACTCTAACAGGTTTGCCAGGCACGACCTCCCCTTACTAAATCCATGCTGACTTGTCCGAATCCGACCCTGAACTTCCAAGAATTTAGAAATCTCATCCTTAACAATGGATTCTAGAATCTTGTCAACAACCGAGGTTAGGCTAATTGGCCTATAATTTTCCATCTTTTTCCTTGTTCCCTTCTTGAACAGGGGGGTTACAACAGTGATTTTCCAATCCTCTGGGACTTTCCCTGACTCCAGTGACTTTTGAAAGATCATAACTAACGCCTCCACTATTTCTTCAGCTATCTCCTTTAGAACTCTAGGATGTAGCCCATCTGGGCCTGGAGATTTATCACTTTTTAGACCTCTTAGTTTCTCTAACACTTTCTCCTTTGTGATGGCTACCATATTTAACTCTGCCCCCTGACTCTCCTGAATTGTTGGGATATTACTCATGTCTTCTACTGCGAAGACTGACGCAAAGTACTTTTTTAGTTCCTCAGCTATTTCCTTGTCTCCCATCACTGGATTACCAGCGTCATTTTGGAGCGGCCCAATGTCTACTTTTGCCTCCCGTTTGTTTTTCATGTATTTAAAGAAACTTTTACTATCATTCCTAATGTTACTGGCTAGCCTACCTTCATATTTGATCCTCTCTTTCCTTATTTCTCTCTTTGTTATCCTGTTTGTTTTTGTAGCCTTCCCAATCTTCTGACTTCCCACTACTCTTTGCCACATTATAGGCTTTCTCTTTTGCTTTGATGCATTCCCTAACTTCCTTTGTCAGCCATGGCTGCCTAATCCCCCCTCTGATAACCTTTTTTTTCTTTGGGATGAACCTCTGTACTGTGTCCTCAATTACTCCCAGAAACTCCTGCCATTGCTGTTCTACTGTCTTTCCCACTAGGCTCTGCTCCCAGTCAATTTTCGTCAGTTCCTCCCTCATGCCCCTGTAGCTACCTTTATTTAACTGTAACACCTTTACATCTGATTCTACCTTCTTTCTTTCAAATTGGAGATTGAATTCGACCATATTATGATCACTGCCTCCTAAGTGCTCCCTTACTTTAAGATCTTTAATCAAGTCTGGCTCATTACATAACACTAAGTCCAGAATGGCCTGTTCCCTCGTGGGCTCCATCACAAGCTGTTCCAAAAAGCCCTCCTGGAAACATTCAATGAATTCCCTTTCCTTGGGTCCACTGGCAGCATTATTTACCCAGTCCACCTGCATATTGAAGTCCCCCATGATCACTGTGACCTTGCCTTTCTGACATGCACTTTCTATTTTGTGGTGCATTTTGTGCCCCTGGTCCTGACCACTGTTAGGAGGCCTGTACATAACTCCCATTATGGTTTTTTTGCCTTTGTGGTTCCTCAACTCTACCCACACAGACTCCACATCATCTGACCCTATGTCGTTTAGTGCTATTGATTTAATTTCATTCCTAATTAACAAGGCAACCCCGCCCCCTCTGCCCACCTCTCTGTCTTTTCAATAGGTTGTGAATCCCTGGATGTTTAAATGCCAATCCTGAACCCCTGCAACCACGTCTCTGTGATGCCTACATCATACCTGCCAGTCACAATCTGGGCCACAAGCTCATCTACCTTGTTCCGAACACTGCGCGCATTTAAATATAGCAACTTTAATTCTCTATTGACCGTCCCTTTTTGTTTTCTTACTGTGGTGGACCTTGGTTTACTGAGCCTTTCCATACACTGTGTCATATTTTGTGGGATGGGGACTATCGTAACCTCTCCTGACTTCTGTCTTTTCGTGCTTTTTTGTATTCCTAAGCAGCTACGCTTCCCACTGATTACTTCACCTCTTGGTTCCCTGACTTTCCCTTCCCCCCCCCAATCTCTAGTTTAAAGTCCTATTGACCACCCTATTTACTCTTTTCGCCAGAACACTGGTCCCAGCTCGGTTCAGGTGGAGACCATCCCAACGGTATAGGTCCCCCCTGTCCCAAAACTGATGCCAGTGTCCCATGAAAAGGAACCCCTCTTTCCCACACCACTCTTTCAGCCACGTGTTAACTTCCCTTATTCTTGCCTCCCTATGCCAATTTGCACGTGGTTCGGGCAGTAATCCGGAGATTATGACCCTTGAGGACCAGTTTTTTTATTTGAATCCTAGCTCTTTATAATCTCTAAACAGGTCCTCTTTCCTAGACTTGCCTATGTTGTTGGTACCGACATGGACCACAACTGGATCCTCCCCCTCCCTCTCCAGTATCCTTTCAAACCGGTCAGAGATGTCCTGCACCCTAGCACTGGGCATGCAACATACCATGCGGGACACTTTATCCTGCTCACAAAGGATACTATCTATCCCCCTGATAATAGAATCCCCTACAACTACAACTTGCCTATTTACTCCCTCCCCTTGAATGGCCTGCTGAACCATGGTGCCTTGGTCAGCTGACTCATCCTTCCTGCAGCCCTGTTCATCATCCACACAGGGAGCAAGTGCCTCATACCTGTTGGACAGGGTCAAGGGCTGAGGCTCCTGAGTTCCTGACTGCTGGTTCCCTTTACCTGCCTGACTTGCAGTCACACCCTGCTGTCCCTGGCCACTGGCAGGATTTAAACTACTTACTCTGACAGGTGTGACTGCCTAGAGACTGCCTAGGTGTGACATCCCAGAGACTATCACCTCGGTTGGGCACATTAGGGAAGAGGCTCCTGGGACACTATCTGGTGCACATCACGCATCATATCCAGTACAGCAGGTGGAGGTAGAAGCAGCCAAGGGGCCGGATGGTCGGAGGGCAGGCTGGCCCCAGGAACCAGCTGCCAGACAGTCCCGGGCAACTGGAACATTCAGTCCCAGCCACAATGCAGGTGCAGTCAGAGACCCAGGGACTACAAGTTGGGATGACGGTGGACATCAAGCACCTGCAGGCGCAGGTCGAGGAGTCCATACGCGTGCAGGAGCAGGGAGTGGCACTGGTCATGCATGCCACCCAGGTTGACACCGCACGGGTAGCATCCGCAGTGGAGGCGCCGGTGTCGGATATTGGCCTGGAGCATTCTATGCAGGCAGGAGCTGAGGCCCAGGACAGGGCTGCCTCTCACGGGCAGCCATGTGCCAGAGCCACCTGGAAATTGGAACGGCACTCCTCAGCATGGCCCAGTCACAGCAGGCCATGGCTGAGAACATCGGCGAGCCCAGGCGCTGGCCAGCGTTGCGCAGACATAGAGGGAGGTGGCCCAGTCCCAGAGGGAGGTGGCCCAGCCCAGACAGAGGTGTCCCAGTCCCAGAGGGAGGTGACCCAAACCCAGAGGGAGGTGGCCCAGTCAGTGGCTGATGTGGCACAGGCCCTCAGGATGGTGGTACAGTCGCAGTGTGATGTGGTGCAGACCCAGATGGAGATGGTCCACTCCCTGTGGCCCATGGCTGTAAACGTGCAGATCCTTGTCGACACCAGAGCGGGCCTCCAGGACTGGCAGTGCCAGGTGGCAGGGGGCCTCAGGGGATGTCTCTGCTCGCATCCCTGTCCCATGCATTAGCCCCGGGGCGATCGGGCACCCCGAGAGAAGAGGAGGTGAAGGGGCCCTTGCCAGTGACTCCTGAGGGGAGGTTCTGGAACATTGCAGCACCTCGGACTCCCCCCTCCCTCCTGTCCCTGGTGCATCTGGAGGACAGCGGGATGCCCGAGCAGCGGTCGGGCCCTTCTAGTGACCCGATCGTCCCCAGCACCCCCACCGCGAAGATCCGACAGGACCGTGTGATGGACTGGCCAGCTCGCATGCAGGGATCACCCAGGTGGAAGGTGCTACTGTGGGCAAGTCAGACATTGGCATACGATGAGGAGCACCAGAGCTCATCGCAGAGCTGGTTGTCATCATCCTCCATCGAAGGAACCAGACCCGCTTTTACCGCAAAGCCAGGGCAGCTCGTCACTCCGCAGATATGTATCATGGAGGGGTGTGCATGTGGACGGTTTGTTAGTGTGAGAGGTGAGGGGCTGTGTGTCTGGGATGTGGTGTCCGTGCCCCTGGCCAGCAGCCCCTCACTCCCTCCTAGCCGGGGAACTGTGCTGCGATCAGAGCGTCCCGTGCGCGTTGGCCCTGGCATTGTGCAACTTCCCGTGCCTGCCTTCGTCCCCCTACCCTGCATCCTCCTCGTCGGACGAGGCCTGTCCTTCCTCCTCATCCTCCTCCTCCAGCACATCGCCCCACTGCTGTGCTATATTGTGGAAGATGCAGCAGGCCACCATGATGCGGGCGACTCTCTCAGCCTCGCACTGGAGGGCACCTCCAGAATGGTCCAGGCACCTGAAGCGCATCTTCAGGAGGCCGCAACACCGCTTGACCACACCCTTGGGCGCTGTAAGGGCGTCATTGTAACGGGTCTCCGCTTTGGTCTGTGACCTCCAAATAGGCGTCATCAGGCAGAGCCGCAGCAGGTAACCCCTGTCGCCCAGCAGCCAATCCCGCAGCCGGAGGGAGGGTGCCCCTCGAACATGTCGGGGATCATCGAGTGTGCTAGGATGAAGGCGTCATGCACGCTGCCTGGGTGTCGGGTGCAGACGTGCATGATTCGCATCTGTTGACCGCAGACCAGCTGTATGTTCATGGAGCGAAACCCCTTTCGGTTGGTGTACAGCGGCCTGTTATCCGCCAGTGCCCGTAGGGCGACATGCATCCCATCGATCGCGCCCTGAACCCAAGGCATACTGCCGATTGCAGCAAACCCCGCTGCCCCGGGTATCCTGGTGGGCTCGGTCCACATGGAACTGGATGTACTGATCAGCCTGGGCATATAAGGCATCTATGATGGTCCGGGTGCACCTGTGTGCCGAGGCCTGCAGGACCTCGGACAGACCCCCACTCAGTACCTGGAAGGACCCTGATGCATAAAAGTTCAGGGAGCCCGTCACCTTGACAGTCACTGGGAGCAGGTGTCCTCCCCGATACCCCTGTGGTGTCAGGTCCCTTTGCTCATCCGCAATATTCGTCTGTATGTCCGGTCCGGCAGGTCCTCGAACAACATGCGGCGCCTGTACACGTGGGGCCTCATGCGCACCTCCATGGCACCTCCTCCTCCTCGGCCTGTTTGGCGGCAGGCCCCCCAGCCTGTGCGGCTGCAGCCCGTTCCTCTGCTGCAGCTTCCCCCTCTTCTGAGCGGCCCCCCTCACTCGGCCGCAGGGTATCTTGCAGGGCTATGGCAATCACCACAGCGACCAGCTTCGCGGGTTGGTGTCCGAATGCCAGCCTGCAGGGGGTGAAAGGCCAACATGTTAGCTTGGCGCATACTCTCGTGCCCACCCAGGTACCACAGGCTACATGATGGCCCCGTTTGGAACAGCGGGCCCCACCCATGCATGCCCCCCCTCCCCACCCCCACATTCCTGTCCCGTTGGTATCCGACCCCATCGGTGCTGCCAGGGGCACCATTGGCTGGCACTGCCCTCACTGGGGCCTGCCTTGGGTGTGGCTCTGGGTGGTCCCCCGGTAGGTGGCTGCCGACTGGGCGGTGTATTCGGGGCCGGGGGGGTGGGTGCGCTATGGCGGTGGGGTGGGCGCACCCGTAAGGCCTTTGCCACTGTGCAGAACCAGGGGCGGGGTGGGTGTTCAGCAAGATGGCGTTCGGTAGCTGGGCACCGCCCCAGTCTCGCTTGGGCAGGGGGGCATCCCGGCTGCTTGGCTCGCCCTCGCCCTCGCCTCCACTGGCACTGGCAGGGGCCCCCCCCACCGCAGCCAGCACGGCCGGCGTCCGGGCCAGCAGCCCACAGTCACACCACGCCATTTCCTACCTCCTCTCTCAGGACGCCAGGTTCACGATTTTAAAAACCGCAAGTGAAGAACGCAGTTAGGAAATCAGCCCATCGGAGGTGGTGAATCGCAGAGGCTCCAGAATATAGGGTGTCAAGCCCGCTAATGATATGCCTACTGTAGTTTTACCCCCCGCGACGAGCAACGCATTTACGCCAATTTGGGGTGCCGGAGCTAAGCCGATTTGGCGTCAAACCAGCGCCTCCCCCGATTTCGGCGTCGGAAACTATTCTCTGTCCTATCGTGTTTCCCGATTTCGGGGTCAGCAAGCGGAGAATCCCGCCCAGAATATTCAGCAGTGGTTATTTCTGACCATGTTCCACATTTGGTAGATCTAGTGTTGGAGGTGGACCGGACTCAGCGTACAGGATGGAGGTTGGATGTAGGACTTTTATCAGACATCGGGTTGCGCGCAGGGATTTTGAGGGCTATAAGGGAATATGTAGAGTTCAATGAGACTAGGATGGTCTCGCCCACTACCCTGTGGGAAGCATGGAAGGCAGTGATTAGAAATCCCCCGATTTCGGCATCGGAAACTATTCTCCGTCCTATCGTGTCTCCCGATTTCGGGGTCGGCAAGCGGAGAATCCCGCCCAGAATATTCAGCAGTGGTTATTTCTGACCATGTTCCACATTTGGTAGATCTAGTGTTGGAGGTGGACCGGACTCAGCGTACAGGATGGAGGTTGGGTGTAGGACTTTTATCAGACATCGGGTTGCGCGCGGGGATTTTGAGGGCTATAAGGGAATATGTAGAGTTCAATGAGACTGGGATGGTCTCGCCCACTACCCTGTGGGAAGCATGGAAGGCAGTGATTAGAGGGGAGATCATTTTGTATAAGGCACACATGGACAGGGAGGCCAAGACGGCGCGCCAAAGCTAATGGATGAGATCCTGGAAATGGATCGGGGGTATGCGAGTGACCCAACTCCAGAACTATTGGCACGCAGGAAAAAGCTGGAAATGCAGTTTGACCTGCTGTCTAAGGACAGGGCAGTGCACCAGTTGTGGCGTTAGAGAGGGGGTCATATATGAGCATGGGGAGAAGGCCAGCTGTCTCTTTCTTGGCCTCATCAGTTAAGGCGAGAGGAAGCTGCTTGGGAGATCATCCAGGTTCGGGATTTGGAGGGTAGGTTGGTTTCCGCCCCGAAAAAGCTGCATGGGGCATTTTGAGCCTTTTATGGAAAGCTTTATAGGTCGGAGCCACCAGAGGACGAGTGGGGAATGGCAGAGTTTTTAGAGTCTGGGGGATGAACTGTGGGATGAGCTGGAGGCACTGTTGGGATTGGAGGAGGTTCGAACTGTGTGAGGAAAGATGCATACAGTGAAGTAGCTGGGACCGCATGGGTTCCCAGTGGAATTCTAAAAGAAGTTTTCAGAGCAGCTGGTTCCGTTATTGATGGGGATGTTTAATAATTCTCTGGTGCAGGATCTCTCCTGAAGACACTTGGGCAGGCATTCATCTCCCTTCTCCTGAAAAAGGATACGGATCCCACAGAATGCAGATCGTATCGCCAAATTTCATTGCTTAATGTAGCCACAAAGCTTTTGGAAAAGATCCTGGCATTGAGGTTGGAACCCTGTTTCCCGGAAGTATTTGGGGAGGACCAGACGGGAATTGTGAAGGGCCAAAAGCTGTCGTCCAATGTGAGGCGACTGCTCAATATGGTTTCTCACCCCAGCGGTGAGGGCGGAACCAGAGGTAATGGTGTCATTGGATGCGGAAAAAGCATTTGATAAGGTTGAGTGGAGGTACCTCTTTGCGAGATTTGGGTTGGACCCTGGGTTTGTCGTGGGTGCGGCTGTTGTATGAGACTGCCTTTGCTAGCATTCGTACCAACACCATGAGTTTGGGGTCTTTTCGGCTGCAGAAGAGGACCAGGCAAGTGTGTCCTAGGTCTCCCCTCGTCTGCATTTCCAATTGAGCCACTGGCTATTGCCCGGAGGGCTTCAAATACATGGAGAGGGATAGTGAGGGGTGGGATGGAACACAGGGTGTCTTTTTATGCGGATGACCTTCTGCTATACCTGAGGGATACAGGGCCAGCTATGGGGGACATGAGTATATTGAAAAACATTGGCTCCTTCGCTGGGTATAAGTTAAATTTAGGCAAGTGAGTATTTTGTAGTCAACACTTCAGAGAGCAGAGCCAGTCTGGGGTGGGTGGTGGTGGTGGTGTGTGTGTGGGGGGGGGGCGCTACCTTTCCACCTGGCAGCGCCTACTTTTCAGTATTTGGGGGTCCAGTTGGTGCGGTTTGGGCACGGCTACGTAAATTGAATTTTACCAGCCTGGGGGGTAGGGATAAGCCTGACCTGCAAAGGTAGGAAGCCTCCCATTGTCCCTGGCGGGCCAGGTTCATTCCGTCAAAATGAACATCGTACCGAGATTCTTCTTCTTATTTCAATGTCTTCTGCCATTTTCTCGGGGGATTGAGTGGTTTATATCGGGTTTCATAAGAGCAAGAAGGACCATGAGGATTCCGAGGGACATCTTGCAGAGGGATAGACAGTCCTGAGGATTGGCGCTGCCAAATTTGATGTTTTACTACTGGGTCGTGTAGAGGGTCATGTTTGGGGGAAGCTGGTGATGCTGTTTCTGCCATTTGCACCAGCAAAATATTTGTTGAATCTAGTAGTAGGTGGCAAGACGGCACAGTGGTTAGCACTGCTGCCTCACAGCACCGAGGACCCAGGTTCAATCCCAGCTCCAGGTCACTGTCCATTTGGAGTATGCACATTCTCCACGTGTCTGCATTGGTCTCACCCCCACAACCAAGGGCCGTGTAGTAGGTGAATTGGCCACACTAAATTGCCCCTTAATTGGAAAAAAATAATTGGGCACTCTAAATATATTTAAAATAAGAATCCAGTAGTTGTCTCCACCGTAAAAATATGGAGGCAACTCCGTCTGGACTTCAAGTTGGGTCAGTGTCGGCCTCTAGTGATCGGAACCACCTGTTCGAACCAGCAAAGTTAGATGCCACATTTGGATAGAAGGGGGGGGGAAGGTGTTTAGTTTACAGACTTAATTTTGTTCTTTTAGATTGTTGGTGTTGTTTGAATATTGTGGATTTGTTGGCATAGAAAGACAAAAGTTTAATAACAATATTCTTTCAAAAAATGTAATAGTTGAATATCCTTTGTCCATACATTTGAAAACGTCCAAAGTCCACATGTATTTTATGGAATGGACCCCAATTTGAGTCAACACGAATCTCACCTACATTTTGAATGGAAAGAATGTGTCCCAAGCCAAAATGAACTTTGCTGACCAGACTCAACCTTTGGAGTGGAAAGTTGAGTTGTTTGCCAACACTGTAAACACTCTCACCTTACCTTATGATGTTGTGGTTATTTGCTTCTTTTGTGCATTTATTCCACCATGAACAGATGAAAAAAAACATCAGATACCCTTACAGGTAATAGGGAGAAAAGGAAAAGGAAGCATTTATTAATATCAATTGATAAGAAAATATAATTGTTGCTTGGGAAAGGAGTTTACAGTTAAGGATGCCATCTATGCATCTACTAACACCTGGTGCCTTGATGATGACACCTTGACCAACAGTTGGCACAACCTTTGATCTGCAACAATACACAATGAAGAGGATATTTTTGACACAAGGTTTGAAGGAGTTCACATAAGCAAGGTGGAAAAATCTCACGAGCATGCAAAAGGTATGCGTGAATACAGTGGAAGCAGAAGATATCGAGGAAATGTTTAATATTGAAAACAGTGCTCCTGTTATGCACTCTTTGACCAACAGGGAGATTGCACAAATGGTGTTAGTGATGACAGAGATGACCGTGAATGTGTTAAGTGAAAGTGCCCATAGACGATATTGTTAAGATATGTGACGGGTTGAGAACGCACCCGCACAAAGTGCACTTACAAGTGAGTAAGAAATAATGTCAGTGTGTAAAATAAAAGGCAGATTTATGAAACAAAAAATAATGTTGATGAGGCAGATGAAGCTGGAAGAACTATTTAAGGTGGCCTCCCAGCAGAGTGAATCAACATTAGGAGTGTAACCAATGGCAGCTCTTCACAGACCGCATGGTTCGGTTGGAGCAGCAGTTGGATGCACTCAGGAGAATGCAGGTGGCAGAGAGCGTCATAGATAGGAGTCATAGAGACGTGGTCACACCCAAGGTGCAGGCAAACAGATGGGTCACCGCTAGAAAGGGCAGGCAGTCAGTGCAAGAATCCCCTGTTCCTGTCCCCCTCTCTGACAAGTATATTGCTTTGGATCAGGGGAAAACAACAGCAGCCAGAACAGTGGCACCACAACTGGCTGTTACTCAGCATGGGAGGGCAAAGTGCAGGAGAGCGATAATTATAGGAGACTCTATAGTAAGGGGTACAGCTAGGCGCTTCTGTGGTCGTGAAAGAGACTCCAGGATGGTATGTTGTCTCCCTGGTGCCAGGGTCAAGGATGTCTCTGAATGAACACAGGATATCCTGAAGGGGGAGGGTGAACAGCCAGAGGTCGTAGTACATATAGGTATTAACTATATAGACAGGAAGAGCGATGAGGTCCTGCAGGAGGAATTCAGGAAGTTAGGCAGTAAGCCAAAAAGCAGGATCTCGAGGGTTGTAATCTCAGGATTATTTGCTGTGCCACGTGCTAGTGAGGCTAGAAATAGGAGGATAGTGCAACTAAATACGTGGCTAAACTGGTGGCGTAGGATGGAGGGTTTCAGATTTCTGAACTACGGGAATCTCTTCCGGGGCAGGTGTGACCTGTACAAGGACAGGTTGCATCTAAACTGGAGGGTCACCAATATCCTGGCTGGGAGGTTTTGCTAGAGTTACTCGGGAAGATTTAAACTAGTCTGGCAGGAGGCTGGCAAACAGAGCGTTAGCTTGGAAAATGTAATAACTGAAAGGGAAATAGAGAACAAAAATAAGAGAACAACATCACCCTGTCAACTCAAATGCAGTGGTTTGAAGTGCATTTGTTTCAATGCCACAAGAATTGCAGGTGGGGAAGATGAACTTAAAGCACTTAACAGTACTTGGAACTATGACGTAGTGGCTATCACAGAAATGCGGTTAAAAGGGCAGGATTGGCAGCTGAACATTGGAGGATATAGATGCTTCAGGAGAGAAAGAGGGGGATGTAAAAGGGGTGGGGGAGTAGCATTACTGGTTGAGAATATTATAGCCATACTGCGGGAGGATACCTCTGAAGGCAATCTATGGCGGAAATGAGGCAATCTGGGTAGAGCTCAGGAACAAGAAGGGGGCAATCACAATCTTGGGTGTTTATTACAGGCCTCCCAACTATCAGCAAGAAATAGAGATAGATAGATAGAGAGATTTTGGATAGGTGCAAATGTAATAGGGTTGTTGTGGTAGGAGTTTTAAATTTTCCTTATATTGACTATGACTCACTTAGTGCGAGGGTCTTTAATGGGGCAGAGTTTGTAAGGTGCATCCAGGAAGGCTTCTTGTTGCAATATGTATAGTCCAACTAGGGATGGGGCAGTACTGCACCTGGTATTGGGGAATGAGCCTGTACAGGTGGTTGAGGTTTCAGCAGGGGAACATTTGGGGAATAATGACCACAATTCCGTATGTATTAGGGTACTTTTGGATAGGAATGAGGGTAACCCTCCTGTTAAGGTGCTAAAGTGGGGAAAGGTAAATTCCGATAACGTTAGACAGGAATTGAAGAATTTGGATTGGGTGCGGCTGGGAAGGTAAATCAACATCGGACATGTGGGAGTCTTTCAAGCGAGTTGATTAGGTTTCAGGAAAGTCACGTTCCTGAGAGAATGAAGGATATGTATGGGAAGTTTAGAGAACCTTGGGTAACAACAGATATTGTGAACCTCGTCAAAAAGAAAAAGGAGACTTTTGTACGGTCTAGAAGGGTGTGGACAGTCAAAATCCTGGAGTATAAAGAAAGTAGGAAAGTACTTAAGCGGGAAATTAAGAGGGCTAGGAGGGGTCTTGAAAAGTCCTTGGCAAATAGGATTAAGGTGAATCCCAAAGCTTTTTATTCATATGTAAAAAGAGGGTGGCCAGGGAAAGGATTGGACCACTTAAGGACAGTGGGGGTAATCTATGTGTTGAGCAGAGGAAATGGGCGAGGTACAAAATGAGTACTTTGCATCAGTGTTCACCAAAGGACTTTGTGGAAGACATTCTTGGGTAGGGTGTGTGGACAGTCTGGGTCATGTTGACATCAAAAAGGAGGTGGTATTGGATCTTTTAAAAGGCATTAACAGATAAGTCTCCTGGGCCGGATGGGATTTATCCCAGAATAGAGGGAAACAAGGGAGGAAATTGCTGGGGCCTTGACTGACATCTTCGTACCCTCATTGGCTACAGGAGAGATCCCAGAGGACTGGAGAACAGCTAATGTGGTACAATTGTTTAAGAAAGGTAGCAGGGATAATCCGTGAAACTATAGGCCGGTGAGCTTCACATCGTTAGTAGGTAAATTCTCAGGGGCAGGATTTATACCCATTTGGAAACAAATGGACTCATTAGCAATAGACAGGGTGGTTTTATGAAGGGGAGGCCATGCCTCACTAACTTGATTTGAGTTTTTTGAAGAGGTGATAAAGATGATTGATATGGGGAGGGTGGTGGATGTTGGTTACATGGACTTCAGTAAAACCTTTGACAAGGTGCATCATGGCAGACTGGTACAAAAGGTGAAGTGGCACGTGTGGTGGCAAGATGGATACAGAACTGCCTCGGTCACAGAATGCAAAGGGTAGCAGAAGAAGTGTGCTTTTCTGAATAGAAGGTTGTGACTAGTGTGTTCCACAGGGATCTGTGCTGGGGCCTTTGTTGTTTATGGTACACATAAACGATTTGGAGGAAAATGTAGCTGATCTGATTAGTAAGTTCACGGATGACACCAAGGCTGGTGGAGTGGCAGATAGTGTTGAAGATTGTCAGAGGATACAGCAGGACATATATAGGTTGGAGACTTGGGCAGAGAACTGGCAAATGGAGTTCAATTCAGGCAAATGTGAGGTAATGCATTTTGGTAGGTCTAACAGAGGGGAAATATACCGTAAATGGCAAAACTCTTAGGAATATAGAGAGATCTGGGCTTGCAGGTCCACAGATCTTTGAAGGTGGCAACACAAGTATACAAGGTAGTCAAGAAACATAGGGAATGCTTGCCTTCATCGGACAGGGCATGGAGTATAAAAACTGGCAAGTTATGCTACAGTCATGTAGAACCTTGGTATGACCGCACTTGGAATATTGCACACAATTCTGGTCGCCACGCTACCAGGAGGATGTGGAGGCTTTGGAGAGGTTGCAGAGGAGGTTTACCAGGATGTTGCCTGGTCTGGAGGGCATTAGCTATGCGGAGAGGCTGAATAGACTCGGATTGTTTTCATTAGAACGACGGAGGGATGACCTGATAGAGGACTACAAGATTGAAGGGCATGGATAGAGTGGATGGGCAGGCATTCTTTCCCAGAGTGGAGGAGTCAGTCACCAGGGGGCATAGGTTTAATGTCCGTGGGGCAAAGTTTAGAGAGGCAGGTTTCTTTTGGGGGGGGGGGGGGGGGTTTATACAGAGGGTGGCGAGTGCCTGGACCACGATGCCAGGGGAGCTTGTGGAAGCAGATGTCTTTCCGTTCAAAAGGCATCTCAGCAATACATGGATAGGATGGGTAGGGCGCAAGGAAGTGCTGAGGGTTTTGGAGAAAGGTGATATTACCGAAGCAGGCTTGGAGGGCCGAAGGGCATGTTCCTATGCTGTATTGTTCTTAGTTCTAACACCATGAACATTCTCCTACAAGCTCCTTTAGCCAGATTACGTTAACGTAGTCATCATTTGGATCCATCTTACTTTGTGAATGGGTAACACTAAGGCTAATTTGCAAGTACTTATTCTTTTTTTAAATTTAGCGTACCCAATTATTTTTTTCCAATTAAGGGGCAATTTAGCGTGGTCAAACCACCTACCCTGCACATATTTGGGTTGTGGGGGTGAAACCCACGCAGACACGTAGAGAATGTGCAAACTCTACACAGACAGTGACCCGGGGCCGGCATCAAACCCGGGTTCTCAGCGTCATAGGCAGCAGTGCTGACCACTGCGCCACCTGTATTTATTTTTTAATCACGTTAATAAAGCAATGTAATATTATATTACAGGTGTAATAAGTGGTAACAAGAAAGAAGTAGAATGAGAGTTGGCGGATGGAGAGAACACCTGGCATTTGTAGACAATAGCTAGCCTAGCCTTAGGTTACTGTAATGTAAATAGACCTAGACCCAAGATATACATGGTAGCTATATCAAATTCGGAAACCAAAAATATCTGAATACAGAAACTCAATCGGCCTGAAGGGTCTTAAAGGCTGCTCAACCTGCATGGCATCACAAATCACTATACAGGAACATTATTAAACAAAGTGGGCAACAAATCTCATTTTTTAAAAATTAATTTACGGGATGTGGGCATCGCTGGTTAGGCCATCCTTTATTGCCCATCCCTAGTTGCCCTTCAGAAGGTGGTGGTAAGTCACCTTCTTGAACCACTGCAGTCCCCGAGGTGTAGGTACAGTTAGGGAGGGAGTTCCAGGGTTTTGGCCCAGCGACAGTGAAGGAACAACGATATATTGCCAAGTCAGGGTGGTGAGTGACTTGGAGGGGAACCTCGAGGTGGTGGGGTTTCCAAGTATCTGCTGTTCTTTGTCCTTCTAGGTGGTAATGGTCGTGGGTTTGTAAGGTGCTATCTGGGGAATCTTGATGAGTTACTGCAGTGCATCGTGTACATGGCACACACGGCTGCCACTGTTCGTGGGATTGAATGTGGAGGGATTGAATGTGGAAGGGGGAGCAATCAAGTGGGCTGCTTTGTCCTGGATGGTGTTGAGCTTCAAGTGTTGTTGGAGCTGCACTCATCCAGGCAAGTGGAGAGTATTCTATTACACACCTGACTTGCACCGTGTTGATGGTGGACAGGCTTTGGGGGGGTCAGGAGGCGCGTTACTCGCCGTAGGATTTCTAACCTTTGGCCTGCCCTGGTAGCCACAGTATTAATATGGCTAGTCCAGGTCAGTTTCTGACCAAGGGTAATCCACAGGAGGTTGATTGTGGGGGATTCAGCAATGGTAATGTCATTGAATGTCAAGAGGCGATGGTTAGATCCTCTCTTATAGATGTGTCTTTGTCTGGCACTTGTGTGGCACAAATTTAACTTGCCACTTGTCAGCCAAGCCTGGATATTTTCCGGGTGTTGCGGCATTTGGACATGGACTACTTCATCTGAGGAATCACGAATGGTGCTGAACGTTGTACAGTCATGCACAAACATCAACACTTCTGATCTTATAATGGAAAGGAGGTCATTGATGAAGCAGCTGAAGATGGTCACGCCTAGGACACTACCCTGACAAACTCCTGCAGAGATGTCCTGGAGCTGATATGATTGGCCTCCAAGCACCACAAACCATCTTCCTTTCTGTCAGGTATGGCTCCAACCATTGACTCCAATTTAGCTCAGGCTCCTTGATACCATACTTGGTCAAATGCTGCCTTGATGTCAAGGGCAGTCACTCTCACCTGACATTCAGCTCTTTTGTCCATGTTTGAACCAAAGCTGTATTGAGGTCAGGAGCTAATGTTAGGCAATATTAGTGTTGATGGCCATAATCTCGCTCAGAGAGGCAAGTCCTAAGTAGTGTCTTAAAGGAAAGTGAGGTAGAGGTATAGGGAGCATTCCAGAGCTTGGAACTACACAACCATCAATGGTGGAGCAATTAAAATCAAGGATGCTCAAGAGGGCAGAATTAGAGGAACATAGATACCTCACAGGGTGTGAGGCTGTAGGAGATTGCAGAAATAGGGAGGGACGAGGCCAGGATGAGATTTTTAAAATCAAGGCGCTGCTTGACCCAGAACCAATGTAGGTCAACGAACAGGAGGCTGATAGTTGAACAGGACAGAGTACAAATTAAGACACAAACAGCAGAGTTTTGAATGACCTCCAATTTACAGATAGTAAGAACAAAATAAAATTGTGTGGGGCAATGAGACTTCAATAGAAATGCCAAAGTTGGCAGACAAAATTTCATCCTGGAAAGTATGTGAAATGCATACATGTAATGACACAGGAATCATATGTTCTTTATGAAATATATAAAATACATTATTTGGCTTATCTGTTTCTAGTCTTCTGCCCATGATATCTTGCATCGGTTTACCAATCCATGAAATTCCAGTAACTAGCACAGTTCCAAATCTAATCTGTATCCTCTTAGGGGAAAAAGGGAGGTGGAGCGGATTAAGTATCCTTTCCTGTGCACAGAGGGAAGCTCAAATCTCAATCAATCCACAGCACTTTCATTCCTCCTTCGATATGCATTTCAGTACAGGAAACATCTCCTGTAATGGCCTTATTGTCTTAATCAGAGATAATGTCTCTGGAGCAAACGTAAGTGTCCTTTTTTCTTGAATCCATAATAATATCCAAATTTCTGCTCATCCACGTTTGTGGATAGGTCGGCGGTGGTTTGATTAGGTGAGTGTTGCCTGGTGCAGGCACCCCACTTACTGGCCCCTTGGCCTCAATTACTGGGTTCCGGAAGACAATTGGAGGGGGTGAGGAGTGGGGGAATGGTATGGTCGAGCAATGGCATTGGAAGGGAGAACAGCATGACAGGGAGGTGGAAATAGCGTGAGAGGAGGGGGAGGGGGGTTGGAGCTTCGAGTGGTGTGAAATGGGGGAATGATAGGCAGGGGATGGAAGGAATGGGATGGGTATGACATAAGAGGGCATGAGAAAAATGGAATGGTATAAGATGAGGATCAAAGCAAGCAATGTTACAATAAAGATACAAATTGCATCAGAAATGTCTTGAGTCTGCTACTATAAATTAATTCACGAATGAGTAATCACTGCTTTTCAAAGGCAGGCGGGTAAATAGCTTCAAGCATCATTCCTCCGATTAATTAATTAAGAGGCAGAATGCTATGGCAAAGAATTAAGCTTTATTTACAGTTAATACATGGGAACAGCTTAGCCCTGACAATTCAATTTTTGCACCGATTTCTTTTTCTGAATTATCCAGTAATTCAAAGTAAACAAGGTAACTAACAAAGGTAGGATTTATTGCTTAAACATTGAATTTGATAATTCAGAGTAGTTTACTATACACTTATCCAGCCAATATTAGCACTTGCAGCATACATGAAACATTTAACACTGCTGATCATAAAATCATTTGAAAGGTTCTAACATTAAAAACAATTAAATATGTAAAGTATATCTTTTAAGATCTGCAATAAGTTTCCCCTCTCTGGAACATACCTTGGTTCCTTAAACCAATAATTTGACTACATTGTCAATTGATCACAGAGGGAAAATGGCACATTCTAGTTTAAAGTTTATAAATAGAAATAGTTTTTAAAAATCTTCAAAAATCTAGTTCACGTTTTTATTTCGAATTACCTCACCACCTTCAATTTCAATTTGCTCATACAACCACTTGCGGTCACAACGACATTCTACTCCACATTTTTGTGAGCCACAGCTAGGGCAGGGGTAGAAGCACCCCAAACAATCCTCATCCAAACAGTCACACCGATCCAGTCTGCTATAGATGAGGAGACCTTGGCTGTCGTAAACTTTGCTTTTTATGGGCATCGTTTGCCTGCAAGAACAAATGGTGAATCTGAGCATTTACGTTCACAACACTGTGATGGAAAGTAACTTCACTGCATAAACAAAAGTCATCGTGTCCTGGTCATTAGCATGGTACAAATACACCCCACCCTTTTATTTCCACCTGGGATACACTAAATTCCAGCCTGAGTTATCAAACAAAGGAAAACAGACACACTCAACATTTTTCAGAAATATAGACCGTTGTCCATCTTAGCTCATAACATAGAAAGAGCTTCCTTCCTACACCATCACCTCAATAAGCAGGCAAGTTTCAACCACTAACCTACAAAGAAATCTATTCCAAGTGTGCAAAGAAACTATCTCGCATTAATGCAAGATAGGCCAGTGTAGACAGATTTTCTATCATTCAACCATCACTGTTTACGTTGATTGCTCCGGCCACTTCACTTCTATAACAAGCCTGCATTCTTCATCCAAGGTTAAACACTCCCAGGGGGAATCAAGCTTCCCCAAAGGCCAATCTTGTGCTGCTTGTCACCTACAATCCTTTAAAATTCCTTTGTACCTTAAGAGATCAAAATTGGACACAGGACTCCAGGTGCAATTTGGCAAAACACAATAGATTGATGAAATATAATTCTAATTAAGTATAGATACTATTTTAATAAAGATGTACAATGTGAATGAGTTTACCACCTCTTAACTTTTAGAAAAGGGATAACCAGTTGAATTACTGAGGAAAATTTGTTTTCAATTCAATTTTTGAATAAAACTATGATTATGCAAACAGTTGCAGTTTCCCCAATTTTGATATTGATTCTTGGTTCATGCGACATTGCGAACAAAACAGAATTTATTGCCCAATCACAACACTCAAATGCAGATGGTGAGCCATCTTTTTGAATCACTGCAATCTGTGGAGAGAACGTACTCCCACAATATTGCACAAAGGTGGGGAATTCTAGGATTTTGACTAGTGATCCTGTCCTAGCCAGAATGGTAAGACACTTGGGGCGGGGAGAGAAACAAAACTAGGTGTGTGGAGGTTGTGGATTTGGAGGTGCTTCCCAAGAAACTAGATAGTTGTGGCCTTGCATAGGAAGGAGCCGAATTGAGAAGCACAGGGATGGATTTATTTGCAAAGGACAGTATTAAGCACACCCTAAAAGATAATCAAAATTTAGTATGGCAGATCTTCCATTGTCGTACAACAGACCCTATGACACGAGACACTTTTCCCCCCGAATTACCATTTATTCTTTTGTATCAACTCCATCATTTCTCGATTGTACTTCATGATACACAAACTGTGACACTATTTCTACTGCATTTATTAGCTGTATGTCAGCTGTGGAGTTGCATTCAATGAATTTTAAAGACATTGGTCGCATCCCATTGATGGTTCCACAATGCAATTGTCAATATTCTGTTTAATCACATGAATGAGAATTAATTAAAATATTTGCTGCAACCCTATCAAACACAAGAAATAGAAGAGTAGTCATAAGGCTCAGGTCTACGCTGCCATTCAATATCATGGTGGATCTTCACTTTGTCATGCTAACCCTCGATTCACTTAAAAGTTCAAAAGTCTATCGTTCTCTTTATCCACAGCCCTCTATGTAGAGAATTTTAAATACTCAGAACCCTTTGAGTGAAGACATTTCCACTCACCTCAATCCTAAACGGCCGACCTCTTATCCTGAAACTATGACCTGCTCATTCTATACTCTTCACAGGGGAAGCAACCACTCAGCATCTACCCTGTCAAGCCCAGTAAGAAGTTAATGTATTTTAATGCGATCACCTCACATACTTCTGAAGCTGGCTCCTTGGAGATTTACTTAATTGTTGAAACTACTTATTTCAACTTGTGGCATGGTAGCAGTGGTTAGCACTATTGCTCCACAGCTCCAGGGTCCGAGGTTCGATTCCCAACCTGGGTCACTGTCTGTGCGGAGTCTGCAAGTTCTCCCAGTGTCTGCGTGGATTTCCTCCGGGTGTTCCAGTTTCCTCCCACACGTCCCGAAAGACGTGCTTTTTCGGTGAATTGGACATTCTGAATTCTCCCTCCGTGTACCCGAACAGGCGCAGGTGTGGCGCGATTAGGGGATTTTCACAGTAACTTCATTAGTGTTAATGTAAGCCTGACTCAAACCTGGGTTTCACCACTCCATTAATTATCATTAAACCAGTTTTAGTGTGAGAAAAAGAAACAGTAATAGAAAAGCCTAGGCCTTGGGTGTGTTTATTTTTAATAATAAATCTGTTTCTGGATATTTACACCAGATCAGTTCTGGTTCTTTCCTGTTCCCTTCCCCCATCTAGGATGTGGTGTGAGACATTTCTAATTGTAGCCTGCTGAAGAGAGAGATATGTTGACAAAATCTTTCATCTTGCATTCATTAGGACAAATGCAAGAATGTCAAATTTCAAATGATCACAACTATTTATAGCATTAGAGAAAAGGTTTCTGACTGATTGGCAATTTGACTCTGATTGACCAAAGCCATGAAAAAAGCAAAGGGAATTATAGGCTCCCCAAGTTCCTTAATAATTCAAAAAAAGACACAAAGCAATGGATATATTTATTTTGTTTGCACCAAACAGGTCTCTGCAACAAACAATTAAAATAAGCAACATTACGAGCCTGACTTATTATCTTGCTAGTATAGCTGTCGGTGCACTAAGATTATTCATCAAGTGCTGCCCAATCATGGAATCATATCTCACCGTAAAAGTTTGGTTTTTGGTCTCTTGCCGGTTGAGTACAGTCTGTATTACAAACAACCGGAAGAACATGGTGTTTGATTCGATCAGCCAATTGTTGAGATGTACCTGGGGTCATACCAGCATTGAAATTCATGCAAAACGTTGCTCAATTGTGTGGTAGGCAAAAAGTATTTTTGGACTGATTGCAGCATCCTCAGAGTGCAAAAAACATTTGCCTTGTCACTGCATAGCAGCACCACCATGAAACAGCTCGCTTATCCTTTTGTTCCAATTTTTAAGATACTTTTTCAGGGTAATTTGTGGTAGGTCAGGCACTTTTCAGGTGCAAAATTGGGGATCTTTAGCCCATTTTTGAATTTGCATGATACACGATCAGGAGAGCTATTGTCTCGCAGGATAGTTTTGAAGCGCTCTATTTTTGTGTCGAGCTTGCAAAGTGAGCAAATGGCTAAGGTACTATTTACAAGATTGCTGATGACGCCAATCTTAGAGTCATAAACCATTGGATTTCTTGTTTGGCAGGAAAAGTGAGCACATTAGACTGCTCCATCTCAGAAGTGAATTTGAGTGCGAGATAAAGCACATTATGGTGTGTAAGAAATCCATATATGCAGCTGCAATTCAAAATCAATAAACCCATCATCTATGCATCAGAAATATAATTGTCTGGAGACAAACAAGTTCAGGAAGAAAGCTGTTAAAAGGAGACATTTAGTGGAACAGCAGAAAACCAGTCAAATGTGCAGTTGCTGGAAGCTATAAAATGCATTATTTAAGCTTTGGAGAAATGAAAGTGTATTCTAGCCAATGTAGCTAAAAAGGCTTTCGGTTTCATTGGCTGTGCACAATAACTTAATGGAGAGATTGTGGGTCATTAATAACTAGACATAGAAATGAGTTCCTTTGATTGGGATCTCATTAATCATGAAACAGTTCCAGTTTATTGTTTTGAGAGCCTTGTTTGAATGATTGATTAGGAAAAAAAGTGCAATGAATAAGATTCATAACTAGTAAACTGGCCAGATAATTCAGTAATCAGAGTGTAGAAGTCACAAAGTACCATTTGTCATTTATCTGAAATAACACAATTTGCAGTAGTTACATAAAGAGCACAAAACAGGGAACTCAGGTGGGTTTGTCTTTCTGAAAGGCCTGCATTGAATGAGTCAAATGTACTTAAGGCACAAGCAAATTGCAGGTCTGCGAGCAAATTGATGTGTGCTTAAATATCAGTGCGGCTAGCTCCTAGGATACTTTTTAAGGGGGTGAAGTTGAAGTTGCTGCTGCATGTTATGATCCCAGTTGGTGTTATAGCTGGACAGCAAGGTCCCAGAATGGAACCCTGGCTCAAAAGACCATAACTTTTACTTTTCTGTATAAAATGTGAAGGAATAGAGTCACGGGGCCACTAATTTGTTTTAACAAGAGACAAAACATTTATTCAACATGAAAAAATTGGATGGTACAATACTCCTTTACTCCCCCCTTAGCTTAACAATTACGCACAGGCTTTAAGATTAAAATGGATTACAAAAGTACATCTTTTGATACAATGGTCTCATTCACACAAAATTCTTTTTAAGCACACCGACTGTGGTAAGACACACTGCTCTCTGAAACCAAGTAAATGTCTGTGGATTTCTTGTCAAAATCCCCCAATAGTTCTTATACCATGAGTCACCCAGTCTCACTGAACTTCAGCTTCCACATGAGTGATTTCAAACTCACTTTCAAATTTTCTTTAAAATTATGTTTTCCCTCCACTGCTACCATCTAGGTTTCGCTTTCAGGCTTTTCACCTCTCTCTTCAGGTTTCCTTTGACTTAAAGGCTTTTGAACAAACTCAGGAGGTCCAGCCACCAATTTACACAACTATTTCAAATAAGGCCTCCTGAAATGTGGTAATTTCTCATAAACCTCAGCACTACTGCAGATATCTTTCTGGCCTCTCACGATCCAATCCTTTTCAAATCTGTGGCCACTAAACAGTAATCTGTTCAAGTTACCAGTTTTCTCTGTTCCATTAACTCCAGACTTCTTGGAAACTTCTCTTAATTTCTCTAGTTTCCTCAACTAGCTGGACTTGAGATTTATCGCATTTGTTTTCTTAACCATTACTCCATAGTATGGCATTTCTTCCAGCAATGCTGAGAGATGTCCCCCTCTTTAGCCTTCTAAACCCACTGCTTCTAGCAGAGCTGCGAGAGCTACCTTCTCTCTCACTACCTATCTCCAACTACAATCAAATTAGCGAAACTAAAACTTAAAAGCTTCCCTACCTTACAAGGCCTTAGTTGCTAAGCAACCACTGCAGGTTTATTTAGTCTTCGCGCCATAGCCCTCTCTAAGAACAATTGAAATTGAAACCAATGCCCAGAAATACAAACACCTTTCCCCAGCATTAATCTAACCAAAGGTTTTACCCTTCCAGGCACAGAAACATTAAATTAAACACATTTTAATCTACATCTTATTCTAATGTTTACCAATACAAATTCCTTAAAACTACCTTTATGGGGCAGCATGATGGTACAGTGGTTAGCATGCTGCCTCACGGCTCCGAGGGCTCGGGTTCGATCCTAGCCTCAGGTCACTGTCCGTATGGAGTTTGCATATTCTCCCCGTGTCTGTGTGGGTCTCACCCCAACAACCCAAAATGATGAGCAGGGTAGGTGGAATTGGCCACGCTAAATTGCCCCTTAATTAGAAAAAAAAAAGAATTGGGTACTCTAAATTTAAAAAAAACTACCTTTATTTTCCTCAAACTGTGTAACATATTTTTTTCCACACTAATACTGCTTTCTTATCAGGACCATGATGCTTTCTTTCAGAATTTGGCTCAGAGCTGTGTACCAACACATCTCAACAACAGAAACCTCTCCCACCTCTTAAAAGGAAGGTTTAAAAATCACTGCATTCCCACCACTTAACTCTTCCCCGAGAGAAATTTCAAAGTCAATTCCCATGCCTCATCTCAGTGGCTAAGGGGTGCTGGTCCAGATCAAATCCAATGTGGACTTAATCATTCAACTTTATTTCTCAAATGTTAAAAAGAAAATCACAAATATCTTACCTATCTACATTAGATTGATTTGATGGCTTCGTCTGTAGTTTCCGTTTCTCTCTCCGACTGGTTTCTGGTGTGAACTCGGTTATTTGACGACCTGGATTAGCGAACTGTAGGGACCTGAGCGTCTTTGTGGTCCGTGCCTAGGGGAGTTTCAAAAAAGCCAACAGATGTAACTTATTTGTACAATGACAATTTGTATCTATACTTGTTTTCTAGAGTTGATACATGGCAAATAACCAGATGTGTTCCAGAATGAATGGGTGCCTGTGCCCATCAAATTGCACAAGATCCAGCAGCTCTTTACTATTTTTTTTGCTGACCCCAATCAACATAGCTCTTCATCTTCCACTAATCTCAGCTAGACTGCAACACACCATTTCCCTTAGTTAGGAGCAGACAGTTGTCATTTTTCTAAACTTCTGTTCAGCTGCTCTGAAAAGTTGGCTAATATCAGTTAACAGTGACTGCATAACCTTTTTGATTTGCCTGGTCTCCATTTTTGTTAAGGCAGTCTAATTAATGTCAAGAGTAAAGAGCAGTCTGCGGACTTAAGTGCAAAGCAGCCAAGTTTAATGTGTAGGCTAGGTGGAAAAAGGTGTAATTTGCATAATTTGTATCCTGAAACCTTTACATTATCCTAGTTCCTTCCTTAAGCTTGCCATTCCACGTGCTGCAAGTTTGACTCCACCAATTTGAAACACAGTTGACAAAAATCAATGATTAAATGCCAGTATAGGTCATGAGGCAAAACTAACTCCGAAGGAGAGAACATGCATTAAAAACTAGAGTTCACGCTCTGCTGCTCTTCGGTCTTTCAGAAACTTTCACTGATAATGTCTTCAGGTTAAATTGGACAAGCGGCTATTCCACTGGCCAGGTACTGTGAGACTTTGTTACATTAATTCTTTCCTTTTGAAGGATTTTAGAATCATTAAAAAATTCTCAAAACTACAGTCAAAGGTTGTACACAACCAGTGTTGCAACAAATGGTAGGAGGCAAAAGTCTGAATCTATATCTGGTTGTGAATGCTCTAGTCATGCTCTTAAGGACATCTGAACACCTCAACTGATGTTTCCGAACATCCAAAAGAATTCTGTAGCACAGAAGGAGACTATTCAGCTCAATCGCTCACTTAGTCTCATTCTCCAACCCTTCCTGCATATCTTTTAACATTTCTACTTTTCAAATATTTATTTACTTCCCTTTTGAATGCTATTATGGATTCTGCTTCCACCATATCTCCAGTGGGGCATTCTCTCTAAGTACCCTCCGCATGGAATTGTTCCTCGCTTCTAAACTCTTCCTTCATTGCTTTGGTACCAATCTTGAATTTATGGCCTCTAGCTACCAACTCACCAATTGGCAACGAGTTTCTCCCCAATAACCTAAGGAGACCCCATGTCAATAACAACTTAGTTTTACATAGTACCTTTAACATAAAACAACCCAAGGCGCTTCACCTGAGCATTACAAAAGTGTGAGACACCAAGTCACAGAAGGAGATAATATGTTAGATGATCAAAAGGTGGGTCAAAGGTGGATTTTATGAAGTGTCTTAAAGGAGAAAAGCAAGATAGAAAGACATAGATCAAATGAGGAAATTCAAGGGTTTGGGGTCTTGGCACCTGAAGATGTGGCCACCAACGATGGAGCAATTATAATTTTGCATGTGCAAGAGGCCAGAATTAGAGGAGCACAGATATTTTGGAAGGTTGTGGGACAGGAGGGATTTTAAAACAAGGAGCCAAAGTAGGTCAGCGAGCACAGGGATGAGGGGGGAAACAGGACTTGGTGCCTGTTAAGACACGGGCGGCAACATTTTGGATATCCTCAAGTGTGTGGAGGGTAGGAGGCCAGGCAGGAGTGAGTTGGGATAGTCAAGTCCAGACATTTGGTTGGATTGTGTGTTAACTCACAAAATGATGACGACTTCCGGTTGCGGCTATGCCTAGGTAGGTTGCACGTTCAGCAGCTCCCGCCGGGAATGGACTTTTGGCTCTTCAGAGGGGCCCCAACGGCAATTGTTCGACGGCTTCCAGCGTGGGAAGGTGACAGCAAGGTTCCCCTGACACTATATAGATTGGATCAGGAGTGGAGCAGTTAAAAAAGTGATCCTGGTGCAGCGGAAAGTGTGAGGGAGGAAAAGCAAGATGGCGGCGGGTAGAGACCAAGCAGCGTGGGCGCAGCAGTCACAGGAGCAGCAGGAGTTTCTTAAACGCTGCTTTGAGGAGCTGAGGACAGAAATGCTGGCACCAATTAAGGCGGCGATTGAGAAGCTTGTGGAGACCCAGAAGGCCCAAGGGGCGGCGATCCGGGAGGTGCAGCAAAAAGCCTCTGAGAACAAGGATGAGATCTTGGGCCTGGCGGTGAAGGTGGGGGCGCACGAGGCACTGCACAAGAGGTGGGCGGAAATATTTGAGGACCTGGAGAATAGGTCGAGGAGGAAGAATCTTCAGATTCTGGGTCTCCCTGAAGGAGTGGAGGGGCCCGATGCCAGGGCATATATGAGCACGATGCTCAACTCGCTGATGGGCGCGGGATCTTTCCCGACGCCCCTGGAGTTGGATGGGGCTCATCGGGTCCTGGCAAGGAGATCCAAAGCCAACGAGCCGCCAAGGGCTGTAGTGGTGAGGTTCCACCGCTTTATGGACAGAGAGTGTGTCCCGAGATGGGCCACAAAAGAGCGGAGCAGCAGGTGGGAGAACACGGAGATCCGAATTCACCAGGACTGGAGTGCGGAGGTGACTAAGAAGAGGGCTGGTTTTAACCAGGCTAAGGCGGTGCTCCATCGGAAGGGGGTGAAGTTCAGGATGCTGCAGCCAGCGCGATTGTGGGTCACGTTCCAAGATCGGCACCACTATTATGAAATGCCTGATGAGGCATGGAACTTTATCCAGACTGAAAAGTTGGACTCAAACTGAGGGTTTGGCGTGGGGGGATGTTTACTGTGTTTACGGCGTTTGGGGAATGTTCTTTTTGTTCTGGTGCTGGGTGGGGATGGGTGAATAGATTTGATGTGGGGGCTGTGGGAAAGTGTGGTCATCGGTGTTGGAGGGGCAGGGCCCCGCGGAGGAAGAGTGGGGTGGAGGGCCAGGGATGGGGAGTTGGGGTAAGGCCGCAAAAAGGAGCTGCGCCAGAGGGGGCGGGGTAGGCTCAGGAAAGCGCGGGTTTTTTCCCCACACATTAGGGAAGGATGGAGGCGGTGCTGGAAGAGCGCACACCGACTACCAAGGGGTGGGGGCGATTCTCACACTGGGGGGGGGGTCGATTGAATGGCGGGAGGCCGGGGTCAGCAGACTTACGGGAGTATCATGGGGGGAGCAAAATGGCTAGATTAGGATCTAGTGGTTGGGGGGGACGAGACTGGGTTGCTGCTGCATTGGCCAAAGGGGAGCTGGAAGTAGGAGAGGTAGTCGGGGCGGGAGTCTGCCGCCTGGGGGACTGGAGGGTGCGGGAGGCGCGTGCACGTGGCTGGCTTAGAAAAGGAGATGGCTAGTCGGCGGGGGGGGGGGGGGGGGGGGGGGAGCGGGTGTCTATCGAGGCACTGAATATTGTAGCGGATAATGGAGGTCGATATGTGATGGTGAGTGGTAGGTTGCAGGGGGTGCGGGTGGTACTGGTGAACGTATATGCCCCGAATTGGGATGATGCCGGATTTATGAAACGCATGCTGGGTCGGATTCCGGATCTGGAGGTAGGAAGCTTGATAATGGGGGGGGGGGGGGGGGGGGGAACTTGGACATGTTTTAGGTCCAGGACGGGTAAGAGGCCGGCTGCGGCCAAGGTGCTCAGGGGGTTTATGGACCAGATTTTGGGGGGGGTGGATCCATGGAGGTTTGCCAGGCCGCTGGCCAGGGAATTTTCCTTCTTTTCCCACGTCCATAGGCCCTACTCCCAGATAGATTTTTTCATTTTGAGTTGGGCGCTAATCCCGAAAGTGGAGGGAACGGAATATTCGGCCACAGCCATCTCGGACCACGCCCCGCATTGGGTGGAGCTGGAGTTGGGAGAGGAGAGGGACCAGCGGCCGCTGTGGTGCCTAGATTTGGGACTGTTGGCCGATGAGGGGGTGTGCGGGCGGGTGCGGGGGTGTATTCAAAGATACTTGGAGGCCAACAACAACGGAGAGGTGCAGGTGGGGGTAGTCTGGGTGGCGTTGAAGGCGGTGGTCAGGGGAGAGCTAATCTCCATTAGGGCCCACAGGGAGAAGAGAGAGAGGAGGGAGAGGTTGGAGGGGGAGATTTTAAAGGGTTTACAGGAGTTATGCAGAGGCCCCGAGGAGGGGCTACTTAGGGAGCGACAGAACCTCCAGATGGAATTCGACCTGTTGACCACGGAGAAAGCAGAGGCACAGTGAAGGAAAGCGCAGGGGGCGGCGTACGAGTATGGGGAGAAGGCGAGTCGGATGCTGGCACATCAGCTTTGTAAGAGGGAGGCAGCGAGGGAGATTGGTGGAGTTAAGGATAGAGGGGGGAATACGGTGCGGAGTGCGGTGAGAATAAACAAGGTATTTAGGGACTTCTATGGGGATCTGTACAGGTCTGAGCCCCCAGCGAGGGAGATGGGGCTGCGACGATTCCATGATCAGCTGAGGTTCCCGAGGGTGGTGCAGGAGGAGGAGGAGGTGGCCGGTTTGGGGGCGCCGATTGGGCTGGAGAAGCTGGTTAAAGGATTGGGGAGCATGCAGGCGGGGAAGGCCCCGGGGCCGGATGGGTTCCCGGTTGAATTTTACAGGAAATACGTGGACCTGCTGGGCCCGTTGCTAGTGAGGACTTTTAATAAGGCGAGGGGGGGGGGGGGGGAACCTTGCCCCCGACAATGTCCAGGGCACTGATCTCTTTGATCTTGAACCGGGACAAGGATCCATTGCAATGTGGGTCGTATAGACCGATCTCGCTCCTCAATGTTGACGCCAAGTTGCTGGCGAAGGTGCTGGCTACGAGAATTGATGACTGTGTCCCGGGGGTAATTCATGAGGACCAGACGGGATTTGTGAAGGGTAGGCAGCTAAATACAAATGCGCGGAGGCTCCTCAATGTGATTATGATGCCCTCGGTGGAGGGAGAAGCGGAGGTAATGGCAGCTATGGACGTGGAGATGGCCTTTGATCAGGTGGAGTGGGAGTATCTTTGGTTATGCTCCCAGACTACCCCCACCTGCATCTTTGCGGAGGTGTGGGTTCGGGGAGGGGTTCATCAGTTGGGTCAGTCTGCTATATAGAGCCCCGGTGGCGAGTGTGGCTATGAACCGGCGGAGGTCGGAGTACTTTCGGCTGTACCGGGGGACGAGGCAGAGGTGCCCCTTATCCCCCTTGTTGTTTGCACTGGCAATTGAGGGAGTCCAGGAAACGGAGGGGATTGGCCGGGGGGGGGGGGGGGGGGGGGGGGGGGGGGGGGGACCGGGTGTCGTTGTATGCCAATGACCTGTTGTTGTATGTTGCGGATCCAGTGGAGGGGATGGCGGAGGTCATACGGATCCTTAGGGAGTTTGGGGACTTTTTGGGGTATAAACTCAACGTAGGGAAGAGTTGTGGTGCATTCAGGAGACCAAGGAAGGGGTATAGACGAGCTACCGCTGAAGAGGGCGGAAAGGAGCTTTCGGTACCTAGGGGTCCAAGTAGCTAAGAGTTGGGGGGCCCTGCACAAGCTCAATTTGACACAGTTGGTGGAGCAGATGGAGGAGGATTTTAAAAGATGGGATATGCTGCCACTTTCACTAGCGGGTAGGGTGCAGTCGGTCAAAATGACGGTCCTCCCGAGGTTCCTCTTTGTGTTTCAGTGCCTTCCCATTTTGATCCC
The DNA here is from genome assembly GCF_047496885.1 of Scyliorhinus torazame. Lineage (NCBI taxonomy): Eukaryota > Metazoa > Chordata > Chondrichthyes > Carcharhiniformes > Scyliorhinidae > Scyliorhinus > Scyliorhinus torazame. Next base: position 197,791,763 of record NC_092716.1, on the reverse strand, counting down.
CAAGGCCTTTTTCAAACGGGTAAGCAAGAGCATCATGGGATTTGTGTGGGCGAATAAGACCCCGAGGGTGAAGAGTATGTTTCTGGAGCATAGCAGGGACAGGGGGGACTGGCGCTGCCGAATTTGTGGGGCTAGTATTGGGCAGCCAACGTGGCGATGATCCCTAAGTGGGTAATGGAGGGAGAGGGGGCAGCGTGGAAGAGGCTAGAGATGGCGTCCTGTGTGGGCAAGAGCCTGAGGGCTCTGGTGACGGCACCGCTGCCACTCTCGCCGACAAGGTACACCACGAGCCCGATGGTGGCGGTGACGCAGAACATCTGGGGGCAGTGGAGGCGACACAGGGGCGAGGTGGGAGCCTCGGTTTAGTCCCCGATTCAGGAGAACCATCAGTTCGTCCCGGGAAGGATGGATGGGGGTTTTGGAGCTGGCATCGGGCAGGGATTAGGAGGGGGGGGGGGGGTTTCTTCTGGGGTGGCATTTGGGTGAAGGTGTTTTTTTTTCCCTATTTGTGTTTTTAAATGTTATATGGGGGGCTATTGTATATGGGGGAAATCCAATGTATAATTTCTGCTTGTTGTGTTCTTGTTTCTTTCTTCTTGTTTGGGCAGGGGGGGGGTAGTTGAAAATGTATTGAAAAATTTGAATATATATATTTTTTTCAACTCACAAAATGATGCAGCATGTTAATCTTGGTTCTTGTCACATCTGTCCACTTGCTGCTCAATTTCAAATTCAACATCAAATTATCTGTATTGATGGGTGAGAGTTTCAATAGCAGATGAGCTGGGATAGGGGCGAAGTGGTCAGAAGCTCAACTCGGGGTCAAGTATGATAACAAAGTTGCAAACAGACTAGTTTAATGGCTGACTGTTAACAGAGATGGTCTTGGTAGCTAGTGAACAGAGTTTGGAGGGAGAATTGAAAACAATGGCTTGTCTTTCTGCTATTTCATTGGAGGAAATGATCTGCTCATCCAAATGATCTAATGGCAGATAAGCAGTCTGACAATTTAACAATAGTGCAAGAGCTGAGAGACGTGGTGATGAGGTAGAGCTGGCTGTTATCTCCCTACATGTGAACAATAAGTGTTTTCAGATGATGTTGCTGAGGGCTAGTGTATATGAGAAATAGAAGGGGGCCAAGAATAGATCCTTGGGAGATACCAGACAAAACAGTGTGGGAGCAAGAAGATAAGCCATTGCAAGTGATTCTCTGGCTATGATTAGATAGAAAGAAATGGAACCAGGTGAGAACGTGGGCAGCATGGTAGCATTGTGGATAGCACAATTGCTTCACAGCTCCAGGGTCCCAGGTTCGATTCTGGCTTGGGTCACTGTCGGTGCGGAGTCTGCACATCCTCCCAGTGTGTGCGTGGGTTTCCTCCGGGTGCTCCGGTTTCCTCCCACAGTCCAAAGATGTGCAGGTTAGGTGGTTGGCCATGATAAATTGCCCCTTAGTGTCCAAAATTGCCCTTAGTGTTGGGTGGGGTTACTGGGTTATGGGGATAGTGTGGAGGTGTTGACCTTGGGTAGGGTGCTCTTTCCAAGAGCTGGTGCAGACTCGATGGGCCGAATGGCCTCCTTCTGCACTGTAAATTCTATGCACAACCCACCAAGCTGGACAACATTGGAGAAGTTCAGTGTTCTTCAAACTTTTTTTCCCCGGGAATCACTTTTGCCAACTGCCAACCTTCGGGACTCATGTTCGCCTACCCAGTCTATCCTAAGTCATGGCAGTGTTTGGGACACTAATATTTTCTTGCCCCCGGCAAGGGACGGAAAGAAAATCATTTAGTTTTGCTGTTCTTATCACTATCCAGTAGACCCTGGTGCATTGAATTTATGTCAGCATTGAGTGAGGACAGGATCAGACAGGCCTGTGATGTCCTCCCATTTATAATGTTTCACTGTCCAGGGTCACACATGAAGAATAGTTGAGAGATATTGGAGGGCCACCAACAATTGTGAACCTGCATTCATCATGGTATACTGCCTCAAAGGGAATAAAGGGAAAGAGGAAGACACAGGAGAGCACAAAGAACAGATATCACTGGGAGCTATATGCAGCGCTTAGAAATAGAACAGCCATAAATCTGAAGATAGTGATATTAAAATCTTGATTTATAATCGACTTAAATGCAATTCAATTGCTTAATGCAAATTTATTCAACTTCAAAGTGCACTATTAGAAACAAGTTCATCAATATCGATGAATGCCGACAGGAATAAAACTGTCCCACAGACAACTGACAAGCTTAACTGCTCTGGTTGCCATTAATCAGACAGATGACATTGAACAAAGTTTTCTCTGCTATTAATTATTTCCTCGACATCTTACTATTTTGCACTGTTGAGTACATTTACATTCCGCGTGGTTTCTGAATTATCCACTTCTTTCCCCATAGCATAACACCTAATACTTGAAAGGGAGTCTTTGTCTTATTGGGCAGCACGGTAGCCTTGTGGAATGCACAATTGCTTCACAGCTCCAGGGTCCCAGGTTCGATTCCAGCTTGGGTCACTGTCTGTGCGGAGTCTGCACATCCTCCCCGTGTGTGCGTGGGTTTCCTCCGGGTGCTCCGGTTTCCTCCCACAGTCCAAAGATGTGCAGGTTAGGTGGATTGGCCATGATAAATTGCCCTTATTGTCCAAAATTGCCCTTAGTGTTGGGTGGGGTTACTGGGTTATGGGGATAGGGTGGCGGTGTTGACCTTGGGTGGGGTGCTCTTTCCAAGAGCCGGTGCAGTCTCGATGGGCCGAATGGCCTCCTTTTGCACTGTAAATTCTATCTACGACTGGGAGATGGATTAATATATTCACCTTAGAATTTACATTGTTCATTTTTTTTTTTTTTAAACACAAATCTAGTCAAATCTCTCGGGTGACGTTTCTGCCATCATCACATCACTTTCTGTGGCAGTGATCAAATATGCAAGGCTCTGCTTTTGGTCCTCTCCTAATCCCTCCAGCGCAGGGGTGACCATGGCACAAGTGCACCTCGGGGCCGGCTGAGGCCATAAACCTCGCAATCAATGTGTCAGATGAGCTGCACGAAGTTACCAGGTGACCCTGTGGTCACATCTGCCTGTGCTATCGGTAGCTTTCTGTATTTGCACGCTTACCAACCAGTTATTTTTATATGTTCTGATGTTGCTGTACACTAAGAATTGCTATTTTCTCCCATGATGACACCATTTGGATAACTTCCGTTTTCTTTTCAAAGGGGCACCATGCATGTTACATATGAAAACCGTTGCCAGAGATCCTTCTGACACCTACCCGTGACCCACCTGTGGGTCGTGACCCGGACTTTGAAAAACCCAGTTCTGGTTAACCGTTCAAGAGGTTGCAATCAGGCTGAGAAGAGCAAGGTGGGAACATTTGCCTTTGTGACTTTGATGAGACCTGTTTTGGCAGTCTGACATTTTGCATCATTTTGAAGATCTACATTATATATTCTCTTAACTTGTGTTAGGGCCTCAATTTTCTAACTCATCACCCCTTCATGCCCTTTCCATAGTTTTAATATCCACTATCCTTAAAATATACCACGTCAGCAAACAACTAATAAAGCCACAATTACTGACAGACCAAACATAGATCGTGCCTCCACAAAGGCTAACTGTAAAACAGAATGACTGCTATCAAAAGGCTACAATGAATTGCCAGGTAGCATCTGAACAGAATTAATGCCTCTATTCTCAGTTGTGCTATTCTTTATAGCCAAGAGGTAGCACATTACATTTGGTTGGATTGCGTGTTAACCCACAAAGAGATGCAGCATGCTATCCCCAGTTCTTGTCACATTTGTCAATTTTCAGGTCAATTTCAAATTCAAGGTCAACTTACCCGCAATTCCTGAATACTTGGGTTGCGATGCCACCAGTAAATGGATTACTGCAATAGTTTAAGTTGTTGAGAAAAAACGTTTTAAGACAAATCCGGTTAAAATAATTTAAACAGGGACAGTGCTTCAATTTTCCCATAAACCTTTAAAAACAGCCAAGAACAGGGACAGTCAGTGCAACTTTGTAATCAACACTAAACTTTTCACCAACACTTTTCTAAGCATTGTTCCCATATAATTTAGAGTGTGTAGTCAAGTGAAAATAAACATGAAATATGCATTCAGAAACTGAAAGTGAAGAAACTCAGCAGGTCTGGCAGCATCTGATTTTTATTTCAGATCTACAACATTTGCAGTATTTTGCTTTTATTAAAAAATGCATTACTTAATTATTTACATGCTTTCATTCTGGTGAGAATGCATTTTCTTTCCCCCTCTCAATCATTCAAAATAGTGCTCATGGTTCATCCATCACCAGAGATATGCATGGAGTAAAAACGTTATTAAAAGCATGAATAAAATCCAGGAACAAATCAAAAAAATGCTTAAATCTAGATAAACTTTTTATTCCACAATAAATGCATATGCTCACTTATAGAATAGAATCCCCCTCTACTGTGGCTACATTCACAGCCTGGTGAACTTGGAGAGGAAGAATAGTGTCCACCAGTGCGCTTCAGGCCTCTGTGACCGGTGGGTGTCGCAGGGGCTGAATGCATCATCACCCCCCCGGAATTATATTTGGTTTAGTTAATTAAGTTTCAATTGATGTTCTGTTTCAGTTACAGTGCTATCATCCTGTCCTTTTTGTTTCAGTTATTGACTTTTAAAATTTTATTCAAGAGTGTGGAATAGAAGCAAAAATCATTGCCAGTAGCTGTGCAACTGCCACCATGTTGGCAAGTGTTTTTAACATGAGACACCAAGTATCAACCTTAATGCCAATACCAGTCCCTAGCCCCAAACTTAACGCAAGCACAAACACCATCTCTTGACTTCAAACAACCAAAACTAAACACTAAATTGCATGCAGGAGCCTTCTTTGCCACTCTTATCCAAGCAGTTGCCTCTGCTCTGTCTCTTCCACCCGAAGCCTAAAGTCTTCTGCCTGCCCTAGTCTTGAACCCACATTCTTCTTTAGTTTCTCTATATTCGTGCCCTCTCCAAACTCGTCTTGTCCATGAGACTAACCTCCTCCTTTCTCTATCATATTTCTATTAAACAGCCGACAACCGAACCCCTTCCTGGCGGCCAAGATATTCTAAAACGGTTCCTTCTTTTCAGATTCTGAACCCCATCCACTCCTTTTCAAATCTTCCACCATCATCCTCTTAAAAAAAAACTTTCATCTCTCTGTCCTTGCAAACTACTTCTAAATCCAACCTTATTTTTCTGACAAAAATCCTCGAATGCGCTTGCATCACCCAGATGTATGGCGACCTTATCCACAGCTCCATGTCTGGAATCTCTCAGATTAAGTTTCCACCCCAGCACTGCACTGACATGGCCACAATTGAAGTAACACATAGCAACCTCTAACTGTGAAGCACCATCACTCGTCATCCTTTCCAATTTCTCTGCAGCCTTTGACAAACCACACCAGGTTCCAATGCCTGTCCATTGTCTAACTGAGTGGGATTGGTCTTGCCTCATTCCACTCTTGTCTACCCAGACATAGTTGGAGATGTTCCTAAAATGGCTTCTATTCCAGCTCCCCACCCAGAGTTACCTATGGGGCTCCCCCAACCCCCATGATCCCGCAGAGGGTAGTGAGGGTCTGGAATTCACAGCCTGAGTTGGTGGTGGGAGGCTGAGACCTTAAACTCTTTTTAAAAGTATCTGGATCTGCATTTTAATGGCTGTAAGATACAGGGCTGTGGTACGGGTGCAGGAAGGTGGGATTAGAAAGGGCACCTGGGTATCCTCAGGTTGGCATGAACAAGATGGGCCGAATGGCCTCCTTCTCTGCTGTAACCTATGTTTCTTTGATCTAACCTCAAATATCGTGTCTTGGATAATCGCAGTCACCATACACTCTGTCATCACTGATCGCCCCAAGGTCCACGAACACCTTGACTTCTGAATTCTCATTCTGCTGTTAACAACCTAACCCTCCCCATCGCTGTAACCTTTTTCTGCCCTATAATGCTTCACGAACCCTGCTGTCCTCCAACACTGGCCTTTTGTACATTCTCAATTTCCTTCACTCCACTATTGGAGGATATGCTTTCAGCTGCCTAGGCCCCAAGCTTTGGCAGTCCCTCACTAAACACGACTGCCTCGCTCTTCTCCTTTAGGATGCATCAGAAGACCAATCTCTTCAGCCAAGCTTTTAGTTACCTGTCCTACTTTGGCCCAGCGCTAGTGAAATGTCTTTGGATGTTTTGCTATCTGAAGATGCTATATAAATACAAGTTTCTTGTGAATAGCGTGATGCAGGAGCCCAGTGCTGTGCCAAAACGTATCAAGACAACAGCAATGAAAAAAGTCACACTGCCAATAATCAGTTTATTACACAATTTGGAAACTTCTCATGTCAACTAATTACATTGTGATTGTACCTTTCCACCAAGGAAGGAGTTACAATTACAGTGCAGCAAGATAATAATCAATCTTTGAGGTTAGACGTTGACATTAGACATAACTTGTAGGAAACAACCGAGCGGGTTGACCAGTGAGCAATAAAACAGCAAATTAAAATATAGTAAAAATGACTTCTTATAAACCAAATGAGGCATTGAGGGTACAGGCCGGGAGGGAGGGGTACAGGCCGGGAGGGAGGGGCAGTGCCCGGGCTGGAAGCCATGGGGGGGGGGGGGGTCCTAAGCACAGAGCCGAACCCCAATACCGAGCTTGCCAACCCGGCCCCCAGGACCGAGCGGGTCAGCAGTGCCCCAGGACCGAGCCTGCCAACCCGACCCCAGCGCCGAGCCTGCCAACCCAGCTCCAGCGCCGAGCCTGACAACCCGGCCCCAGGCCAGCCCCGAGCCTGACAACCCGGCCCCAGGCCCGAGCCTGACAACCCGGCCCCAGCGCCGAGCCTGACAACCCGGCCCCAGCGCCGAGCCTGACAACCCGGCCCCAGGCCAGCCCCGAGCCTGACAACCCGGCCCCAGCCCCGAGCCTGACAACCCGGCCCCAGCGCCGAGCCTGACAACCCGGCCCCAGCGCCGAGCCTGACAACCCGGCCCCAGCCAGCCGGGCCACAGCGCCGAGCCTGACAACACGGCACCTGCCAACCCGGCCCCCGAGCCGAGCCTGCCAACCCGGCCCCAGAACGAGTGACAGTGGCCCGAGTGCTTGGGGACCTTCCTATCTCCTCCAACCCCGGGGGACCTTCCTCTCCCGCCCCCTTTAGTTGGGGGAAGGAGTCCCATGGAACGGAACAAGCTTCACCTTTCGCCTCGCTGGTTTCTGACCTCTTTGGCACGGTTTGCCGCTATTGTGTGCGTTCCCGCCTGGTTTCCGAGCGCCACTGTCGGCCAACTGAGGCCTCTGGCTCTCCATCAGCCCCGCTCACCTGCTTCAGCGGCCGTAAGCCCCTCTTCGGCTTCCGCATTTTCCACACACCCGGCGACAGTCGGGCCACGCGCGCACGGCGGCGCCTGCGCCCTGGAGCCGCCGCTCAGCCTCCGCGGACAGGGCGGCGGGGACGTTAGGTAATTGATTGACAGCGACAAGGACCGGCCGTTTGCCCAGGCAGGCGGGGCTCATGAAACGGTTGGCCGATCGTGCCCGTCAATCATTATTTCGGTCTCGTGGGTCGATGACACAATTGTCGCGCGCGCGCGCAGCGTGGAGGGTGATGTCCTTGCATCGTGACTGATAGGAGGATGCACCAATAACTGTCCAGAAAGCGTTGGATTGACAGGAATGTGGACCAATCAAACAGAAAACTAATGACGCACGCGAGGGGGCGGTGAATGATTAGCAGCAAAGTGACCAAATAGTACTTCAGCTAATCTTCAATGGCTGAAAATCACCCCCCTTATTTTAAAACTGTCACCGCTCATTCTTACAAACTCCAATGGGGACAGGCTAAATCATTCCTCATAAAACAATCCTTCCTCCCACATATCAGCCGAGTGAACCTTCTCGGAGTTTTAACGGAAGGAGAACAAAACTGTACACAGTATTCCATGTGTCCTCACCACTCTCCTTACCAACTTTCATACTTCACCCCCTTCCAATTAAGTTCAACATTCCATTTGTGATTCCTTTCTGCTGCAGCATTGTGCAGTCTCTTTCCAATTAAATAATATTCGGCTTTTCTATTTGTAGTAGTTGGTATTAGGGGTATTACGGTACCCAGGTTGATGCTGTAAGACCATTGGTGTGGGAGGTACCTGAGACAGCAATATCATTGGTGAAGTCTGCCTGCTGGTTCCGCCCAGTAAGGCGGAGTATGAGAGCCTGTGTCTCCCTAGCAGCTGCATTCTGTACATGCGCCGCTGGGGGAAACATCTAGAACAAAGTACTGTACAGCACAGGAACAGGCCCTTCGGCCCTCCAAGCCCGTGCCGATCATGCTGCCTGACTAAACTACAATCTTCTACACTTCCTGGGTCCGTATCCCTCTATTCCCATCCTATTCATGTATTTGTCAAGATGCCCCTTAAATGTCACTATCGTCCCTGCTTCCACCACCTGCTCCAGTAGCGACTTCCAGGCACCCACTACCCTCTGCATAAAAAACTTGTCTCGTACATCTACTCTAAACCTTGCCCCTCTCACCGTAAATCTATGCCCCCTAGTAATTGACCCCTCTACCCCGGGGAAAAGCCTCTGACTATCCACTCTGTCTATGCCCCTCATAATTTTGTAGACCTCTATCAGGTCGCCCCTCAACCTCCTTTGTTCCAGTGAGAACAAACCGAGTTTATTCAACCGCTCCTCATAGCTAATGCCCTCCATACCAGGCAACATTCTGGTAAATCTCTTCTGCACCCTCTCTAAAGCCTCCACATCCTTCTGGTAGTGTGGCGACCAGAATTGAACACTATACTCCAAGTGTGGCCTAACTAAGGTTCTATACAGCTGCAACATGACTTGCCAATTCTTATACTCAATGCCCCGGCCAATGAAGGCAAGCATGCCGTATGCCTTCTTGACTACCTTCTCCACCTGTGTTGCCCCTTTCAATGACCTGTGGACCTGTACTCCTAGATCTCTTTGACTTTCAATACTCTTGAGGGTTCTACCATTCACTGTATATTCCCTACCTGCATTAGACCTTCCAAAATGCATTACCTCACATTTGTCCGGATTAAACTCCATCTGCCATCTCTCCGCCCAAGTCTCCAAACAATCTAAATCCTGCTGTATCCTCTGACAGTCCTCATCGCTATCTGCAATTCCACCAACCTTTGTGTCGTCTGCAAACTTACTAATCAGACCAGTTACATTTTCCTCCAAATCATTTATATATACTGCAAACAGCAAAGGTCCCAGCACTGATCCCTGTGGAATACCACTGGTCACAGTCCTCCAATTAGAAAAGCATCCTTCCATTGCTACTCTCTGCCTTCTATGACCTAGCCAGTTCTGTATCCACCTTGCCAGCTCACCCCTGATCCCGTGTGACTTCACCTTTTGTACTAGTCTACCATGAGGGACCTTGTCAAAGGCCTTACTAAAGTCCAGATAGACAACATCCACTGCCCTACCTGCATCAATCATCTTAGTGACCTCCTCGAAAAACTCTATCAAGTTAGTGAGACACGACCTCCCCTTCACAAAACCATGCTGCCTCTCACTAATACGTCCATTTGCTTCCAAATGGGAGTAGATCCTGTCTCAAAGAATTCTCTCCAGTAATTTCCCTACCACTGAAGTAAGGCTCACCGGCCTGTAGTTCCCGGGATTATCCTTGCTACCCTTCTTAAACAGAGGAACAACATTGGCTATTCTCCAGTCCTCCGGGACATCACCTGAAGACAGTGAGGATCCAAAGATTTCTGTCAAGGCCTCAGCAATTTCCTCTCCAGCCTCCTTCAGTATTCTGGGGTAGATCCCATCAGGCCCTGGGGACTTATCTACCTTAATATTTTTTAAGACACCCAACACCTCGTCTTTTTGGATCTCAATGTGTCCCAGGCTATCTACACACCCTTCTCCAGACTCAACATCTACCAATTTCTTCTCTTTGGTGAATACTGATGCAAAGTATTCATTTAGTACCTCGCCCATTTCCTCTGGCTCCACACATAGATTCCCTTGCCTATCCTTCAGTGGGCCAACCCTTTCCCTGGCTACCCTCTTGCTTTTTATGTACGTGTAAAAAGCCTTGGGATTTTCCTTAACCCTATTTGCCAATGACTTTTCGTGACCCCCTTCTAGCCCTCCTGACTCCTTGCTTAAGTTCCTTCCTACTTTCCTTATATTCCACACAGGCTTTGTCTGTTACCAGCCTTTTAGCCCTGACAAATGCCTCCTTTTTCTTTTTGACGAGGCCTACAATATCTCTCATTATCCAAGGTTCCCGAAAATTGCCGTATTTATCCTTCTTCCTCACAGGGACAGGCCGGTCCTAAATTCCTTTCAACTGACACTTGAAAGCCTCCCACATGTCAGATGTTGATTTGCCCTCAAACATCCGCCCCCAATCTATGTTCTTCAGTTCCCGGTTCCGGATGTTATAATTAGCCTTCCCCCAATTTAGCACATTCACCTTAGGACCACTCTTATCCTTGTCCACCAGCACTTTAAAACTTACTGAATTGTGGTCACTGTTCCCGAAATGCTCCCCTACTGAAACATCTAACACCTGGCCGGGCTCATTCCCCAATACCAGGTCCAGTACCGCCCCTTCCCTAGTTGGACTGTCTACATATTGTTTTAAGAAGCCCTCCTGGATGCTCCTTACAAACTCCGCCCCGTCTAAGCCCCTGGCACTAAGTGACTCCCAATCAATATTGGGGAAGTTGAAGTCTCCCATCACCACAACCCTGTTGTTTTTACTCTTTTCCAAAATCTGTCTACCTATCTGCTCCTCTATCTCCCGCTGGCTGTTGGGAGGCCTGTAGTAAACCCCCAACATTGTGACTGCACCCTTTTTATTCCTGATCTCTACCCATATAGCCTCACTGCCCTCTGAGGTGTCCTCCCGCAGTACAGCTGTGATATTCTCCCTAACCAGTAGCGCAACTCCGCCACCCCTTTTACATCCCCCTCTATCCCGCCTGAAACATCTAAATCCTGGAACGTTTAGCTGCCAATCCTGCCCTTCCCTCAACCAGGTCCCTGTAATGGCAACAACATCATAGTTCCAAGTACTAATCCAAGCTCTAAGTTCATCTGCCTTACCCGTAATACTTCTTGCATTAAAACATATGCACTTCAGGCCACCAGACCTGCTGTGTTCAGCAACTTCTCCCTGTCTGCTCTGCCTCAGAGCCCCACTGTCCCTATTCCCTAGTTCTCCCTCAATGCTCTCACCTTCTGACATATTGCTCCCATGCCCACCCCCCTGCCATACTAGTTTAAACCCTCCCGTGTGACATTAGCAAACCTCGCGGCCAGGATATTTATGCCTCTCCAGTTTTGATGCAACCCGTCCTTCTTATATAGGTCACACCTGCCCCGGAAGAGCTCCCAGTGGTCCAGATAACGAAAACCCTCCCTCCTACACCAGCTGTTTAGCCACGTGTTTAGCTGTTCTATCTTCCTATTTCTAGCCTCACTGGCACGTGGCACAGGGAGTAATCTGAGATTACAACCCTAGAGGTCCTGTCTTTTAACTTTCTGCCTAGCTCCCTGAACTCCTGCTGCAGGACCTCATGCCCCTTCCTGCCTATGTCGTTAGTACCAATACGTACAACGACCTCTGCCTGTTTGCCCTCCCCCTACCCGTTCGGAGACATCCTGGACCCTGGCACCAGGGAGGCAACATACCACCCTGGAGTCTCTTTCACATCCACAGAAGCGCCTATCTGTGCCCCTGACTATAGAGTCCCCTATTACTATTGCTCTTCTGCGCTTTGACCCTCCCTTCTGAACATCAGAGCCAGCCGTGGTGCCACTGCTCTGGCTGCTGCTGTTTTCCCCTGATAGGCTATCCCCCCCGACAGTATCCAAAGGGGTATACCTGTTCGAGAGGGGGACACCCACAGAGGATTCCTGCAATGACTGCCTGCCCTTTCTGGTGGTCACCCATTTCTCTGCCTGCACCTTGGGTGTGACCACATTTATATAACTGTGATCTATGACGCTTTCCGCCACCTGCATGCTCCTAAGTGCATCCAATTGCTGCTCCAACCGAACCATGCGGTCTGTGAGGAGCTCCAGTTGGGTGCACTTTCTGCAGATGAAGCCATCCAGAATGCTGGAAGCCTCCCGAACCTGCCACATCTCACAGTCAGAGCACAGCACCCCTCTAACTGACATTGCATCAATTAATTAAAATTAAAAGTTTTTAAAAACATTTTATATATTTTTTAAAAAAATTTTTAACGTTACTGTTAACTATCTGTTTCCTAGCACTAGATTTCTAATATAAATGCGAAAGCTAAATATAGTACTCAATAAGTAAAGTCCAAGATGACCATCGGCTGCATTCCCCTTTGGGACAATGTTGAGAAGGTGGAGTCTGCATGAATAACCTCAGCCGGTACGGGAATTGAACCCATGCTGTTTGCCTTGCTCTCCACCACAAACTAGCTGTGCAGCCAACTGAGCTAAACCTGCAATCTAGTCCAATCTACTCCAATCTAGTCCAATAATGCCTTCAATTGTCATCCAATCTCACTTCTGGAGTTATTGATCGAGCATCACTATTATTCCTGTCAAGTGGACAACCTCACATTTTTCCACATTGTACTCCAAATGCCAGATTTTTGCCCACACACTTTACCTAACTATATCCCTTTGGAGACTCTTTATATCCCCATCACGTTTTGCTTTTCTATACATTTATGTATCATCAGCAAATTTGGTTACAATACATTAATATAGATTGTAAATAGTTATGGCCCCAGCACTGACACCCGTGCACTCCAATAGTTAGTTTGCCAACCTCAAAATGGCCTATTTATCCTAACTTTCTGTTTCCTCATCAATCCTTTGTACATGCTAGTATATCACCAGCAACATCACAACTCTTATCTTTTGCAGCCATCTTTTATGTGGCACTTGATCTGTAAAGTACATTTGCTGGTTCCCATTTATCCACCCAACCTGTTAAATACTCATAAAGAACTCTAATAAATTTGTCAAATACCAACCATGTTTACTTTGCCTGTTTGTATTGTTTTCTCAATGTGCTGCTATTTCTTCCTCAATAATGCATTCCAGTAATTACCCAGTGACTGAGGTTATGATTAACTGACCTAACATTGATTGGCAGTAAAATGGACCGATAGTTCTTCCGGAAGTGAGAGTATTATTCATAGAATAGATCAAAGTATCACATAAGGTGGAAGGGTTAGCCAAGGACTCTGATCCAATGGCATTTCATAGTTATTTTTTAATTTGCCCATAGGATGTGGGCATTGTTGACAAGACCAGCATTTATTGGTCATCCCGAATTGAGAAGGTGGTGCGACTGGTATTCTCGCTATGCTGTTATGTAGGGAGTTTCAGGACTCTCTCATTGTAGATGGCCATTGACTGACACTGGTACAGCACAAATTTTACTTGCCATTTATCAGCCCAAGCCTCAACCTGTTCAGGTCTTGCTGCATATGGACACAGACTGTATCATTACATGAGGAATGGTGAGTGATACTGTGTAATCATCAGTACACATAGCCCCACTTCTGACATTGTAATGGAGGGAAGTTACAAGCATGATTGGCAGCAGATTGGGACAACAGTATTGCCAGGTTGACTGTAAATGCACAAATAGAATTTCAGGGGCACGGAGCATTCATCCATGATTGATGATGAAACGGACCAATGCCATTTCTGGTAGATGTTAACATGTCTTTGAGCCAATCAACACTGAAGACCTTAATGGAAGAATGGGAAAAGAACAATTCTTTGGGCAGGTCAACAACTAGGTATATAAACTTCCTGACTTATTTACCGGTCGGCCAGCAGTAAATATAGAAAGGGTAATGAATAATTTGTAGAGGGCAGCTCCAAGAAAGAACGTTTAGTTATTATAACGGGCAAGTGACTACTTCAAAGCCTACACCAGGTTGGGATTCAGCATATATGTTCAGTGTCTGCCCATAGTGAATGGGGTAGAGTGGATCACACTGATATAATGTGACACAGGGATGCAGCCTCACCTCTGGAAAATGCATGACAATAGGAACAGCAGGAGGTCTGAAAGAAACTAGCTATTTCTTTTAGGTAAAAGAGGGTTAATTAATATGTTGAATTAATAATTGATTTTAAAAAAGCTCAATCAGAAACCATTCAAACTGGATTCCACCATGACTGTGCAAAATGAATATTGTTTGCCTCTGCAAAATGGATATCGGTTTGCAAGGAACAGCTTGCAACGAGCTAAGCAAATGCAACATTAAAATGAAGGACAGGTTGACGTTAGAGTTCATATGAACCATCCTCTGTCCGAAAGAAAGAATTATATTACGTGCCCTAGATAAAACGCAAACCAACATACGATAAGCACAAAAGTTAAATACCAATATGCGATAAAGCCCTACTGAGGAATTTATGGATGCAATATTTAATGTTAACTTTAAGGGTTGATGAAATAATATTGCATATGATGGATTGGCAGCTCAAAGATCAAATCAAAAGCATTCGAAATTGACTCAAACCAATCAACACGTTACAGGGGCAAGGAAAAGATTGATTTAGATTGATTAAAAATGCCTTTAAAAAGCTATGGTTTCGAACTATAGCTCTATTCATGAATCATCCTTTTACTTTTGCTATATCTTCTATCTAATATCTAGCAGTCTACATTCTACGATCTATTTTAACCTACGCAGCTGTTTTGCTCCATGCAAAGAAACCGTTACTGTTATTGTATTTTGAATTCATGTCATTTGTAAGTTCCTAAGGATAATCTGATTCTCAAAACAGTCTTTTGCAGGCAAGGGCTGAACTGAGAACCTTGTAAATTCTGTAACAAGAATTTATGTTATAATCGATCAATAGATACCAAATAAATTACTTTGCGCCAAAACGTATGGTCAAAGATTCTGCATTGTTAGTTGGATGGTGCAGCGTCACAGGAATATATGCAATAACAGAGAGTGTAGATCTATCAAAGTCATTCAGCCCCTCTGGTCAATTCTGCCATTCAATCAGATATGGCTGGTCAATACTTCAACTCCATTAACTCACCATTTGCTCCATATATCCTAATACCCTCATCCAATAAAAATCAGTCTAGCAATCTCCAATTGATGGTGAGGGAGTGCCAAACTGTCAGGTGCCATCTTTTGGATATGACATGAAACTAAGGTTCCAGCTGTCCTTTGGGGTGGATGTGAATTACCCCTCAGGCACTATTTTTAAGGCACCAGTGCCCTGCCCACTATTTATGCTTTCACCAACATCACACAAAATGTATACGTTTTGTCGTGTTGGGTGTTCTGATGTACAAACGATCCAACACGGCTGGAGATGGTGTAACTCAATTTTATTAACTACTTAACTGTAACAGCACACTGCTAACTTGGGTACGTGCATTACCAGCTAATCTGTGGACCCTGTCCTATTACTATCTGGGTGAGGCACTCAGCACATGGTGAATGTCTGAGTGGCAGGCTTTGAGCTCGGTGCTCTGAGCTGGCTGCTGCTGGAATGAGCGGGAAACTGTAGTGTCCCCTGTTTTTATAGTGCGTGTGCTCTCACTGGTGATTGGCTGCAATGGTATGTGTGTGTTGGTTGGTCCTACTGCATGTCCATCAGTGTGTGTTTGATTGCACCATGATATGCTGATCTAAATATCATGACACGTTTGTAATTTTTTCATTGCTGTCTGTGCGAGCTTGCACAAATTGTTTGCCGTGTTTCTTACAATACTGGCCTCACTTCAAAAGTACTCCACTGGCTGCAAAGACCTTCGGGACATCCCCAGCCTGTGAACTTTTCTTTATCAATTTAGATTTTCGTAATTTTGAAAATTTCAACTTTGTTCGTGTGACAAAGCTCCAATCATGGCATTTCCTCTATGTCTCTCATTCTTGTTACAATTCCAATGAAAAGGTCTCTGGACTGGGACATGAATCCAAGCCATCCTGATTCAGATGCCAGCCCTGAACCAAGCTGATATTTTCATTTCATTCACTTTGTTTTTTTCTTTGACTTTGTTTTCTCTTCTCTTTGAGCTGTGCTTTATTTAAAGAAAATAATCGGAGGATCTGATCCCTCTAGACCTGTCTTTTATTTCTTGTCTCATTACCATCTAATTCTGCCTTTGGACGGCACAGTCCAACAGTATTTGCAACACGAAGTGGGTTTCTGATTGATCCTTGGGGAGGACAAGAGGCACTGAATAGTTTGTCTTCAAATGTGCAATTTGAACCAAATATTGGAAGGCGGGCTCCAGAACTCATTGCCTTTGTGGTTGAATAGTATCAACTAAGCAGTGTGCAAATTATGTGAAAAATGTGATGGAGTAAAATGCCATGGCAATGTGAAGATCCTCTGTTATGTATCAGTATTCTGCAAATGTAATTATCATTGCCTTTGACTGGTAAAAACAAAATGCATTTTACTGTAACTGGTGGGTTCGAACTTATTTGGAATTTATGTAATGTTCCTTCTGGAAATGATAGGATTATTTTCTGCAGTCTTCTGAAATAAGATTACTGAGACATAACAAATGGGCATTCTCAACTACTGTCACATGTGGGTTGTTGTTGTGTTGTTGCATGGTCACTTTAAGAGTCTAGTTGCTTCATAGTCTGTGGCATCATCGGCTGTTTTTCTCAGTCTCGATCAAGCCTTTGTATGGCTCACAGCCATCTAATAAACCTCTGTTGATCATTGCATTCCACCTCACGTTCTTCAACATTCCATTATTTACAATGCACAACAGGATAACAAGAAAACTGGTGACGAGGAACGCATCACAAAAATTATTTTCCAAAGAAAATAAAATCAAAGCTTTCAATAGTCCACGGTGAGACAGATCAACAGTAGGTCAGCGATCGCACCTGGTATCAGACTGGTAAGGTTGTTGGGCACAAATTAAAAAGGAAAGATCCATACCTTAAATTTAAATCAGCACCTTCAGGAGTTCAGGCCGCAGAGCTTGCAGTACAGGAGGACATGGAGGTAGAGTGGGATAGAGAAAAAAATTCTTGTAATGCAAGCCGCTATAATTGGCTTATTCAACATTATTTTTTTTTTAAATAAACATTTTATTGAGGTATTTTTTGGTATTATAGCAACGACACAATAAACAATGTACATGAAACTACAAACATAGCGCAAAAGCCGTCTCCCTCCCTTACAGGTCCCACCTTTATTAACCTCCTACTCTAAGCTAAACTAACCCCCCCCCACCGCTTCTGCTGACGATTAATTTTCCAAGAAGAAGTCGACGAACGGTTGCCACCTCCGGGCGAACCCTAACAGTGACCCTATCAAGGCGAACTTGATTTTCTCCAAACAGAGAAAGCTAGCCATGTCCGATAGCCAGGCCTCTGGCTTTGGGGGCTTTGAGTCCCTCCAAGCTAATAATATCCGTCTCCGGGCTACCAGGGAAGCAAAGGCCAGAATGTCTGTCTCTTTCTCCTCCTGGATTCCCGGGTCTTGCGACACCGCAAAAATCGCCACCTCTGGACTCAGCGCCACCCTTGTTTTTAACACCGTGGACATGACATCTGCAAACCCCTGCCAAAATCCCCTAAGCTTCGGACATGCCCAGAACATGTGGACATGGTTCGCTGGTCCTCCCGCACATTTTGCACACCTGTCTTCCACCCCAAAGAATCTGCTCATCCAGGCCACTGTCATGTGAGCCCGGTGAACGATCTTAAATTGTATCAGGCTGAGCCTGGCACATGTTGCGGACGTGTTGACTCTACTCAACGTGTCTGCCCACAGACCATCCTCTATCTCACTTCCCAGCTCCTCCTCCCACTTGCGCTTCAGCTCCTCGGTCTGCGTCTCCTCTGACCCCATAAGTACCTTGTAAATGTCCGAGACGCTCCCTTCTCCTACCCACCCTCTGGAAACTACCCTGTCCTGAATCCCCATTAGCGGTAGGAGCCGGAAGGTTGACACCTGTTTATGTAGGAAGTCCCGCACCTGCAGATACCTGACTTTGTTTCCCCTCGCCAACCCAAACTTCTCCTCCAGCGCCCTCATACTCGGAAAGCTCCCCTCTATAAACATATCCCCCATCCTCTCAATCCCTACTCTGTGCCATATCCGGAACCCCCCATCCATACTTCCCGGGGCAAACCGGTGATTATTACAGATCGGGGACCAGACTGATGCTCCCTCTCCTCCCACATGTCTCCTCCAATGCCCCCAGACTCTCGGGGCCGCCACCACAACGGGGCTGGTGGAGTGCCGTGCCGGCGGGAACTGCAGACGCGCAATTACCAACGCCCCCAAATTGGTGCCCTTGCATGAAGTCGCCTCAATATGCTCCCATGCCAACCTCTCCCCCACCACCCACTTCCTGATCATGGCTATATTTGCTGCACAGTAATAGTTACTGAAATTTGGCAGCGCCAGCCCACCCTCTCCCCGATTCCGCTCAAGCATTACCTTCCTTACCCGCGGGGTCTTGCCCGCCCAAACAAAGCCAGAGATCACTTTGTTGACCCGTTTAAAAAAGGACTGGGGAATAATGATGGGGAGACATTGAAACCGGAACAGGAATCTCGGGAGGACCGTCATCTTCACCGTCTGCACCCTCTCAGCTAATGACAACGGGAACGCGTCCCATCTCTGAAAATCGTTTGGTCTACTAACCGGGCCAGATTTAATTTATGCAGCCGGTCCCATTCCCACGCCACTTGAATGCCTAGGAACCTAAAGCTTCCCCCTATTAATCTAAACGGCAGCTCCTCCAATCGCTTCTCCTGTCCCCTCGCCTGGACCGCAAACATCTCATTTTTCCCCATATTTAGCTTATACCCCGAAAACCAGCCCAATTCCCCTAGAATCCTCATGATTTCTTCCATCCCGTCTATTGGGTCCGATCCATACAGAAGCAGGTCGTTGCATAGAGTGAGACTCTGTGCCTCCCGCCCCCCCCCCCCCCCCCCCACCTCTCCCCACCCACCCCACCGGACCAGCCCCTTGAGGCTCTCAGAGCAATTGCCAACAGCTCCAAAGCTAGCGCAAACAACAGTGGGGAGAAGCGTCATCCCTGTCTCGTCCCCCAGTGCAGTCTAAAATAGTCCGATGTTGTCCTATTCGTCCGTACACTTGCCACAGGAGCCTGATACAGCAACCTGACCCAGTCAATAAAGCCCCACCCAAATCCGAACCGTCCCAGCACCTCCCACAGATAATCCCATTCTACTCGATCAAAAGCCTTCTCTGCATCCATTGCGATCACTACCTCCACCTCCCTACCTTCTGGGGCATCATGATCACATTTAACAACCTTCTTACATTCGCCACCGACTGCCTACCCTTAACAAACCCCGTCTGGTCCTCCTCAATAACGTCCGGAACACAATCCTCAATCCTGGAGGTCAAAATTTTGGCCAGCAGTTTGGCGTCCACATTCAACAGGGATATCGGCCTGTAGGACCCACACAGCTTCGGCTTCTTGTCCCACTTCAGAATCAGCAAAATCGTGGCCTGTGACATCGTTGGGGCAGCACCCCTCTTTCCCTTGCCTCACTGAACATCCTCATCAACACCGGCCCCAATATCCCAGAGAACTTTTTATAAAACTCTACTGGGCACCTGTCCGGCCCCGGGGCTTTACCCGCCTGCATAGCCTTCAGACCCTCCACTATCTCTTCCAACCTGATCGGGACCCCCAGCCCTTCTACCTGATCCCCGTCCACCTTTGGGAAATTCAGCCCCCCCAAGAAGTGCCTCATCCACCTGGGAGGGTGGCGCCAGGTCGGAGGGGTGTGTGTGTGTGGAACCAGCTGGTGCCAGGTCCCTGAGGGAGACTGTATTTTGGCGGAACCCCTAGGGGGTTCCGACCTATACAGCCTACTGTAGAAATCCCTAAATGCCTTATTCACCCCTGCTGAATCTCCGACCAGGTTCCCATGTCCGTCATTTACTTTCCCTATCTCCCTAGCTGCCTCCCTCTTCCTAAGCTGCTGTGCAACCATTCTGCTGGCCTTCTCTCCAAACACATAAATCGCCCCCCCCACCCCTCATCTTTCTCAGCTGCTCCACCGCCCTCCCTGTGGTTAACAAGCCGAACTCCGCCTGTAGCTTCCGCCGTTCCCTTAAAAGCCCTGCCTCTGGGGTCTCCGCATACCTCCTATCGATCTGTAGTATCTCCTTAACCAGTCGGCCCATCTCTGCCCTGTCCACCTTCTCCCTATGGGCCCAGATCAAAATCAGCTCCCCCTGACCACCGCCTTCAGCGCTTCCAGGGGCTGGTTTAGCACACTCGGCTAAATCGCTGGCTTTTAAAGCAGCCCAAGGCAGGCCAGCAGCACGGTTCGATTCCCGTACCAGCCTCCCCGAACAGGTGCCGGAATGTGGCGACTAGGGGTTTTTCACAGTAACTTCATTGAAGCCTACTTGTGACAATAAGCGATTTTCATTTCATTTCCCTCACCACCGCTGCTGAAATTTCCCCCCGTGTCGATGACCTGCAGGTAGTTCTGAATACATTTCCTCAGCCGCTTGCACACCCCTTCGTCAGCCAAAAGTCCCACATCTAACCTCCATTGCGGGTGCTGATTACTGTCATTACTAACCTGCTGGTCAACCCAGTGCGGAGCATGGTCTGAGATTGTGATCGCCGAGTACCCCGTGTCCACCACCCCTGCCAGTAAGGCCCTGCTCAAAATGAAATTGATCCGGGAGTACACTTTGTGCACGTGTGAGTTGAAGGAGAACTCCTTCACCCTTGGCTGCCCAAATCTCCATGGATCCCCCCCCCCCCCCCACCCCCCCCTCATCTGCTCCACGAACCCTTTTAGTTCCTTTGCCATTGCTGGCACCCTGCCCGTTTTTGAGCTTGACCGGTCCAAGCCAGGGTCCATAACTGTGTTGAAGTCCCCTCCCATGACCAACCTGTGCAAGTCCAGGTCCGGTATCTTCCCCAGCATCCTCTTTATCAACTCCACATCATCCCAATTTGGCGCATACACATTTACTAATACCACCTGCACCTCCTCCAGTTTCCCACTGACCATAATGTACTGACCTCCCACATCCGAAACTATTCTACCCGCCTGAAACACTGATGCACGATCAATTACATAAAGACGAGAGTAGGATGTAATCGAGGCTTTATTACACTGAGATGTGTGGCCTCCAACAGCAGCTGACAAAATGGCTGCTGTACTGGGAGCACACATATTTATACTCCACCTACTGGGCGGATCCAGCAGGCAGGGATCTACCCCCGTACCTGTAGTGCAGGGGCCTTACCGTAAAACACCTATATCAACATCCTATATATACAATATATACATCAGTGGTGACTACCACATTCACCCAGTTTAAAAAAATGAGTCCGGCGGGGGTGGTGGAGAACTATACACAGAAAGTTGTGTTTTAAAAGTACAAATAGTATTACAAATTCAGGCGGTCCGGTGCCTTGATCGGTCGTTGAGAACGCCGCAGTGCTGGTGGCGACTCCGGCTGCGGCTTGGTCTTCGGTGACTCCGGGAGCGTGTCGAAATCTTCTTCATCCCCGGGTGTGAGCAAGGGGAGGACGGATTGTCCCGGAGCAGGGGCTGCGGTGGTGTGCGCTGGGGGGAGGATGGGTGGCGCCAGGTCAGAGGGGGGGGGGGTGTGTGTGGAACCAGCTGGTGCCAGGTCCCTGAGGGAGATTGTGTCTTGGCGGCCGTCGGGATACGCTACACGGGTTGGCGTGAAATAGCTGTACCCTCTCAACCAATGGGTCCGCCTTGTGGAGTCGAATGTATCTACGGAGGAGAACGGGTCCTGGAGCTGCCAGCCATGTCGGGAGCGAAACCCCGGAGGTGGACTTCCTAGGGAAGGTAAAGAGATGTTCGTGGGGGGTTTCATTAGTCATGGTGCACAGGAGCGACCGAATGGAGTGAAGTGCGTCGGGGAGGACCTCCTGCCAGCGGGAGGCCGGGAGATTTCTGGACCGTAGGGCCAGCTGGTTGCCCCTCCAGACCATCCCATTCTCCCTCTCCCCCTGCCCGTTTCCCTTGGGGTTGTAGCTGGACGTCCTGCTCGAGGCAATGCCCCTGTTGAGAGGTACTGGTGCAGCTCATCGTTTATGAATGAGGATCCCCGGTCGCTGTGGACGTAGGCGGGGAAACCGAACAGAGCGAAAATGGTGTTGAGGGCTTTGATTACGGTGGCAGACGTCATGTCGGGACAAGGGATGGCAAAGGGGAATTGGGAATGTTCATCGACCACGCGTGTACGTGTTGCGGTCGGTGGAGGGGGGGGCTCCTTTGAAGTCCACGCTGAGGCGTTCAAAGGGGTGGGAGGACTTCACCAGACGCGCACAGTCTGGCCGGTAGAAGTGCGGTTTACACTCTGCGCAGACCAGGCAGTCTCTAGTGATCGCCCTGACTTCCTCGATGGAGTAGGGCAGGTTGAGGGCCTTGATGAAATGGTAAAAACGTGTGACCCCTTGGTGACAGAGGTTGTCGTGCAGGGTCCGGAGTGGGTTCACTTGTGCGCTGGCACATGTACCTCGGGATAGGGCATCGGGGGGCTCGTTGAGCTTACCGGGGCGATACAAAATCTCGTAAAACCTCAAGATTTTATCGTTTTCGATCTTGCCCCGCTGTGTGTTATTACACATGAAGGCAACCGACCGTTGGTCAGTGAGGAGAGTGAATCTCCTGCCAGCCAGGTAATGCCTCCAATGCCGCACAGCTTCAACGATGGCTTGGGCCTCTTTTTTGACGGAGGAGTGCCAAATTTCGGAGACATGGAGGGTGCGGGAAAAGAATGCCACGGGCCTGCCTGTCTGATTGTTGAGGGTGGCATCCAGAGTGACGTCTGATGCATCGCTCTCGACTTGGAAGGGGAGCGTCTAGTCAACCGCGTGCATCGCGGCCATGGCGATGTCGGCCTTGATACGGTTAAAGGCCTGGTGAGCCTCGGCCGTCAGAGGAAAAACAGTGGATTGAATGAGTGGGCGGACCTTGCCCGCATAGTTTGGGACCCACTGGGCGTAATACGAAAAGATCTCCAGGCAACATTTGAGGGAATTGGGGCAGTGGGGGAGAGGGAGTTCCATGAGGGGGCGCATGCGATCGGGCCGGGCACCAGAACTCCCTTCTGGACCACGGGGCAGCACGGTAGCATAGTGGTTAGCATAATTGCTTCACAGCTCCAGGGTCCCAGGTTCGATTCCCGGCTTGGGTCACTGTCTGTGCGGAGTCTGCACGTTCTCCCCGTGTGTGCGTGGGTTTCCTCCGGGTGCTCCGGTTTCCTCCCACAGTCCAAAGACATGCAGTTTAGGTGGATTGGTCATGCTAAATTGCCCTTGGTGTCCAAAATTGGCCTTAGGGTTGGTTGAGTGGGGTTACTGGGTTATGGGGATAGGGTGGTGTGGGCCTCGGTTGGGTGCTCTTTCCAAGAGCCGGTGCAGACTCGATGGGCCGAATGGCCTCCTTCTGCACTGTAAATTCTATGATTCTATAGCATAGCCGAGGATGGCTAAGCGGTTCATGCTGAACACGCACTTCACCTTGTTATACGTGAGGCTGAGGAGAGTGGCGGTGTGGAGGAATTTGGCAAGGTTGGCGTCATGGTCCTGCTGATCGTGGCCGCAGATGGTGACATTGTCCAGGTACGGGAAAGTGGCCTGCAGACCGTATCGGTCAACCATTCGGTCCATCTCCCGTTGGAAGACCGAGACCCCGTTGGTGACGCCGAATGGAACCCTAAGAAAGTGGTAAAGGCAGCCGTCTGCCTCAAACGCAGTGTATGGGTGGTCCGCCTTACGGATGGGGAGCTGGTGGTAGGCAGATTTCAGGTCTACTGTCGAGAAGACCCGGTACTGTGCAATCCGACTGACCATATCAGATATGCGTGGGAGGGGGTACGCATCGAGCTGCGTGTACCGATTGATGGTCTGGCTGTAGTCAACGACCATCCTGTTTTTCTCCCCAGTTTTGACCACTACCACTTGGGTTCTCCAGGGGCTGTTGCTGGCCTCGATGATGCCTTCCCGAAGCAGCCGCTGGCCTTCAGACCTGATGAAGGTCCTGTCCTGGGCGCTGTACCGTCTGCTCCTGGTGGCGACGGATTTGCAATCCGGGGTTAGGTTTGTAAAAAGGGACGGTGGGTCAACCTTAAGTGTCGCGAGGCCGCACACAGTCAGGGGTGGTAGGGGCCCGCTGAATTTCAGGGTTAGGCTCTAGAGGTTGCACTGGAAGTCCAGGCCGAGTAACAAGGCAGCGCAGAGGTTGGAGAGGATGTAGAGGCGGAAGCCGCTGAACTCCACGCCCTGGACAGTGAGAGTGGGACACCATGGAGTGGGACCCGGAGGCCAGGGAGATTATCTGGTTCGCGGGGTGTACCGCGAAGGAGCAGCGCCTCACCATATCAGGGTGAATGAAGCTCTCAGTGCTCCCGGAGTCCAGCTTGCAGGAGATCTTGTGCCCGTTGACCTTCACTTTAGTTGAAGCAGTTGCGAGGTTGTGTGGTCGAGACTGGTGAATCGTGACCGAGGCGAGACGCAGCTGGTCGTTGGCGGTTGCAGGTGATGAGCGGCCGGATGAGGTGCCCGACGGGCATGGGTCCCGAGTCGGGTAAGATGGCGGCGCCCACGGGCCGCACAGGTCGCGGGGAAGCAAGATGGCAGCGCCCATTGGTCCTGGGAGGAACATGATGGCGGCGCCCACGGGCCACACGTGTTGCGAGTCGGGCAAGATGGCGGCGTCCACTGGCCGCACGTGGTCCTAGGAGGGGAAGATGGCGGCACCCATTGGCTGCACGTGGGGGTGCCGGGACAATAGCGGCGATTGAGCGGGCCTGGCACACTGCAGCGAAATGTCCCTTCTTGCCACAGGCCTTTCAGAGGGTGCTCCGCGCCGGGCAGCGCTGTCGGGGGTGTTTTGACTGCCCACAGAAGTAGCATTTGGGCCCCCCAGGGTTCATTGGCTGACGAGCGGCACAGGCGTGGGATTGGCTGAGGGCGGTCGCTGATGTGCTCCACGATGGGGCGGCCGTCTGCGGAGACCATGATGCACAGGGGGGGTGGGCCGTGCGGTCGGGGGCATAGGCCTGAATGTTGCGTGATGCGACCGTAAGTGAAAGCCCTAGTTTTTTTGATTGCCGCGAGGTTGCGTGTGGCCCCCTCTAAGAGGCGCTGGCGGATGTAGTCAGACCCTATGCCCGTAACAAATGCCTCTCTCATTAGCCAATTCGAGTGTTCCGTGGCCGAAATGGCCTGACAGTCACAGTCTCTAACCTGGGGGAGCAGGGCGCGCCAGAAATGTTCCACCGACTCATCGGGAAGTTGATGCCGCGTGCAGAGGAGGTGCCGTGCGTAGTGTGTGTTAGTCCGCTGAGCGTAGTTTTCCTTCACTAGCGCCATGGCCCCTGCGTAGTTCGGCGCGTCCTGGACAAGTGGAAAGACGTTGGAGCTCAGCCGCGTGTAAAGGATCTGGAGCTTCTGTGCTTCTGGAATTTTGTCTGGCGCAGACTCGATGTACGCTTCAAAACAGGCGAGCCAATGTTCCAAAGTCCTTTTTGGCGTTGTCTGCTTGCGGATGCAGCTGCAGGCGATCCAGCTTGATGCAGAGGTCCATCTTCTGAAAAACTCAGTGTAATAAATTGATGCACGATCAATTACACAAAGACGAGAGTAGGACGTAATCAAGGCTTTATTACATTGAGATGCGTGGCTTCCTACAGCAGCTGATGAAATGGCTGCTGTACTGGGAGCACACATATTTATACTCTGCTCACTGGGCGGAACCAGCAGGCAGGGATCTACCCCCGTACCTTTAGTACAGGGGCCTGACCGTAAAGCACCTATATCAACATCCTATATATACAATATATACATCAGTGGTGACTACCACAAACACCACCTGCTTATTGATCAGGATCGCGACCCCTCTAGTCTTTGAATCCAGTCTCGAGTGAAAGACCAGACTGATCCAGCCTTTCCTCAATCTAATCTGGTCAGTTACACAAAGGTGCGTCTCCTGCAACATTACCACGTCCGCCTTCAGTCCCCTAAGATGCACGAACACACGTGCCCTCTTGACTGGCCCATTTAACCCTCGAACATTCCAGGTGATCAGCCTAGTTGGGGGTCTCATTGCCCCCCTCCCCTCGCCGATCAGCCATCCCCTTTTTTGGGCCCGCCTCCAGCCCATGCTCCGCGCCTCCACCAGCCTCCGCCCCCAACCTCCTCTCTGTCCCTTGGCCCAAGTTCCCCCCTCGTCAGCGGAACATTTTCCCCCCTCCACCCCCCCCCCAGTAACAAAACTCTGAAACCCAACCCCTTTGATAAACCGCACATATGCGCTTCCATGAGCTAACCCGCCCAGCTAGCTTGGTGGCCCCCATCCCTGGCGCCGGAAAATCTCCCACCTATTGTTCCCTCCTCCCCCTCCCCCCGCTCATTCAAACAATCCCCACACAATTGCTCGACAGAAAAAACACCAAAATCTAAACAAGCACCCCTCCATCCCCCAACAGTGCAAATGAAAACCTTAACTCACTCAGCTCTGCCACTGGACCCAAATCAATACAGAAGGCATTACAAACAGCTGCCACAAAACAAAAAACAAGAAACTTTTTTTAAAAAAAAGAACAGAAAAACACAAAGAGAAAAACCACATGAACGTTGCAACAAAGTTCAAAAATTCTCAGACCACCACCAGTCCTTTCCTTTTCACGAAGTCTAGCGTGTCCTCAGGCGACTCGAAATAATAGTGCTGTTCCTCGTGCGTGACCCAGAGACGGGCCGGATACAACAGTCCGAACTTCACCTTTTTCTTAAAAACGATCGACCTAATCTGGTTGAAGCCTGCTCTTTTCCTGGCCACCTCTACACTCAGGTCTTGTGTTGCTAACTAACTTTTGCCTTAGTTTAATTGCTCTGTTTTATCACCTTTGCTCTTGAGTCGCCAGGTATCTTTCTGATACCGCCACGTGGTTCAAGTCCGAGTAATGATCAATAATCCAATACACCGCTTAGTAAGATTTAAATCAAAGCACATTTATTATACACAGTAATCACTACTCATGCATAAATTCTACGTCTAAGCTACTTCTACAGCTAACAGGCCAATACTTAACTTGGAACTGGCCCACCAGGTCAGGGAAACGAATGGCCTTTCGTTCGGGTTCTGAGCCTGCAAAATTCGAAGTTGGTACAGATTGGTAGCTAGGAGCGCCTATCTCGTAGCGAGCGTTGAAGTAAGACTTACTGGATATCAGCGGCTGCTGGACTGGTCACTGTCAAGGGTTGGTTCGCGTTGCTGAGTGACCCGGTCAAGAAGAACGATTTGAACTTGGGCTTGATTCTTATAGTCCCCAGGGGCTTCCCACCTTTCGGGGTGGACCCTGTACCTGGTTCCAAGTGATTGGACTTTGTCCCAGTCACTTGGTTCGATTTTCTCCAATGCTGGAGCGGTTCCCTGATCGATGGGCGGTCCTGAGGTGGTCGTTCACCTCCCATTGTGTAGGCTTCTGCTGGCGCTGAAGAGTCTGGTTTGGCTTTATGTGGCTAAATGTTGCTCATTGTTCCCGGGGATTGCTCATTAATATGCAGATGGCTGGTGTTTTGTTATGCTAATGGTTGCCGGTATCGATCTTGTCTGGCCTTTCCAGAGGTAAATACACACTCAACCTGCAGCTGCTCGTTTGTGTCCTGTTGGCTGACCTTCCCATCAGCCTTTGCCGTTCGCCATTTTAAATCAGGAGTTAGCCATTCTAAATCGGGAGTTAGCCATTTTAACTGGCTACACTTGGTAGACTCGCAGGATACTATTGTCCCACTTACAGCTCCGTGTCTGCTTGGCCCACTATAGAATGCGCTCCTTATCCAAGTACCTGTGGAATCTCATCACCATTGCCCTCGGGGGGTCTCCCATTCGCGGCTTCCTCGCGAGGGCTCTGTGAGTCCTGTCTACCTCCAAGGGTCGGGAGAATGCCTCATCCCCTAGCAGTTTCTCAAACATGTCTGCGACGTATGCCTCAGCGTTCGTTCCTTCGGACCCCTCCGGGAGCCCAACGATTCTCAAGTTCTGCCAGCGGGACCTATTCTCTAGGTCCTCCACCTTCTCCAGAAGCTTCTTCTGCTGGTCTCTCAACATCCCCACCTCCAACTCCACCGCAGTTTGATGTTCCTCCTGCTCAGCCAGCGCCTTCTCCACCTTCTGGATCGCCCGATCTTGGACGTCCAATCTAAGCTCCAATCGCCCAATCAACTCTTTAATCGGGTCCAAGCAGTCCCATTTCTGCTTAGCGAAGCCTTCCTGAATAACTTGCATCAGCTGCTCCATTGACCCCTGGGTCGACAAGCCAGAGGTACGGTCCTCCGCCATGCTGTCTCCTGCTGCAGCTTCAGCCCAAACCTTCTCTGTCTTTCTGTTTCTGCCTTTACGAGCACTTCTAGTCGTTCTCTCCATGCACCGATGTGGGAATTCAGTACACAATTGCCTCTGTCTTCAGTTTTACAATTCAAGTCCGGTAGAAAATCGGGAGAAAAGGTCCAAAAGCCCGACCCGAGTGGGAGCCACCAAATGTGCGACTTACTCCTTCATAGCCGCCACCGGAAACGTATTCAACATTATTAACTGGACCGTTGATGTAAGGGAAGTTGTGAGCAGATCCTAGTATCACTGAAAAATGGTGGGAAACTTTGGTGCCATGGAACCATTTCTTGAAGGCTAACTGATGCACTATCAATTACGACGAGATGTAACACTATAGTCCGAAATTAGCGACAGACGGTGATCCTTCTGACCACCTATGGGGCCCCCACTTTCAGTGTTGTAAAAAGCCTGACGTACCACACAGCCCCAGACTCCAAGACATTCAAAGAGCTGGTAACATTGGTGGCGAACCACAATGACCCCAAGCCATCTGTCATGTTACAGCGGTGCCAGGGCGACATAGTGGCACAATGGTTAGCACTGCTACCTCACGGCGCCGAGGACTCTGGTTTGATCCTGGCCCCGGGTCACTGTCCACGTGGAGTTTGCACATTCTCCCTGTTTCTGCATGGGTCACACCCCCATAACCCAAAGATGTGAGGGTAGGTGGATTGGTCACACTAAATTGCTCCTTAATTGGAAAAAAAAGAATTGGGCACTTTAAATTTTAAAAAAAGTTAAAGCGGCACAATTTCAATACAGGTGAGAGGAACGCAGGGTTGTCGACTATGGAGTTCTAGATATGCTTATGAAAATTAGCGGAATTCTGCGATTATGGTCCATCCCTTCCCGAGATGCTGCGGGAACGGCTGGTATGTGGTGTGAACAACATGGCGACCCAGCAAAAGCTTCTAGCAGAGCCATTGTTGAACCTTAAAAAAGCCATGGAGATGTCCGTTCGCAGAAAAGTGCAGAGAAGGGAGTCCAGGAACTCCAGAGGACATGAGGGAGATCAAAAGCATTGGAAGACCATCCTCGCGGCATATGTGACTCCCCCCCCCTCCACCCCCCGGACTCCACCCTGGCCCTAGCACCACCGCGGCCAAATCCGTGGGCCTAGCGCCACGAAAGTCAGGCATGACACCTTCCCCGAATCAGGAGAGGGTGACCCCGGTTGGTGCGGTACTGGTGGCCGGAGCAGCCGCAGGCAGAAAATCCCAAGGCAGCCGGCCGACACGCCACCCTGTTCAAGGCAGACCCCAACCCAGAGCCCGGACCTTCCATGTGAACCAATCTGAGGATGAAGACTGCATGCAATTGAACTGCATTGCAGCGCCCAGAGTTGCACCCATTTGGATCACCATTCAGGGGAACGGGCACCAACTAGAGATGGGGTTGGACATGGGAGTCGCAGTTTCATTCATTGGGAAACAAACATTTAAGAAAATTAGGACCTGGTTGCAACGGTTTAGTCTGTGGGACACAGAAGCGAGACCTGCGACCGATACAGGGGAACCCCTGGCCATAGCAGGGACAACTATGGCCCCGGTGACCTATGGGCAGCAGTCAATTGATTATAGTGAAGTGCCCCAGACCGAGCCTGATTTGCTGCAACGTCTCCACCTGGACTGGCACAGATCTTTCGGATCGGCACCGGAGGACTACACGAAGTGTTGGGAAAGCATCCTGAGGTTTTTCAAGCAGGCATGGGTAAGACCAAGGGAGCTATGGGCGAAATACAAGTGGACCCCGAAGCACAACCCAGGTACTTCTGGGCCCGCCTGGTCCCCAAGCACTACTGACAAAAGTCAGACTGGAACTCGACTGGCTAGAGGGCTTTGGGATCATCCGGTCGGTACGGTTCACCGATTGGGCAGTGCCAGTCGCCTCCATATGTACAGCAGAGAAAACAGTCCACTGTGGGACAACTATAAGTTAACCTTGAATAAGGCCTCCCATTTGGACAGGTACCTGATGCCACAAATTGAAGATTTGTACTCAAAATTGGCTGGAATTCATTTACTAAGCTCAACATGAATCCCGCACATCTCCAGCTGGAGCTGGACCCAGACATTATATGCCAATATATACAGGAGCCTTAACAAGAATACAAGGCTGCCATTTGGAGTATCATTGGCTTGTGCTATTTTCCAATGGGTCATGGAAAACATCCTGCGAGGGCTGCCACACATGACGGTTCATTTGGATGATGTCTTGGTCACCGGAGCCAGGGAACGAGAGCATCTGAGCAACCTAGACGAGGTCCGCCACCAATTTTCTGGAACAGGCACCCACCACAAGAGGGAGAAGTGTGTTTTCCATGACAAGGGGGTTATCTACTTCGGATACCGCGTGTATCGGGATGGACTGCACTCGGTCGAGGATAAGATCCGAATAATTTGTCACACTCCCACTCTAAATAATGCTACTGAACTGCGCTCCTTGATGGGACTCATAAATTATTATGGGAAGCCTGGCGACCATACTCGCACCCCTACATGCTTTACAGAAAAAGCACCGGGGGAGGCATGGAGAGTACTCAGGAAAAAGCTTTTGCCTGGGTAAAAACAGTTGACGTTGCCTGGCCTGTTGACGCATTACCAAACCGTTATTGGTCAGGTGCGACGCCTCATCATACAGTATTAGTGCTGTGTTGTCACAATGTAATTACGCTCAGATTGAAAAAGCAGGTTTGGCAGTAGTGTTCGCAGTGAAAAAGTCGATCAGTACGTATACAGGTGTCATTCCATTATCGTTATGGACCACAAGCTGTTACTGGGACTCTTTAAGGAACATAAGGCAATTCCACTGATAGCGTCTGCCAAGGTCTAAAAATGGGCCCTATTATGAGCGTTGTACGAATATATTTTTGAGCATTGCCCAGGACGCAGATTGCAAAAACAAATGCGCTGAGCAGTCTCCAGCTGCCGACGTGCCCCCCCCATCTCCTTTGAAAGTGGCTTGCAGATACACACCTCGGGGTCCATGGATGCATGATTGGCTAGATTTCTATTTTGCAATCAGACCACACCGCAACCAGCACAGCACCGGCAGAATCTTTAATGGGCTGACGGCTCAGGACCGCCTCAGCCTCACATTCCCCGATATTGGCGGTAATCTGTGGCAGAATCAGCAACAGCAGGGGCGTGACCCAGGCGGGGGAGCATGGATCAGGTCATTCAAACCAGGTGACGTGGTTCACAGTCAGAACTTCGGTTACGGCAACAAGTGGGTTCTTGGGATGGTGGTGCAACGGACAGGGCCAGTCTCGTACCAGATGCAGAGACGAGAACGGACAATGAAGAAACATGTAGACCACCTCACGGGCAGGAGACCAGCAATGCGCCATGCTCTCTGGAGGAACCAGCTTCTAAACATATCACCCCGACCTAAGCAAGCTTTGGGGTGTCACCCCCTGGGGGCCCTACACAGATGCGTGAAATCATTGACTCAGACTAGGATATAGAGACTCTGCCATTAATCCTTCAATTGGATGTGGTACGTGAAGGGGCAGAGTGCCAAAGTCTTGAAATATCTACGCAAAGTCCTTTATGATGGATTCTACGGATCCATGACGGCGGGGTGTCTTTCTGAGGTGTAAACCCACTTAACGAGCCCAAGCGCATTACACGCTTCCACTCCCATGAGTGATTTGCGCTCTGACTGCACAATGGAAAATGTAATCATACAAGTTCTGTCTTTGACAGTTACTGCAAGCTTATGCTCCTAACGTTGTGATCTGATGACCATGATAGTCCTTCAGTAGTACTGATCGCCGAATCATTTTTGGTTTAATTCTTAGCCCTTTTAACGCTGACAAAGTGACAAGGTTGGCCCTAGCTCCCCTATCGAGATTGCATTTAATTAGCATGCCAGTAACCATCAACGGAATCGTCCATCTATCTTCTATGGTATTTGCAGCTGACGAATGTGATATAAAATAGTTACTTTAGAGATATTAGTTACTGTAATGTAGAGATAGGCCAGTCTCATTCTGGTGAGTTCACAGACAAAGGATTTCAGACCGCATGGCAAAGCAAGGAGGAGGTGTGTCCACCAAAGGAGGAGAAAAGGATGCTGGGTAATAGGGGCCAGAGGAAGGGATTGGAAGTGAGCCAATCAGAATGTCTGACTAGGTCAGGAGGGGTATAGGATGACCTATGGGAATCGTGTATGTGAAACTTGATACCATTTGAATTGATTTGCAGAGATCTCTTTGTTCATTCGCTTTCCGGGGTGTAGGAGACTGGATGTGTCTTATGCCTCTGTGAAATGAATCAAGCTTGCAAGCCAAATAAAATAACTAATGCTGTACCTGCAAATCCATCTCGACTTTTATTGAGGCCAGACTGACGGGTAAAGAAATTTGGGATTTGTCACAGCCACATCACTATGGCTGCAAAATTTAAGGAAAAGTTTGCCGTCTTGGCTGTTCGGACTACTCGTGCCCTCAGTCTAAATCATGTCCACAGCAGCCAGGTCATCGATGCATATCTCATTAACTATGTTAATTGGTCCTGTTTGGTCAAGTGTTAAACATGAGAGACATCTCCTGACTTTCGGTTGCGGCAATGCGGAGCTAAGTCGCACGTTCGGCAGCTCCCGCTAGAAATGGACTTTTGGGTTCTTTTTAGGGCCTCCAACGGTACTTTTACGACGATTCCCAGTGTGGGAAGGAGACAGCAATATTCCCCAGCACTGTATGGATTGGACCAGGAGTGGAGCGGTGGAAAAAGTGGAATTGGAGCAGAGAAAGGTGTGAGGGAGGAAGTCCAGGATGGCAGTAGGTGGAGAGCAGGCAGTGTGGGCACAGTGGTCACAGGAGCAGCAGGAGTTTCTCCAGCGCTGAAGGCAGAGCTGCTGGAACCGATGAAGGCGCAAATTGACAAGCTGCTTGAGACTCAGACGGCCTAAGGGGCGGCAATCCGGGAGGTCCGGCAAAAGGTCTCGGAGAATGAGGAGATTTTGGGCCTTTGGGTGAAGGTGGAGGCGCACGAGGAGCTCCATAATAAATGGCAGGCGAAGTTCGAGGACATGGAGAACCGGTCGAGAAGAAAGGATCTGCGGATTCTGGGTCTCCTGGAGGGGCTGGAAGGATCGGATGTCGGAACCTACGTGGTCACCATGTTGAACACGCTGATGGGTGCGGGGGCCTTCCAGGAGCCCCCAGAGCGGGCCCACCGAGTGCTGGCGAGGAGGCCCAAGCCCAGCGAGCTGCCGCGGGCGGTGCTGGTGCGGTTCCACCATTTCGTGGACAGCGAATGTGTCTTAAGGTGGGCCAAGAAAGAGCGGAACAGCAGGTGGGAGAACGCAGAGGTCCGGATTTATCAGGACTGGAGCGCGGAGGTGGCTAAGAAGAGGGATGGGTACAATCGGGCTAAGGCAGTGCTGCATTGGAGAGGGGTGAAGTTCGGCATGTTGCAGCCGGCGCGACTGTGGGTCACCTACAGGGACGGTCACCATTATTTCGAGACGCCGGAGGAGGCGTGGACCTTTATTCAGGTCGAAAAGCTGGACTTGGATTGAGGGCTGGGGACGAGGGGATGCTGAGGGGGAATGGTTGGGACTGTTGTGTCGTGTTTTGGGGGGATTGTGCGGTTGGTTGGGCAATGTTTCTTCTCTGGCTGTCGGGTGGGTTCGTAGGGGGGGGCAGGTAAAAGCCTGTGGGCGTCAGTGGCTGGAAATGGAGATGGGGCCCATGGGGGGGGGGGGGGGGGGGGGAGGCACGAGCCGGGGGAATTGGGACTGGGCCTGGAAAGGGAGCTGCGCCAGAGGAGGCGGTGTCGGGTGGGTGGCAAGCGCGGGTTTTTTCCCGTGCTAAGGGTGGAAAGGGGTGGGGTCGGTGCTGGAAAGCGCAGGCTTTTTCCCGCGCTGAGAGTGGAGGGAGGTGGGGTCGGGGGGAGGGGAGAGCCCGTTGACGGACAGGAGGGGGAGGGGAGACTCCCACACTGGGGGGGTCGATGGAGCGGCGGGAGTGGCCGGGGTCAGCAGGAGTCGGCTAACTCACGGGAGTGCAATGGGGGGAGCAATGCTGCTAGGGGGAGACCTAGCTGGGGGGGACGGGTGGGGGCTGGGGTGAGAACCGGGTTGCTGCTGGAATGGCCAAGGGGGAGCTGGAGTCTGTAGAGGAGGTCGGGGCGGGGGTCTGCCGTTGGGGGGAACGGGAAGTGCGGGGGCGCGGGCACATGGCTGGCCTAGAAAGGGTTATGGCTAATCGGCGGGTGTGGGCAGCCCCCTGATCCAGCTGATAACCTGGAATGTAAGAGGCCTGAACGGGCCGGTCAAACGTGTTCGTGCACTTGAAGGGGCTGAAGGCAGATGTGGTCATGCTCCAGGAAACGCATCTGCGGATGGCAGATCAGGTATGGCTAAGAAAGGGGTGGGTAGAGCAGGTGCTCCATTCGGGGTTGGATGCAAAAAAATCGGGGGGGGGGGGGGGGGGTAATTTTGGTGGGGAAGCGTTGAGCACCGTGGCAGACAATGGAGGTAGGTATGTGATGGTGAGTGGCAAGCTGCAGGGGGTGCGGGTGGTCTTGGTAAATGTATACGCCCCGAATTGGGACGATATGGTGTTCATGCGGCGCATGTTGGGCTGGATCCCGGACTTGGAGACAGGGGGCTTGATAATGGGGGGGAATGACTTCAACACAGTGCTGGAGCCGGCATTGGATCGCTCTAGGTCTAGGACAGGCAGGAGGCCGGCGGCGGCCAAGGTGCTAAGGGGGTTTATGGACCAGATGGGAGGAGTGGATCCGTGGAGGTTTGCGAGGCCGGGGGCCAGGGAATTCTCATTCTTCTCCCATGTTCATAAGGCCTACTCTCGGATTGACTTTTTTGTAATGAGCAGGGTGCTGATTCAGAGGGTGGAAGACACAGAGTATTCGGCGATAGCCATCTCTGACCATGCCCCGCATTGGGTGGACCTCGAGCTGGGGGAGGAGAGGGACCAGCGCCCGCTGTGGCCCATGGAGGTGGGGTTGTTGGCGGACGAGGAGGTGAGCGGACGGGTCCGGGGGTGTATAGAAAGGTACCTGGAGGCCAATGATAATGGGGAGGTGCAGATAGGGGTGGTCTGGGAGACGCTGAAGGCGGTGATCAGGGGTGAGTTGATCTCCATTAGGGCCCACAGAGAGGGGAAGGAGAGGAGAGAGTGGGAGAGGCTAGTGGTGGAGATGGTAAGGGTGGATAGGAGGTATTCAGAGGCCCCCGAGGAGTGACTACTCAAGGAGCGATGAAGCCTCCAGGCTGAGTTCGACCTGTTGACCACCAGGAATGCGGAGGTGGAGTGGAGGAAGGCGCAACGGGCGGGGTACGAGTACGAGTACGGAGAGAAGGCTAGCCGGATGCTGGCACACCAGCTTCGGAAGCGGGAGTCAGCGAGGGAGATCGGGGGAGTTAGGGATGGAGGGGGGAGCACGGTGCTAGGTGCGGTGGGTATTAATGGGGTCCTCAGGGATTTTTATGAGGGTCTGTATCGGTCCGAGCCCCCATCGGAGGAGGGGGGGATGGGTCGCTTTCTAGACCGGCTGAGGTTCCCGAGGGTAGAGGAAGGGCAGGTGGCTGGGCTGGGTTGGAGGAACTGGTCAAGGGACTGGGTAGTATGCAGGTGGGGAAGGCACCGGGGCCAGATGGGTTCTCGGTGGAATTCTATAGGAAGTACGTGGACCTTATGGACCCGCTGCTGGTAAGGACTTTCAACGAGGCAAGGGAGGGGGGGTCCTGCCCCCGACGATGTCTAGGGTGCTGATTTTTCTAATTCTGAAGCGGGACAAGCACCCCGTACAGTGCGGATCGTATAGGCCGATTTCATTCCTTAATGTGGATGCAAAACTGCTAGCAAAGGTATTGGCCATGAGGATTGAGGACTGTGTTCCGGGGGGTCATACACGAGGATCAGACGGGTTTTGTGAAAGGGAGGCAGTTGAATACCAACGTATGTAGGCTCCTGAATGTAATTATGATGCCGGCGGTGGAGAGGGAGGCGGAGATAGTTGCGGCTATGGACGCGGAGAAGGCCTTTGATAGGGTGGAGTAGGGGTACCTGTGGGAGGTGTTGAGGAGGTTTGGGTTCGGGAAGGGGTTCGTCAGCTGGGTGAGGTTGCTGTACGAGGCCCCGGTCGCGAGTGTGGCCATGAACAGGAGGAGGTCAGAATATTTCCGGCTATACCGAGGGACGAGGCAGGGGTGTCCACTCTGCCCCCTGCTCTTTACGAAGCTCAACTTAACGAGGCTGGTGGAGCAAATGGAGGAGTTCAAAAGGTGGGATATGCTGCCGCTCTCCCTGGCGGGTAGGGTGCAGTCGGTTAAAATGGCGGTGTTCCCGAGGTTTTTGTTTTTGTTTCAGTGCCTCCCCATCCTGATCCCTAAGGCCCTCTTTAAGCAGGTTAACAGGAGTATTATGGGGTTCGTATGGGCGAAGAAGACCCCGAGGGTGAGAAGGGTGTTCTTGAAGCGGAGCAGGGACAGGGGGGTGGGGTTAGCATTGCCAAACATATGTGGGTACTATTGGGCTGCCAACGTGGCGATGATACGTAAGTGGGTAATGGAGGGGGAGGGGGCAACATGGAGGAGGCTGGAGATGGTGTCCTGGGTGGGCACGAGCCTGGGGGCGCTGGTGACGGCACCGCTGCCGCCTCCTCCGACGAAGTACACCGCGAGCCCGGTGCTAGCGGCATCCCTCAAAATCTGGGGGCAATGGAGATGCCACAGGAGGGAGGTGGGGGCTTCGGTGTGGTCCCCGATACGGGAGAACAATCGGTTTGACCCGGGGAAAATGGATGGGGGTTCTTGAGTTGGTGCAGGGCAGGTATTAGGAGAATGGGGGACCTGTTCATAGATGGGTAGTTTGCGAGCCTTGAGGTGCTGGAAGAGAAATTCAGACTCCCCCCTGGAAATGCTTTTAAATATATGCAGGTAAGGGCGTTCGTTAAGTGACAGGTGGTAGAGTTTCCGCTGCTGCCGGCGCGCAGGGTCCAGGACAGGGTGCTTTTGGGGGTGTGGGTTGGAGAGGGTAGGATCTCGGCAACTTATCAGGTGATGCAGGAGGAGGAGGCCTCGGCGGAGGAGTTAAAAGGTAAGTGGGAGGAGGAGCTGGGGGAGGATATCGACGAGGGTATGTGGGTGGATGCACTGGGAAGGGTAAACTCTTCCTCCTCTTGCGCGAGGCTCAGCCTGATACAATTTAAGGTGCTGCACAGGGCGCACATGACCGGGGTAAGGCTAAGCCGTTTTTTTGGGAGTGAGGACAGATGTGCGAGGTGTTCGGGGAGCCCAGCAAACCACACCCACATGTGGGCATGTCCAGCGTTGGAGGAGTTCTGGAGGGGCGTAGCGAGGATGGTGTCAAGGGTAGTGAATTCCAGGGTTAGGCTTAGCTGGGGGCTCGCAATATTTGGGGTGTTGGACGAGCCGGGAGTGCAGGAGGCGAAAGAGGCCGGTATTCTGGCCTTTGCGTCCCTGGTAGCCCGGCGAAGGATTCTGCTTCAGTGGATGCGAGGCCCCCAAGTGTGGAATCCTGGATAACGACATGGCAGGGTTTATTAAATTGGAGAAGGTGAAATTTGCCTTAAGGGGATCTGTGCAAGGGTTCTTCAGGCGGTGGCAGCCGTTCCTAGACTTCCTGGCGGAGTGTTAGGAGATGGTCAGCAGCAGCAGCAACCCGGGGGGGGGGGGTAAGTTCATGTCTGGTAGGGGATGCACTATTGTTTACTGTTTAACGTTGATTTGTTTATTTATGCACTATTGTTCTGGTTGTTTTACTATTTGTGTAAAGGGGGGGTGGTTTCTATTTTTCTGTTGTGATAATCTGTGAAAAAGTTTGAATAAAATTATTATTTTTTTTAAAATGAGAGACATCACCTAGCAAAGTGATTTGTTCTTCCATACTTGTAACACACCTTTCCAAGCGCACGACATCGCCGCGGCAAATGTCGATTTGTCGCCTTTTTGGCACAAAATGGCGGATCTGGTCGGCCACTCAAAATGGCCACCTGCACTGAGACCACGTTTCTTTTTTGACTGCATCACAGTGCTTATGGCACTGACGTCTTCTGCCACACTGGCAAAATGTTTCAGATTGACCACGATAATCTGCTGTGCAGCTAGCCCGCAGGCATGACAAATATTGACAGCGTTTTCCAGTTGATGCACATCTTCCCTTAATAGTCTCCCATGTACCTTGTCATTTGATATCCCGAACACGATCTGATCGCAGATCATCGATGACTTTAAGTACTAAAATTGCACAACTGCATCTTCAACCGCAAGTTGGTTAGAAAACTATCGAAAGATTCACCCATTGTCTGAGTGTGCATGCCAAAAGTATAACGCTCAAATGTTTAATTTTTCTTTGGGGAGAAATAGCGATCAAAGTACTTTATTACTTCATCTAAGCTCTTGCTTTCCACTTTCAGCGTCGAACGTGAAGATATTAAGTCTCTATTGCTTCCATGAGCAGCAACGCAATAAGCCTCTCGTCAGGCTGTACCTGCAGGCCAAGGGCTGCAACATAGAATCTGAATTGCTGCTTAAAAACACGTCAATTCTCATCTACATTACTGGTGACGTGAGGCTGGTGAGGTGCCTTCAAACCTTCCATCTCTCACTTCACAGTCTTTCTGTGCTTTGAGTTCCAGTTGTCCATAGTTTACCAGGTACAAAGAGCAAAGAACAAAGAAATGTACAGCACAGGAACAGGCCCTTTGGCCCTCCAAGCCCATGCCGACCATGCTGCCTGACTAAACTACAATCTTCTACACTTCCTGGGTCCGTATCCCTCTATTCCCATCCTATTCATGTATTTGTCAAGATGCTCCTTAAATGTCACTATTGTCCCTGCTTCCACCACCTCCTCCGGTAGCGAGTTCCAGACACCCACTACCCTCTGCGTAAAAAACTTGCCTCGTACATCTACTCTAAACCTTGCCCCTCTCACCTTAAACCTATGCCCCCTAGTAATTGACCCCTCTACCCCAGGGGAAAGCCTCTGACTATCCACTCTGTCTATGCCCCTCATAATTTTGTAGACCTCTATCAGGTCTCCCCTCAACCTCCTTCGTTGCAGTGAGAACAAACAGAGTTTATTCAACCGCTCCTCATAGCTAATGCCCTCCATACCAGGCAACATTCTGGTAAATCTCTTCTGCACCCTCTCTAAAGCCTCCACATCCTTTTGGTAGTGTGGCGACCAGAATTGAACACTATACTCCAAGTGTGGCCTAACTAAGGTTCTATACAGCTGAACAGTTCTATACAGGTTCTATACAGGTAGGCAGAAGAATTTTCTTTTTTCTTTCTTCAGCCTGTTTCATCCAGTCTTTTCCGTTGTTATCTTCAACTTTTCGACAGTCAGGGGCAGCACAGTAGTGCAGTGGATAGCACTGCTGCCTCACGGCATCGAGGTCCCAGTTTCGATCCCGGACCTGGGTCACTGTCTGTGTGGAGTTAGCACATTCTTCCTGTGTTTGCATGGGTTTTGCCCCCACAACCCAAAGATGTGTAGGGTAGGTCGATTGGCCACACTAAATTGCCCCTTAATTGGAAAAAATGAATTGGGTACTCAAAATTAATAAAATAAATTGTTCGACACTCTTGGTACCATGTTATGTTCAGTATTCTGGCAATGGTAAAGATCAACACAGAACATCTAATTCTTTGACTAGTAAGATAATTTATTAACAAAATGAACACGTGGAAAGGCAACTAACGAACTATAATACAAATGGTAACTAATAATGGAGTTCAGTGAATTCTCCTGGAGGTACTTCTAGTGCGATTGTCCTTTAGTACGACTTACGATCAATTGCCGACTCCCTCTCTTTCGTCACACGATAGATCTCTATCACCACCTGCTGGTCGGAGTCATACTGATAACTACATACATTGATGTGCACATTCATATCACCACAAGTACAGCTCACAGCTCATGTGTTCGATAAGTATTTAAAGATGAGTAGTAACCAACATATAAAATCAGGACCTTACCAACTATCCACAAATTGTTTAGCAAAAGGTTTGTCCAATCCTTGAAGCATGCACTGAAATCCTCCATGGAGCAAGGTTCATGATATGGCCATCAAAACAGTTTCTTATCAACGTATCGCAACACCACATGTGTGATTGCTTAAAAGTCCCCCAACCTTACTAGTACAGAAGAGGAAGTGGAGAACTACATTTGATGTACTCTTACTGCAGGAGATGTTTGAGATGAACACAATCAGCAGTCACAAATCTTGAGAAAAGAAGGTAACTCGAAAAGATGCTTGTTTCAACAAGGAAAGCAAATGTTGGTGCGCAGCTACACCACTCGAAAGAAGTGGGTTGCTGCAACTGTATTGGCTCAATCTAGCCCTATCTCCTGAAGATGAACCAGTGTGGGATGACACACATATCAGATGTTATCATAATGCATCAATGTGCCAGCACCAGTGTATGCCAGAATTACCTCAGGAGGAAACACCATCCACACAACCAGATTGTACGACTGCGACTTCTGGTCAATCTGCAAAAGCAGAGATTGTTGAAGAATCCCCTGCTGCTGCTTATCTTCCATCTGCAAAAGAGACTGTAACAACTTGCAGGGCAGAGGCATCCTCTGAAGATCCTAAGACTACCTTCAAGGTCAGGAACAACCAAATCCCTGAAGTGCACAGGCAACCGGTGCAGAATAGATGCCCGCCAGATCTACTTTCCTATTAACTGTATTACTAATGTGCAATGATTTAATGCCTGCCCTTGTGTATATGTTTTAATGACTGTGTAAAAGTACTACTTATTTCTTGTATTGGACCTTAAAAGTAAAGAGGAAGGGATGTTTATATATGTGGGTTGTTGGTGTGTTGTTGCATGGTCACTTTGAGAGTCTAGTCACAGCTATCTAATAAACCTCTGTTGATCATTGTGTTCCACCCCACGTGCTTCAGCATTCCATTCTTTTACCCCCCAAGTACAATACACAACAACTTCTGTACAACAGGAGTTAAGGGCTTGCTTTTGAATACAAGTCCTTACTTGACCATTATCTCACTTTGTTTCTAAACGCCAATACATCAGTGGGTGTGTATTTTAT
Organism: Scyliorhinus torazame; assembly: GCF_047496885.1. Lineage (NCBI taxonomy): Eukaryota > Metazoa > Chordata > Chondrichthyes > Carcharhiniformes > Scyliorhinidae > Scyliorhinus > Scyliorhinus torazame. The sequence goes on along the minus strand of NC_092716.1, from coordinate 197,750,258 downwards.
CATGGTGGAACTTTTAACAATCAATCCTTTGTAAAAATAACAAATGTTTATGCATCACAAAGAGTGACATCATAATTGCATATACAATTATGTTCTGGTGATCATCTTTTCAAATGATTCTATTTAAAGTTTGAACGTCACTTTCCTGGGCAGGGCTGTATTTTATTTGTGTTGATATTATATTGTGTGTAAAATTCTGTGATTTAATGCCCTTGTTAGTTAACTCTTGTATATATTTTGATTCTAAACTCACTTTAAAGGAATAATGAGTGCTCTCATTCCTAAAAAACACAATTGTTTCAAGAGACTTTGTCTCAACTGTCTCTTACTTCTCGCGATTCTTTTTGATTCAGGTGAAATGGTCACACTGAAACGGTATGCTATCAGTGTTTGTAGGAATCAATTAAATTTAATGTCTATTTACCAAAGATTAAAGTTATATGGAATGGTGTAGAACTCGCCTAATTTATGTGCTATTTATTTCTCCATTTCACTATCAGAGTGAAGAAAGAAAGTATTGGGAATGTAATGGACTTGAATCATCCAAGAGAACACTTTGGATATTTGGATGGTAACGTCAACTTTTGCTTCCTTTCATTTTTGTTGTGCCTCTCATGACCTCAGGATGTCACAAAGCATTTACAGCCAATGATGTATTTTTGAAGTGTAGTCAACTCTGTAATACAAGAAACATGGCACCAATCAGCACACAGCAACCTCCCACAAACAACAATGGGATAATGACCAAATAATCTGTTTTACAAGATATTAGTTAGGGGATAAATATCGGCCGGGAGACCAGGTAACCGCCTCCCTGAATTAGTCCATTCCCCTATCCGCATTCCCCTATCAGAATAGGTATGGGTGATGGCACAGTGGTTAGCACTGTTGCCTCACAGCACCAGGGACCTGGGTTCAATTCAGGCCTTGTGTGGAGTTTGCATGTTCTCCCCATGTCTGTGTGGGCTTCCTCTGGTTTCTACCCACAGTCTAAACATGTGCGCATTAGATGGATTGACTATACAAAATTTCCCTTATTGTCCAGGGATATGCAGACGAGGATAGGGAAGTGGACCTGGGTAGTGTTCTTCTGAAAGGTCGGTGCTGACTTTATGGCCAAGTGAGCAGTTCAGCTGCACCATCAGATAGAACATAAAACTTTACAGCGCAGTACAGGCCCTTCGGTCCTCAATGTTGCACCGACCTGTGAGACCACTCTAAATCCCATCTACACTATTTCCTTATCGTCCATATGTCTTATCCAATGACCATTTGAATACCCTTAGTGTTGGCGAGTCCACGACTGTTGCAGGCAGGGCATGCCACACCCTTACTACTCTCTGAGTAAAGAACCTACCTCTGACATCTGTCTTATATCTATCACCCCTAAATTTAAAGCTATGTCCCCTCGTGCTACACATCACCATCCGAGGAAAAAGGCTCTCACTGTCCACCCTATCCAATTCTCTGATCATCTTGTATGCCTCAATTAAGTCACCTCTTAACCTTCTTCTCTCTAACGAAAACAGCCTCAAGTCCCTCAGCCTTTCCTCATAAGATCTTCCCTCCATACCGGGCAACATTCTGGTAAATCTCCTCTGCACCCTTTCCAATGCTTCCACATCCTTCCAATAATGCGGCGACCAGAATTGCATGCAATACTCCAAATGCGGCCGCACCAGAGTTTTGTACAGCTGCAACATGACCTCATGGCTCCGAAACTCAATCCCTCTACCAATAAAAACTAACACACCGTACGCCTTCTTAACAAACCTCTCAACCTGAGTGGCAACTTTCAGGGATCTATGTACATGGACACCGAGATCTCTCTGCTCATCCACACTGCCAAGAATCTTACCATTAGCCCAGTACTCTGTCTTCCTGTTATTCCTTCCAAAATTAATCACCTCACACTTTTCTGCATTAAACTCCATTTGCCACCTCTCAGCCCAGCACTGCAGCTTATCTATGTCCCTCTGTAACTTGTAACATCCTTCTGCACTGTCCACAACTCCACCGACTTTAGTGTCATCTGCAAATTTACTCACCCATCCTTCTACGCCCTCCTCCAGGTCATTTATAAAAATGACAAACAGCAGTGGCCCCAAAACAGATCCTTGTGGTACACCACTAGTAACTGGACTCCAGTCTGAACACTTCCCATCAACCACCACCCTTTGTTTTCTTCCAGCTAGCCAATTTCTGATCCAAACTGCTAAATCTCCCTGAATCCCATGCTTCCGTATTTTCTGCAGTAGTCTACCGTGGGGAACCTTATCAAACGCTTTACTGAAATCCATATACACCACATCAACTGCTTTACCCTCATCCACCTGTTTGGTCACCTTCTCAAAGAACTCAATAAGGTTTGTGAGGCACGACCTACCCTTCACGAAACTGTGTTGACTATGTCTAATCAAATTACTCCTTTCCAGATGATTATACACCCTATCTCTTATAAACCTTTCCAAGATTTTGCCCACAACAGAAGTAAGGCTCACTGGTCTATAGTTACCGGGGTTGTCTCTACTCCCCTTCTTGAACAAGGGGACAACATTTGCTATCCTCCAGTCTTCTGGCACTATTCCTGTTGCCAAAGATGACTTAAAGATCAAAGCCAAAGGCTCAGCAATCTCCTCCCTAGCTTCCCAGAGAATCCTAGGATAAATCCCATTCGGCCCAGGGGACTTATCTATTTTCATCCTTTCCAGAATTGTTAACACCTCCTCCTTATGAACCTCAAGCCCTTCTAGTCTAGTAGCCTGAATCTCAGTATTCTCCTCGACAACATTGTATTTTTCCTGTGTGAATACTGATGAAAAATATTCATTTAGCACCTCTACTATCTCCTCGGACTCCAAGCACAACTTCCCACTACTGTCCTTGACTGGCCCTACTCTTAGCCTAGTCATTCTTTTATTCCTGACGTATCTATAGAAAGCTTTAGGGTTATCCTTGATCCTACCTGCCAAAGACCTCTCATGTCCCCTCCTGGCTCTTCTTAGCTCTCTCTTTAGGTCCTTCCTATCTAACTTGTAACTCTCGAGCACCCTTACTGAACCTTCATGTGTCACCTTTACATAAGCCTCCTTCCTCTTGACAAGTGTTTTGACTGCCTTAGTAAACCACGGTTCCCTTGCTCGACCACTTCCTCCCTGCCTGACAGGTACATACTTATCAAGGACACGCAGTAGCTGTTCCTTGAACAAGCTCCACATTTCCATTGTGCCCATTCCCTGCAGTTTTCCTCTCCATCTGATGCATCCTAAGACTTGCCTCATCGCATCATAATTGCCTTTCCCCCAGGTATAACTCTTGCCTTGCGGTATATACCTATCCCTTTCCATCACTAAAGTAAACGTAATCGAATTGTGGTCACTATCACCAAAGTGCTCACCTACCTCCAAATCTAACACCTGTCCTGGTTCATTACCCAGTACCAAATCCAATATGGCCTCGCCTCTCGTTGGCCTATCTACATACTGTGTCAGGAAACCCTCCTGCACACATTGGACAAAAACGGACCCATCTAAAGTACTTGAACTATAGCGTTTCCAGTCAATATTTGGAAAGTTAAAGTCCCCCATAACAACTACCCTGTTGCTTTCGCTCCTATCCAGAATCATCTTTGCAATCCTTTCCTCTACATCTCTGGAACTTTTCGGAGGCCTATAGAAAACCCCAAACAGGGTGACCTCTCCTTTCCTGTTTCTAACCTCAGCCCATACTACCTCAATCGACGAGTCCTCATCAAACGTCCTTTTTGCCACCGTAATACTGTCCTTGACAAACAATGCCACCCCTCCCCCTCTTTTACCACCTTCCCGGAGCTTACTGAAATATCTAAACCCCGGCACCTCCAACAGCCATTCCTGTCCCTGCTCTATCCATGTCTCCGAAATGGCCACAACATCGAAGTCCCAGGTACCAACCCATGCCGCAAGTTCACCCACCTTATTCCGGATGCTCCTGGCATTGAAAAAGACACACTTTAACCCACCTTCCTGCCTGCCAGTACACTCCTGCAACTTTAAAACCTTACTCATGACCTCACTACTCTCAACCTCCTGTATACTGGAGCTACAATTCAGGTTCCCAAGCCCCTGCTGAACTAGTTTAAACCCTCCTGAAGAGCATGAGCAAATTTCCCCCCCAGGATATTGGTACCCCTCTGGTCCAGGTGTAGACCATCCCATTTGTAGAAGTCCCACCGACCCCAGAATGAGCCCCAATTATCCAGAAATCTGAAACCCTCCCTCCTGCACCATCCCTGTAGCCACGCATTCAACTCCTCTCTTTCCCTATTCCTCATCTCGCTATCACGTGGCACGGGTAACAACCCAGAAATAATAACTCTGTTTGTCCTAGATCTAGGTTTCCACCCTAGCTCCCTGAATTCCTGCCTTACATCCATATCCCTTTTCCTACCTATGTCGTTGGTACCTATGAGGACCACGACTTGGGGCTGCTCCCCCTCCCCCTGAAGGATCCCGAAAACACGATCCGAGACATCACGCACCCTGGCACCTGGGAGGCAACACACCAACCGCGAGTCTCTCTCGTTCCCACAGAATCTCCTATCTATCCCCCTAACTATGGAGTCTCCAATGACTAATGCTCTACTCCTCTCCCCCCTTCCCTTCTGAGCAACAGGGACAGACTCTGTGCCAGAGACCTGCACCCCATGGCTTACCCCTGGTAACTCTCCCCCCCCCCCCCCCCAACAGTATCCAAAGCGGTATACTTGTTACTAAGGGGAACGACCACAGGGGATCCCTGTACTGACTGCTTCCTCCCAGCCCCTCTCACCGTCACCCATCTATCTTTATTTTTCGGAGTAACTACATCCCTGAAGCTTCTATCTATGACCACCTCTGCCTCCCGAATGATCCGAAGTTCATCCAGCTCCAGTTCCCTAACGCGGTTTCGGAGGAGCTGGAGATGGGTGCACTTCCCACAGATGAAATCAGCAGGGACACTGTCGGCCTCCCTCACCTCAAACATTCTGCAGGAGGAACATTGCACTACCTTCCCTGCCATCCCCTCTAGATAAAAAAAGAAAAAGAAAGAAAGAGCTTATCTGTTATTCACTCCCCTTCTCAGCGAGCACTCACTCAGCAACCTCTGCGCCCTGCACGATAACATCTGAGGGAAAATAAAAGAAAAACTACTTACCAGTCACCAGCCAATCCCTTACCTGCAGGCTGTGGTGTCACAGTTCAACTTCTTTCTACTTCTACCTGACCTCGAGCCTTCCTCTTGATTTTTACAGCGGTTGGTTTTTTTTTTGGTTAGAGGAGGGGGTAGGGAGGGAAACACTGAAGAAGTGTTTTGGGTTTAAGTGTCACTTGACAACAGCTCCTCCACAAACCACCTTCAAGTTAGGGTGACCACAACGGAGGTACGCAAATTTCTCTTGCAACAGCCAATGAGCAACTCCGCTCTTCTGCTCTCTGCGGGATGATATACCGGGGTGGTACGGTGGTGCAGTGATTAGCATTGCTGCCTCATGGCGCTGAGGTCCTGGGTTCGATCCCAGCCCCAGGTCACTGTCCGTGTGGAGGTTACACATTCTCCCCGTGAGTCTCACGCCCCCAACCCAAAGATGTACAAGGTAGGTGGATTGGCTGCGCAAAGTTGCCCCTTAATTCAAACAATTAATGTGCAAAAATATTCCCTGGGGGAAAATTTATTATTAATCACGAACAGAGCACCTAGGTCGTTGCTTCATCAATAGCTCAGTATCTAAAACAGATCAGGAAGTTCACCAGTTAGTGCTAAGTTAGGTCATCTCAGCTATGGGGCAAATTAGCCAGAGATACATGCTTCTGAACACATTGCACTGCAAAACCGAGCACTTCACCACAAGAGGAGAAATACACCTGGTTCAGTCATCGAAAAGTTCCAGGTCTGACTGAATGCATTGATGAAAAACATAGATTTGTGAAAAGGCATTTTCAATGTGCCGGTGATTACCAGCACATATGATGTAGTGGCAACAACTTAGACTTGGCTCAATAAAGAGAAGATTGGATGCTTAACATTCCTCGGTACAAAGATCAAGAAGGATAGGAAACAAAATAAAAGGAGGATAGGTACCAAACAGCAGGGCTAAAAAAACAGAAACCTGTGCCATGAATATCAGAGAAAAGACCCAGGGAAATACATAGAAATGCTTGAGATGGAAGATTGAAAGACATGAGCTGGGATGTAGAAGAGGTCAGCGGTTGAGCATGAAAAGGCCATGAGCAGGGAATCTATACGGGGAGCAGTGACGTTTGCAGGCAAAGGAACATGTACATCAATCATTGAACATAAATATTTCTGAGTTACTAATATATTTTAAAAACAGGAATGTGCCAGCCGTGTACTATTCTATCATGTGCTTAAACCACTGCAGTCACTGCAAATTCAATGAGAAGGCTCACACTTTCGCTTGTGAAATGTGTTTTAACAAAATATGGAAATATTCCTTTTTTTTTTATAAATGTTTTTTATTGGGTTTTTGAACAAAGTATATTTGCTGTTATGTGCACAGGATATGATATATATATATATATTATATATATATATATATATATATATATATATATAGAGAGAGAGAGAGAGAGAGAGAGAGATAGATAGAGAGAGAGAGGCAGAGAGGGGAAGAAAAGGGCATACACACACAAATCACAAAGGGAAAAAAAAGAAAAAATAGTAACAACACGAGAGAAATACAAAATCAAATAAAGTAACTGGTAGGGTATTATGCACCCACTCAGCAACAGCTGAGTACTGTAAACTTGGCAAAATTATTTATACACATAAGTAGGCATCTGTTTGTTGGGGGGGGGGGGGGGGGGGGCGTGAGATATATATTTGGGTGCCGGAGAGACAATTACGGAGGGCAATACTCAAATGGTCTGGTGCTGGTGTTGTCCCTTGCTTCTCCCGGACGGATTTCGCTGCCGTTGTCGTCTCGGGCTCGCTTCCACTTCAGCCGGCCCTCCCGTCATCCGCCTGAATTCTCCTTTTTCTTTGTTCCTGTGGATGCCAAGTTTGTAAACGTTTCCCTGCCTCCCTCCCCCGCCCCCCCCTCCCTGGCTCTCCTCTATTGTTCCCTGTCTCCACCGCCGCCGCCCCCCCCCCCCCCCCCCGCACCCCCGAATTCGCTTTTCTTTCCTCTTAGATTTAGCTTCCCCCCCCTCTCCCGGTCTATCTCTCCCTCTCATGCTTTGGTTACTTTCTCCTGATTCTTGGCTACCTGGCTATTCTTCTGCTTGTTTGTTGGCCACGAACAGGCCCCGGAACAATTGGGTGAATGGCTCCCACGTTCTGTGGAAGCCGTTGTCTGACCCTCGGATGGCGAATTTGATTTTCTCCCTTTGAAGAGATTCCGAGAGGTTGGACAGCCAGTCTGCAGCTTTGAATGGTGCTGCTGACTGCCAGCCGAATAGGTTTCTACGGCGGGCGATCAGGGAGGCAAAGGCAAGGGCGTCTGCCCTCTTCCCCAGGAATAGATCTGGCTGATCTAAAACCCCGAAGACCGCCACTTTCGGGCATGGCTCCACCCTCACCACTTTGGACATTGCCTCAAAGAAGGCTGTCCAGTATTCCACAAGTCTGGGGCAAGGCCAAAACATGTGGGCGTGGTTGGCCCGGGTTCCTTGGCACCGTTCACATCTATCCTCCACCTTTGGGAAGAACCTACTCATACGAGTTCTTGTTAAGTGGGCTCTATGTACCACTTTTAGTTGCGTCAGGCTGTGCCTTTCGCACGTGGAGGTGGAGTTGACCCTAAGCAGTGCTTCGCTCCAGAGTCCCCACCCTATTTCGATCCCCAGGTCCTCCTCCCATTTCATTCTTGTTGCATCCAGTACAGTGTCGGCCCTCTCGACCAGTCGGTCATAGATGTCGCTACAGTTTCCTTTCTCGAGTATGCTTGCGCCCAGTAACTCTTCCAGTAATGTCTGTCGTGGCGGTTGTGGGTAAATCCTTGTCTCCTTTCGTAGGAAGTTTTTGAGTTGCAGGTACCTTAGCTCGTTCCCCCTGGCTAGCTGGAATTTCTCTGTCAGTTCATCCATTGTTGCGATCCTGCCGTTCGTGTATAGGTCCCTGACTGTCAGTGTCCTTCTGTCCTGTCCCCACCTTTTGAAGGTGGCGTCAGTCAGCGCTGGTGTGAACCTCTGGTTGTTGCAGATGGGAGCTTTGTCCGACATTTTGGTCAGGCCAAATTGCTGCCGTAGTTGGTTCCAGGACTGGAGGGTGGCTGTTCCTACCGGGCTCCTGGAATGTTTTTTGGGTGAGGATGGGAGTGCTGCCGTGGCGAGGGCCCGGAGGGAGGTCCCCCTGCAGGCCTCCTCCGCGCGCACCATTCGCCTTCTGGCTCCTTGATCCATCCCCTTATTCGCTCGGCTGTCGCCGCCCACTGGTAGAATTGTAGGTTTGGGAAGGCTAGCCCCCCCTTGGATTTTGTTTTTTGTAAGACCTTCTTTGGGATCCTAGCATTCTTCCCCCCCTCCCCCCCCCCCCCCCCATACGAACGCCATGATTAGTTTGTCTAGTGCTTTGAAAAAGGCCTTGGGGATATAGATCGGGATGGAAGAGGTACCTGGGCAGCATGTTCATTTTGATCGTCTGGACTCTCCTCGCGAGGGAGTGTGTTCCATCTTTGCAGGTCCTTTTTTACTTCCTCTGTCAGACTGGTGAGGTTCCATTTGTGGATCCCTTTCCAGTCATGGGCTATTTGGATCCCCAGGTAGCGAAACTTGTGTTGGGCCTGTTTAAACGGCAGTCCCGTTAGTGCTGCCCCACCTACTTGTGGGTGTACCGGGAAGATCTCGCTTTTGCTCATGTTGAGTTTGAAATATTCCTTATTTGACATGGCTTGAAGTGGCTTGTGCCTTCATGCTGTATGACATTCCCAAGGGGCAAGGATGGCATTTTTTCTTCTGACTTCCTTGACATCTTTAATTAAATGAGACAAGATTATTTTGCACAATCTTATGTTTTCAACAATTCCCTTCCCAAAATATTGCCTGGGCTGCGAAATCTTTCTGATTTTGTGTCAGGAATTCTGCTCTGTCATTAATGCAAGATGTCTCTGAAAGCACTTTGAGCAAATCCGTTGCTTGCTGACCATTTGCTGGGGAGACAGTGGAATTGTGGTATTGTCACTGGGCGAGTAATCCAGAGGCCTAAAGACATGGGTTTGAATCCCACCATGGCAGATGGCGAAATTTGAATTCAATAAAAATCTGCAATTAAAAATCTAATGGTGACCATGAAAACTTTGTTGTAAAACCCATGACTCATCTGCTTCACTGATGTCCTTCAAGGAAGAAAGTCCTTACCTGGTCTGGCCTGTATGTCACCAACAGCAACGTGGTTGACTCTTCACTGGCCTAGAAAGCCACTCACTCAGTTGAAGGACAATTAATCCAAACAGTCCAGCTCAATATGTGACCTCTGAGGCCCCTGATATGGGAATGTCAACAATCCATGTTGGATGATAATTCCAGGAATCTATCTCAACACTGCCACAGAAAATATCTTAATCTATGAAACAATGACCCTTTGTTTGATTTTCAGAGTATGGCATAAAACCAATGATTCCCAAGCTAAGGAAGCAACAAAGGAATGCTCCATCATTGTTCCTAAGAAATGCTGGTCGTAGCAAAAGGGATGATCCAGACCCTGATGACTTTTATGATTATTTTAGATAACTACTAGCGTCAAAACATTTATAATTTATTCTGTAGCTATTTAATAAAACATTTAATTTGAAAACTCTGCAGACATTATGAATATGAAACTAAAGTATATTTTTTGGACAAAAAGGACAGGTAGTGTGTTTTACTTCAATGTCTGGAAATAAATACATTTTCAAGTCTAGTTATCTTTTGTTTTCCCCCTCTTGAGCATGCTGATTCCAAATGAGAGTTCAGTTCCAAAGTACAAAGTGCCCACAATCATCTCACCCAACAGATCATGCCGTATTTATGAATGTGTTAAAAAGACAAATGAATGTTGGCAGGACATCTGACCATTAGAGGGCTTAACACAGCCACTGCGAACATGTTCGCACATTCAGTTTCCAGCATTCATCACTGGATAGTAATTGGGATCAAATAACCTAGCTAATTGCCCCTTCCCATCCATCCCTCTCACAACTATTTGTTGTTCCACAGACCTGGGAACTGAAGCTGGAGCCTTCTCCTCTGTACTCTGCAGCTATTCTTGGCTTTGTCCACATGCCCATCGTCGGAGCAAAATGTAGATTTACAATCCATACATTGTATAACTTTGAGAGGGATGGTGTCCAGATCACTCAGTTTATCTCCAACATTTTCACAAGTAGATCATTAAGTTGAGATGTCAATAAAGGCTTACCTCGGTGAAGATTTTTGCAATATCCATCTTGATTCACTCAGGATAATGTTTGAAATACGGTTGTTTCGATTTCCACAATCAGAGAACAAATTGCTAATTTCAGTCAGGCATATCATCTTCCATGATGTCTCCACGCTAAGAGAACAATAGTCGGATGATCTCATCTGTCACTCTCCAACACAGATGATGTTCTTGGTAAACCCTGGCAGACTGATTGTGATCTACCTACTGAGGTGTAGCAAGTGAGATTATAGACGTGCAAGCCTTTAGATCAAATAGCATTTCTTTCATCAATAATCTATAAATCAATATATTTGTTACACATTTTCACTTAATTTTAAGAACTGGTAGTATTACATCGAACTGGCATATGGGTTGCCACTTCACTAAATTGAGCAATAATTTATAAAATATAAAGCATGGAGAGCATGATTATAACCTATTTTATTATAGAAGTCGAAAAGGACAGCACTTAATGTAATCCTCAAAATCAACTTATTACATTGAACCTAATGAACCAAAGCAACCTAGACTAATACTTGAACTCAATGATGTTGTGTTTGTAGGACATAGTTGGATTGTTTAAATTTAGCAACCAAATTATCCTTGATGGGGATTCAGTTGAGAACCCTGCCATTTGGGACTTAAGTACAAGCAGTGCTTTAAGTAGCTATTAGTTCTGCATTAGCTATGTCCCGTTTCATTCCTTGATACATTTGGGTAAGCAAAGAGTTAAATGGATCTTCACAATGAAGTCAGCAGAGCAGTTCCAACTCAATAGCCATTATCCCATTATCCTAGAAGGTCACATCAATGCAGTGACCTAATCTTCTATTTCAGAGGCTGAGTATCCTGCTAAATATGTTTAGTTATTAACAGCATGTTCAGTGAATATGTTTATCCTCCACAGTCCAGATATTACACAGTTGGCTAGTAGCATGTAAATTACTTATCAATACTTTCTTCTTCTACCTCAGTGCAAGCATTAATCATTTGGTCATTATGCCTGCTCTAGAACAGTATCCCAGGGAGAGATGTGAAGGCAGACTTCTTTTCTAGTTATCAAGTTGACAAAGGAATAATCCTGACCTGAACTGGATATTGGAAGTCTATCCAAACGTGTTTGAACCTGAAGTGTTCCCTTTCTTTCTTCACTCTGTCCATCACCCTGGGATAACTGGTTCGCCACTCGGTGAACGCAATACACTTGGAAACTGGAAATAAAATTATGGACACCCGAGTAACAGCAATCAGTATTAGCTACTGTCATTCTCTGATCTCCAGAAATTCAAAACCCTCTCTGGGTCCAGTGCTGTGTTTCTCATTCCCATAGCGAATTCAGTAGAAACATCTTCACCAAAGAGTGGTGAGAATGTAGAACTCACTTCAACTGAGATTGTTTGAAGCAAATAATATAGATGCATTTACGTGGACGCTGGACAAGCATTTGAGGGAGAAGGAAATGGAGAGTTACGATATATTTAGATGAGAAAAGATGAAAGGAGGTTAGAGTGTAGAAGAAACATTCTCATTGACTGTTAGGCCCATTTGCCTATTTCCGCACTATATCCTATGTAATGTAGTGTCATTCCACTGGGTGATTCTCATGAAGTGAGAGAATCTGCATAATGATATCCTTGAAGTACCAGCTTGGCTCAGCCAGGGCCAGCTGCTGTCTGCAATTGGTGAATGTTTCTCAATAATGTGACGCTTAAAAATGCAACCTGTGCAGAAACATTGCAGTAATAATATCTACATATTGGAGGCATTTAAAATGCTGAGGCTGAGTCCAAAGGAAGCCGAACTCCAGAGTCTTGAGAGACTATTCCAGGCTGGCAATTCAGTGAAGTACTGAAAGAAATTGCTGCACTATCATTCTTGCCATCATTTGAAAGAAATGTTAAACTGAGGTCTTGTCTGCCCTCTCAAATGGCTATGTAAGATTCCACTGCTCTATTTCAAAGTCTGGGTGTTCTCTCAGTCTCCTGACCAACATTTACTCCTCAATCAACATCAGAAACAGATGATCGGGTCCTTTTTTCACACTTGGTGGGAGCCTGCTGTGCACAAATTGGTTTGCCACATTTTATTAATTACAACAGTAATTGCTCTTCATCCTCTAACTTGAGGATGACCCTGCCAACAGTAAAGGGATGCAAGTTCATGGTAGATGTGTGTGGTCATGGCTATGCAAGGGACTATATGATATATATTGTCTGCCGCAAACCTCATAGAATCATGTTGCTGGGTGGGGGAGGGGTATCTCCTGTTAATCCCTCTGGCATTGCCAATTTTTTCATCTCTCATCTAAAGGGCAACTCGTGATGAGAAATAAATGCTGGTCTAGCCAGCGAAGCTCATATCCCATAAGTGAACTTTCGAAAAATCATCACCATATAATTCTAGAGCAATCCCTGTCTAGAGCCAGGCAGTTAAAGAGGAAACTACGTCCATTGGTTGGTGAGTCTAGGACGAGGGACCATAATCTAAAGAATAAGTGGGTCCGTGCAGACTCGATGGGCCGAATGGCCTCCTTCTGCACTATATGTTCTATGTTCTAATAGAGCGACTACATTACATAGGATATACCTTTAATAAATGAACTTAAGAAACACTTCTACATGCAATTGGTGAGTACCAGATTGAAACTGTCCTTTTTTAAAAAGTTTGTTCTTGGGATGTGGGCGTCGTTGGCTGGGCCAGCATTTGTTGCCCATCCCTAATTGCCCTTGAACGGAGTGGCTTGCTAGACCATTTCAGTGGGGGGCAGTTAAGAGACAACCGCATTGTTGTGTGGATCTGGAGTCACATGTAGGCCAGACCGGTTAAGGACGGCAGATTTCCCCTTCCCTAAAGGACATTAGTGAACCAGGTGGGATTTTACAACAATCACCAATGGTTTCATGGTGTCATTAGACTTTTAATTTCAGATTTTTATTGAAGTCAAATTTCACCATCTACCAATGTGGGATACGAACTCAGAACCCCGGAGCATTAACCTGGGTCTTTGGATTACTAGTCCAGTGACGATACCACGACTCTCTATTGATGCAAGATCAATTGTAAATTTTAATCCAGGTTGATAGGTTTCTGTTATTCACGGTATTAATTGATATGAGGCAAAGGTGGCTTGCACATCAGCCAATTTCACACTCATGGCAGAAAAGACCAGCAGGGCAAAATGATCTATTCCTGTTCCAAATTCTTAATTAGTTACAGTTTTGAGGAAACACAAATGTTTAACACCATTGAGGAGTGAGAAAGAGAATGGGTTAAACTTTTTGGCTCACGTGGGTATAATCAGCACAAACTTGATGGGCCAAATGGCCCATTTTTTGTGCTGGAACATTCTATGATTCTACAAGCGCTCATGGAATTTACCGGTCCCACCGACGGCGCACCCCTGCCTCAGGTTTCCTGGCCACAAGGGGTGCATTAAACGGGAAATCCCTTTGCTAACGGCGGGGCCAGAAGATCCCGCTGGCGGGCCGCCGCCACCGCTGAAAAACGCGGAAATGGAAAAAAATGCAAAACCACTTTTGCATCTCTCTATGATGGCAACAGGAATGTGCCTTTATGATATGACAACTTGCCTTTATATCGCACTTTATACCCACCAACATAGCTCAAGGCACTCTGGAGGAGATGCAACAGTCACAGTGAGAAACAGGAAATGGGACAATGGATTAGTGTACTACTGCTACCATCACAACACAGCAAAACATTTCTTGGAGTTGTGCTAGAATTTTCTTCTTGCTCTTGGCCAAGCTTTTAGTCACCTATTCAAATATCGCCTTGTGTGGCTTGATGTCAAATTGTATTTGGGTAATTACTTCTGTGAAGAGCCTTAGGATGCTTTGCTATGTTAAAGATGCTGTATAAATGCAAGTTGTTGCTGTTCCTTCAAACAAAAAGTGTTTATTTTCCAATTTAGACAGACGATTTAATATCATCCATAAGACATAGGAGCATATTAGGCCACTCGGCCCATCGAGTCTGCTCCGCTATTCAATCGTGGCTGATATTTTCTCATCCCCATTCTCCTGCCTTCTCCTTGTTAATCAAGAACCTATCTGTGGTGATGTGCATCACTGTAAATACATGTAAGCTAGACAGACACTAGAGAGAGCACCAGAAACATCACACACACACACTCGACCAATGGACATTCACGATACACAAGGAGATGACACGACCACAGGGGGGCATTACACCAACCCATACATAAAGGACACCACACACATGATCAGCCCTTTTGGCCAGTGGAGACAGTCAGTGAGGAGAGGCACAGGGTTGATTCATTATCACACCCACCACATGGAAGACAGCAGCTGGTCAGTCAGTTTAGGTAGCTACAATAGTGTCGAACTCAAGTTATAAAAGTGTACATCGTGTAAATAAATGAGTTGAAGTTATTTACACGTCTCGACCTTCCTTGACAAATGCAACACAAGGAAGCCGCTTATGTTACAGAGGAAACATAACAAAACACTATCTCCCTCTTCCTTAAAGACACTCAGTGATTTGGCCTCCACAGCCTTCTGCAGCAAAGAGTTCCACAGATTCACCACCATCCAGCTGAAGAAATTCTTCCTCATCTCGGTTTTAAAGGATCGTCCCTTTAGTCTGAGATGGTGTCCTCTGGTTCTAGCTTTTCCTACAAGTGGAAACATCCTCTCCACGTCTACTCTATCCAGGCGTCGCAGTATCCTGTTAGTTTCAATAAGATCCTCATTCTTCTAAACTTCAACGAGTAGAGACCCAAAGTCCTCAACCGTTCCTCATAGGACAAGTTCTTCATTCCAACCACCGCACTTCACACTGTGCTAGACATGTGTGAAACAATGTGCTGACTTTCTGCTCTGCAGCCATCAATATACAAGGATCTGATAATCCAAAAGCCTCACCAAGCAGCAATTAAACTCTGACAGATCCCATCTTTTAAACCGGAGATTACAACTATATTCTAGAAGCCCCAAGAAACTGGACAGCAATGCTTGGGCAGTTGCTTTCAAGGGGCAGGTCAATGTAATCAGCAAGCATCAACATTGTTCCAGAACTCAGACTGCTCACAAAAAATGCCACAGCAGATCTGTTGATTTTAAGGTTGCAAACTCTCCAGGAATGCCTGGGAATCTCTAGGAATTAATAGATTAACCTCCAGGAACCTGATGTCAGCAAAATCCAGAAGAAACATTATCGAGGGACCTTAAACATAAATGGTGTCTTTTTTATTGTCTTTGAACTTATTTGTTGAATAAATGTTGGAGATGGTGGTGGGGGGGGGGGGGGTTACTAACAAGTCATGGTTAATCCAATTGGGTAAGAGAGTTTGTTCCCTTTCTAATTGGCTGTAGGATGAAGGCAGTGGTGCCTGAAGGACGGGCAAATGGTGGCAGGGGATGGAAGCAAGAGGTCATATGATGAAAGTGGCAGAGACTCAACCCAGAGTTGGCCAGCCTTGTTAATCTGTATTAAAATTTGTAACTATTGCCAGGTCAGATAAAGTAACAGCTGTGAAGATCAAAGAGTCTACACTTTCAAGGGCCATAACAGGTCTAAAAGGCTAGAGTTCAAAAGTAATTGTGCAGTCGCAGTGCACTGCTGGGAGCTGAGATGGAGATGTCTCTGACTTGTGACAAAATATCAGCTGCAAAACATCTGAATATGATTGAAAAATTACTGAAATAACTAAAAGGGCAAGTGTGCAAATAAATGCGCCAATCTATGGTTTCATGGAAAAATGGACCCCACCCATCACCTTAAAACATTAACTCCCTCCACCAAAGTACAATGGCAGCAGTGTGTACCATCCATAAGATGCACTGCAGAAGTTCACCAAGGCTCCTTGAACAGCACCTTCCAAACCGTTAACTTCCACCACCTAGAAAGACAACAGGGGAGCACCAACTCCCGCAAGTTCCCTTGCAAGCCACTCACCATCGCTGGGTCAAAATCCTGGAACAACCTTCCTAACAGCACTGTGGATGTACCTCCACCACATGGACCTCTGTGTTTCAAGGCAGCAGCTCACCACTACCTTCTCAAGGACAATTAGGGATGGGCACTGCATGCTAGCCTAGCCAGCGACACCCACATCATGTGAAAGAATAATAAAAAAAAGACGATGTAAGAATTTTAATCTTCGAATCACAATCCTAGGTAATAAGTACAGAATTTGACATTTTCAGCCAATCCAATTGCCTTAATTGTAAACAGATGCAAACATGAAAAGTGAATCTCAAATCAGCTATTCCAGAATCCCATGTAATGAAATAAAATTTAGCTCACTGAATCACGACTGACTCAGTGCCCTTAACTACATTGCATGTGGTATTACACTCCTGTGAGTAGACAAAGAACTGATTAGCTTGACGTCACCCATGATGTCCTGTGTCATTCAATGATACCTGAGCCGGAATTTTCCATCCGTTGCGATTCACTTTTCCTGCCAGCAGTGCAGCCCCGCCCATGGGTTTACGTGCGGCGGGAGGTGGCTTCAATGGGAAATCCCATTGACAACCGGTGGGAAGAGAGAATCCTGCCGCCAGTGAATGGCGCGCCACCGAGAAACACGTGGCTGGGGGACCGGAGAATCCAGCCCCTGTTTTCTTGTTGCGGGGGTGGGGGGGGGGGGGGTAATTGTGCAGATTTTCTTTGTAGGGAACACTTGACTGTGGTGCAAAGAAACAGAGTGGCGAAGAAGGTGCTGTCATCAAACCTTTAAATAAACCATGTTGTACACTTCATGAACAAAGGTTAAGAACTTTACACACAACACTATTAACCAATACACTGTAACATCATTGTTACAATGAATCTTGTAACTCCCCAGTGCTTTGGGGCCATTCTGTCCTGGCATTTTACCAGATTTAAATCCTGGCCCATCATACCGAATACGTATCAAATGCATCACGAGTGGTGTTAAGAAGCAAGCAGTTGAGTTGTTTTGCCACGAACCGATGGAACACGAGTTGGGATTTGCAGAGAATAGGGATATGAGGCGCAAACTGATGGAGGACAATGTCAATCTGTGTAGCATGGCTAAAAGTAACATTTGGTAAAATGTTTCAATTGAGATGCTGCATAGTTTTGGATCATGATAAAGGGCCTCTGGCACAGTATGTTCATGCATCATGAAGAGTTTGAGAAGGAGACTGAGGAGTTCAGAGCAGCACCGCAGCTCAGAGGCATCTACTCCAGATAGATGTCTTCTGTTGGACAGGTGTATTCAATATACTCTTTGTAGAATAGCTGGAAGGCCCTCCTGTACAAAAGGGAAAGAAAGAGACTTATCAAATGGCATGCTCAATTATCTCAACGTCATTTTATCATACAAGGACAGAGATCTTTGCTTAAAACATGCGATGGCTGAGTCAATTCATCTCTAAAGATTTGGGGGTAAAGGAAAACAGTTTCTATAATTTATACCAATAACTTGAACCGAAAACAATAAGATAAATTTTGCAATAATGGATTCCATGTGGGAGGGAAGGGGTAATTATGAACTTTGCACCAAGGTTGATAACCAAGTGGAGTGATTCATTCCCACAACACCCAACACCCTGTCACGTTTTCGCAGCAGTATAAATTGTCATCTTTTGTACTTGTACCTCTGTGATTATTTATGTTGGCAAAGGCTGTGTATGGATCCGTTTTCATGACTAAGACTGACAGATATTTCTTTGGTGGGGTAGGGGTATCAAGGAATGTCGACAAAGGAGCTGGTTAACAGAGTTGAGGAACAAATCGGCCATGATCTAATCATCAGAGAATTTCAGAACAGGCATGAAGGGCTCAATGGCCTCCTGCCTCTCTGATGTTCTAACTAACATAACATAAACAATACGATTTACAACATAGAAACAGGCCCTAAAGCCCAAGGCAAAAGTTCATTGGATGTAAAAATTACACATAGAAATTATCTACCTACCTAGGTCTCACTTAAAATTGGCTTTGCTTTATATAATGCTTTTAACACCTGATCGGTGTAAGCGGGGAGGTTGACCAAAAACAAGGGTTTTGAGGCGGAATCTTAAAACCTCAGTGCCGAAAAGACCCGTTTGGCCCATCGTGTATATGCCTTTTTCAGAAATGTGTATTCTTCCCTTTTAAAGGGAATAATAGATACTGCTTTCATGCCTGGTTCTGTTAGGCCATTCGATGTCCTAACACCCTACTGCTCGAGAAATGTTCTCCTACCTTCTCTGCTTGTAAAGGCCTTTGATTTATGACCTGCACTGATTTGTAGAAAAAAAAAGTTTGTATTTCCTCTATTGACTTCACTGACTGCTCTGGGAATGTCAGCCTAGATTTTTGTGCTCAAGTCTCTAGAGTGGGACTATGAATCTACAGCTCTGCGATTCAAGAGGTGAGAACGTTAACAATGGAACTAGGGCTCACACTGAAATAGAGGGAGAATGGGTCGAGGACAAGATGACACTAGTTGATTGTCCAAACTGCACTCCCATTTGAATATAGTGGCCCACTGGTAGCATGGGCTCAGTGAACCTATCCTTCTTTCTTTCTGCAAAGTAGAGTTTTATAGGGAGAAGTACATACCCTACTGATTCTGCTATTGGTTTGGTTGAATCCTCAGAGACAAACACATGGGAAGCAAATCGAGGATCTGAAGGATGTTTGGTAATAAATCCAAAATATCTGGAAAGAGAAAAAAAATGCAGCAGGAAGGCAACACTGATTTTTCATCGAATCACAGGAACATGCAGTACACAAAGAGGCTGCTCGGCCTACACCATCTCTTTCAAAGAGTTACCCAATTAATCCCACTCCCCTGCTCTTGTCCCAGGACCCTGCAAATTTCTTCTTTGCAAATATCTATCCAATTCCCTTTGGAAACTTAACTGTTGAATCTGCTTCTGCCTCCATTTCAGGTTGAGAATTCCAGGTCGTAACAACTTGCTGTGTTAAAAAGAAAAACTCCTAATCCCCTCCCTGGACCTTTTGCCAATGATTTTCCAACCGTGTTCTCTTGTTACGGACCCTCCTGCCAATGAAAAACATTTTCTCCTTACCTACTCTGAAAAACCCTTCATGAATGAAATGAAAATCGCTTAGTGTCGCAAGTAGGCTTCAAATGAAGTTACCGTGAAAAGCCCCTAGTCGCCACATTCCAGCGCCTGTTCGGGGAGGCTGGTACGGGAATTGAACCGTGCTGCTGGCCTGCCTTGGTCTGCTTTCAATGCCAGCGATTTAGCCCGGTGCTAAACCAGCCCTGAAACATGACCTGAAACACCTCTAATAAATCACCCTGTAATCTTCTCTGCTCGAAGGAAAACAAGCCCAGTTTCATTGGTCTCTCCAAGTAACTACAGAATTATAGAATAGCGTACCACTGCAATTCAGCCCAACTAGCCTCTTCCAATGAGCAGTCCAGTTAGTCTCACCCTTTCCCCATATCGCTAGAATTCTTCTCCTTCAAATATCTATCCAATCTCCTTCCGAAGGTTAATATTGAATCTGCTTCCACCATTCTATTAGGTCCTAACCATTAATTACATCAAAAAACCTTTCACATCACCTGATTCTTCCACCATTTACCGTAAACTTGTGTCCTCTGACGCTCAACCCCTTGAGGCAGTTTCTCTTTACTTATTCTATCTCACCATTTCATGATTTTAAATATCTCTATTAAATCTCCTCCACCTTCTCTACTCTCAAGAATAATTTCAGCTCCTCCAGTCTATCCAAGTAACTGTATTCCCATAGTCCCGTAACCAATCCAGCAAATCTCCACTGCAACTCCTCGAAAGCCACTTTGCCCCTATTTATATGAAACTAGGCATGTTTTGCAGACAGTTATTATTGTGAGAGCCTCATTATTTTCAGGCCTATTCTTTAGTTACTTAACTATTCCAATGCTCACTGATCAGCCTCCAGGCGATCTTCCAGCTGCCAAAATCCTGACCTATTCCAAGACTCAGCTAACTGTTTCTTAACTTGGACCAGGTTGCTAGGCAACTTCACAGGGTAGTTAAGAGTCAACTATATTGGTGTGGGACTGGTGTTATATAAAGGACAGAGAGAGTAAGGATGGCAGGCTCCCATCACTGGCCAACAATGGTGAGGTAGGGGAATCCAACAGCTCGAGGATAACTTTCACTCATATTACCTTTACTTCCACATTTTTGACACTGAATTTAAGTGATCAAAGTGCCACACTGCAATGTGAACTAATGTTCAACTGGATTATTAATTTCAGCCTGCTCGGTGACTATTCCAGTCAAACAGCAACTTCACTGTTGTACCCAATGAGTGGACAACAGCTGGAGACTGCGAGGGTTTGCTAGTGATGCTTTACATGGTTTAATAGCCAGATGGTACTTTCCGTCCTGGCCCGCACATGAAGTACCAGGTGCTCTATTAGCTCCTGTGAACCTGCGCCCTGCCGAGACTTGGACCTTCAGGAGTAAAGCAGAGAAGGTTGCTCAAGTGCTTCCTCCCCCTCATCTTTGGGAACCAGTTTAGAATTTAGTCATCATTGTTTTCTGAACAGAATGACTGGAGCCAGGAACATACTGAGGTAGGAAATCATAGATGCAAAGCCAAATCCGAACACTCTGTTGCAACATTACGTTATAGCAACTGGTGCAGCAATAACTTGCATTTATACAGTGTCTTTATTTAACACAATAAACATCTGAGATAGGGGAGATAATAGGTTCATGACATCAAGGTTTTCCAGGAAATAGGACGCCCTTTCTTGTCCTGGTGACTGGTATTCACTGAGATTACCTCAGTCTCATCGATATTAGCATTGATCTCTGGGCGTTAGATGAATGTTAAACTCCATGATAGGACTTACTTGGCGTTCTTTGGATGATACCCGCAGAATGAAACGTTCTTCAGCTGAAAGAAGTGACTGCATTTACTGGCCTGTCATGTAACAACAGATAGGAGGAGAATTAATTCAAAGAAAATGACATGCTTGCGCCATTTGTACAGTTGCAAATTTACGATTTTGAACAATATTTTTAAAATTAAAAAAATAACAAACTCATCCATGATATTACCTCATGATAAGTCACACAAATGTTTATTCCCTCATCTAAATCAGTAATATATATTGTGAATAGCTCGGGTCCTAGTACCGATCCATGCAGTACCCCACCAGTCACTGCCTGCCAATTTGAAAAACGAATTCCTATTCTTTGTGTCCTGTCTGCCAAACAGTTTTCTATCCATCAAAATACACTATCCCTTAAACCGTGCACTTTAATTTTACACGCTAATCTCTTATACAAGACTTTATCAAAAGCCTTCTGAAAGGCTAAATCACTTACATTAATGGTTTTGAGGACCCCTGTCTTGACCAATCTCTCTAATTCTGCCTTGACTTTAGGCCTGGCATACGGTGCTGACCTAGCCGTTAAGCATATTGCTTGGATCTGCCCTTAATCTTCATCTCGACAGATCTCTTGTATGCTTTCCAGCTCTCCATTAAAGATTATTGGATGTTTCTTTAAAATCATCGGACTCCGACATGAGATTCTCCTCAGCCCAGTTTAGCAAAGACCATAAGATATAGGAGCAGAATTTGGCCATTCGGCCCATTGGCTCCGCTCCATCATTCAATCATGGCTTGATTCTTTCCAGCCAGGTTCTCCCCATTAGGGTTGGGTAGTTACCTTTAATGATGTGCAGGGACAAATCTGTGGTCTGTCCATTTAGCTGCACATTTACATTGATACGGCCCCTGAATGGAATCACTTCCCCAGCATAGGTTTTTAGTAATATCTTTGAGGGTTTTAAGGTAAAATGTTTCTCTTGGCAAACAGTTTCTGGTACCAACAAAACTGCTGCTCCAGTGTCCACCTCCATTTTCCCCAGCTGTCCGCCCAGTAACGATTTGCTGTTCCTGCAATGGTTAGTACGTTCAATGACATTGTGTCACCTCATTGTGACTTTGCTCCTTTATTGTGACCTTTTTATATTACGTGGATCCTTTTCACTCTATTCAGTTTTCCATTTGATACACTTGGCTCTTGTTTGGAACTTGTTTCTTTCACAAACACGCACATTCGATTTTCCCCTTTTTACCACAATTCCTGCATTTTGCATTTTTGGTACCAGTTTTTGCACATCAGTGACAATTTTGAACCTGTGCCTGTGTTCAGGTCTCCTGACATTTTATAGATTCTAGTGCTCAAACTTAATTGTTGGGCTTCCTTGGCTGCTAATTCCATAGAGATCGCAACTTCTAAAGCCTTCTTTAGGTTTAGGTTGCTTGCTTTTCCCAGCAATTTTTGGATAGCTTCGCTTTTTAACCCACACACCACTTTTTCTCTAATGGTGTCATTCACGATATCTTCAAATTCACATTATTCAGCTAGCTTCTTCAAAGTGTCTGCGAACTAGTTGATTGATTCACTTTCTTTTTGGTTACGTTTATGGAATCTGAATCTCTCAGTAATGACCAGAGGTTTAGGTGAGAAGTGGCCCTCCAATATCTCACCATAGGATTCCAAGCCTGGGGCGTCATTCTCCGACCCCCCAGCGGGTCGGAGAATGGCCGTTGGCCGCCGTGAATCCCGCCCCCGCCGGTTGCCGAAGTCTCCGAAGGGAGAAAAGTCGGCGGGGCGTTAATGGCGCCACAGACGTCGGAGAATGGCACGGGTGTGCGCAAGGCAGCCGATTTTGGGCCTGCCGATATTCTCCCTTCCAGATGGGCCGAAGTCCCGTCGACGTGATGACCGGTCACGTCGACGTAAATCAAACGTCCTTTTCATCGGCGTGAACCTGTGCTCCAGGTTCACGCCGACCAGCGTGGAGGTGAGTGACGGCCTGGGGGGTTGGCCGCTGGGCAGGCGATGGCGTGGCCGCAGACTGAATGTGTGGGGGAGAGGTGTGTGTAGGGTTTTGTGTGTGTGTGTGCCCGGCTGGGGGGGGGGGGGGTGGTTAGAGTGGGCTGGGCTCCGGGGGAGTGCCGGGAGGTGGGTCCGCGCGGGGAGGAGGATGGGAGGTCCGTGCCGGGGAGGAGGATGGGAGGTCCGTGCCGGGGAGGGGGATGGGGGGGGGGGGGTCCGTGCCGGGGAGGAGGATGGAGGGGGGGGGGTCTGTGCCGGGGAGGAGGATGGGGGGGGGTGCTCCGTGCCGGGGAGGAGGATGGGGGGGGGGGGGGGGTCCGTGCCAGGGAGGAGGATGGGGGGGGGTCCGTGCCGGGGAGGAGGATGGGAGGTCCGTGCCGTGCCGGGGAGGAGGATGTGGGGGGTGGCTCCGTGCCGGGGAGGGGGATGGGGGGGGGGGTCCGTGCCGGGGAGGGGGATGCGAGGGCAAGTGAGTTGGTCCACCTGGCCAGGTGCCAGCCTCCAACAGTTGGACCCATGCGGTCCATGCCACCTGGCTGGGGGGAAGGATGGGATATGGGCAATGATGACATGTCGTCGTTTCCCCCCCACCCCCCCCCCCCCAAACCAGGCCGTCATGTTTTCCGATCATCCAGCGATGTTGGCCGCCGTGGCGGCAGCCGCTAATGTCTATGTTGCCCTGGATGAGGAGGAGGAGGAGGAGCGTGCCAGAGAGGCGGCGCAGGCTGCCGCAGAGGGGCAGGCGGCAGCCGCCCAGGCTGGAGGGACACCTGATCGACAGGAAAAGGAGGGGGAGGAGGACGTCGCGGACCCACGGCAATGGAGGCACCCGAGGGCGCCCCGTGTGTACCGGCCCCGGCAGTCATACCAGGACCTCACGGACCGGGAATGCAGGAGGAGACTCCGGATGAGGCGGGAAACCGTGGCACACATCTGCCACCTGCTGGCACACCTGTCACCGCGTGGCACTGGCGGGGGACACCCTCTCCCCGTGTCCGTCAAGGTTACGGTGGCCCTGAACTTTTATGCAACGGGGTCATTCCAGGCACCGAGTGGGGACCTGTCCGGCATATCGCAGACATCGGTGCATCGGTGCATCCGGGCAGTGACAGATGCCCTATATGCCATGGCGCACCGCGATATCCGCTTCCCCGTGGACCGGGCCAGCCAAGATGCCCGGGCCGTGGGCTTCTCTGCCGTGGCCGGGTTCCCCATGGTCCAGGGCGCAATTGATGGGATGCACGTCGCCGTGCGGCCACCTGCAGATAACAGGGCCGTGTTCACTAATAGGAAGGGGACCTATTCGATGAACATACAGGTGGTCTGCGACCACCGCATGATGATCCTGCACGTCCGCGCCCGTTACCCAGGCAGTGTACACGACTCATTCGTGTTGTCGCGGTCATCCATCCCCGGCATGTACGAGGGACGCCATCCCCGGCTGAGGGGCTGGTTGCTGGGCGACAGGGGCTACCCATTGCGATCGTGGCTGATGACGCCTATACGGAGGCCTCACAATGAGGCGGAGAACCGCTACAATGATGCCCATGTAGCGACAAGGGGAGTGATAGAGAGGTGCTTTGGCGTGCTGAAGATGCGTTTCAGGTGCCTGGACCTCTCTGGGGGCGCCCTCCAGTATCGGTCAGATAGGGTCAGCCGCATCATTGTGGTGTGCTGTGTCCTGCACAACATAGCCCAACAGAGGGGCGATGTGCCGCAGGCAGAGGAGGGCGGAGTGGAGGGGCAGCAGGAAGAGGCGCAGTCCTCTCCAGATAAGGGGGATGGGGGCAATGGTCAGGGCAGACGGGCTAGACACAGGCGGGTGGCTGCCCACCGTTACCGGCTGGCCCAGCGGGCACGGGACAGACTGATAGCCGCCCGCTTCACTGACTAGATGGGCGTGGGAATCGGGTAGTGTGGCCACAGACCGCACACCATGGCAACAGCCGACCACCCACACCCCCCACCCATCCACCCACCCAGCACCCTCACCCCCCTCCCCAACCACCCCACCCGCATGCACACCCCCCCCCCCATTGCCGATCCACCTGCGGCACAATGGCCGGGCTCACACAGTTGCGGGTGGACGCGTGTCTACTGCAGGCCATGGAGGATGATGACAACCCGCCCTGCGATGAGCTCCTGGCTCCACATCGTTGGACTATGTCTGACCCATGGCCACAGTACCACCATCCACCCGGACCATCCCTGCATGCGGCTGTGACACTGCAGCGCACGGTCCCGTCCTCTGCCCGGGGGGATGTTGATGGCAGCCCAGGGGGAAGGGGGCAGACTCATCTGGGGCTGAGGTAAGACCACCCCTCACACACACACTTGCGCTCAACGTACATGACACTCCCGCACGCTTTGGATAGAGCACAAAGGCAGCTTCTGTAGGTGTAACATTGACTTTAATAACCAAAGGAGTTCATGCACGTGCCCTAGCCCCTAAAACTCAGCTGTGCCCTGCACCCGCGCCAACTTACTCAGTGTCTAATTGTTTGGCCTTACGGGCCCTTTGTCTACGTCTACGTGGTTCCCCAGACGGTACAGCAGAACTGGAGGTGGACTCCTGTGATTCCTGCCCTCTGACACAGGATCCCTTTGGCGGCCGTTTCCTGGGGCGTCCTGGCCTAGATGGGCCAGGCTGCGGCCCGGGCGACTGGGATGGCGAGCTGCCAGCCTGTCCTGCCCGTTGCCCACCCAATGCACCTGGGACGGAAGGGGGGGGGGGGAGTCCGAGGTGTTGCGGTGTTCCGGGACCTCCCCTACAGGGGGAGCTGGGACGGACCACACCACCTCCTCCTCCCTCGGGGTGCCCGATGGCCCCCAGGCCTCTACATGGGTGGGGGATGCGAACGGACTGGCCATCCGACGCCCCCCCGACATCTGGCGCTGCCAGTCCTGGAGGCCCGTGCTGGTATCGACAGGGGTCTGCAGGTTTGCAGCCATGGAGCCCAGGGGGTTGGCAAACCCTGTCTGTGACTGTGCGACGCCGGCTCGCACATGGCCACTGGCGCCGATGCCGTCAGCGATGGCCTGCTGACACTGGGCCATGGCCTGCAGAGACTGGGCCATGGCCTGCAGAGACTGGGCCATGGCCTGCTGAGACTGGGCCATGGCATTGAGCGCCTCTGCCATCTGGCGCTGGCACTGGCTCATGGCCTCCTGTGAGAGGGCAGCCATGTCCTGGGCCACAGACGGCTGCACGGAAAGCCCCAGGCTTCGCAAACCGTTCCCCATGTCTGACACCATCGCACCTATTGCCTCCACCGTGGACGCCACCCGTGCGGTGTCGGCCTGGGTGGCACGCATGACCGGCACCACTCCCAGCTCCTGGGCGCGGGTGGACTCCTCCACCTGCGACTGTAGCCGCCGCAAGCCGGCCGTCACCCTCTTCGCTCGTCTCCGGGTCGGTGGTTGCATCGGATCGATGTGTGGGTGTGGTAACTCCAGGAACCCGGGATCCATCTGGGCGGCAGATGTTCGCTTGGGCTGGGCTGCCCTCCGACCGCCCGGCCCCTCTGCTGCTCCTACCTCCACCTGCTGTACCAGGACGGCTGTGTTGTGCGCACCAGTGAGTGTACCAGACGCCTCATCACTAAAGTGCCCAACCGAGGTGAGTGTTTCTGCGATGGTGGAGGGTGTTGGTGACAGCAGTGGCGTTGTGTCGTGCTCTTCATCCCACTCTGAGTCCATGGCACTTTGGGGTGGGGGTTCGTCTCCACCCATCCACTCTGAGTCACTGTCCGGTATTTTGTCTTCCTGGGTAGTGCTGTCCCGGGTAGTGCTGTCCCGGGTAGGGGTGTCCTGGGTAGTGGTGTCCTGGGTAGTGGTGTCCTGGGTCGGCTGTGATGGGGGCCTGTGGCTGCCCCTCTCGTCGCTGGGTGGCACACGCCTGCGTCGTCGCACCCGCACGTGACGGGGGCGTCGTCTCCCTGTTGCTCCAGGTCTCTCCGTCTCCCGTGGCCTCCGAGGGGCATCCTGCGGGCGTCGCATGCCGGAGGGTCCGGGTCTCTCCGTCTCCCGTAATGTGCGAGGGGCATCCTGCGGGCATCGCATGCCGGAGGGTCCGGGTCTCTCCGTCTCCTGTGGCCTCCGAGGGGCATCCTGCGGGCGGTCTGCATCTGCGGGGATGGGTGCCTTGACGTTTGCTCCTGCGATACACAATGAAACATGCATGGTTAGACACGCAGGCAGTGATCAGGTGATATGGGGGAGGGGGATATAGGGGAGGGGGGATATGGGGACGGGCTGTCGGTGGCTCACTTGCTAGTACGCCCCCGACCTCTGCATCAGCAACCTCCCGGTCCTCAGGTCCGCCAGCCAGTTCCAGGGCCCTTTCCTGGTGTTCGGTCAGTGGCCTCTCATCAGCGGGGCCTCCTCCAGTCCTCACATGCTCCCTGGTGTTGTGTGCGCGTTTCTGCTGTGGCAGGGGGGTGGGGGGGGGGGGGTTGGCAGGTGTAAAAGGCAACAGTGTTAGGCAGGTATATGAATGCACGCCATCGGTTGCGCGTGTATTGCAGAGGTTAAGGTTAGGGCTGGATTCACTTGGGGATATGGGGGAGGGGGGATATGGGGGAGGGGGGGAATATGGAGGAGGGGGGAATATGGGGGAGGGGGGATATGGATATCGGCGGGGGGGGGGGGGGGGGGGAGGAGGAGGTTCACCCTGCCTGCTCTGACGAGGTCGTTCACCTTCTTGTGGCACTGGGTGCCTGTCCGTGGTGTCAGGGCCGCAGCGGTGACGGCCTCTGCCACCTCCCTCCACAGACGCCGGCTGTGGCGTGGGGCAACTCTGCGGCCGTGCCCGGGATACAGGGCCTCCCTCCTCTGCTCCACTGCGTCCAGGTGCACCTCCACATCCCGTGACTGGAACCTCGGGGCTGAGCGGCGGCCAGCCATCCAGTCGGGTGTTCCGGTCGGGCGTTCCGGTCGGGTGGGGGGGAGCAGCGCGTCCTTATGAGCCGTCACGCCGTGCGGCGTGTATGACGCTGCACAGCGTGAACCATGTGCGCAAGCGCGGATCCCGTCACATCGCTGCTAGCCCATTTCGGCCCGGAGACTTTGCAACGATTTTGCCGGCGTGACGCAAGTCAGATTTGCACCGTTTTTTGCGCCGATCGGCGGACTTTGCGCCGATAACGGAGAATTTCGCCCCTTGTTTTTCTGATTGTACCAGACTCGCAGGAGGTTGAATGTTTCCTCCCCATTGCACTCAGGAAAGTTGGGACCACAATATCTGACACAATTTTATTTACTTGGACAAAGTAATCAAATCCTTCAGTACATGAAGTACATAAGTACATAAGTATTTAAATAAACACGTACCTGGTCCCGTTTCTGTCCCTCTTTGCTGTTGTTTTTTTGTAAATTTTATTTTTTTAAGGCGGGAACAGGAAGTTCGACCCGCGGACTTCTGGGAAGTCCCTCACCAATAAATTCTGGTGGAGAGGAAACCCGAGACACTACACATGTAGTGTCTCCCACCCGCCCTCCTCCTCTAACCTAATAATAAAACCCATTGGTGTGAGGTAAGTACCATATTTTATTAATATTATTTTTTTTTTTGTTTTTAATTTAGTTGTTAGCCAGGTCTTGGTAGAAAGTTAGAGGGATGGCAGGGAAGGGAGTGCAATGTTCCTCCTGCAGGATGTTTGAGGTGAGGGATGCCGTTAGTGTCCCTGCTGATTTTACCTGCAGGAAGTGCTGCCATCTCCAGCTCCTCCAAGACCGAGTTAGGGAACTGGAGCTGGAGTTGGAAGAACTTCGGATCATTCGGAAGGCAGAGGGGGTCATAGATAGCAGCTTTAGGGAATTAGTTACACCAAAGATTGGAGATAGATGGGTAACTGTAAGAGGGACTGGGAAGAAGCAGTCAGTGCAGGGATCCCCTGCGGTCGTTCACCTGAGAAACAAGTATATCGCTTTGGATACTTGGGGGGGGGGGGGGGGGGAGAGACTTACCAGGGGTATGCCATAGGGTACGGGCCTCTGGCACGGAGTCTGTCCCTGTTGCTCAGAAGGGAAGGGGGGAAGAGTAGCAGAGCATTAGTAATTGGGGACTCGATAGTCAGGGGCACAGATAGGAGATTTTGTGGGAGCGTGAGAGACTCACGTTTGGTATGTTGCCTCCCAGGTGCAAGGGTACGTGATGTCTCGGATCGTGTTTTCCGGGTCCTTAAGGGGGAGGGGGAGCAGCCCCAAGTCGTGGTCCACATTGGCACTAACGACATAGGTAGGAAAGGGGACAAGGATGTCAGGCAGGCTTTCAGGGAGCTAGGATGGAAGCTCAGAACTAGAACAAATAGAGTTGTTATCTCTGGGTTGTTGCCCGTGCCACGTGATAGTGAGATGAGGAATAGGGAGAGAGAGCAATTAAACACGTGGCTACAGGGATGGTGCAGGCGGGAGGGATTCAGATTTCTGGATAACTGGGGCTCTTTCTGGGGAAGGTGGGACCTCTACAGACAGGATGGTCTACATCTGAACCTGAGGGGCACAAATATCCTGGGGGGGGGGGGGGGAGATTTGTTAGTGCTCTTTGGGGGGGTTTAAACTAATGCAGCAGGGGCATGGGAACCTGGATTGTAGTTTTAGGGTACGGGAGAATGAGAGTATAGAGGTCAGGAGCACAGATTTGACGTCGCAGGAGGGGGCCAGTGTTCAGGTAGGTGGTTTGAAGTGTGTCTACTTCAATGCCAGGAGTATACGAAGTAAGGTAGGGGAACTGGCAGTATGGGTTGGTACCTGGGACTTCGATGTTGTGGCCATTTCGGAGACATGGATAGAGCAGGGACAGGAATGTATGTTGCAGGTTCCAGGGTTTAGGTGTTTTAGTAAGCTCAGAGAAGGAGGCAAAAGAGGGGGAGGTGTGGCACTGCTAGTCAAGAGCAGTATTACCGTGGCGGAGAGGATGCTAGATGGGGACTCATCTTCCGAGGTAGTATGGGCTGAGGTTAGAAACATGAAAGGAGAGGTCACACTGTTGGGAGTCTTCTATAGGCCTCCAAATAGTTCTAGGGATGTAGAGGAAAAGATGGAGAGGATGATACTGGATAAGAGCGAAAGTAACAGGGTAGTTATTATGGGAGACTTTAACTTTCCAAATATTGACTGGAAAAGATATAGTTCAAGTACATTAGATGGGTCGTTTTTTGTACAGTGTGTGCAGGAGGGTTTCCTGACACAACATGTTGACAGGCCAACAAGAGGCAAGGCCACGTTGGATTTGGTTTTGGGTAATGAACCAGGCCAGGTGTTGGATTTGGAGGTAGGAGAGCACTTTGGGGACAGTGACCACAATTCGGTGACGTTTACGTTAATGATGGAAAGGGATAAGTATACACCACAGGGCAAGAGTTATAGCTGGGGGAAGGGCAATTATGATGCCATTAGACGTGACTTGGGGGGGATAGGTTGGAGAAGTAGGCTGCAAGTGTTGGGCACACTGGATAAGTGGAGCTTGTTCAAGGATCAGCTACTGCGTGTTCTTGATAAGTATGTACCGGTCAGACAGGGAGGAAGGCGTAGAGCGAGGGAACCGTGGTTTACCAAAGAAGTGGAATCTCTTGTTAAGAGGAAGCAGGAGGCTTATGTGAAGATGAGGTGTGAAGTTTCAGTTGGGGCGATGGATAGTTACAAGGTAGCGAGGAAGGATCTAAAGAGAGAGATAAGACGAGCAAGGAGGGGACATGAGAAGTATTTGGCAGGTAGGATCAAGGAAAACCCAAAAGCTTTCTATAGGTATGTCAGGAATAAGCGAATGACTAGGGTAAGAGTAGGACCAGTCAAGGACAGGGATGGGAAGTTGTGTGTGGAGTCTGAAGAGAGAGGCGAGATACTAAATGAATATTTTTCGTCAGTATTCACTCAGGAAAAAGATAATATTGTGGAGGAGAATGCTGAGACCCAGGCTATTAGAATAGATGGCATGGAGGTACGTAGGGAAGAGGTGTTGGCAATTCTGGACAGGCTGAAAATAGATAAGTCCCCGGGGCCTGATGGGATTTATCCTAGGATTCTCTGGGAGGCCAGGGAAGAGATTGCTGGACCTTTGGCTTTGATTTTTATGTCATCATTAGCTACAGGAATAGTGCCAGAGGACTGGAGGATAGCAAATGTGGTCCCTTTGTTTAAAAAGGGGAGCAGAGACAACCCTGGCAACTATAGACCGGTGAGCCTCACGTCGGTAGTGGGTAAAGTCTTGGAGGGGAATATAAGAGACAAGATTTATAATCATCTAGATAGGAATAATATGATCAGGGATAGTCAGCATGGCTTTGTGAAGGGTAGGTCATGCCTCACAAACCTTATCGAGTTCTTTGAGAAGGTGACTGAACAGGTAGACGAGGGTAGAGCAGTTGATGTGGTGTATATGGATTTCAGTAAAGCGTTTGATAAGGTTCCCCACGGTAGGCTATTGCAGAAAATACGGAGGCTGGGGATTGAGGGTGATTTAGAGATGTGGATCAGAAATTGGCTAGCTGAAAGAAGACAGAGGGTGGTGGTTGATGGGAAATGTTCAGAATGGAGTTCAGTTACAAGTGGCGTACCACAAGGATCTGTTCTGGGGCCGTTGCTGTTTGTCATTTTTATCAATGACCTAGAGGAAGGCGCAGAAGGGTGGGTGAGTAAATTTGCAGACGACACTAAAGTCGGTGGTGTTGTCGACAGTGTGGAAGGATGTAGCAGGTTACAGAGGGACATAGATAAGCTGCAGAGCTGGGCTGAGAGGTGGCAAATGGAGTTTAATGTAGAGAAGTGTGAGGTGATTCACTTTGGAAGGAATAACAGGAATGCGGAATATTTGGCTAATGGTAAAGTTCTTGGAAGTGTGAATGAGCAGAGGGATCTAGGTGTCCATGTACATAGATCCCTGAAAGTTGCCACCCAGGTTGATAGGGTTGTGAAGAAGGCCTATGGAGTGTTGGCCTTTATTGGTAGAGGGATTGAGTTCCGGAGTCAGGAGGTCATGTTGCAGCTGTACAAAACTCTGGTACGGCCGCATTTGGAGTATTGCGTACAGTTCTGGTCACCGCATTATAGGAAGGACGTGGAGGCTTTGGAGCGGGTGCAGAGGAGATTTACCAGGATGTTGCCTGGTATGGAGGGAAAATCTTATGAGGAACGGCTGATGGACTTGAGGTTGTTTTCGTTGGAGAGAAGAAGGTTAAGAGAAGACTTAATTGAGGCATACAAAATGATCAGGGGTTTAGATAGGGTGGACAGTGAGTGCCTTCTCCCGCGGATGGAAATGGCTGGCACGAGGGGACATAGCTTTAAACTGAGGGGTAATAGATATAGGACAGAGGTCAGAGGTAGGTTCTTTATGCAAAGAGTGGTGAGGCCGTGGAATGCCCTACCTGCAACAGTAGTGAACTGCCAACATTGAGGGCATTTAAAAGTTTATTGGATAAGCATATGGATGATAATGGCATAGTGTAGGTTAGATGGCTTTTGTTTCGGTGCAACATCGTGGGCCGAAGGGCCTGTACTGCGCTGTATCGTTCCATGTTCTAAAAGCTCCATCACTCCATATTCTCGTCCTATGATTCCATGGGGCCAAAGTTCCCACCATTTTTCCTATGGAAAGAGCCCGCATAAGCATGATGTGCCATAAAGTATTTAGCACCACCTTGCTTCGAGTTTCAGAAGACCCCCAGCTCTAAACTATTGTTTCAGGGTACTTGCTACTCACAATGCTCCCTGTACTGTTCCAGATATTTCCAGGCAGAGCACATGGCATGTTTCTTTCAGATGTTGTTTTCTCTGAAATCTACATTTGAATTTTGGTTCCTTTGATGGCTGCTACAAATATTTGGCATTCCTCATCGCTAGCTTTGGTGAAGTGAAGTTTTTAGTTTCCCAATTCTTTTCAGATGTCTGCATACTTTAACCAGGAGCATCCAGGGACAAAGCGCAAGACAAAAATCCCCCCAAAAAGATTATGGAATGTGCTTTCGGATAAAATAAAGGGTTAAAAGACGAGCAGGGCCAGAACTCGCGAAAACGCAGCCGCTCCCGCACTCGCATCACGTGACCCCCAATGTGGAGATTTTTGAATAAAGAGAATAAATGTGACGTATATACTTCACAGAATTGTAGAATAGCACAGCAAAGAAGGAAGCCATTGGGAACATCAAGTCTTCCTTGGTCTCTCTCTGAAGAACAATCCAGTTATTCCCATTCCCTTGCTTGTTCCCTAAATCCCCACAATTTTAGTCTCTCAAATACTTATCCAATTTTCTTTTGAAGGTTACTATTGAATCTGTATCAACCACTTTATCAGCCAATACATTCCAAGTCCTAATAATGTGTCATGTAAAAATGATTTCACTCATGTCCTCTCTGTTTCTTTTGCCAACCACATTAAATCTGTCTCCTCTGGTTATTGACCCTTCAGCCATTGGAAACATTTTCTCTTTTTGAACTCTATCTAAAACCTTCATGCTTTTAAAGATCGCTATCAAATCTTCTCTGAACTTCTTTGCTCTAAGGAGATCCACCCCAGTTTCTCTAGCCTGTCTATGTAGCTGTAATCCCTGATCTCTGGAATCACTCCAGTGAGTCTCATCTGTAAACTCTCCAAATTTTAACATTTATTA
The DNA here is from genome assembly GCF_047496885.1 of Scyliorhinus torazame. Classification (NCBI taxonomy): domain Eukaryota; kingdom Metazoa; phylum Chordata; class Chondrichthyes; order Carcharhiniformes; family Scyliorhinidae; genus Scyliorhinus; species Scyliorhinus torazame. Next base: position 197,716,450 of record NC_092716.1, on the reverse strand, counting down.
AAAATGTTACCTTTCTATTCAAACACGTTCAACTTTCTCTACTATAAATTTCCAAGTCTACCTTTATAGTGGAGGTTGTCTCGGGAAAGCGGTCATGCTAAATTCATACTTTGCCATCGCTTACGCTGCTGCTATGCCACCAGTGATGGTGAATTCAAGTGCCATGTTTACACCGACTTTCCGATATAAACTTAGCATAGGAATTTGTATCAAATATGTAAAAGAAGTACAGAATGGGTGACTATAAGACAGGAACTGATTCATTCTGCACAAAATAATCAGGCTTTCTTGATCACACTTTGCTGGTAACATGTCCCATATTAGGTAACAACATAACCTCTGACATGCTATAAGCATCACCATAGGAGATATGTTAGCATAAGTTGTAGAGTTCAGTTTTTTCTAACTAGTTGATCTCATGTGGCATTACACGGAGAGAGGCAAATGTAGCCTTCAGGTGAAGTTGGGTTCAAGAATCATTGAATCAAAATATGGTCACCGCAGAGAAAGAGGCCATTCTCGGCTGTCTCCTCTGTGCCTGTTCTCTGCAAGAACAAATCAGCTCCCCCTCCTTCCCCTTGTAGCCCTGTTAGTTTCTCTGCAGGTGCTTACCGATTCCCTTTTGAAAACCATTGTTAAGTCTGCCTCCATCACACTCAGCTGGGACATTCTGGGCGGGATTCTCCACTCCCGCGCTGAAGTGGCCGCGCCGTCATGAACGCCGTTGAGGTTCACGACGGCGCGAAACGGCCCCGGTCCCGACCAATTCAGGCCCTGACAGTGGGTCAGGATCGGGGCCGTGTCATCTACACGCGCCAGGCCTTGTCGCCCGCGTAAAAGTGGCGCCGCATAGATGCCGCGGCCGCAATCCGCGCATGCGCGGGTTGGCCGGCGCCAACCCACGCATGCGTGGTTGCCGTCCTCTCTAGGTCCGCCCCGCAAGAAGATGGCGGACGGATCTTGCGGGGCCGCGGAAGGAAGGAGGTCCTCCTTCAGAGAGGACGGCCCGACGATCGGTGGGCACCGATCGTGGGCCACCCCACATCTGAGGTACCCCCCCGGTGCAGGATCCTCCCTCGCCCCCCCCCCACCCAGCGTTCACGCACCGCTCACGACTGCAGCGACCAGGTGTGGACGGCACCGGGGGGGAACCCGCCATTTTGGCCTGGCCGCTCGGCCCATCCGGGCCTCAGAATAGCGGGGGTGCCGGAGAATCGCCATTTTCGGTGTCTCCGGCGATTCTCCGGCCTGCGAAACTCGACCTGGCCGTTCCCGCCGCTTGGGAGAATCACGGGAGGGCGTCGGACCGGCGTCCCGGGAAATTTTGTCGGCCAAGGCAATTCTCCCAACCGCCGTGGGAGTGGAGAATCGCGCCCCATAGATTCTAACCATTCGCTGCGTTAAAGGTTTTCCCTCATGTCGTTGGAGGGAAAAATGGAACCTGGGTATGTAGATGTAATTCAAGGCTTCCCCTGGGAGAAATGTGCAATTACGTCAGAACAAGGTCATTTCCATTCTAAATGTGGAAATGGGAATTTCTAAAGGGAAAAATGTTGACAAGGAGTGTGTGTAGATGTGAAAGTTTTCTGTACTGTGAACTTTTGTGGTTTCATAAGAAATTTTTGTAATCATTACAGACAAGTTATAAATTACTTTCTCATAGACTCCACACCCATCGAGTTGTATAGCTATTTTAATTCCTCGCATGCTAATCTCCAGCACACAGCTAGAAGGAGGGTTGAACTGGACAGTCAATCTTCTCGTTGTTGCAATCTGTTAAGAAGAAAGTAACAATTGATTAGACTTCACCAAATATAGAAGTTAATCCAGTGCCTGTTCCCTTATTTTTTCTCAACTTATTTAGATGCACTTGAAGCCTAGCCAATATTTATTATCCCCACCAACATCACTAAAACACATGATCCAGTCAAATATTTCACTGCAGTTTGTGGGAGCACGCTAATTGTTTTCAATGGTGGCTACACTTCAAAAGTGCTTCATTGACTGTAAAGTGCTTTAGGAAGTCATGAGATCACGAAAGGTACTATATAAATGGTTCATCCGTCTTTCTGACAGCACATTTGATCTTATTCTTGCTAAGTACCAACTCTACCATCTTCCCATTAAAGTCTCTATCCATTTTTAAAGGAATTGAATGTGCTGTATTTAATCACCCTTCCAGCCATCCAAACCGGTGACCTCTAACATCTAGAAGGACAAGGGCATTTAGATGCATGTAAACTCCATCATCTGCAAGTTTCCCTGCAAGTCACACATCATCCTGACTTGAAACGATATCGTTATTCCTTCACTGTCACTTGGTCAAATTCCTGGAACTCCCATCCTGACAGTATTGTGGGTGTTCCTACAACACTTGCACTGCAGCAGTTCAAGGAGGTGCCTTACTACCACCTTCTCAAGGGCTATTAGGAATGGACAATAAATATTGCCTAGCCAGCCACATTCCATGAACTAATATATACTTTTAAAAATCATACTGCAGCTCTGGGTTTAAAGAAATAGTTCTAGGCATCTTTCATGAACCGTGCATGTCAGGATCCTGAATATGAACTGTCTGGTTTTCCTGTCTAGATCTATATAGGATCATGGAATCCTGTGGCACAGGAGGCCATTTGAACCACTGGGCCTGTGGCAAATCTGTGAAAGAGTTATCCAATTTTTCCCAGTTCCCTGCAAACTTCTCCTTTTCAACTATAAATCCAATGAAAGGAACTACTGTTGAAACTACTTCTATCACCTTTCCAGGCAGGGCATTCTAGATTATTATTTTTTAAAATAAATGTATTTTATTCCAAACTTCTTCAGTTACAAAACTTCAACAATCCAGAGAACATGCTCCCCCATTCCCTCCCCCCCCCCCCCCCCACCAGCTCCCGCGATGAACAGCTCCTCAAACGTGGTCACGAACAGCCTCCACCTTGCTTCAAAGCCCTCCGCTGAACTCCTCAGTTCATATTTGTCCTTTTCCAAATGGAGAAAGTCATATAAGTCTCCCAGCCAGGCCACCACCCCCAGCCTTTCCATCAAGCCCTTCAGGGGTGCCACAGCCTCCTCGATGGCTTTCGATCGGTCCTCCTGCATCTCTCTGCTTTGTTGATGGAACTCTTCCCTGACGAGAACCATCAACTGTTCCATCTGGAGCATTCCAACCTGTGCCGGCTCTTCCCCCTCCGTCATCCTTCCAATAACTTCTGTGCCACAGGTCTCTTCCAGTTCCTTGGCCAGGATTTTCACCTTCTGCCGGGTTTGGTAACCGCCAGATATGCAACACCCGAGGGGAATTTCTCCTCCAACCTTCAGCTGCACTTTTCCATCAAAATTTCTCCCATTTCCCTTCTGCCGGGTTTGGTAACCACCAGATATGCCACACCCTGGGGGAATTTCTCTTCTAACCTTCAGCTGCACTTTTCCGTCGAAATTTCTCCCATTTCCAGGTAAAAAGCGCTCTTTTCTATGCCTTCGAGCAGGAGCTGCCCTGTGTGCAACTATGCACATCATGGCCACCACCAGAAGTTGTGCATTCTAAATTATAGTAATATGTATTGTCCCTATTGTCTTCTGTCAAGCTGAACTCTTCATCTACAGGAACTCACATTAAATGACACCTTCACTGTAGTGAAATGTCTCAAGATTCTTCACAAGAAAGCAATGAGACAAGGATGAAACAAGCTACGTAAGAAGATAAGACCATGGAAAGTAGGAGCAAGAAAAGTCCATACAGCCCCTTGAACCTGCTCTGCCATTCAATACGACCTTGACTGATTTTCAGCCTAAAGTCTGCTTTCCACCCTACGTGTCATATTCCTTGATCCCCTGAAAAATCAAATATCTATCTATTCCAGCCTTAAATATATTCAACCACAGAGCAATTGCAATGCTCTGGGCTAGGGAATTCCAAAGATTCGCAAACATTTGAGTGAGAAAATATCTCCCCCTTTCAGTCCTAAATGATTGACCCATTATCCTGAGGCTGATCCCGTGTTGCAGATTTCCCAGCCAGAGAAACAACCTGGCAGCGTCTATCCTGTCAAATCTCTTCAGAATTTTGAATGTCTCAATGAGATCACTTCTCATTCTTCGAAACTCCAGAAAAAAAAAAAGAGATGCAATTTACTCAGCCTCTCATCATAGTCCAACCCTTTAACCCAGTAATCAATCCAGTGAACCTTCTCTGTACTGCTCCAATGCAAGTATGTCCAACCTTAAATATGGTGACCACAACTAGGCACGGTACTCCAGGTGTGATGTCGCCATGCCCTGTAGAATTGCACCAGGAATTCCTTATTCTTGTACTTTAATCCCATTGCAATAAAGGGCAACCTGCCATTTGCCTTCCTAATTGTTTGCCATACCTGCAAACTAAGTTTCTGCATTCCTTGTACGAGGGCACCCAAGTCCTTCTGAACTCCAACATTTACAAGTTCCATGTGTTTGATAAAATATTCTGCTTTTCAATTCTCATTACCAACATGAATACCCTCACATTACCCTACTTTATCCTCCATCTGCCACCTTGTTGCCCACTACCTTAACTTCTCTATTTCTCTTTGCAGCATCTGTGTCCTCCTCACAGCTTACATTCCCACACAGCTTTATTTTATCAGCAAACTCTCCATCATTAATATACATTGTAAAGAGCAGAGGCTCCAGCATTACTCCTTGCAGTACTCCATTAGTCACAGCCTGCTAACTTGAAAATACTCCATTTATCCTCCTCTTTGCTTCCCGTACGCTAACTACTCCTCTATCCATGCTAATATATTATTTCTCATTCCATGACCCCAGTTTGCACATTAACCTTTCATGTGGCATCTTATCAAATGCATTTTGGAAATCAAGGTATACTGGAACTACTGCTTCTCCTTTATCTACCATATCAGGCACATCCGCCAAAAATTAATTTGTCAAAGATGATTTCTCGTTTGTGAAACATTGTCTGATCATGCCTTTCTAAGTGCATAGTTAAGAATTCCTTAATAAGAGATTCCAGTATTTTCCTGCTGTCAGGTTAAATGGCCTGTAGTTTCCCCCATTTTGTTCTCCTTCTTTTCCTCTATAGCAGCATAACATTTGCTAACATACTGCGCACTGGAATCTGGGGAATTTTGGAAAGTCATAGCCGGTGCATCCATTATCTCTGCAGCTTCCTCGTTCAGAAACCGAGAACAAAGAACATCAGGTCCAGGGGATTTGGTTTTAGTCTCTTAAGTTAAGGTATTTTCTCTGCAGTAGAGATAGTAGACAGATGACCAAAAGCTGGGTCAATGAGGTAGGTTTTTAGCAGCGTATTAAAGGAGGATAAGAAAGGTGGAGAGGTTTAGGGAGAGAAGTCTAGAGGTTAGGGTATATTTGCCTAACAGACAGACACTGGATTAACATTTTCCCGTTAGGGTGAAGAATCTTGGGAGATGCACAAGAACCAGGTTAGAAAGAGCACAGGAGTACATTAAATATTATGAGGCTGGAGGAGATTACAGAGATGGAGAGTGCTCGGTTTCCTCATTCAATATATTTTCATGGTGGAGATTTGGGTGCGGGACTTAAATCTCAAGTTGAGACAAGAGTTAGGTTTGCCACTGTCTGTATGAGGTGAATTCAAAGAACAAAGACTACAGCACAGGAACAGACCCTTCGGTCCTCCAAGCCTGCACCGATCATGTGTCCTATCTAGACCAACCGCCTGTATCCTTCTATACCCTGTTTGTTCATGTGCCGATCTAGATAAGTCTTAAAGGTTGCTAACGTATCTGCCTCAACCAGCTCACTTGGCAATGCACTCCAGGCCACCACCACCCTCTGTATAAAAAACTTCCCCTGCACATCTTCATTGAACCTTTCCCCCCTCACCTTGAACCTGTGCCCCCTTGTAATTGTCATTTCTGCCCCTGGGAAAAAGCCTCCAACTGTTCACCCTATCTATACCCATAATAATTTTATAAACTTCTTTCAAGTTGCCCCTCAGCCCCCGTCTCTCTAGGGAGAGCAATCCAAGTTTATTCAATCTCTCCTCTTGGCTAATACTCTCCATATCAAGCAACATCCTGCTAAACCTTTTCTGTACTCTCTCCAAAGCACCCACGTCCAGTATTCCCAAATGTGGCCTAACCAACGTTCTACATAATTTTCGAGCTTTTATACTCGATATCCCGTCCTATGAAGCATGCCATATGCTTTCTTCACCACCATTTCCACCTGTGCTGCCACTTTTAAGGATCTGTGGACCTGCACGCCCAGATCTGTGCTCCTGATGGTTCTGCCATTTATTTTATAGCTCCCACCTGAATTGGATCTACCAAAATGCATCGCCTCGCATTTATCATGGTTAAATTCCATCTGCCATTTCTCTGCCCAATTTTTCAGCCTATCTATATCCTGTTGTATTCTCTGACAATCTTCATCACTATCCGCAACTCCTGCAATCTTAGTACCATCTGCAAACTCGCTAATCAGACCCGCTACGTATTCTTCCAAGTCATCTATATTTTTACAAAGAACAGAGGTCCCAGAACTGATCCCTGCGAAACACCACTAGTTACAAACCACCATTCGAAAAAACACCCACCACTGCTACCCTCTGTCTTCTATGGCCAAGCCACTTCTGGATCCATTCAGCTAGTTCACCCGACCCCATGTGATCTAATCTTTTGCACTAGCCTGCCATGAGGGGCCTTATCAAATGCGTTACTAAAGTCCATGTAGACAACATCCACAGCCTTTCCCTCGTGTTAAGTGTGGGATGAAAATAGTTTCATTTTGATTATCGGAATACAGAATATATTGGTTTACTTTCTCTTTACCTTCTGCATCGCTGCACATAGGACATCATTCCCTTTATGGTACGGCACTTGGACTGAGCCCAGGAACTTCAGGTGAAATTTGTCTACCCAGTCGTTCTTTTCTGCTACTGCTGCTGAGAGAGAGGGAGAGAGAGAGAGAGAGAGAGAGAGAGAAGGGGAAAAACATGTATACATGTAGAATAAATGTGTTTATTTTACAGAATGTTTTTTTTTAAAATGCTCTACAGTTGCATAAGTTTACAAATGGAAACATGCTACAAGAGGGTTGAAATTATCTCTGATGTTGAACTGATAGAAAACACTTAACACATTTGAATAAACTATCTATCCATGCCTTCCTAACCTGGGTGTTAAGTCTAGTTTATCAACGTAGCACAAAGAGCAATTTGACACAAATGTGTTACAGGAGGCGGTTTTGGAAATTATTCACCACTCACGGCATACATTTTCTTCCCCAAACTCACTGATTGATTTGTGCATTAATAACAGCATTTTTAAAAATTCATTTTTCGGCATGTGGGCTTCGCTGGTTAGGCCAGCATTTATTGCCCATCCCTAGTTGCCCCTAAGGAAGGTGGTGCATTGTCTTCTTGAACCACTGCAGTCCCCGAGGTGTAGGTGCACCCAGTGTGCTGTTAGGGAGGGTGTTCCAGGATTTTGCCGTATTATTTTTTTGCCTCATTATTTTTTTTTCCAACAAGACCCTGGCACATTGCAATCAATCATTGGCTTCTGTACGATTCCAACAGCAAAAAAAGAAATGCCTTCCGCCTGAAGGGTTGAGCTAATCTCTTTCTTCCTCTCTGGAGGCTGACTGACCTGCTTGAGTTTTCTCCTTTCAAATTTCTGGCAGTGTGCAGATTGGTTGAAGTGCATTGCGTTACTACTCTTTGATCTTGCTGAAGTGAGGAATACCTGCAAAGTGTTCTTGTTCCACATTGACCTCAAGTGCATAGTACGCTGGGAAGATTCCGGTCTCACCCGTTCGCATATTGTAGGCATGATACCAGTAATCGTCAGCCTGAACGTCCACGAGGAGAGGGTCGTCCACCTCTAGCTCCAGTTCATCATCATGTCGAGGCACAAATCTATGTTGGTGACAAAAAGAGACTGTCAAAAAGGAAAGACAAGCCTTTCCTAGCACCAAGACTATAATGAAACAAAACCATGGTGGATTGTAACTTTGGTGAATTTACAGACCATCAGGACTATTGTACTATGGATAATTAGTCAAATTCAAATGTTTAAATCAAGTAGGCTGGTGGAATATTTAAAAGAAAATCTTGCATTTATGTAATGCCTTTCATGACCACTCAATATTCCAAAGCACTTGACAGCCAATGAAGTACTTTTGAAGTGTAGTCACTGTTGTAATGTTTTTTGTGATGTTGATTGAGAGATAGATATTGGTCAAGACACCAGAAATACCTCTCTTTTTCTTCTTCAAAATAGTGCCATGGGATCTGTCAACCTGAGAGGGCAGATGGGAACTCGATTTTAATGTCTGTCCAAAAGACGGCACCTCCAACATTCCCTCAGTACTACTGGCGTGTTAGCCTTTGGGGGGAAATCACAGTCAGTCCATTTGTATTAAGGCCCAATCAATGGTGTTTTCCTACTGAATTAAGTCAAATTCCACATTTTATTACCTAGTTCATAGTTTGTAACAAAAACAGAAGATACTGGACAATCTCAGCAGATCTGACAGCATTTGTGGAGAAGGGAGCTAACGTTTCGAGTCTGGATGACTCTGTCAAAGGTCATGGCTCGGAGCGATATTATAGAGATAACTTTTGGCTCTGGGAAGACAAAGGGTGGGATTCTCCGGTCCCGCTAGCCCCAGTGAAACTAGAGGCTATTAAAGAGCTGAAATTGAGCCAGTATGCAGAGCTGGAGTGCAGACTCAGAAATCCAGAGGATCAGAGTCTTGGGAGAGGAGATTGAAAACCTGGAGTTTTGCAGTCAGTGAGGCAGTCTAGGTTGGAGCAGCTTTGAGGGAAGCCAGAGGCTTGATCTTTAAAATTGGAAAGTTTGGAGTCCCTCATGAGGGAGACAAGAGTTTCAATGAGATTGGTTGACTCACTGTGTTTATTTAAATCCAGGTGAGTTGCTAGGAAATCCATGGGATATGACTTTGTTGCATGATATTTATTGTACTTGTGGTGTGTTTACTAAAGTATTCCCTTGCCCATCAGTTCACACGCACCTCATATTCACGCTAAATATTAGAGTATAAGATAGATATTGCAAACTTTTTGATCTTTCTGACCTTGAACAGTTATGTTTATTTTTATTTGTTAAAAACCTGTGGAATCTTGTGGCTTTATTCTCTTAGTAAGTGTCTTGAATATCAAATCTTTGTCTGCTGAAAACATTATTGGTAACTAAACAGAGGATGACAAAAAACTTAAGGGCTCGATCAAGGATCATAATACATTGTATTTCAAGAATTCTTTTCCATTTGCGTTCCATAATCCTGTCATTATTGCATGAAAACTGCAACTCAACATCCACATATCACATTGCCGAAATGTATTCATGATTCTCCTTTTAGTCAGAAAATCTTGTAGTTCATTGATCAAGGCAAAGTTTATGTGTTGATATTTTGGTATCACTAACCATGCCTTTCTAAAGTGAAATATGGATGTATTCTGCTGAATGGATTATTGCATGGGCCAGCCCTTTCATTGATCATTGTCAGCAGCAACACACATTTGTATAGCAGTTTTAATGTGGTAAAACATGCCCAGGTGCTTAACTATCGGACATTAATCAACACGGATTCAAACATGGATTTCAAAAGAGAACACCTACTGTCTGAAGAGAAAGATGTCTGAAGAATGTGGGGAATGTGGGGAAGGGGGTGCAACTAGCAGAGTTGCTCTTTCAGAAAGCCAGCACAGACACAATGGACCTAATGGCCTCCTTCTATGTTCTCACCATTCTATATAATTGCAGTTTATTATATAGACAAACATGACAGCCAATCTTACACAGCAAGATCACTCCAACATAAAAGGTACAACCAACCAATTAACTCAATGTTGGTGCTTTTGTCTGAAGGAGAACTATTAGGCAGGAGAAAACACAATGCTGCCTCAAATACTATCATATTATTGCTTCAATCCATCTCCCCGCACAAGCAAATAGGACTTTGAGACAGCTTGCATGATATCTAGGGGCTTTTCACAGTAACTTCATTGAAGCCTACTTGTGATAATAAGCGATTATTATTATTATGCTCAAGTCCTAAAATGAAGTCTGAAACCATAACTTCCTGACATTTATGTCGCAGCCAATCAAGCTGTTAAAATTACATGCTCGGCATTGGTAATAATCCTGCAGTCTATGGCAAGGTATAATTAGCCACTGGTTCAATTATTTAAAGCAAATCTACTGACAGTTCCAATTAATCATTACACACGTTATGCTTGATCTCAAATATATGCAATTTTAAAAAATTATTCAGTAGGATATTAGTATACAAATGCTAATGGTGTTCACCTCAAACTTTCTCTTTTTCCTGTTTTAAAGCCAGAATTCTCCCAATTCTAAAATAGGTTAGCTCCTCCACTAAAATAGCAAGGCAAGGGGGCTGTGGCAGAGTGGAGTGGGCTGAAAGCATGTGGTAGTCTGTATTAGGGGTATTACGGTACCTAGGTTGAGGCTGTAAGACCATTGGTGTGGGAGGTACCTGAGGCATGAAGATCATTGAGGAAGGCTGCCTGCTGGTTCCACCCAGCAAGGCGGAGTACAAGAGTCTGTGTCTCCCTAGCAGCCGCATTCTATACCTGCGCTGCTGGAGGAAACATCTAGTCCAATAAAGCCTTCAATTGTCATCCAATCTCCCTTCTGGAGTTATTGATCGAGCATCAATTTATTGGACTAGATTTAAAGAATGGAGCTCCGAATCAAGCCGGAGTGTCTGCAACTCAGCCCCCACGCGGCAAACTCAGCGGCAACCTTCACACTGGCTGGCGTGCTTCAAAGGGTACCTCAGGACGGTCACGACTGCACCTACGGAGGACCAGAAACTACAAGTTCTCCACGCAAGGGTGAGCCCAGAAATCTACACCCTCATCAAGGATGCAGACGATTTCAAGGCCGCGATGGCCCGGTTGAAAGGACACTACATTCGCCCAGTAAACCAGGTTTACGCCCGGCATCTGCTAGCGACAAGGCGACAAATCCCGGGGGAAATCGCTGGATGAATTCTACTGCTCGCTTCTGTGACTGCTCGCAAGTTTCAGCCAGCGACCACACTGACTTTTAATCCGTGATGCATTCGTTGCAGGTATGCTGTCCTCCCAAATCCGTCAGCGGCTGCTGGAGAAAGAGATACTAGGCCTCAAGGAGGCACGGGCCCTTGCTAGCTCCCTGGACGTGGCCTCCTGAAACGCCCGCGTGTACGTTCCCGACCTCGGGCCAGCCTCTTGGGCAGCGTGGAACTCACCCGCGGCCGACCCCGATGCATCCCCCATCAAGCATGTGCCGTGCGGCTACCAGGCAACCCCGGGGGGGCTCCACTGTTATTTTTGCGGGCAAGCCAAGCACCCCCTGCAGCGCTGCCCGGCCCGCTCCTCCATCTGCAAAGTTTGTGGCAAAAGGGTCATTTTGTGGCAGTATGCCAGGCCCGGGCGGTCGCCGTTGTCTACGGAGGCGAAACGGGGCCGCCACTACAACTCTCTCCACGGGCCATGTGCGGGCCGCGGGCGCCGCCATCTTCTTTTTCCCCAGCCATGTGCGGGCCCCGTGCGCCGCCATCCTGTTCCTCAGGGACCACGTGCGATGCATGAGCGCCGCCATCTTGCCCACCCCCAGCCATGTGCGACCCGTGGGTGCTGCCATCTTGTCTGGAGTCTCAGGACCCCAATTCGGATGACCACACACCACCCGAGGAAAATCTCCAATTTGTACCACGACTCGCCTCGGTGACCCTGGACCAGTCTCGGCCCCGAACACTCTCGACCGCGACGACGATCGTACTCATCAACGGGCGCAAAACATCCTGCCTGATCGACTCCGGGAGCACAGAGAGCTTCACACACTCCAACACTGTAAGGCGCTGTTGTCTTCCCATTCACTCAGTTAACCAAAAAATCTCCCTGGCCTCCGGGTCTCACACATGTAGAGATCAAGGGGTTCTGCGTAGCGAACCTCACGGTCCAGGGAAGGGAATTTATAAATTTCCGACTTTACGTCCTCCCTCACCTCTGCGCTGCCACGCTCCTGGGGTTGGACTTCCAATGCAACCTCTAGAGCTTAACTTTTAAATTCGGCGGCCCGATACCCTCACTGTCTGCAGCCTCACGACGCTCAAGGTCGACCCGCCTTCCCTTTTTGCGAACCTCACCCCGGATTGCAAACCCGTCGCCACCAGGACCAGACGGTACAGTGCCCAGGACCGGACCTTCATTAGGTCGGAAGTCCAGCGGCTACTGAAGGAAGGTGTTATCGAGGCTAGCAGCAGCCCCTGGAGAGCTCAAGTAGTGGTTGTAATGACCGGGGAGAAGCACAGGATGGTCATCGATTATAGTCAGACCATCAACAGGTATATGCAGCTCGATGCGTACCCTCTCCCCCGCACATCTGATTTGGTCAATCAGATTGGAAAATACAAGGTCTTTTCCACGGTGGACCTCAAATCTGCCGACCACCAGCTCCCCATCCGCACGGACGACCGCAAGTACACTGCATTCGAAGCAGATGGGCGGCTCTACCACTTCCTAAGTGTTCCCTTTAGTGTCACAAATGGAGTCTCGGTCTTCCAACAGGAGATGGACTGAATGGTTGACCAGTACGGTTTGCGGGCCACGTTCCGTACCTCGACAATGTCAGCATCTGCGGCCACGACCAGCAGGACCACGACACCAACCTCCGCAAATTCCTCCATAACGCAAAAACCCTTAACTTGACCTACAACAAGGACAAATGTGTGTTCAGCACCGACCGTCTAGCCATCCTCGGCTACGTAGTGCATGATGAAGTCATAGGCCCAGATCGCGAACGCATGCGCCCCCTCGTGAAGTTTCCCCTCCCCCACTGCTCCAAGGCCCCGAAACGCTGCCTGGGATTTTTTTCATATTACGCCCAGTGGGTCCCCCATTATGCAGACAAGGCCCACCCACTAATCCAATCCTCAGTTTTCCCCCTGTCGGCAGAGGCCCGCCAGGACTTCAGCCACATAAAGGCGGATATCGCAAAGGCCACGATGCACGCAATCGATTAATCCCTTCATTTCAAAGTCGAGAGCGACGCGTCCGACTTTGCTCTGGCGGCCACCCTCAACCAAGCGGGCAGGCCCGTGGCCTTCTTCTCACCCACCCTCCATGCTTCAGAAATCCATCATTCCCCTGTGGAAAAGGAGGCCCAGGCCATAGTAGAAGCTGTGCGGCACTGGAGGCATTACCTGGCCGGCAGGAGATTCACGCTCCTCACTGACCAACGGTCGGTAGCTTTCATGTTCGATAATGCACAGCAGGGCAAGATAAAGAACGATAAGATCTTACGGTGGAGGATCAAGCTCTCCACCTACAACTATGAGATCCTGTATCGTCCCGGGAAGCTAAACGAGCCTCCTGCCACCCTATCCTGCGGCACATGTGTCAACGCACAAGTGGACCGACTCCGAGCCCTCCATGAGGACCTCTTCCACCCAGGGGTCACTCGATTCTTCCATTTTATCAAGACCCGCAACCTGCCCTACTCCCTCGAGGGGGTCAGGACCGCCACCAGGAACTGCCAAATCTACGCGGAGTGCAAGCCGCACTTCAACAGGCCAGAGAAAGAGCACCTGATAAAGGCTTCCCGTCTCTTTGAACGCCTCAGTATGGATTTCAAAGGGCCCCACCCCTCCACCGACCGCAACACATACTTCCTGAACGTGATTGACGAATACTCCCGGTTCCCATTCGCCATCCCCTGCCCCGACATGACCGCAGCCACCGTCATAAAAGCACTCCACAGTATCTTTACCCTGTTCGGTTTGCCCGCCTACATACACAGCGATAGGGGGTCCTCCTTCATGAGCGACGAACTGCGTCAATTCCTGCTCAGCAAGGGCATTGCCTCGAGCAGGATGACCAGTTATAACCCCCGGGGAAACGGACAGGTAGAGAGGTAGAACGGAACAGTCTGGAAGACTGTCCTACTGGCCCTACGGTCCAGGAATCTCCCAGTCTCCCACTGACAGGAGGTCCTTCCGGATGCTCTCCACTCCATCCGATCACTGCTGTGTACCACGACAAACGAAACACATCATGAACGTCTCCTTGTCTTCCCTAGGGAGTCCTCCTCCGGGACCTCGCTCCTAACATGGCTGGCGTCTCCTGGACCCATTCTGCTCTGCAAACACATGCGGGCGCACAAGTCGGACCCATTGGTAGAGAGGGTCCACCTCCTTCACGCTAACCCTCAGCACGCCTACATGGCGTACCCCGACGCCCGACAGGATACGGTCTCCCTACAGGACCTGGCACCCACTGGATCCTCCCCCACGCTCCCCACGCTCCTCCCCACCCCCACCCACCGGCACATCTCATGGCTGCCTCCTTTCCAGGAGGATCGGTTCTTCCACTGGTCCCATCCAGGGGTGATGAAGCTACCGAAGAAGCCAAAGTCACGCTCCCGGAATCATGGATGCCCGAGGCGGCGCCTTCATCACCGCCGAAACTGCGACGATCACAGAGGACGACCAGGGCCCCCGATCGACTAATTGCTTCATTCTGACATGGACATGTAAAATTAATACTGTAAATAGGCAGCACGGTAGCATTGTGGATAGCACAATTGCTTCACAGCTCCAGGGTCCAAGGTTCGATTCCGGCTTGGGTCACTGTCTGTGCGGAGTCTGCACATCCTCCCCGTGTGTGCGTGGGTTTCCTCCGGGTGCTCCGGTTTCCTACCACAGTCCAAAGATGTGCAGGTTAGATGGATTGGCCATGATAAATTGCCCATAGTGTCCAAAATTGCCCTTAGTGTTGGGTGGGATTGCTGGGTTATGGGGATAGGGTGGAGGTGTTGACCTTGGTTAGGGTGCTCTTTCCAAGAGCCGGTGCAGACTCGATGGGCCGAATGGCCTCCTTCTGCACTGTAAATTCTATGATAATCTATGATAATAGTTGTGTAATGTAATAAGGCAAAACACGGTACCACTGTATGACGCGAGACTACCACCCCCGCTGGACTCCTTTTTTAACAGGGGGTGAATGTGGTAGTCTGTATTAGGGGTATTACGGTGCCTATGTTGAGGCTGTAAGACCATTGGTGTGGGAGATACCCGAGGCATGAAGATCATTGATGAAGGCTGCCTGCTGGTTCCGCCCAGCAAGGCTGAGTATAAGAGTCTGTGTCTCCCCAGCAGCCGCATTCGATACCTGCACTGCTGGGGGAAACATCTAGTCCAATAAAGTCTTTAATTGTCATCCAATCTCGCTTCTGGAGTTATTGATCGAGCATCAAAGCATTAACTGATTACACTTGTATCATACAGTGTAATGTTATTAAGAGCATAGTCCCCAAGGTAAAGTGTCTGACTAATGCAGTCTGCGAAATGATAGTTCATGACGTCATAAATAGTGTAAAACCATGTATCCTTTTAACTAGAATAGAATTTATAACAGAGTAACTGGATATTCATTTCAACAGTTTAATGCCAGTAGACTGGTGACTCAGGTCAGAGCATGCAATGTCAGTAGAATAGATCTCAAATTGGCTGCACCACAAAGGTGTGTTTAAAGATGGCTACTCAAGACGGCTGGAAGGTGGGAAGTGGTGTTCCATAGGAATCTGTGTTCAGACTACTGTTCTTTACCATTTACTTAAAATGATTTTGGCTGAGGAATCAGGGGCGTGATTCTCCGACCCCCCACCGGGTAGGAGAATCGCCGAGGGCCGGCGTGAATCCCTCCCCCGCCCTGTCCCGAATTCTCCACCACCAGAGATTCAGCGGGGGCGGGAATCGCAGCGTGCCGGTCGGCGGAAATTGCGCCGGTCGGCGGGCCCACCCCCGGCGATTCTCCGGTCCGCGATGGGCCGAAGTCCCGCCGCTGTCAACCCACGCCAGCCGGTGTGGATCGAACCACCTTTCGAACGGCGGGACAAGGCGGCGCGGGCGGGCTCCGGGGTCCTGGGGGGGGCGCTGGGCAATCTGGCCCCCGGGGGTGCCCACACAGTGGCCTGGCCCGCGATCGGCGCCCACGATCCGCGGGCGGGCCTGTGCCGTGGGGGCACTCTTTTCCTTCTGCCTTCACCATGGTCTTCACTATGGCGGAGGTGGAAGAGACCCCCTCCACTGCACATGCGCGGGGATGCCGTGCGCGGCCGCTAACGCTCCCGCGCATGCGTCGCACGGCAAAGTCATTTCCACGCCAGCTGGCAGGGCGCCAAAGGCCTTTCCCGCCAGCCGGCGGGGCATAAATCAGTCCGGCGCGGGCCTAGCCCCTCCAGGTAAGGTGTAGGGCACCTAAAATGGTTGATTCCCGATTAATTTGGCCAAACCCCGATGTAAAATGGCGAACTGAAAAGGCTGATGGGAAAATCAGCCAACAGGACACAAACGGACAGCTGCAGACAGAACAGTGTATTCGGCTCTGGGGAAGTCGGCCCAGACCGATACCTGCAACCATTAGCAGCACATCAACCCAGCCACCTGCAGTTTAATCGGCGATCCCCGGGAACAATTGCTACAAATTAGCAACTGAAAGCCGATCCAGACCTCTCGGCGCCAGCAGTGGCCGAGACAAAGACAGGTGGACGACCACCCCCCGATCAAGGAATCGCCCCATTATTGGAGCATATCGAACCCAGTGATTGGGACCAAGTCCAATCACTTGGGACCAGGGTCACGGTCCGCCTCGAGAGGCGGGAAGTCCTTGGGAACTATAAAGATAGGGGCCAAGTTCAGATCGACCCTTCTTCTCCTACCCGCAACCTTCGAGACCCTTCGGCGAAAGAACAAGCAAGTCTTACTCCAGCGATCGCTACCAGATAGGTGTTCCAGACTATCGACCCGTACCAGCCTTTTTGAATCCCGCAGGCTAGACCCACTTCGATAAGCCACTCGTTTCCCTGCCCTGGTGGGCCATCACCAAAGTTAAGTATTGGCCTTTAGTGGTCGGTAATAGTCTAGAGGTAGTATTATTGTATAAGTATTTATTACTGTATATAATAAATGATCGTTGATTTAACATTTACTAAGCGGTGTACTGTATTATTAATCATTACTTGAGCTTGAACCACGTGGCGGTATCAGAAAGATACCTGGCGACTCGTGAGTAAAGGTTACAGTGTTAGAGCTAATAAAACTAAGGCTAATAAGAGCAACAAAGGGCTCGGCCCCTCAAGATGCGGAGAATTCCGCACCTTTTGGGCGGCGCGATGCCGGACTGATTCGCGCCATTTTTGGCGCCGGTCGGCAGACATCGCGCCGATTGCGGAGAATCCCGTCCCTGAAGTACATCCTCTCTTTCATTATCTATGGGTGAAATTTTTCCCAGAAGTTCAGTGTATCAGGTTCAGAGTGAAAAATGGCATGCATTTCTCCAGATGCACAGCCGTGGTTGCACTCCAGATTTTCTGGCGCTTAGTACACAGAGAATCTGGAGTGAGGTTTGCGACCTGTGGGGTGGGGCCTAATGGAGCCAGCCTTTTCCACAGAGATTGGGCGTCATCATTAGAGGGTGCTCCAATCTCAAAGTTGCATTTAAGATGCCCCATTCCCCTCCACCATGGAGTTCAGGACCCTCCGTCCCCATCACATTACCTACATTCGGGCACCCTTCCAGATCCCCGCAAGCATGGAGCTCTCCCGTCTTTCTCACCCCCACTATGGGGATCAGGGTTCTCCCCTCTCTCTCCCCTCCCCCCCCCCCCCCCACTACCCTGCCAATGAGGGTTATCCCCTTGCCAGAGCCTTCTTGGCACTGTCCCTTTGGTGTTCCCCTTGATGCTACCATGGGGCACTACCAGGGTGCCCAGGTGCATTGCCCAACCTTGCCCCTCAACCACTTGGACCACCAGACACCTACGTACTCCCAATGTGGTTATCACTTTTGAAATCCAGTAGTGATTTGTGCCAGGGTGATGACACGCCGCCAGGGAGGGAGGATAAGTCGGGGGCAGATGTTACGGCATCAAGCTCATAAGTTATATTATATGTATTAAATGTATGGAAATCAGGTTGATGCCCTCGTTGATTACCGATGGAAGGCGGCGGGGGGGGGGGGGGGGGGGGGGGGGAATTTTAAACTGAGATCTCTCCGGCGCAAATTCCATTTTTGGTCACTCGTAAGATGTAGTGGCCATTACAGGATTTGCGGCAGCGGCAAACGGGGGTATAAGATAGCACCCTATGTGTTTACGTAAAGCTGTATCTGTCATGGTTCAGTGGCTAGCACCCTTGCCTCTGAGTTGGAAAGTTGCGAGTCCAGATCCCACTGGAGAAATTTCAGAACAAAAATCTGTGTCTGAGGTACTGTGTTTAGGTTGAGATATTAAAGCAAGGCCCATTTGTCCCACAGCAGGAGTGTTCTCACTGGTATGCTGGCCAATATTTATTCCGCAACCAATATCACAAAAGAAATTCCAGGCTATCTGATCATGATTATATTGCTGTTTGTGGGAGCTTACTGTGCACAGAGTGGATGCCAAATATTTACATTACAACAGTGACTACACTTCAAAAACAACTCAATTGGTTGTAAATGGAAAGTCGAGGCCAGGAAAGGTGCTGCATAAATGCAAATCTTTCTTTTGTGCATGCTTTTTCTCCAGTTTCGATTTCCCCCTTATCCTTTTATTCATACACGTGGTTTTATTATTGAGTAATATCTACCTGATATTTAATTAAATATACTTCTCCTGAACTCTATCAATCACCTTTTTAAAGATTCCCTATTGCTGCTCTATCTTTGTCAATAGATTTTCCAGTAATTTCCTTAGATCCTTCCTCATCCCAGATAATTGCTATTTTCCACAACCTATTGCTTTGCTCTTTGACTTAGTTATCTGAGAGCTTTATCATATTGTGATTTTGGACAATATTTCATCATATCGTAACAGTAGAAATTGCAATCAGCACATTGTAACAGTGGAAATTGCAATCAGCTTTGTTCTCATACAAACACTTAAAGTTTATGATAAAATAGCACTGAATTTGGTAAAAAGGCTCTAAGTGCTCAACAAGAAAAGTATTGTGATAAATGTAGAAATTGTTACATATTATATTTCATATTTGTGGCAGTAATTAAATTAAAAACCCTGGTTTAAAATACATGCACGCAGCGTGTCTACTAAAACTGTAATTAAGGAGTCAGAAAAGGTGAGGTCATGTTTGATTTTAACTAGTTACTTGTTTACAGAGAGATGGCTAATGGGATATTGTTTTGATTGCTGGAAATTAGATAGTTTGTGAGGGATTGTATTTAGCTCTAGATAAGCAGGTAAAGGGGTGTCTTAGTGGGATACAAATTATGTAATTAATGGGAGGAGCCAGGTCTGTCTGTCATTTGCAATTTTAACAAATGCTGTTAGGTTGAGTAGATTATCAGAAGGATTTTCAGGTTGTTCCTGAAAAGGGACTCTCACTCTAAAGGTCTGCACAGATAAGCAAGTAACCTGTTTTGTCAACTTTATTGATAAGTGACAATTGAACTGCATTGGATTGCTTAATTGGAATTAATGGCAGGTGTAGATACTGAGTTAAAGTTTTTCCTTTTATTTAATAACGGTCTAACTGTTAATTGTAAAGCTAGTTATTTTATGTTAACTTTGTTAATTCTGTGTTTCAATTAAAGTTGTTTTAACATCAAATATATCTATTGGTCAGAGTCATCACTCCTGGGGTGAAGTATCCTTTCTTCACAGTTCTACAAATTGAAAGGTGATTTGGCGTTCTCGTCTGGTATCCTAACAAAAGTTGGGGTCTGGTCCAGTTTCCTAACAATTACAATGTATTACAATGACAAAGTTGTCATTCTTTGACTGCTGCCTCACAGCTCCAGGGTCCCGGGTTCAATTCCAGCCTCGGGTGACTGTCTGTGTGGAGTTTGCACTTTCCTCCCATATCTGCGTGGGTTTCCTCCGTGGTGCTCCAGTTTCCTCCCACAGTCCAAAGATGTGCAGGTTAGATGGATTGGCCATGATAAATTGCCCCTTTGTGTCAAAAAGATTAGGTGCGGGTACTGGGATAGGGTGGAGATGTGGGCTTACGTATGGTGCTCTTTCCAAGGGTCGGTGCCGACTGGTTGGGTCAAATGACCTCCTACTGCACTGTAGGGATTCTATGATTATAACTGTGTTATTTTAGTACAGGCTTTAAGAAGCGTACCAATTATAATTTCCACCCTGCAGTGTTATGAACATCGTGTGCAGAAACATACTATCCTAAGTTAATGTGAGACAGTAAACAGTTATAATATCACATTTATAATTACACCGATTTCTCAAGGAATGAATAACATTGATTCACTGAGCATGAAGTTACTGTATCCGACTGTAGTGAATCGTCAACAAGACGTTGGTTGTAATATGATTTAATTCACGACTCATCTCATTTTTTGAGATTGCAGGTACCGACCTTCCCGCTCCTGCCACCTCGGGGGATACAGGACAGGGTAGTTTCTAGAATATGGGTGGGAGAGGGGAAGGTATCAGATATCTATCAAGAACTTATGGAGTCGGAGGAAGTGGGAAGACGAGCTAGGGAAGAGATAGAGGCGGGTTTGTGGGCGGATGCCTTAAGCAGGGTTAACATATCCTCATCATGTGCCAGGCTTAGCCTGATACAGTTCAAGGTAGTCCACTGGACACACATGACGGTGGCCCAGATGAGCAAGTTTTTTTGGGTAGAGGACAGGTGTGCGAGGTGCGAATCATGTCCACTTGTTTTGGGCATGCCTGCAGCTTATAGGGTTTTGGCAGGGGATTGCTAAGACTATGTCCACTGTACTTAAACACGGGTGGTGTCGAGTCCAGAGGTGCCGATCTTTGGAGTGTCGGAAGAGCCGGGAGTTCAGGGGGCCGAAAGAGGCTGACGTCTTGGCCTTTGCCTCCCTGGTAGCCCGGAGACGGATCCTGCTAATGTGGAGGGACTCAACGCCCCCGAAATTAGGGGGTGAAATTAGGGTTAGCGACATGGCTGGGTTTCTCATGTCTCGAGAAAATAATGTTTGCCCTAAGAGAGTCAATGTTAGGGTTCACTCGGAGGTGGCAGCAGTTCGTTGACTTTCTCTGAGAAAATTAAAAAGTCAGCAGAAGCAGAAATCAAAGGGGGGGGGGGAGGGGGGGTTAGACTATTGTTTTATTGGTTGGGGTGTGAAGGTGGTGATGGGGATGGAAATGTTTATTGTACCATGTTTATGTTGCTGTTATTGTTATTATGAAAATTACAAATACCCTAATAAAAATATATATTTTTTAAAATTCACGACTCATCTCAAAGGTAATCCAAATAATTCTGTGCAGATTCTCTTTAACTGGTGAGGAAGACTGCAACAAACAGCTAATTTTATATTTGTTCTTATTAAAGAGCTCCATGGAGTGCCACTAGTGGTTACAATAGTCTCTGTACAAATTTATTTTTTTGTGAGATGAGGGAGTTGCTGGTCAGGCCAGCATATATTGCTAGCTGCTCTTGATAACGTGGTGGTGAGATGCCTTTTTGAACCATTGTAATCGAGAAAGTACAAGAAAGCACATTGGGAGAATAATGTGTTTAAAAGCAATGACAGTGCAGGACAACAAAGACCCAGGCAGAGGTTGGGGAAAATGCAAAAAGGGACATATCTAATGTTCTGGATCACAAACAGGTCACCAACACTGGAAGTGGTGCAACTCTATTTTATTATAAGGTTAACTATATTAACATACTTGAACTGTGGGTAAATGCAATACCAGCTTTAACTGTTGACCCTTGCCTAGTCCTAACCAGGTGATGCACGCAGCACATGGTGAATGTCTGTGTTGCAGGCTGTGAGCTCTGTGCTCTGAGCTGGCTGCTACTAGAATGAGCGGGAACTCTCCTGTCCCCTGTCTTTAGAGTGTGTGTGCTCTCACTGGTGATTGGCTGCGGTGTTGTGTATGTTGATTGGTTCCACTGCATGTCCATCAGTGTGTGTGTGTGTCTGCACCATGATATACTGGTGTATATTATGACAATATCCAAATTAAAACAGAAGTAGGAACTACAGAACCCGAACATCTGAAGGTAATGACCATAAGATATAGGAGCAGAATTAAGTCATTCGGCCCATCAGGTCTGCTCCGCCACTCATGGTTGATATGTTTCTCATCCCCATTCTCCTCCCTTCTTCACATAACCCCTGATAAACGCAGGGATAATGTAGCCTGGCCAATCCACAGTAACCTGCACATCTTTAGACTGTGGGAGGAAACCCACACAGACATGGGGAGAATGTGGAAACTCCACAGCCTGTCATCCAAGACTGGAAATGAACCTGGGTACCGAGCGCTGTGAGGCAGCAGTGCTAACCACCGTGCCGCCAATTTTTCTTCACTCTAGTTTGGGGTTGCCCTATTAACGTAAGAATTGGCTAACGGGAGTGGCGTTGAAAGGTTGACTGCAGCTCATTATAATAGTTTTTGTCCTTGGAGAAAGAGCTTAGAGTTCTTGTTTTGTTCAAGTTTAGGTTTAGTAGAAATAGATTTTAGTTGTTCACTCTGCTTTTATCTGGATAAGTGTTTGGGCATGAAAGTAACGGAGGGTGAAGATGAGTGGGCGGGGGGACAATATCTGCTGACAGTGACTGCAGATTTTTCTTTGTTTAGTCTTGCGAGTTGGTTTGGTGCCATCTTGGGTGGACCTGGTTGCTGTACCTTTTGCATTTGTGTTGGGCAATCCCTCTTGGTGGAAATGGTCGACTCCATAAGGTGGGGTGGGAGGCCCCCAGTTCGTCTGGTCACGAGGAATGTCAGTGGTTGAATGGCCCAGTCAAAAGGTCGAGAGTATTTACTCACCTTAAAAGTTTAAATTTCGAAGTGGTGTGTTTGCAGAAGACTTGCTTGCGGGTTAGGGACCAGACAAGGCTATGGAAGGGGTGGGTGGGTCATGTTCTTCATTCGGTCTTCAATGTTTGGGCCCGGGATGCGGCAATATTAATTAATAAAAGGATTCCGTTTTCCGTTGCTAAGAGGTTGGCCGACCCCAATGGCAGACATGTTATAGTCAGTGACTCTTTGGCGGGCACTTTGGTGGTTCTAGTTAATATCTGTGCTCCAAACTGGGACAATAGGAAATTCATGAATAATTTGCTGGCTTCCCTCCACAATTTGGATTTGCATTGGTTAATTGTGGTGGGGACTTAAATTGTGTTCTGAACCCTAGTCCAGATTGGTCCAAGTCCAAATCTCTGATTCCATCAGTGTTGGCCAGAACTTTGTTGTTTTACATGGTACACATGGGAGGGGGGAGGGGAAAGAGATCCTTGGTATTTTCTGCACCCAGGTGGTATAGGTTTTTCACTTTTCCCACACGTGCATCATGTATACTCCCCGATCGATTTTTTTCGTGGCGGATAGTTCGCTCCTTCCTTTTGTGAGGGTGGATGTTACTCAGCGATTGTGATTTTGGACCATGCCCCGCACTTTTGTTTGATTCGGCACTAGAGTTGGATCCCTCCAAGCGCCCACCATAGATTGGACACGGCATGACTGCAGACAAGAAATTGTGTGAACGCATGTCAACTGCCATTGGGGAATATATAAGATGTAATAAAAGTGGGTCAATCTCACCTTCTATGCTGTGGGAAGCTGTCTCCGCTCATGTTTACCTTGGCGATAGAACCGCTTGCTCTAGCACGGAGGTTCTTGGTTAACTGGAAGGGGACTCTGGGAGGGGTGGAGCATATGGTCTCCCTTTATGCGGATAACCTACTTCTCTATATTACAGACACAATACCATCTATGGAACAAAAAATGAAGCTGCTTAGGAGTTTTGGCTCCTTCTCTGGGTATAGGTTGAACTTGGCTACGAGTGAAAGCTTCCCGGTCAATCCACTGTGAAGGAAAGCCTAACCGAGGATGCTACCTTTTCATCTTGCCAAGCCTACCTTTCATTATCTGGGGGCCTGGGTGGCTCACAAGTGGGCCTCACTTCATAAATTAAATTATACCAGTCTAGTTGATGGTGTCAAGGCAGTCTTACAGAAGTGGGATAACCTTCCCCGGTCCTTGGTGCGCAGGCTTCAGACTATTAAAATGAACGTCCTCCTGAGATTTTTATTTATTTTTCCAATGTCTCCCCATTTTTTCTCTCCAAGTCCTCTTTTGGTTAAAGATCAATAAATTAACGTCCTTTTTTATTTGGGTGGTTAAGACTCGAAGGATCCGTGGGGTTCTGTTGCAGAGAGATAAGCAATCTGGGGGTTTGGCTCTACCCACTCTATTATTCTACTGTTGGGCAGCCAATATTCGGAATGTATTGTTGTGGCTCAGTGGTTCCGTATGGGGTCAAATGGAAGCGAGCTTCTGCACAGTTTCTAGGTGCAATAGTGATCGCATTGTTGACTTTCTCTCCAGTACAATTTTCCCTCAATCCAGTTGTGGTGTCCACCCTGAGAATCTGGAAAAGGTTCAGGCAGCATTTTAAGCTTTGTTCTTTGCCTCCGCTTGCCCCACCTGCAATAACCACCTTTTTATGCCTGCGGGTTTGGATTCGACATTTAAGTCTTAGGAGGGGAAGGGTTTGGAGCATTTGGGGGACCTGTTCTGCGGAGGGGAGGTATGCTAATTTCAAGAAGCTGACGGAAAAATTCCAACTGCCTCGTTCCAAGTTTTTCAGGTCACAAATGTTTGCCACCCTCTTCCCTGTGAAGAGGATTTTGTCTTTGGCCGGGTCTGGTGGGGGACTATTTTGAGCATATACGGCCATATCCTCTCAGCAGAGTCATCCCCGTTGAGTGAGACGAGTGTGAAATGGGAGGAGGACTTGGGTCCCATTTTGGACGATGAGGTATAGAGTGAGGCCTTCACGGTCAACTCCACATCTTCATGTGCTCGGTTACCTCTGATCAACTTCAAGGTGGTGCATAGGGCTCATCTGACTAAAGCGAGGATGAGTAGATTTTTCTCTGGAGTGGAGGACAAATGTGAGCGTTGCTCTCGGGGGCTGGCTAACCACATTCATATGTTCTGGTGATTTCCCAGGTTGGTGAGCTTTTGGGCCTCTTTCTTCAACACCATGTTGGAAATACCAAATATTGATTTAGATCCTTTTTCGCTGGTGGCCATTTTTTGGGTATCAGACTTGCCAGACAGGGGTGAAGGTGGACGTCCTCGTTAATAGCTCAGAGACGAGTTCTGCTTGGGTGGAGGTCTCCTATCCACCCAGTGCCTTGGCTTGCTTCGGTGACCCTGTCTTTCTTATATTTGGAGAAGGTTAAGTAAACCATTTGAGGGTTGGTGGAAGGGATCTACCTAAGATGGCAGCCATTCATTTCCTTTTTTAAAGAGCTGGTCACCGTTAGCATTTAGGGCATTCAATATGCACTTTTGCTTGTTGGTCTTGTTCTTTAATTTTGTAACTTGGGTTAATTGTTTTATATTATTTTGTTTATTATTGAAAAAATTTAATAAACATATTTAGAATAGAAAAGTAATTAACAGAGGCAATACAGTTATAAATGGTCACAGGAATTTATAATGGAGAATAATGACATAAAGACGACTGGTTTCGATTTGGTATATTTGTGAAAAATAAGTGATAGAAAATCAATGCTTGCTTCTGTTAACTTTGAGAAGCCAATTTGCTCTCAGTTGTCTTATACTATCATGAATAGTGTAAATCTACACTAAAATGTGACAAAAATATATGAAATCAAGCTGTTTATTTAGGAAGTGTCTGCAACTGTAATACTTTTAATATATTTAGATAGATATAAATAATCATTTTATCAACGCATTCAGACAGATTGAAGCAGTCTCTGTTTAACTTTTGAAGCATACAGTTAAATACATGGAGGGAAATGGATGCCATACTGTGGCTAATGGCAGAGAGATACGTGGGTCATAACCATTACTGAAGTATGAGGGTAGTTACCCCTGGTAGACACTGGAAATCTGTAACCGGTTCTCAACAGCTGTTCTCGATGAGAAAGGGATATAGTATTGTCCAGTTAGAAGAAAAACGTCAAGAATCTTCAACATATCTTGGAGAAGCGAGTGAATGGAATTCTTGCTGAAGGATATCAGGCAGATTGGCATTCTCCTCAGTTGAGCAATTTTGTGGTTTCTCACCAGAATACCGAGTATCCTAATAGCCTAGAAACTAATGTGGAATCTTGCTGGTGGTTCTTTGATCTGAACTTCCCTCATATTGTATGTTCTGGAACGCTACAGAATAATAAAGAAAGAACTTGGGATTTCCAGAGAAGCTTTTGCCACCTCAGGACATCTTAAAAGATATTTCCAGCTAATTAAATAACATTAAAATGTTTCCTAACAGGGGTAACACTACCTGCCCACAAACAGCAATGTGATAGTGCCCACTTCATTGGCAACCCTTCCACAAATATTCACTCTCTCTACCACCGACCTGTGGTGGTATCAGTGCGTACCATCTACAAGATGCACTGCAGGTACTCACCAATGTTCCTTCAGCAGCAACTTCCAAACCCATGACCGCTACCATCTAAAGGAACAAGAGCAGCAGATACATGGGAACATCACCACCTGGAGGTTCCCCTCCAAGCCACTCACTGATTTGGAAATATATTGTCATTTCTTCACTGTTGCTTGGTCAAAATCCTGGAACACTCTCCCTAACAGCACTGTGGCTGGACTTACACCTCAGGACTGCAGCAGTTCACGAAGGCAGATCACCACCACCCTCAAGGAAATTAGGGTTGGACAAGAAATACTGGCCTAGCCAGTGATGCCTACACCTCGTAAAAAAATAATTTAAAAAAATTATGTTTCAGCGATATTGGTTGAGGGACAAATATTGGCCACAACTCGGGGAGAATTCCCCTGCTCTTCTTCAAAGTCAGGAGCAACTGGTAGTGTCATGAGGAATATCGTGGATGATGACAGGCCTTGGGTTTCAGACCCATAATTCGGGTCAGGTGTGGAGTTAATTTGAAGATATTCTCAAAACAAAAAGCAAGGAAAGTGATAACAACTTACACTAAAAGCAGACAAATTGAATTGGAGCCTACAACGCTAGTTAAACATGAGCACAGATACATGCACCGTGGGAATCCAAATGGCCTCTTTCTGTATTTGTTAAATGCATTGGTTCTTACCTGAATACTGCTCTGTGTGTTTGATCTCTTTCTTCTCCATTTATTGTACATGAGTACAATCCGAAGGATTCTGCACCTAAGTTACAGAAACAAGCACATGTAAACTTAAGAAGTGAAAAGCAGTTTCTGTGTCAATATATTGGAGATAACTATACCCCGTGCCCACTTCTCTTTAGGCTAATATTCTGCTCGGTTATTCTCTGTACGCGTACATCTTCACTCCAAAGGTTCAATGAGAATATGACTGACCGGATATTCCTCAACTCCACTTTCCTGCCTTATCGCCAAAACTCCTCGCCCCCCCCCCCCCCCCCACCCGCCCGCCCCCCCACCAAAAAAAAAAACTATTGAGTACCGCTAGCCTAAATATTGAGCCCAGGCAGAAAATGGCCTTTAAGGAGCCGAGTGGTCCTGTTAATCGTGTATGGGATGGGAGTGTCATTAACGAGGCAAACATTTGCTACCTGGACCAATTGCCCTCGGGAAGATGGTGGGTGAGCTGCCTTCTTGAACTGCTGCAGTCCATCTGGTGTAGGTGCTGTTAGGGAGGGTGATGGTGTTCCCATGCATCTGCTGCCCTTGCCCTTCTAGGTGATCCAAGTCCCTGGGTGGAAGGTGCTATTGAAGGAGCCTTGGTGGGTTGCTGCAGTGCATCATTACAGTGTTCTTTATGACAATAAAGATTCTTATAAAATACTTCAGCTTTGTCTTTTGCACTAATGTGTTCGGCCCCTCCATCATTGAGAATGAGGTGTTTGTGGACCTTTCTCCCTATATTAGTTGTTTAATTGTCCACCACCAGTCACAATTGGATGTGACAGGTCTGCAGGAGTTTGACCTAATTTCTTAATTGTGGGATTGCTTAGTTCCGTCTGCAACATACTGCTTCCACTGATTGGCATGTCGGTAACCTCACCAGGTTAGCATCTCATGCCTGGTGCTGCTCCTGGTCCCCAAGTTGGGAACTGAGTGCTCCTCCTGCTGATTGGAATTCGAGGCATGGGAGAGCCGTGTGACTTCCATTTAATGATTGAGCCATCACAAAATTCCGGTGTAATTGGACTCAAGGATAATTGGTGTCAAGTGGCTCATTAATGAGTCTAATTGCCATCCACTGGCAGCGGGTGAGTTGCCAGTTACATTGACTCCTCCTCACTTCTGAATTAATTTCAGGAGACTTTCCCACTACCAGCACACTGTCCTGTGACCTCCTGTGTGATTTTAGTAGACCCAACCACCATGTTTGCTCCAGCCTGGCCATACACCACATTTGTCTCTCACATTCATCTGCCAATATTTCCTTATTCCTAGTAATCCTTCACTATACTTCAGCCCTTCTACCTGCAGCATGACACCAACCTTTCCTTCCAGTGCATTCCATGTAGATACACAATCATGTGTGAAGGGCTGGAGTGTGTGCCCCATGGGGCAAGTTGTAGGAGTGTGGATAACATTATGGACAACTTTGTGATTTAAAGTGGGCGAGATGATTTTGCCACATTTGACTAGAGGCACCACTCAGACTTGGAAGTATTTGAAAAGGATGTGTTCAGAAGGCTGGTCACTGTAATTAGTGTTAGGGGCTCTATTTGGAGAGCCAGCACCAGCTTAGACACCTAAAACCAGTGATGGGACACCAATACCACAAGGACTGCTGCGGCTTGAAAAGAAAGTCCACATTCGGCGGCAACATCAGAACAGTAGGAAGCCACTTCCACCTTGAACCTGTTAAACCAATCAAAATGATCCAAGTCCATCTACCCACCTTTGACCCATGTCCCTCAACAGCTTCAGTATTATTGGTCATGTTTCATGGAGAAGATTAAAAATTGTCCCCATGCCCCCTTACTGAACACATCTTTTTCCTCAGACCGTCACTTCCACCAGACTCCTTTGGGGTAGGTGAGGAGTGGTTTTTATTTGTGTTTATTAACCTACTTATTCTACACTCTTAGCTGTCAGACTGGGTACCATTAAGCTTGCATTGGGTTGGAGGAATGGTCCTCTCTCTGCTACTGCAAGGAATAAAATAGGCTTTGATGGTCAGTGTAAAGGCTCTGGTCAACTTCATACAATCTTAGAATTGCACAGAGTTGAAGGAGGCCATTCAGCCTATCAAGTTTACACCTCGTCTTTCGGAGAGTAATTGAGTTAGTCCCACTCCCATGATCTTTCCCCAGATCCCTACAGTTATTTCTGTTTCTAATGTTAATCAAATTCAGTTCTGAAGACAGCTATAGAATCTGTTTTCATCATCCCAGCAGACAGCATCTTCCAAATCCTTTTAACATGTTAATAAAAAAGTTTTTGCTCATGATTCTTTTGCTAGTCACCTCAAATCTGTGCCCTCTGGATGTCGACCCTTCAGCCATGAGAAACAGTTGCTCTTCATTTACTCCATCTAAACACTTTGTGATTTCAAATAAATTATCAAAACTCCTCTTGGCCTCTTCTGCTCAAGGACAACATCTCATTCATGTAGGAAGAGAGCAGAACTACAGGCAACACCCGACCCTTCATCTGCTAATTTCTGTAATTAGGAGGGACACCCCACAATGGAATTGAAAACCTGTTACTGAAATCAACACGTGCCCATGTTTCAATTAGCATCAACACAGGATGCATGTAATTAGAAAATACTGAGCACAAATAGGAAATGACATGTCTGTCCTTTGTAGCTCCACATCCACCAAATAAGTGAGCACATATCAATGGGGTTCTGTATGCCATTCTTGCGACCTTCTGCATGAGAGCGTGCTTGTAGATTGGTCCTGCTACGTGACAGGGACTGGTCCTGTGATTTGTCATCCCCGCTGGCAAAGTTCTATGCTGGGGTTGGAATCCAGCTAGATCCGCCCCTGGTAGAATCCACCCTCTGAAACTTTGTTCTCATTATGTGGGAAGTCTTGATAGTGTCAGAAAGGTATTTGATCATGGCCAACATCACTGCAGAGAGTGGTATAATAGTGCATATGATATTGGACTATTAATCCAGAGGCCTGGCTTAATGATCTGGAAATACAAATTCAAATTCCAATGACAGCTGGGGAATTTAAATTCAATTAATTAAATATATTTGAAATTAAAAGCATGTCTAGTATTAACAATGCTGAGCATGAAACCACTGCATTAATCGGGGAAAAAAACATCTGCTTCATTTATGTCCTTTATGGAAGAAAGTCTGCTGTTCTTATTCAGTCTGGCAGATATGTGTGTAATTCCAGACCAGCAGCAATGTGGTTAACATTTTACTATCCTCTGAAATGACTGAGCAAGCCACTCTGTTGTGGCTTCTCAAGGACACTAAAGGATGGGCAATAAATGTTAATCTTGGCAATGCTCCCCGCATCCTCTGAATAAATAACAAGGAAAAATGCTCACATGAGCACTTCATTCCGGGAAGAAACTGAAACCTGCTGGATCATTCTTGCCTCCTTGGCTGGGAGCAGCTAATACAACAAAAACCAAAGGATCAATACTGACATCTTCCTCAAGGCTTAGATACTCATTGGATCAAGAAAGGGAATAGGAATGACCCTGGTAATTATAGGCCTGTTAGTCTTACTTCGGTGGTCGGTAAGTTAATGGAAAATGTCCTGAAGGATAGGATTTATGACCATTTGGAAAGATGCAGCTTAATCCGGGATAATCAACACGGATTTGTGAAGGGTAAGTCTTGCCTCACAAATTTGATTGAATTCTTTGAGCAGGTAACTAAGTGTGTAGATGAAGGTAGAGCAGTTGATGTCGTATACATGGATTTTAGTAAGGCGTTTGATAAGGTTCCCCATGGTTGGCTCATGAAGAAAGTAAGGAGGTGTGGGATAGAGGGAAATTTGGCCAATTGGATAAGTAACTGGCTATCACATAGAAGACAGAGGGGGGTGGTGGATGGAAAATTTTCAGACAGGAGACCAGTTACCAGCGGTGTACCACAGGGATCAGTGCTGGGTCCTCTGCTATTTGTGATTTTTATCAATGACTTGGAGGAGAGAGCTGAAGGATGGGTCAGTAAATTTGCTGATGACACCAAGATTGGTGGAGTAGTGGATGATGTGGAGGGCTGTTGTAGGCTGCAAAGAGACATTGATAGGATGCAGAGCTGGGCCGAAAAATGGCAGATGGAGTTTAACCCTGATAAGTGCGAGGTGATTCATTTTGGTAGGAAAAAATTGAATGCGGATTACAGGGTCAATGGCAGGGTTCTGAGGAATGTGGAGGAACAGAGAGATCTTGGGGTTCATGTCCACAGATCTCTGAAGGTTGCCACTCAAGTGGATCGAGCCGTGAAGAAGGCCTATAGTGTGTTAGCGTTTATTAACAGGGGGCTTGAGTTTAAGAGCCGAGGGGTTATGCTGCAACTGTACATGACCGTGGTGAGACCACATTTGGAATATTGTGTGCAGTTCTGGTCACCTCGCTATAGGAAGGATGTGGAAGCATTGGAAAGGGTGCAAAGGAGATTTACCAGGATGTTGCCTGGTTTGGAGGGTAGGTCTTATGAGGAAAGGTTGAGGGAGCTAGGGCTTTTCTCTTTGGAGCGGAGGATGATGAGAGGTGACTTAATAGAGATTGATAAGATAATGAGGGGGGATAGATTTCCCGGGTGGATGTAGCTGTTACAAGGGGGCATAACTATAAGATTCAGGGTGGGAGATATAGGAGGGATGTCCGAGGTAGGTTCTTTACTCAGAGAGTGGTTAGGGTGTGGAATGGACTGCCTGCTGTGATAGTGGAGTCGGGCACATTAGGAACTTTCAAGCGGTTATTGGATAGGCACATGGAGCACACCAGAATGACAGGGAGTGGGATAGCTTGATCTTGGTTTCGGACAAAGCTCGGCACATCATCGTGGGCTGAAGGGCCTGTTCTGTGCTGTACTGTTCTATGTTCTATAAACTCATAGCTACCTGTAGCACTGTGCCTTTCTTTAAAAAAAGATTATTTTCAGGGTGTTGGTGTCATTGGCAGGGCCGGCATTTATTAACCACCCCAATTGCAATTCAGGTGGTGGTGGGACAGTGGGGGGGGGGCAACCTTTTTGAACCATTACTGTCTGTATGGTATAGGTACAGTGCTATTAGAGTGCAGTTTTGACACAGAAGCAGTGAAAGAATAGTGATTATGACTCCAAGTCAGCATGATGTGTGGCTTGGGAGGACAACTTTCAGGTGGTGTCTGCTGTGTTTGGTCCTCTGGATGATAAAGGTGTGTCAGTTTGACTGGTGCTGGCGAAGAAGCTTCAGGAAATTGCTGTAGTGAATTCTGTGAATGGTATACACTGCCATGGTGTGCTGGTGATGGATCTTTAAGCCAGTAACTAGCGTGTTAAAATCGCAGACAGTGTTGTCCTGGAAAGTTTGAGATTTTAGAGTGTTGTTGGAGTAATAACAACAACAATAACAACAATCTTTATTAGTGTCACAAATGGGCTTACATTAACACTGCAATGAAGTTACTATGGAACTCCCCTAGTCACCACACTACGGCACCTCTCCGGTACACTGAGGGAGAATTCAGAATGTCCAATTCACCTAACAAGCACATTTTTCGGGACTTGCACCCTTATTGAGGTTGGAGGTGGTTTAGCTGACCTGGGCAGTCACAGGAGCTGAGTGCAAAGACGTGCTGCTTAAAGGACCCGCCTTGTTGTTGTGGGACGCTGTCCAAATTATATTAACAGAAAGGCCCGTCAGCCCTCGTACCTCTTCACCTCCCTCCCCACCCCCACACTCATGCTTCACCCATGCACCTCCCTCCCCCCCCCCAACCACCCACTTCCATGTCCATTTACCAACTATAGACTGTACATAATGCAATGAACAATATTCTGTTAGTAGGATGTGGAAACAATGCTTGACAAAAGTCATGCATTGATAACTGCCTACTTTTGTTTAAAAAAAAACATTTTTACTACAATGCAATAAAACTATCAATCATGCAGATCCTTTAAAGTATCAATAGCTGAAACTGAAAGCACTTTGAAGATCTTCATCTTGTGTAAATGAACATTGTGAAATTGACAACATGGATCAGAGAGTCAGAGCTGTGAATCAAGCAATGTTTTCTCTCGGGCTCAAGTGTTTCATCAAGTAAATAGATTTTTATATGTCTCCAACCAAGTATACATAATGAGGTTTGTCCGAGAGTCCAGAAATCTAGTGGTCTGTTAAAACACATAAGCACCAAGTAAACCATTGATTGATTTTAAGAGTAAGTGGTCACCCATTTAAGACCGAGGTGAGGAAGAATTTAATCTATTATAGGGTAGTGAATCAGTGGAATTCCTTACTGCAGAGGGTGCAGGGGCTGAGTCATTAAGTATATTCAAGACCGAGATAGATTTGCAATCAGTAAAGGGATCAAGGGTTATGGGGATAAGGTGGGAAAATGGAGTTGAAGATTATCAGATCAGTCATGATCTCATTGAATGGTGAAGCAGACTTGATGGCCGAATGGCTTACTTCTGCTCCTATGTCTTATGGTGTTATGACAGGTCTGGGTCTGTGAGCTGTGCTATCAATTTCACAATGTTTATTTCCACAAGATAAAAAAGTTTCAAGTGTAATCAAAATGGAAAAGGCAGGAGTGCTCATGATCAGAAACAGACCACACCCTTAAAAGGCACTCCCAAAATCAGAACCCTGGGAATGGGGTCAGGAATCCCAGAATTGGGACCCTCTCGCAGTTTTTAAAGGGCTCCCGAGTCACTCGAGCTCAATGAAAATCCAGCCCGAAATGTTAAATCTCAGCTACTCATTTATTGTGGACGTAAAAGATCCAATGGAACAATTTGAAGAGGAGCAGGGAATTTTCCACATCTCCCCTCATTCAATCTTCATTCCTCAATCAACACCACTAAAATCAAATCATCAGGGGATTGATTGATCTCACGTATTATTTGTGGCACCTCGCTATCTGTAATTTGGTCATTGCATTTCTCCATACAGCAATGCCTATACTTAAAAAATGTCCAACTTACATATAACATCTTTAATATAAAAATACATTGCAAGAGTTGTCACAAATTGAGCACTGACCCTGTTCCAGTGAGTGTGGAGAATGGAATTTAATTGTGGTAAAACGGAAAGAAAATGTAGAGAGAACAGGGTGCTGGTAAAACCACACCTGGAGTATTGTGTGTAGTTTTGGTCTTCTTATTTAAGAAAGGATGTACCTGCCATAGAGGGAGCGCAATGAAGGTTAACCAGACGGATTCCTGGGATGGCAGGATTGACATATGACGAGAGATTGGGTCGACTGGGCCTGTATTCAATGGAGTACAGTAGAATGAGAGGGGATCTAATTGAAACATAGATGGTGGTGGGTCTGTCAAATTCTCTACCACAGAAGGCTCCGGTCACTGAGGAAAAGTCACTCAATACATTTAATAAGGAAATAGTTAGATTTCCAGATTCTAAAGAGATCAAGGGGTATGTGCTGTTGAGTTACAGAATCAGCTCTTATCATATTGAATGGTAGAGCAGGCTCTGAGGGCCCGGGTTCAATCCTTGCCCTGGGACACTGTCCGTGTGGAGTTTCTACATGGGTCTCACCCCCACAAACACAAAGATGTGCAGGATAGGTAGATTGGCCATGCTAAATTGACGCTTAATTGGGAACAAAATTGGTACTCTAAAAATGAATGGTAGAGCAGGCTCAAAGGGTGAAATGGCTTACCTCTGCTTTCTATGGTTCTTAACATGGAGTTTTGAAATTGAGTCCAAATGCATAATTGGCTCAAGGATCTACCAGGAAGAGGCGGAGAAGAGGAATTAAGGGTATACAAGTGGTCAGAGACGAAACACCAGAGTTTGGTTCAAAGACCAGTAGAACAGAGTAATGGACAGCAGAATTATGGATGGTTTGGATTTTACGGAGAGCTAGGTCAAGTGAGAGCAGTGCAGCGATGGTAAAATCTGTACAATCAGCTACGTGTGACGAATGTAGGAATTTCAGCTATATTGTGTTATAGTTTTTGGTGCAGTAAAGGTTAAAAGCCTGGGTTAGAGCATGTTTGACTGCTGCAGTCATGTTTTTAAAAGAAAGCCCGATTCAAAAGACAACTAAGATTATGGGAGCCAGGGGTGCAATTAAGCCACCATAAAAGGTTTGGCTAATGCAGTTTTGTTTGGATTAAGGAGATTCCGTGAGGAGTTAATTAGATTTCAGATTGGTAAGATGATGTCGTTACTTGGTGGAGCTTTTGCAGAACAAGCAGGTGAGTGGAGTTCCAGATGAAGCTGTGAACAGAAGTCAAGCAGTTTGATCTCTGCAGTTCAGATAAAAGATATGTCTGCAGACAGAAGAGCACTCTGGTTGAAAAGGTGAACTAACCAGTTCAAACAGCTCTGAAGAAATACAACCAAGGTTTCTGCATGTTCGGACAGGATTCAAGTCTTTTCTTAAAGCAGTGTCAAAAGATCTATCTTCCTCAAAGAACATCTCTGTTAAGCAAGTATTCCTGGGTACTAATGGTAGTTGCTAATGGTAGTTAAAGTGGATTGAGAGCGGAGATGATTTTCCTTGTTCTTTGAGTGGGAATAAAGATAGCAGTTAAGGGTATTGTGTTCACTATATTGAGTAGCATTGTTTACGGGGTAATTGTAAGCTATTTTCTGCTATGATATTAAAGATATTTTAATACTGTGTTCGTAATAAAGTTTGCTTTAATATACCGTATCCCCATTTCTCTGTGCAATCAGTCCATGAGCAAATATTCTTTCCTCACAGTCTTACAAAATTAAAAATAAATATTGGGGTTTCTGTCCAGTATCCTCGCCAAAGTTGAGGACTAGTCTGAGATCATAACATAAGAAACAATTTGAGACCATATTGGGGAACTCCAGAATGTTTCTGAAGCTAAAGTGAGTCAAGAGTTCACTCTGAAAAATAATCTGAATAAAGATAGTAACACAGGAACTGAGTTACCATTACATGTATTAATTCTAGCCCAAAGGTGAAAAGAATCTTGAAAGAAAAACCTTTCGTGAGCTCAGGACACTTCAAAGTGCTTTGTAGCCAATGTTGTAGTTATGAAATGCTGTAATGGAGGAAAGACAGCAGCCAATTTGCACCCAGCAAACTCCCACAATCAGCAATGCCCCATTGTAGTTAAAAACCCTAACTGGTGCATTCATATCCTTTAGGGGGGCAAAGCCGGTCATTATTACATGACTCTGGTCTCACACAAATAGGGCTGACTCTTAATTGCCCACTGAAGTGACTCAGCCAGCCACTTGGCTGTATCAAACTGCCCACCATCGCAAGAGCAAGTGTCAACCGTGCTCAACTGCTCAAGACCGGAACACAAAAAACAAGTGTGACACTCCAATGAAGTATTGATGGAGTACTGCAATTCCTGAGGCATTGCCTTTTTAAGAGGACAGTGAAACAAGGCACAATCTGTGCTCTGCATGTAAAACGTCTCACAGCACTATTTCAATAAAGAGCAGGAAACCTTTCCCTGGTGTTCTGGTCAATATCTATTCCTCAATTGACATCACAGAAACAGTGTCTAGTTATTGTCATATTTGCCTGAGGGAGTTTCCTGTGTGCAAATTGACTGCTACACTTCCTACAAAACAACAGTTCTTCATTGGCTTTAAAGCACTTTGAAATGTCCGATTGTCATGAAAAGCCAGAACTTAAACACAAGACTTTCTTTCTCTTTTAGGTAAGGGTAAGAAATTGAAGTCTTGCCAGTGAAGCCTACATCCTCAGAATGATTTCAGCCTAATGGTGTATGTATTGCAGTGTACACACCAAGCGAATTCATGAAGCATAGCTAACACAGACTTTCATGCCTTGAAGCTTGAACGCATTATCCAGGATAACATTCATGTTCAGTACTGTAGGGAGCACTGCATTGAACTGGGGGCCTAGCTGCTTATTAGGTGGGCATTAGCAATCCTGCAGCAGTATTCAAAGAAAAAGAATAGACACAAGCTCCCAGACAACATACCTTCCTCAAACAGCACCAACAGGAACAAATTCATAAGTGATTTATCTCATTGCTGGATGTGGGGGCTTGTTATACACAAGTTACCACCATTCCTACATTACAATGGTAACTGTACTTAAAAGTACCTTATTGGTTATAAAGCATTTTGAGATGTCTTCAAATTGTGAATATTTAACCTTATTTCACAGGATGGTCCTGTAATTGAGCCCACTGCCCCAGGTTGCATGCATCCAGAATCCTGTATTTGCCATAATTCAGATCTTTAAATCTTGCACATGTGGAGTACCCACTCTGCTCCCTCTCATATCTCATATAACACCCTCCCTTCCCCCACTCAGGCACCCTGCTCCTCCTAACACCTCCCCACCTACCTCACCAAAAGCTCTGGAAGCCACCCTCTTTTCTTTTCCCCCCACCACACCAATTCCCCCGACAAACACTGCTATCACAACTCTGGCACCTCCCACCCCCACTGTCACAACCCTGGAGCACCATTAAATCTCCAGATTGAGCGATTCAGCCAGGGAAATAATTGAAAGCTACTTACTGGACGTTCTTGACCTTCCACTCATAAAAACATTGAGGAATTTCTTCGAGAAAGGAATATCTGCTTCAGGCGTGGAGTCTTCTGATAGACAGACAGAGTCTCTCTTCAGCACACCCTCCTCATACTCTTCTCCAATAGCAGACTCGTACGGAGACGGAATGCAGTTGTCATAGACGGTTGCTGAATCGCTGTCGTCGCTGTACCCTGAGTAACAGTGTTTTAGGCTCACCAACTCCAACTGCATGTTGTCGTCCACAACCAGTGTGTACTTAACCGAATCATAGGACAGCGCACTATCTGAGCTAACAGAGGTCCGCGGAAAGAGCTGCTCTGCATTGAGCGAGGTTCGTGGCAATGAGCAGTTGTGAGAGGTGGAAAGGCAAGAGAACTCTTCATCCCCTTCACTGATAGAAGGTTTTGGGTTCCCTGGTAGGGTTAAGCAGTGGGCAAAGTCGACATCCGAGCTGATGGACATGCGATTCTCGTTGGACTGAGAGAGGAAGGGCTTCTCATTTTCCGAGGAGTCTGAGTTCCTCTGCACCGGAGTTAGGTAGATCTCCTCGGTCGCCTCGATCGGCACTTGTGTTTGGTATTGGATGCGCTCGTCATGTTGGCCCTCGTTGTCCTTCGCCCGCTGGTTAGTGGTCGCCAGCTTCGCCGAGCACCCCATGGGGTTGGAAGCTACAGTCTCGCTCTGCCCTGCTGGTGCCCGCCTGCAGGGATTGACCTGGGCAGTCGATGTCCCTTTGTCGGTGGTGCCACTCGCTGGATTCACCTCAACGCCCAAGCACCCGTGAGCGGGAGTCACCTCTCCTGTAATACACACAGGTTATTGAATACTGCAAACAAATGCCCACCACCCCAAAAAAAACAGCTGTCATATTCTCCAGACCACTGCTACGCATTTAAAAAGAAAGGCATTAGCTGCACTTCGCAACCAATACTAGCCCTTCATACAATTAAGTGACACAAACTTACCATTTGGACATGCCCTGGCGTATTGGGACTGTGGGAAAGCGGATTCTTTCTGCAGGGTGGAAGGAAACTCAAGAGATTCAAAAGGATGATGGCATAGAAAAGAAGGGGGGAAAAAAGAAAGGAAGGGAGGGACAATTGAGGCTAAAGGGAGGAGGAGGAGGAAAAAGAATAGTGTTAAGGAGGGGTGAAGAAGGGGAATGAGGAGCAGGGAAGTGGGAAATGCAGGAGGGGAAACAAAGTGGAGGAGGAGGGAAGGAGCAAGGAGTACAGAGGGAAAGAGGAGAAAAGAGGGGGTGAGGGGGTGGAAAAAGGTGAGGAGTGAGAGAAGAAAAGGTGGAGGAAAGGAAGAGAGGAGGGAGAGGCCAGATAAAGTGGAAAGGAGGGAAGGAGGAAGAGGAACAGAATTGATGTACAAGGATATAGACCTTGAAAGACAAACAAATGGCCAGTGACACAGACACAAACCAAAATGTTGTCTTTACTGACTTGCATCATTCTTACTCATTATTTTAAAAGCATCCAGTTCCCTATGCAGAACTATGTGAGCTTTCTTTTAGGTCTCTCTGTGGATTTCACATTGCGGATAAGGCCTGTAGGTAACATCGAAAGTGCGTCAATAAAGAGATGGATACGGTGACTGGTGCGCAGAACAATCAAAAGCAATTTTAGGATTATTGAAAAAAATCATTGTAGACCGCTGTCCAGTTCCTTTTAGTGTTTTTATAAAATCGATTGACATTAAAAAGATTTGAATCTGTCACATGTAAGACACGACAAATAGATAGGCAGATTTTAAACTTGCCAACTCGCCCTGTCCGCTGTGGAAAGCTGGCCTACAAAATGGTGGCTCAATGGAAATTAAACAAACAGGTCATTTGCATGAGCGCCACCCACATTACCTGTGCACCCAGTCAGCAAACTGATAATCAGCAACCCCCAAAAACAAAGTATCTTAAAAATAAAAAGTCAAAGCAAACCTGTCATTTCATGCTGGTTTCTCATGACCCTGAACTGGAAATTTACATGCTTCTCATCGTCGGCAATAAGAGTTGTTATTAGCAGTGTCAGCGATGAGAGACTGCATTTAAATGGATAGAGGGGAGAAGTTTGGGTTGTTTGTTCTCCTTGGAGCAGAGGATATTAAACGTAGATTTGATAGAAGTGCTTAAAATGGTGAAAAGTTGGATAGAGCAAATAAACTGAAGCTGTTTCCATGGCTGAAGGTTGATAATCTGAGGGCACAGATTAAATGTGATGGTCAAAAGCACCAGAGCTGCATGCGGATTATCATTTTTATCCAACAAGCGTTTGATAGACTGAAAGCGCTGCCTGATAGGGTGGCAGAATCAGCCTTGGAAAAGGGAATTGGAAACATAAATGGAGGGGAAAAATTGCAAGGATGTGGGGAAAGGGCAGGTAAGTGGAACACACTGAATTGTTCTCTGATAGAAATTACATTGATGTGATGGACTGAATGGTCTCTTCTGTTCTGTACTATTCTGATTGTGTGAATTGCACTCTCTCCCACCCCCTCCAGTTACCATGCCCTACGAGGGTGTTGGAAATCATGAACTTCCACTGGTCCATAATTATGTATTGCAAAGTACTGCAGTGATTTGCCGTCACTTCCCGCATTATAGTTGACAAGGAAACTCTCCCCTTTTACCGCTTACCATCAGGTGTATTGGAAGGATTTACAATCTAATAGTTAATCTGTTTGGCCCTGTTATGAACACACCTTCTGTGGCCATTGAGTCCTGAAGCGGGTTTTGAACCCAGAGCCTCTGGACAAGAGGACCAGAAGATTAATAAACTGTGCATTGCACTCCTGTTACCAATGAATTGAAGATTCAGAGATTGGATAATTGGAGGAGTCTTTCATTGACCTAACACTAGGGAAGCCAAGAGAGAACATCTCTAGACAAGAAATAGGGAAACTGTATCAGAAATTGTCTGAGAAGCTCGGAGTTAACCACTCCTAATTTTTCTTCCTCTTGCAGCCGGTACAGTGGGCAGGCCCATCTCTATCTTATGCTAAAGCTGGGTCATTAAAATCTCGCCACACCCTTGCAGAAACACGTTGCAGTTCTTCCCCCTCACCAGAAGCTCCTCCAATTACAAACTCGTAAATCTGTGTGTGACATCCTCGCAATCCAAGCAAATAGTTATCAGCTGAGCCTCAGGAGATTGCTGTCGTGAGTCAGCAGAGAAGTGGACGCTACTGTTAAAGACTGGGATTCCCAGTGGAGTGGTCAGCAAAGCCTAATCATTTGTCATCCCAGCCCCTAGAGGGAATGTGCGGGGAGAAATCTCAGGGAAGAGGACTGATTGTCAAGCAAACAATGAAGAGGAGGTCTGCAATCCACCAAACCGGTTTCCCAAACTGAAGACAAATACCTAAGGGGTAGATTGTCATCTTCGCGGCCTGGTGGGTACATTATGAGACAGATCACCCGCCCATTAGAGAACCTATCTGATTTTTATTCCATTGACCTTGCATAGAGCACCGTTTAATGAACACCTTCTTGAAAACATACAATGTTTTAGCCTTAACTGGTTCCTGTGGTAGTGAATTCCACAGGCTCGCCACTCTCTGGGTTAAGAAATTTCTCCTCATCTCAGTCTTAAAACTGTCTACCCCGTATCCTCAGGCTGTGGACTCCCCCACCATCGGGAATATCCTTCCTGCATTGACCCTGATCTAGTCCTGTTAAAATTATGTAGATTTAGAACAGATGACCAAATATTCAGGCAAGAGATAGGTTTTAATGAGGGTCTTAAAGGAGGCAGTAAATGCAGCGGAAGATATGAAGAGGAAACATTCCGTCTTCCTGGTCCCACATTCCCATTTTGATACAGTGCGATGATCAAAGTCAGGCAACCATGTTCCGTCATGGAGATAAAGAGCGAGAGAGGGGAGGGATTCCGACAGCACTCCAAAGGGCAGAAATTCAATGGTGAACCTTCTTACTCGATTTGCCTACTGCACTCAGCACTACTGCATCCCACTCCCAAC
Source organism: Scyliorhinus torazame (assembly GCF_047496885.1). NCBI lineage: Eukaryota > Metazoa > Chordata > Chondrichthyes > Carcharhiniformes > Scyliorhinidae > Scyliorhinus > Scyliorhinus torazame. The sequence goes on along the minus strand of NC_092716.1, from coordinate 197,674,869 downwards.
AACGCAATAGAGGAAATTATGCAACATTATCCTCACCAAGTCCTCTTTACCCATCATCCCTGTGCTCACTGACTGGTATTGGCTCCCAGTCCACCAGCACCTCAAGTTTAAAGTTCTCGCCCTTGTCTTCAAACCCCTCTCAAGTCCTCATTTCCTCTACAGATCTCCAAGGCCTCAATGTTCCTTCAGTTCTGGCCTCTTTTGCACATATCACCCCATCATTGGCATCCATGCCTGCAGCTGCCTGGATCCTAAGCTCTGGAATTACCATCCTAAACCTCTCCATCTCTCTGCCTCCCCCTTTTTTTTCCTTTTAAGGCTTTCCTTTGACCAAGCTTTTGGCCACCTTTCCTATCATGTCTTGATCTCGCTCAGAGTTTGTCTTAGAATAAACCTGCGTGAAGCACCTCAAGACTTCTTACTTTATTAAAAGCCCCAACATAAATGTAAGCTCCTGTTCCCTTTATCAAATGGTTACACAACAGTCATTTTGTTTTTAAAGAAGTCCTTGCACAAAACTCACACACTAGAGCTCACTAATCAACTTTGGTGGATTAAGAACCAAGGAGATAAACTTTTCTTTTAAAGAGACAGCTCCAATAACTACACAACAACAGGCCATGCAGTGCAGGCACACGTACCAGTTTTCAGTGGCGATGATGAGCGAGAGACCTTTTCCTGCCAGCTGTACTTTTTGCCAAATGAGTTGTTGTTCAGCGTATCCTGCAATGAGAAAACAAAGTATGTCATGTGCAGATGGTGACAGTCTCATGCAGCTGCACCAGAAGTTGCTGACACACTGGGCGGGATTCTCCGACCCCCCCCGCCGGGTCGGAGAATCGCCGGGGGGCGGCATGAATCCCGCCCCGACCGCTGCTGAATTCTCCAGCGCCGGGGATTTGGCGGGGGTGGGAATTGCGGCGCGCCGGCTGGCGTGGCCCCCCCAGCGATTCTCTGGCCCGCGATGGTCCGAGTGGCTGCCCGTTTTCGGGGTAAATTACAAAATTACAACAGGTACTTACCAGCGGGACCTGGCTGCGCGGGAAGCCTCCGGAATCCTCGGGGGGGGGGGGGGGGGTGCGGGGGGGATCTGGCCCCGGGAGGTGCCCACATGGTGGCCTGGCCCGCGATCAGGGCCCACCGATCCGCGGGCGGGCCTGTGCCGTGGGGGCACTCTATTTTTCGTCGGCTGCTGTGGTCCTCCGCAATGGCCGACGCGGAGATGATACCCCTTGCGCATGCGCTGGGATGATGCCAGCACACGCTGGCACTCCCGCGCCTGGGCCAACTTGCGCCGACTGGCCGAGGCCCTTCGACACTGGATGGCGTGGTGCCAAGCCCCTTCCGCGCCAGCCGGGCGCACACGACTCCGGCGCCGGCCTAGCCTCTGAAGGTACGGAGGATTCCGCACCTTCTGGGCGGCCCGATGCTAGAGTGGTTCACGCCACTCCTTCGCACCGGAGTTGCCCGCCAGTTTGCGGAGAATCCCGCCCATAATTGGGCAAACAACATGGGCGGGATTCTCCCATCCCGCGGCAAAGTGTCCACGCCGTCATAAACGCCGTCCCACGACTATGGCGCTGGAGTGGTTCGCGCCGCTCCAGCTGCAGATCCCGGCGTGAACTGTGTGCCGTGGGATCCGTGCATGCACAGTTGCGCTGGCGCCAACGAGGGTATGCGCAGTGGCCTCCTTCAACGCGCCAGCCCCGACGCAACATGGCGCAGGACTACAGGGGCCGGCGAGTAGGAAAGGAGGACCCCAGCCACAGAAGCCAGCCCACCGATTGGTGGGCCCCGATCACGGGCCAGGCCACATCGGAACCCCCCCCCCCCGCCCCCGAGGTCGGACCCCCCCTCCCCCCATAAAAGCCGCCACCTGACCATTACACGCAGTGGTCCCGCTGGCCCAGAGCAGGTTAGAACGGCGGCTGCGGGACTCGGCTCTTCTCTTACGGCCGCTCGGCCCATCCGGGCTGGAGAATTGAAGGGCCGGCTGCGTAGAGCGGCCCGCGACCGGCGCCATGCCAACCAAGCCGGCGCCAATGGCGCCGATTCTGCCGGCGTCGGGGTGGCGTGGCGCGATTCGCGAAGCCCGCCGGCGATTCTCCGACCCTGCGCGGGGTTGGAGAATCCCGCCCCATATTTTCAACATGCTGCCAGTGACATAAAATGACAAAGATTATTTCATTAAAAAACCCTGCTTATGAATGACTGAAAACCACAGGAGGAGGGTGAGAATCGTAACATTGGGCACTCGTGTAGAAGTGGAAATCTAGGTAGGCTGCCTGTTAAACACCTATCCTGATATCCGCTGCCATTGCCTTGAATCAGAGAGAGGTTAAACAGGTGGCTAAGGCCTACATCACCCAGTTCTACACCACTGCCTACAGTCAAAAGTGAACCTTGTCTGACAGCAACAGTGGTGAATAGAAACATGAAAGTCGGCATGATCATCTTTTATCCTTGTACATGGAAAATAGAAGCAGGAGGAGGCTATTCAGCCCTTCAAGCCTGCCCCACCATTCATTATGTTCATGGCTGATCATCAAATTCAATTCCCTGATCCCACCTTCCCCCCATATCCCTTGATCCCTTTAGCCACAAGAGCTATATCCAATTCCTGCTTGAAATGACACAATGTTTTGGCCTCAACTACTTTCTGCGGTAGTGAATTCACCAGGTTGACCACTCTCCCACCTTCCCAGGAATCAGCCTGGTATACCTTTTCTGCACTCCTTCCATAGCAAGAACATCCTTCCTCAAATAAGGACACCAAAACTGCATACAATACTCCAGGTATGGCCTCAATGTCCTATACAATTGCAGTAGAACATCTCAAATTCTCTCGCTATGAAGGCCAGCAGACCATTGGTCTTCTTTACTGCCTGCTGTACCTGCACGCTTACTTTCAGTAATTGATACACGAGGACATCAAAGTCTCAGCGAGTATCCACCTCTCTCAATTTACACCCGTTCAAATAATAATCTGCCTTCCTATTTTTACTAACCTCACTTTATTTATCCACATTATACTGCAACTGTCATGCATGTACCCACTCACTCAACCCGTCCAAATCCCGCTGAAGCATCTCTGCATCCTCCTCACAGCTCACCCTCCCACCCTACTTTGCATCATCTGCAAATTTGGAGATAATGGGCGAATTCAATGGAAACATTTCTAAATTAATTTGTGGCAGGTCTTTCAGGGATTTTCCTGTCGGTTCTGCCGGCGAGTTCCCCACCGCTATCCTATGACACTTAGTCACTTTTTTGGGCCCTGGGGAGTTTCTCACTGATTTAGCCCACACTTGAAACTTTTTTTTAAGCACTGGGGAGCTGAACTCAAGAGATCGGGCCGCCATTTTGAAGGGTGCCCTGATCTCTAAGTGAGCTTGTGGGGCCTCCACAACCCCACCCATAGACAATGTCACTCCCCCCTCCTCCCCCCCCCCCCTCCATGCGCAGGGCACTACACCTCCCACGCACATGAGCACTGCCCCACATCTCCCCCCTCCCAAGTGAGGACACCCCACTATGGGTTCGCTGGATGACCCCCCTCTTCAGGCCCCTCCAAGCCCACTTACAGAGACCCCCTCCCACCCCAGGACATCCAACCGTCACGCCCCTCAACCTGCCAGAGGCCCTATCCCCATCTCGGGCCCTGCCCCTTGGCAGTGCCACCCTGGCACCTGGGAACCCTTGCACTGGCAACCTGGCAGTGCTTCTGCCAGCTTGGCAGTGCCATGTGTGCACCTTGAAAATGCCACGCTGGCAGTGCCAAGGTGCCAGCTGGGCAGTGCCATGGTGCTCATGTTCCAAGTGGATGGCCAGGATGCCACCCAGCACTATCCCTGGCCACCGAGGGGCTTCTAATGCCCCGGGAGACCCCCGGGTGCCGTTATGCCTGGTCCACATTCTTGTGAAACAATACTGATTGGCACCCAGCTGAAGCCTCCCTGGGGAGGCGGGTGGATTAAGAGAGGCTGGTAGATAGGTCTCAACCTACTAAGACCTACTTTAGCGAGCACCGTTTGGCCCCGCCCCTTTGGGCGGAGTTCCCATTCTGACGCCTCGCAGGACTTGGATAGATCCCACAAGGCACAAAGGCTGCCGGGAAGCCCGCGCAAGGCCTCTCCCAGGATTTAGCAGCCGCACTGTGCTTTCGCTCAAGTATAACACGGCCACTGGATCATGCCCAATACAGTTAGTTCCTTGTCCAAATCATTAATATATACTATGGCCAGTTGGAGTTCTAGCACAGATCCCTATGGTACCCCACTTGTTACTGCCTGCCAATCAGAAAAAGACCCATTTAATCCAACTTTTTGCCTCCTCTCTGCTAACCAGCTTTCTGTCCACACTACCCAAAATCCCATGCGCTTTACACTTGACATAGCAACTTTACATAGCAATCTGCAACGTGAAACCTTGTCGAAAGCCTTCTGAAAATCCAAAGAAATCAGATCCACCAGCTATATACTGAGGTAGGCCTAGACTATGCATGAGCGAGTAAAGCAGATAATGGCGAATTAGCAGACTATTTTATTTCCCTCTCCAGTTTTATAATGTAAAATTACATGAACAGGTCATTCGGCCCAACTGCTTTGCCTCTGCTTAAATTTCACAATAGCCTTCTCCCACCCTGCTTTATCTCACCCTGTCCCACCTATTCTTTCCTCCCTCATATATTCATCCAAGTTCCTTTTAATTTTAGTTATTTGCCACAAACATTCCATGTGGCAGCAAATTCCACATTTGAACCATTCTCTAGGTAAAGAATTTCCTCCTGAATCACTTATGGATTTATTACTATCTTCCATTTATGGCTCCTAGTTTTGGGTCTCCCCACATGTGGAAAAACTTTGTCTATGGAATAAGATGGCCTATTTCCTCTGCGTAGCATTGTCAGACCTCCCCTATCTCAACTCGCCTGCTGTTGAAACCCTCATTTAAACATTTTTTAACTTCTAGCATTGACTATTCCAATGCATTCCTGTTGGTCTCCCACATTCTACCCTCCATAAACAATTTAAAACCATGTTACCCATGTCTTAACTATGACTTGGTTTATAAATATCATTCAGGTTTTCAACAATTTGCCCCTTCCTATCTCTTGTGATCTGCCTCAACCTCACACACACACAAGCTATCTGTGCTCATGAAGTTCAGGCCTGATGAGCATTCTCTTGGTGGCCATGCCTTCAGCCTGCCTAGGCTGTAAATCTCTCCATCTCCCTAACTTCTCTTTTTCCTTCAAGATGCTCCTTAAAACCTACCCCTTTCAACCAACCCTTTGACCATCTAGCCTAATATCACCTTATGCAGCTCAGTATCTAATTTTTATTTATCACACTCTGATGAAATGTCTTAGAACATTTTATTACATTAAAGACACTTAGTTGTTGTCATTGTCCAAACAATTAAACCCTTTCTTAATCTTAAAAACCATTGACTGTAATTCAATTGGCTTCTTGGCTATGGCTGGATCACAACATCAGTCCTAAATCTAATGTGAAATTATTTTTGCAACAACTGTTGGCTTAACACTTCCTTCTTTTTTTTGTTCAAGAAAGAAGTACATAATATGTTGTTGAACTTTAATCAACTCGAGTACTTGCTACCAAAGTCAGATCTCATTAATGATATGAGAACTTCTTTACCTGCCCCAGGAGAAATGGCTCTGAACAATGACTGCTGAAAATCACATTCTTGTGACATCAAATGAGAGCAGATGCTTGATTTAGCCAGAAGGAAATGTTGGCCTTTCCGGGGCACCTGATCAGATAAGTGACTGGATTGCTAAATGGGCATTTTTAAAAATAAAAACTTCCCTCTTTGGGATCAGGATATTAGATATATCTGAAACACAAACTTAAAATTACAAATTGTGAAGCAGCAGCAATCTTGTTCTTTTAATCAGCTGCAGGCATGTCGGTTTCAACCATGTTTCAACTCAATCCAAATTAATTTGGCATGAAATTATCTGCCCTCTCCCAATTCAGCAATGTCTTTTTAAGAAAATGGTCTCTGCAGTGAGTGGGTGCACTGGCAATCCTTTGGTCAGACGATCAAGATCTGCAAGTCTCTGATGTTTGGTGACGAGAGAGAAATGGCTGGAAGGAAAGCAATCGCTTCAAATTCAACCATTGTGTTCTGTATTGGCTTACCTGCAATGTACCCATTATCTGTTGTAGTCTCACATCAAAGCACTGATACCCTGGGATCACTTTGCCATTTACCATCCGTCGACCTGGTACTCTATGTGTCCTCTGGCTCCAATGTCCTTGCAATCTTGGAAGCTACACATCTTTAACACTTTATTTCCTCTCGGGTGTACTGGCTGTAAAAGTACTTGGGGTTTCAACAATTGTCAACCAGGGACTAATAAAGGTTTATTGATAATACTGAACAGCTCTTACATGCTGTGTGTCTGCCCACAGCCAGGGAAGAACTTGCACGCTCCTGATAAGTGACCCCTTTTGTACCCATGTGATCACACGGTGTACCTCATTGCACTTGGTTTATTTCTGCATGCTATTTCTCTGGCTGTGGTATTTTTTGCAGATTTTTATACTCCAAAATACCAGCTGAAGTGAAGCATTTGTAATATCTCAAGGTGGCAATTCCTTACGTAGCACAGGGACCATTTCAAAAAGTATTTCATTGGCTGTTAATTGCTTTGGGATGAGAGAGGTCATGAAAGTCATTACAGTTTTTTATTTATTTAGTAATGGTCTCAACTGTTTGCAGCATTACATCCGCAAGTGAAAAGATACAAGGAAAGTTAAACTAAATGCTAAGATGATAAAAACACGTGGCTTCCATCAGGGTTGATCTTAAGAGCTCAAAAAGCTAACATTTCCCTCCTATCAGCCAAAAGTTGACATGGAATAACAGAAAATTACAGGGAAGCTCCAGAAGACTTTGTGACATCAAATTGCAATGAGTTACCTCTCATATAGAGTGAAACAGGTGATATCAAATTGGCCACTATGTTGACTGGCGATTAGGGCCTATTCAATTAAAGGATTAATTTCAGAGGAGTAAATAACCTGGAGGTGTAGCCAGCCTGGATGTAAAGTGGTTGGACCTTGATGCGCTGGAGATTTTTCAGTTGCAGATCGCAGCCTTGGAATAACAGGGTGGGATCAACTGCATCATCAATGCGGCTGGACGATCCGGCAGAGCCGACAGCAAACTAGACGCTACGTCCAGACTCCTGATGGAAATGGTAAAAGACGGCAAGCTGCTCGACGTCTTCAGCAATCCTGCAGATGGAGCGCAGCGTAAATACACATGGTCATGGCCAGACGGGTCCGTCCGCTCCAGGATAGACTTCTTCATTGTGTCCCGTGCTTTCACGGTCAGGTCAGCCGACGTTAAGCCGGTGTTCTTCTTTGACTACTGCCTCCTACTGGCCGACTGCCAGCTGCAGGAAAACCAGGGGGCGGGCAGGGGGACATGGAAGCTGAATGTAAAACTGTTGACTCCAGAGAACCTCGAGGGATTACAAAGGTTGGAGAACCGTGAAACCCCTCTTTGAGTCTCCACATCTCTGGTGGGAAGCAATCAAGAAGAACATCAAAAGGTTTTTCATCCTCAAAGGAGTTCAAAAGGTGAGAGAGAGACGAGGGGCCATGTCCTGGCTCCAGAAAAGTATGCAGAATTTGCTCCAGCTACAGTCGATGGGGGTTGTTGTCAAGGAGGATCTCCAAGAGGTGAAGAGCCAGCAAGCCTCGCTCTACACCTCGGAGGCCTCCAAGATTACCTTCCGTTCCAGAGTCCGCGCCGTGGAGCAGGATGAAAAGTGCTCACGCTTCTTCTTCCAAAAGATGCACAGAGACCTCTGTGATCAGCAGCCTGAAGGAAGAAGATGGCTCTGTAAAGTCATCGCAGTCTGACATCCTGAGGATCAGTAAATCCTTTTATGCCGGACTGTATGAGCTGAAGCCAACAGATAGCACTGTTTCCCAGACCTTCCTGTCGTCTATCACGGAGGTCTTAGGTAACAGCGAGCGGGAAAGCCTGGACAAACCGCTAACTCTGGATGAGTTGACAAAGGCCGTCAAGTCCTTTGAGAACAGTAGAACTCCCGGAAGCGACGGCTTACCGGCTGAGTTGTATTCGGCTCTGTGGGACTGGATGGGCCCAGACCTGCTGGAAGTGTACGAGAGTCTGCTTCTGGACGGCAGCATGTCAGAATCCATGAGGAAAGGCATCATCACCCTCATCTACAAGCAGAAGGGGGAAAGGGAGGAAATTTGAAATAGGCAACCCATTTCACTGTTGAATGTGGATTACAAAATTCTAGCCAAGGTCATCGCCAATCGGGTCAAGTCTGCACTGGAGTCGGTGATCCACCCTGACCAGACCTGTGCTGTACCCGGCAGGAAGATCTCGGATAGCCTCGCGCTACTCAGGGATACGATCGCCTATGTGCAGGACAGGAGGGTGGACACCTGCCTCATCAGCCTTGACCAGGAGAAGGCTTTTGACAGAATATCGCACACCTACATGATGGATGTGCTCTCCAAAATGGGGTTTGGGGAGGGAATTCGCAATTGGATCAAACTGCTCTACACAAACATCTATAGCGCAGTCTCAATCAATAGGTGGGAATCAGAAAAGTTCCAGATCAAATCTGGAGTCAGACAGGGCTGCCCTCTCTCCTCGGCCCTGTTTGTGTGCTGCATAGAACCTTTTGCCGAGTCCATCAAGAAGGATCCAGGTATAGGAGGAGTGACGATCTGAGGCAGCGGAGGCATGCAAGTCAAGGCCTCCCTGTACATGGACGACGTCGCCATCTTCTGCTCGGATCCCACGTCTGTACGCAGGCTCTTGAATGCCTGCGACCAGTTTGAACTGGCCTCGGGAGCCAAGGTGAACTGCGGCAAGAGCGAGGCCATGTTCTTTGGTAACTGGGCCGACCGGTCCTTTGTCCCCTTCACCATCAGGTCAGACTACCTGAAGTGCTGGGCATATGGTTCGGCGTGGCTGGGGCGTGCACCAAAAACTGGGAGGAACGCATAGCCAAGGTAAGACAGAAACTGGGCATGTGGGAGCAACGCTCCCTCTCCATTGCGGGAAAAACCTTGGTCATCAGGTGTGAGGTATTCTCGGTGTTACTGTACGTAACGCAGGTCTGGCCCATTATGGGCAAGCGAGTGAGCAAGAGCATTATGGGGTTTGTATGGGCAAGTAAGACCCCGAGGGTTAAGAGAAGGTTCTTGGAGCGCAGTCGGGTGGGGGGGGGGGGGGGGGGGGGCGGCGCTGGCGCTGCTGAATTTGTGTAGCTATTACTGGGCAGCTAATGTGGCAATGATTCGGAAATGGGTAATGGAGGGAGAGGGGGCGGCGTGGAAAAGACTAGAGGTGGCATCATGTGTAGATACTAGCCTGGGGGCACTGGTGACGGCAACGTTGCCGCTACCGCCGACGCTGTACACCACGAGCCCGGTGGTGGCAGCGACATTGAGGATCTGGGGGCAGTGGAGATGGCACAGGGGGAGGTGGGGGCATCAATCTGGTCCCCGATACGGAACAACCATAGGTTTGCACCGGGCAGGATGGATGGCAGATTCCTAAGTTGGCATCGGGCGAGAATGAAAAGGATGGGGGACTTATTCATTGATGGGACTTTTGCCAGTCTGAGGGCGCTGAAGGAGAAATTTGGGTTACCCCCGGGAAATGCAGGTTAGGGCGTTTGTGAGGAGGCAGGTAGGGGAATTCCTGCTGCTGCCTGCCCGGAGGATACAGGACAGGGTGATTTCGGGCGTGTGGGTCGGAGAGGGTAAGGTCTCGGCGATGTACCAGGAGCTGCAGGAGGCGGAGGAAGCCTCGGTGGAGGAGCTGAAGGGCAGGTGGGAGGAGGAGCAGGGTGAGGAGCTGGATGAAGGCCTGCGCAGGGTTAATTCCTCCTCGTCTTGTGCCAGGCTCAGCCTGATCCAGTTTAAAGTGGTGCACAAGGTGCATATGACAGGGGCGAGGATGTAGAAGTTTTTTGGGGTAGAGGACAGGTGTGTGAGGTGTTCGGGGAGCACAGCAAACCACGTCCATATGTTCTGGGCGTGTCCGGCGCTTGCGGGGTTTTGGAGGAGCTTCGCGAAGGCTATGTCCAAGGTCTTGGATACTTGGGTAAAACCGAGCTGGGGGATAGCAATACTTGGGGTGTCAAGACGAGCCGGGAGTGCAGGAACCGAAAGAGGCCGGAGTTCTGGCCTTTGCCACTTTGGTAGCCCGGAGAAGGATCTTACTAATGTGGAGGGACGCAAAACCCCCAAGCATGGAGGCTTGGATCAATAACATGGTGGGGTTTCTCAGGTTGGAGAAGATAAAGTTTGCCTTGCGAGGGTCTGTGCAGGGGTTCTCCAGGCGGTGGCAACCGTTCCTAGACTTTCTCGCGGAACGTTAGGTGGAGGTCAGCAGCAGCAGCAACCCACGGGGGGGTTTCTTGTTTTGGTTTATGTAAGGGACGTTTGCCCCAATTTGTTCTTAATTTGTTAAATCGTTGTTAGAGGATTAAGTTGCTTTGTTTGTTGGCGTATTGCCCTTTTTATTTTTATTTTGTATATTTTCTTTCCTTTTTGGAGTGTTTTGTAAAAATTATTGAAAAACTTTGAAGAAACATATTTTTTTAAAAAAAGGTCTGGCCCATTACCCAACCCTACGCCGCAGCAGTCACCCGGGCCATCTTCAAATCCATCTGGAGATCCAAGATGGACCGTGTCCGAAGGGACACTATGTACAAACCTCTGGATAAGGGAGAGAGAAACGTACCCAACGTCTCCCTCATCCTGATGGCCACCTTTGTGTGCAGCTGCATCAAGCTGCGCGTGGATCCCCAGTATGCAGACACCAAGTGTCACTACATTCTGAGGTTCTACCTGTCCCCGGTGTTACGAAGGATGAGCCTGGCCTCATTGCCGCGGAACGCTCCAAGTAGTTGGACCATGCCGCACCGCCTGTCCCTCGTGGAAAAACTTTTGAAGAAAAACACCTTTGACCACAAGGCAATGAAATAGTGGTCAGCACGTAATGTCCTCGAGGCCCTCAGGAAAAAGGAGACTGTGGAGGACGTTGGATGGTTCCCTGAGCAGACTGTCAGAGTCATCTGGCAGAACACCTCATCACCAGAACTTTCAAACAAGCACCAAGACCTAGCTTGGCTGGTGGTGAGAAGGGCCCTCCCCGTCAGATTCCTCATGTACACCCGAAGGCTCAGCGCCGTTGCACGCTGCCCTCGGAGTGGCTGTGGGGGAAATGAGACAGTCACCCATCTCCTTGTGGAATGTGCCTTTGCAAAGAAGGTCTGGAGAGAGATGCAGTGGCATTTGTCAAGGTTCACCCTGAGCAGCTCTGTGACACAGGACTCTGTGCTCTATGGACTGTTTCCAGGGGGGGACACCGAGACAAACATCAACTACTGCTGGAAGGTCATCAACTCGGTGAAAGACGCTCTTTGGTCTGCCAGAAACTTGCTGATCTTCCAGTGCAACGAATTGTCCTCGACAGAGTGTTGCAGACTGGCACATTCCAAGGTCCAGGATTACGTGCTGAGGGACGCACTCAAGCTTGGGGCAGCTGCCGCCAAGGCGCAATGGGGAAAGACCAGTCTGTAAGATCGCCCAACAAATGTACACCGAGGGGCTGGTAACAATGTAAAGCCCCTCGGTCTGTGTCATCAACACTCCAATGTATGAAGGCATTGAAAGAAAAATGACTATGTAAATACTTACGAAAGAATTGTAAAGTAAACAGGGAAATGTGTGGAATGTTAACCCAATTGAATGTAAGATAGCCAAGTGAATATGTAACTTGGATGGGAATGTACAGTCACGACAATTCGAAATGTTCTGTAATGTTTATTAGAGATTTTATGAATAAAGTATATTTTTTGAAAAAAAAAATACTTGGTGTCAAAGTAATTTGGCAGAATGCCTCATCGCCAAACAAGTACCAGGACCTAGCTTGGCTGGTGGTAAGAAGGGCACTCCCCATCAGATTCTTCATGCACGCCCAAAATCTCTGTTCCACCACATGCTGCCCTCAAGTGACTGCAGCGTGGAAAAGAGATGGTCGCACACCTCCAGTGGAATTTGCCTTTGCAAAGACGGTATGGAGAGAGATGCAGTGGTTTTTGTCAAGGTTCATCCTGGGCAGGTTCGTGACACAGGACTTTGTGCTCTACGGGCTGTTGCCAGAGACGTACACCAAGACAAACATCAACTGCTGCTGGAGGATCATCAACTCGGTGAAAAATATTCTTGGGTCTGCCCGAAACACCTGTTTGCACCGAGTGCTGAATTTGGGTGCATTTGAGTGCTATAGTGAGAGTTTAGTGACTGAGGATTATGAAGGGTTCATTTTTATCTAAAGTCTAGTTTTTCTTTTATTTAGTTAATTAATTTAAAAGTTGCTGTTTGCATTTAGAAGAAGAGCGTGAAGGGAGCCGGGAGTTTAAAGAGAGTGCAGTTGACTGGGAGCAGAGTCAGAGGGCGGAGTTCCAGTTGGTTCACAGGGCAGCTACACTGTGTAAGGTAGGAGTTGCTTGTTTTGGGGTTTCTTAATTTAAAATGTTTTGGTTTTTTTTTTTTTTTTTTTTTAATTGTATTTTTGTTTTTGGGGGGCAACAAGCTATCATTGTATCATTTAGCAGAGTCACCAATCTTAGAGGGTTCACTTGGGAGAGCAGCAACACTATATATATATATTTTTTTTTTTTTCTTTTTAAAAAGGGCCTAACGGGTGTTTCATCTTTTCTTCTTTGTTTTACCCTTTAAATCTCTTTGGGAATTCTGATCAGAGGGGATGGAGACTAGGGCAGTAGCATGCTTCCCCTGTAGGATGTGAGTGGTGAGGGATACCACCGGTGTCCCCGCTGACTACACCTGCGGGAAGTGCATCCAACTCCAGCTCAGTGATCGCGTTAGGGAACTGGAGCTGGAGCTGGATGAACATCGGATCATCCGGGAGGCAGAGGGGGTAATAGAGAGGAGTTACAGGGAGGTAGCCACACCCAAGGTGCAGGACAAGAGTAGCTGGGTTACAGTCAGGGGAAGGAAAAGTACGGGCAGACAGCGCCGGGATCCCTCGTGGCCGTTCCCCTTCAAAACAAGTATACCGTTTTGGATGCTGTTGGTGGGGGGGGGGGGGGGGGGGATGACCTATCAGGGGAAGGCCTTAGCGGCCAGGTCTCTGGCACTGAGCCTGGCTCTGTGGCTCAGAAGGGAAGGAGGAGAATAGATAAGCAATAGTGATAGGAGACTCAATGGTTAGGGGAAGGGATAGGAGATTCTGTGGTCGCGAACGAGACTGCCGGAAGTTATGTTGCCTTCCGGGTGCCAGGGCCAGGGATGTCTCGGATCGAGTCTACAGGATTCTTAAGGGGGAGGGGGAGCAACCAGAAGTCATGGTGCACATAGGCACCAACGACATAGCTAAGAAAAGGGATGAGGATCTAAAAAGTGATTTTAGGGAGTTAGGTTGGAAGCTAAAGAGCAGGACAAGCAGAGTAGTGATCTCAGGATTGCTACCAGTGCCACATGCAAGTGAGGCAAGGAACAGAGAGCGAGTGCAGCTGAACACATGGCTACAAGGCTGCTGCAGGAGGGAAGGCTTCAGATATGTGGATCATTGGGATATCTTCTGGGGAAGGTGGGACCTGTAGATGAAGGACGGATTGCACCTAAACTGGAGGGGCACCAATATCCTGAGTGGGAGGTTTGCTAGAGCTCTTCGGGAGGGTTTAAACTAGTTTGGCAGGGGGATGGGAACCAGAGCTATGGATCAGAGGACAGGGTAGCTGTTGAACAGGTAGAAATAGTGTGCAGCCAGTCTGTGAGGAAGGATAGACAGTTGATAGGATAAAATTGCACTCAGTGGAATGGGTTAAAGTGTGTCTGTTTCAATGCAAGGAGTGCCAGGAATAAGGGAGATGAACTTAGAGCATGGATCAGTACTTGGAACTACGATGTTGTGGCCATTACGGAGACATGGATTTCACAGGGGCAGGAATGGTTGTTAGATGTTCCGGGGTTTAGATGTTTTCAGAAGAATAGGGAGGAAGGTAAAAGAGGAGGGGGAGTGGCACTATTAATTAGGGAGTGCATCACAGCTGCAGAAAAGGAAGTTGTTGAGGAGGGTTGGTCTACTGAGTCAGTAAAAGTGGAAATCAGAAACAAGAAAGGAGCAGTCACTTTATTGGGAGTTTTTTTATAGACCCCCCAATAGCAGCAGAGAGATAGAGGAACAGATTGGGCGGCAGATGTTGGAAAAGTGCAGAAGTAACAGAGTTGTTGTCATGGGTGACTTCAACGTCCCTAATATTGACTGGAAACTCCTTAGTGTAAATGGTTTGGATGGAGCAGATTTTGTCAGGTGTGTACAGGAAGGATTCCTGACTCAATATGTAGATAGGCCGACTAGGGGGGAGGCCATATTGGATTTGGTGCTGGGCAACAACCCAGGCCAGGTGTCAGATGTCTCAGTGGGAGTGCATTTCGGTGACAGTGACCACAACTCCTTGACCTTTACCATAGTTGTGGAGAGGGATAGGAACAGACAGTATAGGAAGGTATTTAATTGGGGGAGGGTAAATTATACTGCTATTAGACAGGAGCCGAGGAGCATAAAGTGGGAACAATTGTTCTTGCGGAAATGCACAACAGTAATGTGGGGGTTGTTTAAGGAGCACTTGCTGCGAGTACTGGATAGTTTTGTCCCATTGAGCCGAGGAAGTAATGATAAGATGAAGGAGCCTTGGATGACAAAAGAAGTGGAGCTTCTAGTCAAGAGGAAGAAAGAAGCTTATATAAGGTTGAGGAAGTAAGGATCTGACTCGGCTCTAGAGGGTTACAAGGTAGCCAGGAAGGAATCCAGAAATGGACTGAGGAGAGCTAGAAGGGGGCATGAAAAAGCCCTGGCGGGAAGGATTAGGGAAAACCCCAAGGCGTTCTATACTTATGTGAGAAATAAGAGGATGATCAGAGTGAGAGGAGGGCCGGTCAGGGATAGTGGAGGGGACTTGTGCCTAGAGTCTGAGGAGATGGGGGAGGCCCTAAATGAATATTTTGCTTCAGTATTCACTAGAGAGAGGGACCTTGTTGCTCATGAGAACAGTGTGAACCAGGTTAATAGATTCGAACAGGTTGATATTAAGAAGGAGGATGTGCTGGAAATTTTGAAAAGCATCAGTATAGATCAGGCCTCTCTATCCATGCCACTCATCACCTTGTACACCTCTTATCAAGTCACCTCTCTTCCTTCTTCACTCCAGTGAGAAAAGCCCTAGCTCCCTCAACCTTTCTTCATAAGACATGCCCTCGAGTCCAGGCAGCATCCTGGTAAATCTCCTCTGTACTCTCTCCAAAGCATCCACATCCTTCCTATAATGAGTCGACCAGAACTGGACACAATATTCCAAGTGTGGTCGAACTAGGGTTTTATAAAGCTGCAGCAAAACCTCGCGGCTCTTAAACTCAATCCCATGTTAATGACAGCCAACACACCATATGCCTTCTTAACAACCCTATCAACCTGGGTGGCAACTTTGAGGGATCTATGTACGTGGACTCCAAGATCCCTCTGTTCCTCCACTCTTCCAAGAATCCTGCCTTTAACCCTGTATTCAGCATTCAAATTCGACCTTCCAAAATGAATCACTTCACATTTATCTCGGTTGAATTCCATCTGCCACTTCTCAGCCCAGTTCTGCATCCTGTCAATGTCCTGTTGTAACCTCTAACAACCCTCAACACTATCTACAACTCCCCCAACCTTTCTGTCATCGGCAAACTTACTAACCCATCCTTCCATTTCCTCATCCAAGTCATTTATAAAAACCACTAAGAAGTCGCAGACATCTGCGGGACACCACTGGTGACCGACCTCCAGGCGGAATACTCTCCATCCACTACCCCTCGCTGACTTCTGGAAGGATTGAAACATTGTTCAGGTTTAGAGGGTGGTTCTGAATAAAAATCCAAAATGTTATTTAACCAGAACACTAAATATTGTACGAAGTCTTACAACACCAGGTTAAAGTCCAACAGGTTTGTTTCGATGTCACTAGCTTTCGGAGCGCTGCTCCTTCCTCAGGTGAATGTAGAGGTCTGTTCCAGAAACACATATATAGACAATGTGGTACATTGGCGAGACCATGCAGGCGCTGCGACAACGAATGAACGGACATCGTGCAACAATCACCAGGCAGGAATGTTCCCTTCCAGTCGGGGAACACTTCAGCAGTCAAGGGCATTCAGCCTCTGATCTCCGGGTAAGCGTTCTCCAAGGCGGCCTTCAGGACCCGCGACAACGCAGAATCGCCGAGCAGAAACTTATAGCCAAGTTCCGCACACATGAGTGCGGCCTCAACCGGGACCTGGGATTCATGTCACATTACATTCATCCCCCACCATCTGGCCTGCGAAATCCTACCAACTGTCCTGGCTTGAGACAATTCACACCTCGTTAACCTGGGGTTACCCCATCTCTGGATCTGTAAAGATTTAATCACCTGCTAATGCTCGCATTCCAAGCATTGTTTGGCATCTTTGAATTTGTCTATATATGTGT
This sequence comes from Scyliorhinus torazame, assembly GCF_047496885.1. Taxonomy (NCBI): domain Eukaryota; kingdom Metazoa; phylum Chordata; class Chondrichthyes; order Carcharhiniformes; family Scyliorhinidae; genus Scyliorhinus; species Scyliorhinus torazame. Next base: position 197,658,297 of record NC_092716.1, on the reverse strand, counting down.
TTCTGGAACAGACCTCTTCATTCACCTGAGGAAGGAGCAGCGCTCCGAAAGCTAGTGACATCGAAACAAACCTGTTGGACTTTAACCTGGTGTTGTAAGGCTTCGTACTGTGCTCACCCCAGTCCAACGCCGGCATCTCCACATCATGACTAAATATTGTCATAGAGGTATTCGGTAAGGAGGAACAATGCAAATAACAATCTGTTGAATACTTTTAAACTCATAGAATCATAGAATGATAGAATTTACAATGCAGAAGGAGGCCATTCGGCCCATCGAGTCTGCACCGGCCCTTGGAAAGAGCACCCCACTCAAGCACATACCTCCTCCACCCCATCCCCTCAACCCAGTAAACCCCAATTAACCTTTTTGGACACTAAGGGCAATTTAGCATGGCCAACCTAACCCGCACAACTTTGGACTATGGGAGGAAACCGGAGCACCCGGAGGAAACCCACGCAGACAAGGGGAGAACGTGCAGACTCTACACAGTGACCCAAGCCGGGAATCGAACTTGGGACCTTGGAGCTGTGAAGCAACTGTGCTAACCACTATGCTACCGTGCTACCCAATGCACTATATAAATTCCCACCTCAAATAGATGAGAAATTATTCCTCCTTTCATATTCTAGAGTGAGAAAGTTGGTGATTTATTGACTTATGTAACTGGTAAATTAAGACAATGAGTTTATTCATTTCCCTTTCTGCAGTGGGTAAATGAAGCACTCTTCGCCAGGAAGCAGTAAATCTCTCGAGTATCTCGGAGACTTCCTTCCATTCCATTCAAGAGGAGATCGGCATCTCTTCCCTCCCTGTCTGACCCAGCAAAATAGCTTAATTCTCATTTTCCCACAAAGTGTGCCATGGTAGACCATTTTGGATGGTAATATCTCAATTCAAAAAAAACCTACACCTTTGAAACGTCATTAATTTATATTGGTTGAAAGCCTGCTGTTATTCTACATACAACAGGCCAGGTTGACACCAAGTACCAGAGTGACAACACTGGGAATGGGTCAATCACTGAAGGTATGATATTTGTATTTGTGTGGGAAACTGTGACGCAATCTTTCCTCTGAGTCAGAAGGTGTCAGGTTCCAGTCCTACTCCAGAGACGTCAGCAACAAAATGTAGGCTGACACTCCCAGTGCACTGAGGTAGTGCCACACTGTCAGAGGTGCCACATTTTGGATGAGATAATTAACTGAGATCACATCTGTCCTTTCAGGTTGATACAAGAGATTAAGGGCGAGATTCTCTCAGCCTGAGACCAGGCCGGAGAATCGGCGCGACCGGCGCGAATCGCGCCACGCAGAGCAGAGAATCGGCGTCATTGGCGCCAGCGTGGTCGGTGCGGCGCCGGCTGGGAGCCACTCTACGGGGCCCCCCTGGCAATTCTCCACCTGGGATGGGCCGAGCAGCCATCCCTAAAAACCCGAATACCGCCGGCGCCGTTCTAACCTGGTCTTACCCGGCGGACCTTGGCGTGGAAGGGTCCGGGGGTGACCTGTGGGGGGAGGGGGGGGGGGGGGGTGTCCAACTCCGGGGAGGGGGGCCTCCGCTGTGGCCTGGCCCGCGATCGGGGCCCACCGACTGGTGGGCCGGCCTCTCGGGTTTGGGGCCTCCTTTGTTCCACGCCGGCCCCTGTGGCCCTATGCCATGTTGCTTCGGGGCCGATGTGGAGAAGGGAGACACCGTGCATGCGCGGAAATCGCGCTGGTTCCATCGTGCAAGCGCGGACCAGCAGTGCCCATCTGACGTCGGAATCGGCAGCTGGAGCCGCGTGGGTCACTCCAGTGCCGTGCTGGCCCCCTGTAGGGGCCAGAATTGCTGATCCTGAGGCCATGTCGACGCTGTCGAGAAACGCGACGGCGTTTACGACGGCGTCAACACTTAGCCTCAGGATCAGAGAATCCCACCCCCCATGCCCACTATTTCAAAGAGGAATTCTCCCAACAGCTGGTCAATATTTATCCCTTAATTATCATCCTTGGAATAGCTATCTGGCCATTATTACATTGCTATTTGTGGGAACTTGCTGTGCACAAACTGACAGCTGCATTTCCCATAATACAACAATGAATACACTTCATAAGTACTTCACTGGTTGTCCAGCGCCTTGGGACATCCTGAAGGCACTATATAAATGCAACATTTTCAATTTTACTTTATAACTTTCAGACAGTTACAAGGCATTAATTTATCCACCAACAAGCATATTTATAAATCATTTTATGCAAAGACTATTGATACAATTCAATTTGATCTCACCATACACTTTTCGGCATGTGTGCAGCTTCAATAGCCAACATATTACTGAAATCCATCCATGTACAGATGACAAGGGCAATGAATTATATGTTCTGGCCCGATAATCCAGTCTGCATTTCAGTGATGCAACTGTCTACTGGTACAGTAATCTGATCAGACACTCACTGCTGAAGGCAATCCTCGCAATCTCCTACAGTCTATGTTTAAGATTAAATAACCGGGGAAAGCAATAATGAATGTGAAAACAGGGATGTTTGATTTCCACTATTAATGACCATAAACAAGGCAAAGTTTAAGGTCTGCCTTTATTACAACTGAGCTGAGCAAAAGAGGGTAACAAAGCAAATAAGTCCTTTTCTGTCTCTTATGTACTGTCTAGGAAAAAAATATTATATGTGGGGGAGGAGGGGGATCAGCTGCAGAGGTCATTTTAATCTGCGAGCTATCATCAGCAGAATAGCGAGGAAGCACCGCCACCTTCGTCCATCTTACCTGAGTCCGAGGAACTTGTGGGAAAAGATTCAAGGTCGTGGGCCGTTTGGGTTTGTAGGATGCCATGCTGACAGGTTTGGTTTCCTTCAGAGGACCGTTGTCCTCCTCTTCTTCCTCGATATCGTCGACAGCATCAATCAGGTCCAACTGCAGCATCTCTGCCTGGATTGTACAGACATCATTTCCGCTTGTCGTTGCAGCATTATTGGTCTCCAGGGTCACACGGGACTGAGAAGAGGAGGAGATTGGACAGTAAGGTGTTGATGATTTATATGAAGGTAGGTACTATATAAATAATCTATATATAATAAAAATGAATTTATGTTAAATTATATAAATAATAAACAAGAAGATTGTAAATCAGTGCATGGTGTACTTAAAATCTTTCGGCTCTCTTGCTATCTGAACAAGTGGAAAAATGTTCCAGGTTAACGTCAGTGCAAATCACAGCCCTCATCACAAAGAAATAACAATAATTTTCAGACAGTAAAGTGCATTTCCTTTCAATCGGAAATAAAAACACGAACAACAGAATCATTGAATCACGTGATGATATAATGACGTCAGGATAAATAGGTCTTTTTCTGGACAATGGACTGTAGGAACTTTAAAGACAGCTTAAAGGCAGGTGGAGCTTCTCAAAGAACAATATCAGGAGCTCCGTACTCACATATTAGCATGCCATACATGCTCATTAAAAGGCCACCTCGCCAGAATTAACATCCCCCTCCAAATTAAGTTCCCCATCAGCAAGAAATGAGAACATTCATTTTCATGATTGCACACAAGTGGGGTGCACCTGGCGAGCTGGACTACTTCCATTACTGCGGAAGTGAGTAGACACTGCTTTTGTCTTCTTGGGGACCGCTCACAGCTTGACTCATATTCTGTCCGGGCAGCATAAATTGTGCCCAGGCTGAACACACGTGGGAGGTAAAGGAGGTGATGGGGGGGGGGGGGGGGGGGGGGGGGGGGAGTGCAAGATTGTGTTCCCCCCTACCCCCAAAGCAGGAATTCATAGAATCATTAGACTTTACAGCACCCATCAAGTCTGCACTGGCTCTTGGAAAAGCACCCCACTTAAGCCCACACCTCCACCATATCCCCGTAACCCAGTAACCCCACCCAACCTAAGGGCAATTTAGCATGGCGAATCCATCTAACCCGCACATCTTTGGACTGTGGGAGGAAACCGGAGCATCCGGAGGAAACCCACGCACACACGGGGAGGATGTGCAGACTCCGCACAGACAGTGACCCAAGCTGGGAATCGAACCTGGGACCCTGGAGCTGTGAAGCAACTGTGCTAACCACTATGCTACTGTGCTGCCACAGCTTCCACTCCCGCCACCAAATTAAAGACTTCAGGTTGGGTGGCACAGTGGCACAGCGTTCAGCGCTACTGCCTCACAGTGCCAGGGACCCGAGTTCAATTCTGGTCTTGGGTGACTGTCTGCGTGGTGTTTGCACGTTCTCCCCATGTCTGTATGGTTTCCTCCGCGTGCTCTGGTTTCTTCCCAGTCTAAAGATATGCAGGTTAGGTGAATTGGCCATGCTAAAAAAATTGCCCCTTTGTGTCCAAAGATGCACAGGTTAGGTGGAGTTAGTTACAGGGATAGTGCGAGGGAGTGGGCCTAGGTAGAATGCTCTTTCAGGGGGTCGGTGCAGGCTCGATTGGCTGAACAGCATTTTTCTGCACTGTAGGGATTTAATGGTATTCTGCCCAATGTTGAAAATATATCAGCTTAGACCCAGTGTGGAACATATTCAATTCATTCTGAGTCAGAAGGTATGGTTCAAATCCCACTCCAGGGGCAGGATTCTCCGCAATCGGCGCAATGTCCGCCGACCGGCGCCAAAAACGGCACGAATCAGTCCGGCATCGCGCCGCCCCAAAGGTGCGGAATTCTCCGCATCTTGAGGGGCCGAGCCCTCACCTTGAGGGGCTGGGCCCGCGCCGGACTGATTTCCGCCCGCCAGCTGGCGGGAAAGGCCTTTGGTGCCCCGCCAGCTGGCGCGGAAATGACTTTGCCATGCGGCGCATGCGCGGGAGCGTCAGTGGACGCTCACGGAATCCTCGCGCATGCGCAGTAGAGGGGACTCTTCCGCCTCCACCATAGTGGAGACCATGGCGAAGGCGGAAGGAAAAGAGTGCCCCCACGGCACAAGTCCGCCCGTGGATCGGTGGGCCAGGCCACCGTGGGGGCACCCCCTGGGGCCAGATCGCCCTGCGTCCCCCCCAGGACCCCGGAGCCCGCCCGCGCCGCCTTGTCCCGCCGGTAAGATAGGTGGTTTGATTCTCGCCGGCGGGACAGGCATTCCAGCAGCGGGACTTCGGCCCATCGCGGGCCGGAGAATCGCTGGGGGGGGGGGGGGGGGGGGGGCGCCAACCGGCGCACCGCGATTCCCACCCCCGCCGAATATCCGGTGCCGGAGAATTCGGCAACCGGCGGGGGCGGGATTCACGCCACCCCCCGGAGATTCTCCGACCCGGCAGGGGGTCGGAGAATCCCGCCCCAGAATAGTGAGCACAAAATCCACTCTTCACGTCAGTATTAAGTGCTGCACATTTGGAGGTGCTGTCTTTTGGATGAGACATTGACTGAAACTCATGTCTTCCCTTTCAGGTGGGAGTAAAATAATCCCATACTACTATTTCAAAGAGAAGTATTACAATGGCACAAGTGTTATTTTCTGTGCCACAGAGTGATCAAGGCATCTTTGTACATGAATCACAAAACGTTAGCCTGCAGGGTAGAAAGTAATAAGTCAAATGAAAAGTTGGCCTTTATTGCAAGAGTATGAAAACAGGGAATTCTTGATGGAACTGTTGTGAGGCAACTGGAGAAATATTTCTGTTTCCTTATTTAGGCTCCTCATGATTTTGAACATCCCTATCAAATTCTCCTCTCGGCCTTCTTTTGCCTAAGGAAAACCAGTCCTCACTTGTCCATTTTATCATCACAATTGAAGTTCCTCATTCCATGAATCTTTTCTGCAGTCACTCCAATGCCATAGAACGATACAATAGAATCCCTACAGTGCAGAAGGAGGCCATACGGCCCATCGAGCCTACATCGACCCTCTGAAGGAGCACCCTGCCCAGGCCCACTCCCTATCCCCGTAACCCCCACCTAACCTGTACATCTCTGGGCACGAAGGGACAGTTTCATCATGGCCAATCCACCTAAACTGCATATCTTTGGACTGTGGGAGGAAACCGGAGCAGCAGACATGGGGAGAAATCCACGCAGACATGGGGAGAAAGTGGAAACTCCACACAGACAGTTACCCAAAGCCGGAATTGATCCTGGGACCCTGGCACGGTGAGGCAGCAGTGCTAGCCACTGTGCCACCCTTCTATGATTCAATGCCTTCACATTCTTCCTAAAATGCAGTGCCCAGAACTGGATGCAATAGTCAGATTGAGGTCAAACTAATGACACCTTGCACTCTATGTTCCTATCAATAATGCCCAGGATCCTGTATGCTTTGTAAACTGTTCTCTCAACCTGTTCTGCCACCTTCAACAGCTTATGTACATATATACCTAGGTTTCTCTGCTCCGAGAGCATGTTTAGAGTTGTACCCCTCATTTTACATGGTCTTGTCATGTTCGTTTTACCAAAATGAATCACTTTTCATTTCTCTGCTTTGAACTCCATTTGTCATCTGTCCACCCACTCCACTAACTTGTCTATGTCCTTTGAAGTTCTACACTATTGTCCCCACAGTTCACAATACTTCAGAGTTTGTATCATCCACAAACTGTGAAATTGCCCCCTGTACACCAATGGCTGGATCATTGATATACATCAGGAAAAGCAGGGGCCCCAATGCTGACCCCTGGGGAACTCAACTACAAACATTCTTCCACCCCCCAAAAAATCCATCAACCACTACTGCTTCCTGCCACTCAATCAATTCAGTTTCCTTGTGATTTTGGTCCCTTTCAAAGAACAACAACAAAGAACAAAGAACAAAGAAATGTACAGCACAGGAACAGGCCCTTCGGCCCTCCAAGCCCGTGCCGACCATACTGCCCGACTAAACTACAGTCTTCTACACTTCCTGGGTCCGTATCCTTCTATTCCCATCCTATTCATATATTTGTCAAGATGCCCCTTAAATGTCCCTATCGTCCCTGCTTCCACTACCTCCTCCGGTAGTGAGTTCCAGGCACCCACTACCCTCTGCGTAAAAAACTTGCCTCGTACATCTACTCTAAACTTTGCCCCTCTCACCTTAAACCTATGCCCCCTAGTAATTGATCCCTCTACCCTGGGGAAAAGCCTCTGACTATCCACTCTGTCTATGCCCCTCATAATTTTGTATACCTCTATCAGGTCGCCCCTCAACCTCCTTCGTTCCAGTGAGAACAAACCGAGTTTATTCAATCGCTCCTCATAGCTTATGCCCTCCATACCAGGCAACATTCTGGTAAATCTCTTCTGCACCCTCTCTAAAGCCTCCACATCCTTCTGGTAGTGTGGCGACCAGAATTGAACACTATACTCCAAGTGTGGCCTAACTAAGGTTCTATACAGCTGCAACATGACTTGCCAATTCTTATACTCAATGCCCCGGCCAATGAAGGCAAGCATGCCGTATGCCTTCTTGACTACCTTCTCCACCTGTGTAGCCCCTTTCAGTGATCTGTGGACCTGTACTCCTAGATCTCTTTGACTTTCAATACTCTTGAGGGTTCTACCATTCACTGTATATTCCCTACCTGCATTAGCCCTTCCAAAATGCATTACCTCACATTTGTCCAGGTTAAACTCCATCTGCCATCTCTCCGCCCAAGTCTCCAGACAATCTAAATCCTGCTGTATCCTCAGACAGTCCTCATCGCTATCCGCAATTCCACCAACCTTTGTGTCGTCTGCAAACTTACTAATCAAACCAGTTAGATTTTCCTCCAAATCATTTATATATACTACAAAGAGCAAAGGTCCCAGCACTGATCCCTGTGGAACACCACTGGTCACAGCCCTCCAATTAGAAAAGCATCCCTCCATTGCTACCCTCTGCCTTCTATGGCCTAGCCAGTTCTGTATCCACCTTGCCAATTCACCCCTGATCCCGTGTGACTTCACCTTTTGTACTAGTCTACCATGAGGGACCTTGTCAAAGGCCTTACTGAAGTCCATATAGACAACATCTACTGCCCTACCTGCATCAATCATCTTAGTGACCTCCTCGAAAAACTCTATCAAGTTAGTGAGACACGACCTCCCCTTCACAAAACCGTGCTGCCTCTCACTAATACGTCCATTTGCTTCCAAATGGGAGTAGATCCTGTCTCGAAGAATTCTCTCCAGTAATTTCCCTACCACTGAAGTAAGGCTCACCGGCCTGTAGTTCCCGGGATTATCCCTGCCACCCTTCTTAAACAGAGGAACAACATTGGCTATTCTCCAGTCCTCCGGGACATCCCCTGAAGACAGCGAGGATCCAAAGATTTCTGTCAAGGCCTCAGCAATTTCCTCTCCAGCCTCCTTCAGTATTCTGGGGTAGATCCCATCCGGCCCTGGGGACTTATCTACCTTAATATTTTTTAAGACACCCAACACCTCGTCTTTTTGGATCACAATGTGACTCAGGCTATCTACACCCCCTTCTCCAGACTCAACATCTACCAATTCCTTCTCTTTGGTGAATACTGATGCAAAGTATTCATTTAGTACCTCGCCCATTTCCTCTGGCTCCACACATAGATTCCCTTGCCTATCCTTCAGTGGGCCAACCCTTTCCCTGGCTACCCTCTTGCTTTTTATGTAAGTGTAAAAAGCCTTGGGATTTTCCTTAACCCTATTTGCCAATGACTTTTCATGACCCCTTCTAGCCCTCCTGACTCCTTGCTTAAGTTCCTTCCTACTTTCCTTATATGCCACACAGGCTTCGTCTGTTCCCAGCCTTTTAGCCCTGACAAATGCCTCCTTTTTCTTTTTGACGAGGCCTACAATATCACTCGTCATCCAAGGTTCCCGAAAATTGCCGTATTTATCTTTCTTCCTCACAGGAACATGCCTGTCCTGTATTCCTTTCAACTGACACTTGAAAGCCTCCCACATGTCAGATGTTGATTTGCCCTCAAACATCCGCCCCCAATCTATGTTCTTCAGTTCCCGCCTAATATTGTTATAATTAGCCTTCCCCCAATTTAGCACATTCATCCTCGGACCACTCTTATCCTTGTCCACCAGTACTTTAAAACTTACTGAATTGTGGTCACTGTTACCGAAATGCTCCCCTACTGAAACATCTACCACCTGGCCGGGCTCATTCCCCAATACCAGGTCCAGTACCGCCCCTTCCCTAGTTGGACTGTTTACATATTGTTTTAAGAAGCCCTCCTGGATGCTCCTTACAAACTCTGCCCCGTCTAAGCCCCTGGCACTAAGTGAGTCCCAGTCAATATTGGGGAAGTTGAAGTCTCCCATCACCACAACCCTGTTGTTTTTACTCTTTTCCAAAATCTGTCTACCTATCTGCTCCTCTATCTCCCGCTGGCTGTTGGGAGGCCTGTAGTATACCCCCAACATTGTGACTGCACCCTTCTTATTCCTGATCTCTACCCATATAGCCTCACTGCCCTCTGAGGTGTCCTCTCGCTGTATAGCTGTGATACTCTCCTGAACAAGTAGCGCAACTCCGCCTCCCCTTTTACATCCCCCTCTATCCCGCCTGAAACATCTAAATCCTGGAACGTTTAGCTGCCAATCCTGCCCTTCCCTCAACCAGGTCTCTGTAATGGCAACAACATCATAGTTCCAAGTAGTAATCCAAGCTCTAAGTTCATCTGCCTTACCCGTAATGCTCCTTGCATTAAAACATATGCACTTCAGGCCACCAGACCCGCTGTGTTCAGCAACTTCTCCCCGTCTGCTCTGCCTCAGAGCCACACTGTCCCTATTCCCTAGTTCTCCCTCAATGCTCTCACCTTCTGACCTATTGCTCCCGTGCCCACCCCCCTGCCATACTAGTTTAAACCCTCCCGTGTGACACTAGCAAACCTCGCGGCCAGGATATTTATGCCTCTCCGGTTTAGATGCAACCCGTCCATCTTGTACAGGTCACACCTGCCCCGGAAGAGCTCCCAGTGGTCCAGATAACAGAAACCCTCCCTCCTACACCAGCTGTTTAGCCACGTGTTTGTCTGCTCTATCTTCCTATTTCTAGCCTCACTGGCACGTGGCACAGGGAGTAATCCCGAGATTACAACCCTCGAGGTCCTGTCTTTTAACTTTCTGCCTAGCTCCCTGAACTCCTGCTGCAGGACCTCATGCCCCTTCCTGCCTATGTCGTTAGTACCAATATGTACAACGACCTCTGCCTGTTTGCCCTCCCCCTTCAGGATTCCCTCTACCCGTTCGGAGACATCCTGGACCCTGGCACCAGGGAGGCAACATACCATCCTGGAGTCTCTTTCACGTCCACAGAAGCGCCTATCTGTGCCCCTGACTATAGAGTCCCCTATTACTATTACTCTTCTGCGCTTTGACCCTCCCTTCTGAACATCAGAGCCAGCCGTGGTGCCACTGCTCTGGCTGCTGCTGTTTTCATTCCATGAGCTATAACTTTGCTCACAAGTTTGTTGTGCAGCACTGTATCAACTGGCTTTTGGAAGTCCATGTGCTTCACACCAACAACACTTGCCCTTACCGACCGTGTCTGATACCACTGACACCACATGGGCGGCACGGTGGCACAATGGTTGGCACTATTGCTTCACAGCGCCACGGTCCCAGGTTCGATTCCCGGCTTGGTTCCCTGTATGTGCGGAGTCTGCACGTTCTCCCTGTGACTGCGTGGGTTTCCTCCGGGTGCTCCAGTTTCCTCCCACAAGCCCCAAAAGACGTGCTGTTAGATAATTTGGATATTCTGAATTCTCCCTCCGTGTATCCGAACAGTGCCGGAATGTGGCAACTCGGGGCTTTTCACGGTAACTTCATTGCAGTGTTAATGTAAGCCTGCTCGTGACAATACAGATTAGCATTATTATTTCAAAAACTCCAGGAAGTTAGTTAAACATGATTTTCCATTAAAAATATGCATGCTGACTTTCCTTAATCAACCCACAATTGTCCAGGTGACTACTCATTTTGTCCCGAATTATTATTTCAATAAATTCCCCACCACCGAAGTTAGATTGGTTATTTTTTGAAAACGTTTGCTGCGATCCCTCCAAGGCCAATATATCCTTCCAAAGATGTGGTGGCCAGAATTGTTCACAGTGCTCCAAGTGTGGTCTCACAAGAGTTTTATATAGCTGAAGCAGGACTTCTAACCTCATATTCTATTCCTCCATTTATAAAGAAAGAATCGAACCATCTACCCTTGACATACAATGGTATTACCACGGCTAAATCCCCCACTATCAACATCCTGAGGGCTAACATTGCGCAGAAATTAAATTGGACCAGGCATATAAATACTGTGACAAATTAGGTCAGCACGGTGGCACAGTGGGTAGCACTGCTGTGTGCAAGTTAGGTGGACTGGCCATGCTAAATTGCCTCTTAGTTTTCATAAGGTTAGGTGGGATAGGGTTGGGAAGAGGGCTGGGTCGGGCACTCTATCAAAGGGCTGAAGATTCAATGGGCTGAAAACCCTCCTTCTGCACTGTAAGGATTCTCTAATGATATCTATGATGAAGAGCAGCTAAGAGGCTAGAGATTCTGCAGTGATGAACTTACCCCTTGACTCTCCAAAGCCTGTTCACCATCTACAAAGCACAAGTCAGGAGTGTGATGGGATACTCTCCACTTGCCTGAATGAGCATTGATCTGATTATGGCCTCAGCACCACTTTCCTGTCTACTCTCGATACCTTTTGACTCCCCTGTTCTCAGTCAAGAACCTATCTACCGCTGCCCTGAACATATTCAATGTTATTGTTCTCTGAGGAAGACAGTTCCACAGACTCATTACCATCAGAAAACAAAAGTTCCCCACACCTCCATTTTATTTTCAACTGTGTCCCCTAGTTCCAGTCTCTCCCAGGGGGGGAAACATCCTCATTGTTCACTACATCAAAGTCCCTTCAGGATTATGTTTCGATGAGACCAACTCTCATTCTTCAAATCTCCACTGGATAGAGGTCCGGCCTAATCAACCCGTTGTGTTCTGCTTCTTCGTGTAGCATAAGCTGCTTCCTTGATGTATGCTTTGACAAAGGAAGGTCCAGACTTTGTAATGAGTTCAATATGTTTATTGAACTATTAACACAGTTCTTAAATGAGTTTGACTCTCCTGCTAATCTAACTGTAGTAACTCAGTCTAACTAAACCAGTCTGCTCTAAGCCACGTGCTGGGTGTGATGCTGAACAACCCTGATGTACTCTCTAGATGTCTGTGGAAAGAGGCGGAGTGTGAGTGCCTCGTGCCTTTTATAGTGAGATACCTCCCGAGTGTCCTGCCTGCTCATTGGTCATGTCCTGTTCTCGGTGTTCATTAGCTGCCTGTCTGTGCCTGTCTGCATGTCTGCATGTCATGACATCTCCCCTTTTTTTAATGTTTTGTTGGCACATGGGAACGTACTTACATGTGGTGGCATATATTAACATATTTACAAGTGGTGGCATATGTGAACATATCTACATGTGAAGACAGCCGTCTAATGTGAGAAAACAGAACATAGCAAACAAAACAAACGTTCATAAGTCCAGTCTCTGGGGCTTGCACCTGATCCTTGTCGACCGCCGGAGAGGTGGTGGTGGGGACGACGGCACCTTGACAGGCGGGATGGAAGCCTGACCAGTGGCCTCGTAGTTCGAGGTATCAGGAGGTGGCAAAACAACGGACGGAAGCGGAGAAGAAAGCGGTTGCGGGCAGGCACCCTTGCGCAGTGCCCGTCTGTTTCGTCGCACAACAGAACCATCAGCCATACGTACAACATACGAGCGGGGTGCAGCCTGTCGAACAACGACAGCTGGAGCAGACCAACCACCATCCAATATCTTATCCTAACAGTGTCTGCCGGGGATAACACGGGCAAATCACAGCGCTGCTTTTGCTGGTTTTGGAGCTGCTGCACCTTCTGCAGCACTGGGAGGTGATCCAGGTTGGGCCAGTGTATGGCTGGAAGTGTCGTCCGCAGGTCCCCGTTATCAGGAGTTAGCCGGCGACATGCCAGTGGACCGTGGAGTCACCCTGTACGCAACCAGTGCGAGGTAGATGTCAGAAGCAGAATCCGCGGCCTTGCAGATGAGCTGTTTCACAATGTGCACCCCTTTTTCAACCTTCCCATTGGACTGTGGATACTGTGGGCTGGAAGTGACATGTTTGAAATGGTATGACTTGGCAAACATAGACCACTCGTGGCTGTTGAAGCACGGGCCATTGTCACTCATGACAGTGAGTGGGATACCATGCCTGGAGAATGTCTCCTTACAGGCCTTGATGACGGTCCGAGATGGGAGGTCTGAGAGCTTCATGACTTCAGGGTAATTGGAGAAATAGTCAATAATTAACACGGAGTCATGACCATTCGCTCGAAAGAGGTCGATGCCAATCTTGGACCACGGGGAGGTCTCGATTTCATGCTGCTGGAGCGTCTCCATGCTCTGCGCTAGCTGGAAGCATTGACAGGTCGCACAGTTGAGGACCATGTTTGAGATGGCCTGGCTAATATCGGGCCAGAAGACAGCCTGCCTGGCTCTGCATCTGCACTTCTCAACGCCCAGATGTCCCTCATGGATTTGTCGAAACACCAAGCTCTGGAGACTGAGTGGAATGACAATCTGGTCCAGCTTGAGGAGGATACCATCAATCACCGTCAGGTCGTCCTTTACATTGTAAAATTGAGGGCACTGCCCTTTCTGCCAGCCATTGGCGAGGTGGTGCATGACACGCTGCAAGAGGTTGTCTTTGGCTGTATTCTCGCGGATACGAACCACCTTCTCATCAGACGCCGGGATGGTGCTAGCACACAGCTGCACCTGTGATTCAATCTGCCGGATGATTTCTAGCGGTTCACTAGCCAATGTGATGGAGCGGGACAATGCATCAGCGATGATGAGCTCCTTGCCAGGCGTGCACACTAAGTCAAAGTCGTACCTTCTGAGTTTGAGGAGGATGCACTGCAACCGAGGCGTCATGTCGTTCAGGTCCTTGTGGATAATGTGGACCAGAGGCCTGTGATCCGTCTCGACAGTGAATGTCGGCAGGCCGTAGACACAGTCGTGAAACTTGAGAATGCCAGTGAGAAGACCCTGGCATTCCTTCTGGATTTGCACATACCGTGTTTGGTGGGCATCATGGCCCTCGATGCGTAGGCTACCGGTGTCCAGGATGAAGTGTCATCGCGTTGAAGCAGCACCGCACCGATGCCATCCTGGCTCACATCTGTCGAGATCTTCGTCTCCCTGTCTGGGTCGAAAAATGCCAAGACCGGTGCAGTGGTGAGCTTGGCTTTCACTCTGCCTGATGTGCTGCCTTCCACTCAAAGGTAGTAGACTTTTTCACCAGGTTTCGCAGGGCCTTGGTGTGTGAGGTCAGGTTTGGGATGAACTTGCCCAGAAAATTGACCATGCCCAGGAAGCGCAGCACCGCCTTCTTGTCTTCAGGGGCCTTCATGGCTTCGATGGCCTTGACCTTGTCTGTGTCCGGGCACACGCCCTGCTGAGAGATCTAGTCACCTAGGAACTTGAGTGTCAACATGCCAAAGCAACATTTGGACCTGTTCAGCTTCAGGCCATTGGCATGGACACGGCGGAATACCTGCTGGAGACGGGAAACATGCTCTTCATGGGTCGTGGACCAGATGATGATGTCATCCACGTACACAGGAACCCCTTCAATGCCCTCCATCATCTGCTCCATGATGCGATGGAAGATCTCTGATGCCGAGACAATGCCAAACGGCATGAGATTATAGCAGTATCTGCAAAACGGTGTGTTGAAGGTGAAGAGCCTTCTGCTGAACTCATCCAGCTGGATTTGCCAAAATCCATGTGACGCATCTAACTTGGTGAAAAAAACGTGTGTGTGCCATCTCACTGGTGAGTTCCTCCCGCTTCGGGATGGGGTAGTGTTCACACATGATCTTCTTATTGAGATCCTTGGGATCAATGCAGATGCGCAGGTCTCCCGAAGGCTTTCTAACACATACCATCGAGCTGACCCAGTCAGTCGATTCGGTTACCTTGGAAATGATGCCCTGTTGCTGAAGATCCTTGAGCTGTGCCTTCAGGCGCTCCCTCAGCGGAGCCGGGACCCAGCGTGGTGCGTGGACCACTGGCTTGGCATCAGGTCGTAGCAGAAGCTTGTATCGATATGGCAGCATGCCCATCCCGTCAAACACATCCGGATACTGAGCGAGGATGCTGTCAGTGCCAGCCTGAAGATCCACATTGGAGGATGTCATTGTGTAAACCCGCTGCACGAGGTTCAGCTGCTTGCAGGCCTGCGTGCCAAGTAAGGATGCCCTGTCTGGCTTGACAATTTCAAAATGTAACCGTGCATGGGTGCTCCGGTTGGAGATGAGTAGATGGCAGGATCCCAGTGCCGTGATGGCATTTCCGTTGTAGTCCAGGAGCCTGCAGGAAGGACCTTGGGGGGGGGGGGGTCTTGATGCGTTTGAAATCTGCCTGTGAGAGGAGGTTGGCAGAAGCACCTGTGTCCAGCTTAAACTGGATGGAGAAGTGGTTGACCTGCATCACCGCACGCCATTCGTCCGCAGAATCCACAGCGAGGATGAATTGAATTTGTGATGAGTTGGATGTGGCATATTCACATTTGGTAATGATGCCCACACAGTCGGCAGAGCCAGGCATTCTTCCTCTGGATCCCTTGTGCTACCAGGATCAGAATCCTGTAATCGTTGTTGCACACTCTGAACGCTCCGTCGTTGGAATTGGGAGCGCTGGCCCCTGACTGGTGGTGCAGACCTGCACAAGGCTGCATAGTGTCCAGGCTTCCCGCAGTTTAAACATCGCCTGCCTCTTGCAGGGCAGTGTTTCTTTAAGTGGCCGTTGCCGCAGTTCGAGCACGTCATGACGTCGGCGTCCTGATGCTCCGCGCGTCGTCGCACATGCGCAAACGGACTTTCCTTTACTGTGTGCGTTTTTGGGAACTGCGCATGTGCGGCTCCTTGCGCAAGATGGCTGTCAATCAAAATTGCTGTTTGCTTCTGTTGCATCCCTGCCTCGTGCTGCAACCCTGCCTCGTGGTGAGTATAGGCGCCAGTTTTACCGATTTCTGAGTGTGTTTTACCGAGTGTGTTTACCTCGCAGTAGTTTTCAAACTTGTCCAGGACTGTCTGGAAGTCTTTATTGTCCTGCCCTTTGGAGTATTTGAAGGAGTTACAGATCTTGGTTGCATGCTCACCCGCAATGGTGAGTAGAAGAGCTATCTTTCTAGCATCGGCCACGCCATTTAGGTTGGTTGTTTCCAGGTAAAGCTGAAAATGCTTGAATGCACGCCAGTTGGCGCTAAGATTACCGTGGTACCCGAGTTGCTGAGGAACCGGAATCTTGAACATCTTGCCTGGGTGCTGTTGCTGGTTGTCACGGATCTTGCGGAGTTGAACTAAATATATTTAACAGGCACTACTGGTACCATGTTGTGTTATGCTTCTTTGTGTAGCATAAGCTGCTTCCTTGATGTATGCTTTGACAAAGGAAGGTCCAGACTTTGTAATGAGTTCAATATGTTTATTGAACTATTAACACAGTTCTTAAATGAGTTCGACTCTCCTGCTAACCTAACTGTAGTAACTCAGTCTAACTAAACCAATCTGCTCTAAGCCACGTGCTGGGTGTGATGCTGCTGAACAACCCTGATGTACTCTCGAGATGTGTCTGTGGAAAGAGGCGGAGTGTGAGTGCCTCGTGCCTTTTATAGTGAGTTACTACCCCGGAGTGTCCTGCCTGCTCATTGGTCATGTCCTGTTCTCTGTGTTCATTAGCTGCCTATCTGTATATCATTATCTGCATGTCTGCATATCATGACACAACCTTACCTCGTAAAATAACCCTTCATTCCAGGAATCAGTCAAGTGAATCTTCTCTGAACTGCTTCTGAAGCAACTATGTACTTCCTTAAATAAGAGACCAAAACTGTAAAAGTACTGCATATGTGGGGCGCGATTCTCCCATGCCGCGCCGTACGCAAGAATCGCCATTCGCGCCACTTTTTCCTGCAGCGCCGGTCCGACGCCGGCAGGCAATTATCAGAGGAGCGGAGAATCGCCGCCATTTGCGCCCGCGCGTCTGGCGCGGCGCCGGTTGTGGGCCGCTGTCCGCGGCCGGGCCGCCAATTCTCCAGCCTTGATGGGCCGAGCGGCCACGCGGAAACGGCAGAGTCCCACCGGCACCGTTCACACCTGCTCGCAGCCGGCAGGAACTCTGCGCCGAGGGTCGGGGGGCGGCCTGTGGGGCGGGGAAAAGCGCTCCTTCACCAGGGAGGGCCTCTGATGGGGTCTGGCCCGTGATTGAGGCCCACCGATCGGCGGGCCGGCCTCTCCGGCCCCGGCCCTATTTTATTACGCGGCCGGTCCCTGTACCCCCATGCCATGTTACGTCGGGGCCGGCACGTTGAGGAAGTCCCCCCCGCGCATTTGCGGTTGGCGAGGCCCAACTGCGCATGCACAGATTGGCGCGGCCCAAATGCACATGCGTGGGTTGGCTCGGCGCCCATCTGGCGCCGGGAAGGGAGGCTGGAGTGGCGTGAAATGCTCCAGCGTCGTGCTGGCCACTGCCCGCACCCGTTTCGCGCCGTCGTGTTTCTCTGTCTCCATTTCGCAGAATCACGCCCATGGTCTCACCAGCATCCTGTACAACTGTCGGAAAACATCCCTACTTTTATACTCCATTCTCCTTGCAATAAACAAAAACATTCCATTTGCCTTCCTAATCGTGTGCTCTACCTGCATACTAACTTTTTGTGATTCATGTACCAAGACTCCCAGATCCCTCTGTACCTCAAGAGTTATGCAATCTCATGTAAATAATATACTGCTTTTCTAAACTTCCTGCCAAAATGGACAAGTTCATATTTACCCACATTACACTCCATTTGACAATTTTTTTGTCCACTCACTTAACCTATCTATATCTCTTTGGAGACTCTTCATGTCCCCTTCACAACTTACTTTCCTACTTATTCTTGTCTGTAGCAAATTTAGCAACGATACATTTTTGCTTTCATCCAATTCATTGATATAAATTGTAAATAACCGAAGGCCTAGCACTGATCCCTGTGGAACACCACTCATTGCATCTTGCCAATCCAAAAAATTACCCATTTCTGCCTACTTACTGTTTCCTATTAGCTAGACAATCCTCTATCCATGCTAATATAGTAGCCCTACACCATCAACTTTTATTTTGCGTTGGAAACTTTGATGTGGCAGCTTGTTAAATGTTTTCTGGTAATTTAAGTACACCACATCCACATGTTCCCCTCTATCCACATTACTCGTTACTTCCTCAAAGAACCAGAACCTGCAAGTTCCCCTCCAAGCCACACACCATCCTGAATTGTAACTATATTGGCATACCTTTAATATCACTGGGTCAAAATCCTGGAACTCCCTTCCTAACAGCAATATACCAACACCACATGGACTGCAGCTAGTCAAGAAGGTGGCTTACCACCACCTTCTTAGGGGCAATTAGGAATGGGCAACAAATGCTAGCCAAGCCAGTAATGCCCACGTCCTATGAATTGTAACAAAAGTCAGCATTCCATCAGCCTTTTTGATTATTTTCTGTACCCATTTGTGACATTTTATGATGTGTGCACCTGGGCTCCCAAGTCTCTTTAGATAGCCATTGTTTCTAGCTCTTAACCATTTAGAAAGTGCCCTGTTCTTTTCTCCCCAAGCATGGTGGAATACTGTCCAAAATGAATGACCTCACATTTGTCTACATTGAAGTATATTTACTGCAGTTTTGCCCATTCCCTTTATCTATAACACTTCCATATATTCTGTGGGGAATACCACCTATTTTTCTGCCATCATCAATTTTGAATAAGTAATTTTGTATCCCATCAACTATTGGTTGAGGCTCCAACACAGATTCTTGCGAGACACCACGAGTCACATCCTGCCAATTTGGAGTGCCTGCCCATGATCCTGACCCCTTTCCACTCGGCCAATTTGTTAACCAGGTTAATAATTTACTTTCAATTCCATGAAGCAGGCTAAAGACATTGGCCAGTCTGAAAACACTGACCTAGCTAATGACCAAGGGTAAAGTCAGACCCTGAATAAAGCAACAACACTGACCAGGAAAAAGGCACTGATCAAGCAATCTCAAGACCAGAAAAACTCACTTACAATGTACCTCATGATGGCAGTCACGAGAAAGAGTCGGTGAGGAACCTTGAGGCTTTATGGCCCTGCTCAGCCTGTGCGTTAGATTGATGCTGAGTGCTCACCTGACTGCAGCAGCTGGTTCAGTTATTTCAGAACTAGCTTGGACTGCAGATTTCAAACCTAATTTTGAAGCACACCGAAAGCAAAAAAAACGATTTTAGTAAAGTATGCTGATTTTCTTTTTATTATGGCAGTCTACTGGCGAGTCCCAATGGGCTGAATGGCCCTTTTCTGTGCTGTACGATTCTGAGGCTTGGACTTTAAGCACTATGGATTTTCATCCCACATTTCAAATTGCAGCCTGTGATTTTGAGATGTGCAGGTTGAGGTTTGATTGGAGAAAAGTGTGGATTTGACTGACCAATGATTAAGGTTCCTTTACTGTTGGTCTTTTATGCAGGATCCTATGTGCGGAGGAGCAGCTGTCATCACTTATGCTGTTGATTCAGGTAGACATGGAAAAGCGGTTTCCACTTCTGAAAATTACTAATAAACAGGGAATTCAAGATTCAGTGGAACTCACTGCCACATTGAGTGGTTAAGGCAAAGAGCATGGATGCATCTGAGGGAAGCTGAATAAACATGGGGTAGAATGTAATTCAAACATAGAATCATAGAAAATAGTAGGCCATTCAGTCCATCGAGCCTGTCCGCCATTCAATGTGATCATGGCTAATCCTCTATCAATGCCATACACCTGCTCTCTGCCCATATCCTTTGATGCCTTTAGTGTCTAGAAATCTATTTATTTAGTTCTTAAGTACATTCAGTGACTTGGCCTCCACAGCCTTACGTGGTAAAGAATTCCATAGCTTCACCACCCTCTGAGTGAAGAAATATGAAGGAAATGTTGTTCGATTTCAATGAAATCTTGAAGGTGAAGGTTTTGTGGAGCATAAGTTCCAGCCGGGCTGAGACCCTGTTTCTGTGGGGGAAATTAAATCTAGAGGAATTAGACAGTTGTCATGTGAGAGTACCTTTAAGAAATGGGTGTTTATAAATGGGTACGTATATAAATATCTGTAGTGAGAGTACCTTTAAGAAATGGGTGTTTATAACTGCAGTGATAACAGAGAGAGGATGGAGCTGGGCTGTCTGTCAGCTTTTTACTTTTGTTTTAGGCTGTTTGCTGCAGGGTGTGTTTTAGTTTTGTTTTCAGAGCTGGATAGCTGCAGTCACAGCCAGAAGGTGTATGGATCTCTCTCTGTAATCTAAAGACTGTAAATCAATCCTGGTGATTTAAAACTAATAACAGTAATGACTTTAACCTGATGTGCTTCTGGTAAAAGGTGTTTTAAGTCTTATGGATATTAAAAGGAAAGCTTAAAGGATTACTTAGTGTTGTATTCTTTGGGGGTTGTATTTGAATTAATGGTTGCTAAGATGTGCACTGTATATTTCAAAAATGTTAACTTGATTTCATAGAATAAACATTGTTTTGCTTTAAAAAATACTTTTCCATTTCTGCTGTACCACACCTGTAGAGTGTGCCGTGTGCTCCCCACGCCACAATCTATGAAAAGTTGTGCGACAGGTGAACTCCATGCTACACTTTGGGGTTCTCTAAACGCTGGCCCATAATAAATTGGGGGCTCGAGGGGAATAAAAGTCTATCTATTGGATTGGCTTTGTGAACTTAAAGATAGTGAGGGGTGAGCATATTGTGGGTGCTTTTCAGGTGTTGTATTTTAGTTTAAGTGGGGAGTGTGTTGTGGACAATGTTTTTTTCAGAGGCTCTGAAGATTTTGGGGGTGGAGACGGTCACACACAGGACCTTGCGGACAGAGACTAAAAGCAGACTGTTAGATTTGGCAAAAACATTGCAGTTAACATTGCCTGACAAAATGCAAAAAGATGAGGTAATTATGGTGGTGGCTAAGCATTTAAAGTTGCTTGAGATACAGTTTGACTCATTGGAAATGGCAAAAATTCAGTTACAACTTAAACAAATGGAATGTGAGAAAGGATTTAAGCAGCTTGAATACGAAAGAGATAGAGAGGAAAAAGAAAGAGAGAGAGAAGGAAGAAGAAAAGCAAGACTAGCCCTAGCAGAACAAAAAGAAAGAGACAGGGAGACACAGAGCAGGGAAAAAGATAAAGAGAGAGAGTTTGAACTTCAGAAAATGGCCATGAAACATGACAGTCAGTTAAAATTGGCAGACGTAAAGGGAAACATACAGTTGGATGATAGTGATGAGGATATGAGAAAGAGCGTCATAGTCGAAGGCTTGGTGGGGATCGATTTTAATATGTCCAAGCATTGCCAAGGTTTGATGAGAAGGAGGTAGAAGCCTTTTTCATTTCATTTGAGAAGGTGGCTAAACAAATGAAATGGCCACAGGACATGTGGATATTACTGATTCAATCAAAGCTGATAGGTAGGGCTAGTGAAGTGTTTGCATCACTACCGGAGGAGGTATCTAGGACGTATGAGGAGGTGAAAAAATCCATCTTAGATGCATATGAACTAGTGCCTGAAGCTTACAGACAAAGGTTTAGAAATTTAAGGAAAGAATTTGGTCAAACATACATGGAGTTTGAAAGGATCAAACAAAAATTTTGATAGGTGGATAAGGGCTTTGAAAATAGATCAAACGTATGAAGCTCTCAGAGAAATTATACTTTTGGAGGAGTTTAAAAATTCAATTCCTGATGTAGTGAGAAATCATGTGGAAGAACAGAGGGTTAAAATTGCGAGGTTAGCAGCATAAATGGCAGATGATTATGAATTAGTTCATAAATCAAAGCTTTGTTTCCAACATCAGTTTCAGCCTGTGAAGGATAGAAACTGGGGACTTGAGAAATACTCAAGTGGTAAAAGTAAAGGTGATCTGATGGGAGCTAACAAGGAGAGTGTACCTCAGACTAAAAAAGAAATCCAGGAGGGTGGAAGAGACATGAAAAGTTTCAAACATTTTCACTGTAATAAACTAGGCCATGTGAAGTCACAGTGTTGGTGGTTGAAGAAAAGCACTGGGAAGGCTGATGTGGTAAAACAGGATAAGACAGTAGGGTTTGTTAAAGTGGTAAAGGAAAGCCCAAGTGAAGCAAAGGAGGCGCAAATGATTGTACAGCCTGATCAAGAGGTGATTGATAAGAAGGTGCCAGATCTCTTTAAAGAATTTACTTATGTGGGTAAAGTTTACTCATGTGTATCAGAAGGAGCAGGTAAAGAAATCACAATTTTAAGAGATACGGGAGCGAGTCAATCTTTAATGGTAAGAGATGAGGAGTTATGTAGTTTGGGAAGATTGTTGCCACAAAAGGTGGTAATATGTGGAATTCAGTGTGAGAGGAGTGGTGTTCAATTGTAAGGTTGGAAAGTCCAGTGAAGAGTGGTGAAGTGGTAGTAGGAGTAATAGAGAAACTATCTTGTCCAGGAATACAGTTTATCTTGGGTAATGATATAGCTGGATCACAGGTGGGAGTGATGCCTACGGTGGTTGAAAAGCCAGTGGAAAATCAGACAACTGAAGTGTTGAAGGGATTTTTCCGGATTGTGTAGCAACAAGGTCGCAAAGTCATAGGTTAAGACAAGAGGAGAAATCAAAGAGTGAAGATGAAGTTGAAGTGCAATGATCAGAAACAATTTTTGATCACATGGTTGAAAAAGAACAAGAACAGGTGGAGGATGAGGCGGATAATTTTAGTTCAGGAAAATTGGCAGGATTACAACAGAAAGATATAGAAATAAAACGGATGTACCGGAAAGCATATACAGAAGAGGAATCTGAGTGTATACCAGAATGTTATTACCGTAAAAGTAATGTCTTGATGAGAAAAAGGAAACCTTTACATATATAGGCAGATGAAAAGTGGGCAGAAGTTCATCAAGTAGTATTGCCGGTAGGGTGTAGAAAGGAGATGTTGCGAGTTGCACATGAGGTACCAGTGGGAGGTCATTTGGGAATAAGGAAAACTCAAGCTAAAATACAAAAACATTTTTATTGGCCTGGACTACATGAAGATGTAGTTAAATTTTGTCAATCATGTCACA